>NC_091882.1:0-622704 GCF_019399895.1 Cardiocondyla obscurior
GTCGTCCGAGGGAATTGATCTCCGTTAAAACTCGTCCGTGACAACCGTGCCGAATCGAAATATAAATATCGCACCCAGATTAACCGCGCTATATTTCGAATTTTGGTCGTCTGTTTATTTTTTATATTTACATTGTTTTCGATATTTACATTGTTTCATAAATTTTACCTGATTAATGGGACGGATTATTGTATTTTCCTTGAAAACAAAGTATACGCGGAGTTGCAAGTATTACGATTGCCCCGCCGGTGTTATTCGTTCATTTAGAAGTTTTCGTAAACAGGGGCGAAATTAATGCGACGTGCACCTCGATGTATTAACCCAAAAACGCCACCGTTATACATATGTGTTATATCCGTTCGCGAGCATTGCCCGATTCGCAAACAAAGGAGTAAGGAATCGAGATATGTTTCCCACGTCGGCCGTTCGAAGCCGACTTTAAAGCAGCTTTTTACGCGATTTATCTAGTATCGGAAAGGCATTGGCATCTCTTACAGCTTCCTCGATACGTACGTGTTTCCTAATGATCCATTTGTAACTGCTGCGGGGGCTGGGTGCGCCCGCACGAGAGCGCGTATGTAATTGAAAACTAAGAGATCCATCATCCGACGTGTCACAAAAAAGATTAGATCCCGCCGTGAGATGTTCGCGGAAAAATTTTCTTACTCGTCTTCGCGCCTCATCATTGCCCGAAATCATCGTCGTGATAAAGTAAAACGGCATATTTTCCGATCTATCGTTCTTTCGCTTTTTTTTTTTTTTTTTTTTTTTTTTTTTGTGCATGCGAATTAAGAATCGTTCTTTGTCGGGAAAATTTCTGTGCGAAAGGCGTTGTATACAAGTAACTGGGTGACAAACGGAACGAGGAAACTCTCTTTTTCTTTTTCTTTTTTTTTCTTCAAGAACGTTTGAAGCGATAGAAGTAAATTTTCCGCTTAGGGGTCCGACAAATTCCGGGTTACACCTCGGCGTGACTTTATTCGAAAGGAGGACGGGACAAACGGCGAGGGTGGGCTATGGTCAGAGTGCGGCGCGCGGATTTTTGCCGGCCGCGCGGGTCGAGATAGCATCACGACATATTTGCCTAGCAAAAGCTACGGGAACCGAGAAGCGGAAGGTAGGCGGAGAGAGTCAAAAACAGAATGGACATATTGCCACGGTGGCAATGCGCCAGCCCGTATTTCTGTAAGATATCTCAGAGCGTAAATTGAATCGTGTACCGGGCCCGGCGATAAATCCGAAAGAGGAGCACGATATTTTCGTCCGGCTGGAAAACTCGCGGGTGGTCTTTTGCGTTTTAATGGCATTCCCGCGCTAGGGAAGAGACGCACTGTATTTATACTGTTGCGTCATATTCATGCGTGCGGAATTATCGACCAAATAGAAACACGATGACAGCGACAGCCATCTCGGCGACATAGATTGAACGTACAATGGCATAGGAAGGAGAGGGAGATGTATTGCCCGATACAGATCCAAATGCGCTGACCCAATCACACGTTCAACATGGCACATTCATGAAATAATTTCCGCCTCTTTGACCGGAATATTAGTAGTCGGATATTCAATGGCGTGCGCTCATAACTCTATTTAAAGCGTTTCATTCAATGCGCGGGTATCGGGAATAATAAAATCGCACGCGCGTCAAGTTAAGGCCCGGCGGCTTAATTAAGCCTGGAGCGAAAACTTAACCGGACCGACGTAGCGCCGTATACTAAACGCAATATCCAGGAATCGATCGTGTCATTACAGACTCGTTTGATTTTCCGTTTGCACATAACGAAACGAACGAATTTCGGGATACGTCGTGACGCAACCGATGCGATTCATAAATGGCTTTTATGTATCGTCGCTTTAATTACCTGTCTCGTCAATATTCTTTTTAGTTTGATACCAGCCCATAGATAAGACATCTGGCCGGTAATTCGAGAACCTGGGAAGACGAGCGCGGAGTACGGGGGGGTCCTTTTAAGTATCGATATTACGAAGTGGCTTTTAGACCATGGGGATCGTTATCGATGGACGCCCGTTCCATATTCTCGCCGCGATTATTATTTTACACGGCGATTATTATTTTACACGGCGACGTTACGACGAAAGAAGATGAAACGTCGAAAGAATAAAAATTATATTTCGTAAAGAGATAGAGCACAATTTTTTTTATTTTTTCTTTTTTCCTTTTGCGACGCGCGGATGATTACCAAGATTCTAAGTGTAGCTGTGCAGGTGAGCGCGCCAGGGACGTTTTAAGCTTTTCCGTATTCCCTTGATTCCATTGCTCTCGTCTCCTCTCCCTTTTTCTCCTTCATTTCTTTATTCCCGACCCCCGACTAGATCTTTTTTTTCGCCCCCTTCTCTTCTTTTTTCGTCTTTTTTTTTTTTCATTTCTCTTTCCGCGCCGGCAGCGCGCTCTCAAAGAAATATCAATTTGTTGAATTATTACGCTCGAAAGCGGCGGCTTCGCCTGACTCACGGATTTTGCGCACGCAACGTTCGCGAAATGTATCCTCGTGTGTAATCGATTACGAGATATATTTCGAATTAAACTGTTCAAATATTTTATATAATTAAAAGCTAATGTATAAGTGTTCGTGTTTACAAAATCGTTATTTTATGCATATGCCCCGGAGTGAGTAAGCTCTAATTTCTCATGCTGTTAATATAATAATTACAGAATGGAATATATTTACGGACGTTACACATTTCGCTCGCGTATCGTGTAAAGTGCAAGGTACTTTCTTTTTTTTTTTTTATTCTCCCTCAATAAAATTTTAAAGGAAAACACGAAACGAGACGAGTATACGGTGGCAATAGGGAGCTGTGGATAACGGCAGAGCTAGAGTTAAAATCGATAAAAGCGCATAAAAATTTGCCGCCCCCACGCTCGATCGCTCTATTAGTTTTGACGTTATCGCAACGCGATCGATCTTGCGGAGGAGTTCTCTCGCGGCGTTTTTTTAACTCGCGAATTAACAGCGGTACCGATTATACGATCCATTTACGTCCCGTTTTCCACGTCGACAAAAGCGGCGAGGCTGTTTCCGGGATGGCAGAGGGGTAGAGGAGGAAAGAGAAGGGTGCCGCGACCCATTTTCCACTCTTCCTTCTTCGAGGTGCGGCGGCGTTGCCTTTGGAATATTATCATTGGACTATACCGTCGCTTCCATTATCTACCGTGCTACAACTACTCGAAGCTGGCCGTACCATTAAACTGCGGGGGTCAATTTGTCCCCGCACGCCACTCGACCTTGTATTACCGTTCAGCTTACAGTCGGAGAATAACATCACTCGGGAATCTCATCTCTTCGTTCACGCGCGTAATTACGGCGGGTTGTATTAACTTTTCTGTTGCTTCGACGACAGGTGACGAGTTTAATATCGTCGATTAAAGATTTGATTATTTTATGATTCGTAGTAGATGAGTCAATATCTCTAATAATTTTGCACCCGTCGACCTGACTTGTTAATGGAACTTAATTTTATTACAATCTTATAAAAAATATGTATAATCCACGGCGACGATGAGATATGTGATAATAAAATTTTAAGAATTTAAAAAATACGCTGTTTTAATATGTTATCTCAAAAGTTTTGACTTTTTTCCTCGATCGGACGTTTAACAAAGCGAATGAGAAAGTCAATCCGTCTAAATCATTTTTGCGCGTCCTCGTTTTTTAACGCACGCGGATGGGAGTTTGATCCCTATTAATTTCGCGGAATAATGCACGTTACACGCGAGCGTGCCGGCGGTTTCACGGAGACGGGTGGGTGGTGGAAGGGGATGAAAGGCTCGTGAAAAAGCCGAAGGCGGAAAAGGGGTAGAAAACGACCTAACTCGTTCCTCTCTGTGGTCCGTTTTAATTTTCCGCGCTTTACCTCTGAACCGTTCAGCGCTTTACAACCTGCTCTGCTGCCTGCCCACTTTCTTGTCCCCCTTTCCCCGGTACCGCGGCGATCAAAGGGCGACGATGCCGTTCTCGTATCTACGGAGAGATCGACCGCGCATCGATACGTTCGGCGAACGGTGAGAGTAGTCTCGCGCGGGAGTTGCAGAAACGAAGCGTCAGGCACACGCTTATTACCTGACGTTGCATCGATTTACGTACCGATAGTTCCATCAAACGGGAAAAGAAAACGGCGAAGCATTTATTTGCGGAATTCGCAGTCAACGGCTGAAGTATGTTAAGTACCAATAAGTAATTTGTAATTTAACTCAAGGATTGTTTAACTCATATTGCATTACGCTCGTGAGGACTCGATGCTCATCGCGCTTAATCCTCGAATCAGAAGAAAACGTGCGCTTTACGCGCGAGCTGTTTTTTAAGATACCCCAAACTACAAATTACGAAAAAAAAATCATGCGACTCACCAATCTGCATGAACTCAGCGGAGTTGTAGAGTTCTGCCGGTGACTGTAACATAAAATGGAAAAGATTAATGTAGACATGCCTGTATATTAGTTAATAAAATTAATAAAAAAAAAGGTAAAAGTTTTTTTTTATAAAAATTTTATTTTAAAAAATTCATGCTTACCTATAAGTTGCTCCGCCGATGCATGATGCCTCCTGGTGGGCCTGCTCATCCTCTCAGGTGGGACGTGACGAGCCATCCTTCCGCGCACTGGAAACTCGCGAACGCGTCCGATTAATTAATTGTCGCGAGAATTAATTTTTTTATTTAACACTTTCGCGCGATAGTCCATGGCACTCCCGTTTTAAAATTTTTATATGAAAGAATAACGCCCCGATATACTTTGCCGAATTCCTGAAGCGACCGACGAACTCCGGTTCGTATTTGTATAATTTCGGCGTACGATACTTCTCTCCTTCGGATTTTTATCTAAGCAGAATTCTTATTTCGCTCAGATAAAAATCCAAAGAAGTGCTGAGCTGTAATAATATCAACGTAAATTCCATACAAATGTATGCAATTTACATTGACACGTGAAATTGAAATTAAGGCAAGATAATATAAATTGATCAAATATTATTTTTATTCACCTACATTGTTTAAAAAGTTTTTATTATTTTAGGTTTCCGACGCGGTGTATTAATATTTTATTTTATTAAATATTTATTTTATATTGTGTACTAACATAATTGTGCCGCGGATAATATAAAAATCTTTTCCCACCCGAAATGCTAATAATTAAAATCTACAAAAAGAAAGTATATAACTCACGGATTTGCAGGTGGCGGAGTTTGGTAAGGTGATCTGTAACAAATAAATGAAAGAAATTAAATTGTAGAGATCTCAATAATTATTTAGAAAAAAAAAAGATTATACGCGCCTCTGATTTTTCAATTAAATAACACAAAGTTAATTTTTAAAAACGGTAACAATTAAAAAAACATGATCTTTACCAATGGGTTGCTCCGCCAGTGCCTGATGCCTTTCCTAGGCTCTCCTCCTCCTCTCAGTACTAGTCTCTTTAACGGGGATGTCAGGCTGATCCTCCTTCGACGAAAGGACTTCCTTTGGATTTTCATCTGAAACAAAAATATCATATTTGATTAATAAAAATTACGAAAATTAAACGTACTGCGTTACAAATAATTATAACTATTCTACGTGAAGTATTCACTTCACAGATACCCGAAACGTACACGTTATCGATCGCGAAGGTCAGTTCGCATCAGCTAATATTGTACAAAAATATACAGTTGACTACGCACGGCAGCCGACCGGTCGGCACATACCTACGTTTCACGTGATCACCGCGCGAGATGTGTACGCCGCGCGCACGACCGACCTCTACTCTCAATCACTACGCATCCATAAAAATACACTACCAGAGATTTTCAGGCCTCGCATTCCTATACCACGAACGAATATCTCCCGAATCTATCGCGGACTGGTCGATTGAAACCCTCTTCCCTCGAGCCCGACTGTACTTGTCGACACAAAGGCACGCGAATTTAATATACGCATATACGACGTTTCCACTTACTTTGTACTAAAAAGACGTAGTCGCCGGTACGCACGATTAATCTGGGAAGATAATTCACGCCAGATTATATGCCCCTGGCTCGTCGATTGTACGTAGATCTTTAATACGTACGGAGCACGTGCTGCGTACGTACGTTCCATTCGACCGTTCGAGAAGGACAGAGCGTAGGTGGGAATAGTGGGGGAACGTAGCTCGCGCGCGGCACGTACGCCGCTCACCCTTACCTCTCCCCCCGGCTACCTGCCCGTCTCTCTCTCTCTCTCTCTCTTTTTTTCACTTCTACACAGTTCAACGCTTTATAAAATAATTTTATATGCTGAATATTAATTGCAAATTGAACCGATACCGAATTTCAAACCTTTTTGACGACTAACTTTTACTCTCGTCCCTTTTTTTTTTTTTTTTTTTTAATTACTAGTCTACTTTTTTAAATAGGATTAGACGCGGCGCGAGCGCGCGGCTGAAGTCGATTTATAGAAAATATTAATTTATATCGCGGCCCGGCGTTTTATATTGTTTAACTTTTTGTTAATTTGTGAGAAAATTTACGTTTGTGCGTCGAACAAAATGTATCGAAAAGCACGGGAGGGATCTCTCTTGCTTGTCATTGATTTTCGCAAATTTTACATAACATCAAGCGTTAAATGCAGATAAATATTCCCGCTTTATTACGTTGCCGATGGATTTGGGATTACCTACGTTTAATATACCGCGTTAAAAATTGCTTCAGCACAACACATTTTAACAGAGCTGATTAATTACGAAATAATCAGTTTTTAAATACTCTCCCGCGATGAGATTTGATCTCGTCATTTCAACCGGTATTAAGTTAGATCATTAATAAATACATTGCAAAATTGCGATAATAAATCTATCGCGCGGATAGAAGTGCAGTTATTAATTATCGACGGGCTTTTTTTTTTTCTTTCTCGTCGGGCAAAGTTAAAACGCGAAATAATTTCTATTCCTCTGTCGTTTATTTAATTACTAAACGGGATTTATTTCACCGTTTTATTTCACGAAATGCCTCACGCGCTGTGAAATAAATCGCGCGACGATCGTCGACGCCCGGCACGGTGGCGACAAATTATTCGAAAGATCGTGCATTTAGCGTTACGCCGTACCTGCCACTGCCAACATCTCCAGGGATAATGAAACAACAATACAGAATCGCATTTCCGTTTGTCAGGCCCCGAACCTCGGCGCTTAACCATAAACAAGGTGATTGAAGCTATACAAGGGTGCAAGCCTATGTCGCGCGAGATTCGAGCGCGTTTACTCCTCGGTTCGCAATTGTTCCCAAATAATCGGCAATTGTCAGCACTCGTGATTGATTAACGCTCGCGATCGAATTGTAAGTGTATCGGGGGACTCTTTATATCCCCGGCGAATATTTAACTTGATGAAAACTGACGTTTGCGCGCGAATTACGAGAACGCGCGAGTCCCGCCGTGACATTTATGAACGATTATTACTTCTTTGACGCTCGCGATATATCTCGCATCGCGCGCTGAATTTTCCGCATAATTAAACGTGAATTTGCCGCATCATTGTCGGATTGAGAGGCGCGGAGTAATTCGCAAAATTATACGATTCAAGTTACAGAAAGCCTTGATAATTCGCCAATTATTCGTTTATTAATAATGCCGGTGTTCCTCGCGAGATTTATGCGTTTTCGTGTTTACAGCGCGTGCAATACTGCATTTCAATTGTATATTTTCGGAATGATCCGTCCGAGTGTAATAAAGCATCGCGTGCGATTAACTTCGCGAGTGTCCTGCGAAGACCCGGTGCGGTTGTCGTGTTCCAATGATTAATGCGCGATCATAATTAATGGTATTTTCGCGGGCGGACGTATGAGTGCGACAATAGAATCTGAGAGGACGAAGAAGCCCCGGAAACATTGGACGGGGCGAACAAAAAAAGAAGCACCAGTTCTCTTTCTTTCTAACATCACGATTCTTCATTAGACGTTTGTAAAAATTAATCTCTCAATTACGCGCCGTATGTCTTAATTATTCATTTTAACAATCGCTATTTTATTTGCGCTAGATTAATAATTTTTATTTTCTTCTATTACTATTAATTTGTTACCGAGAATTAAAAATAAAAATCTGTCGGGCTGTATAATATTTTCGGCTTAAATTTATTAAGGGACGTCCGGTCGTGCCGCGATTATTGAACGCTCCTGATGAGAATTGGCAGAAAAATAACCCGCTGTCTACCTCGCGAACGTTGTCTCTCGATACGCGATTATTCCTTGTGGGGAAACAATTATCGCCCGGCGCGATTGATTGACACACGCAATTTATTCGGCACGTGAAATATTTCGTACGGCGAAATATTAAACGTGTTACCCGCCGAAGCGCTGGACGTTACGATACAGCGCCCAAGGTGTTTGTTTTGTTTACGGCTCGCACGCCGGTCATCCAGCTGGTCAATGCAGCCAGCCCGAACACGTAATAGCGGAGCGCTTTTCCGCACGGGACGTGACCGCGACAAGTGCTCGTAGACTCCGAGCGATCTTTCATTACAAATAATTCGTATCATCCCGTGCAGATATATCTCGCGACTAGAACGGCCCTCGTTACGCTAACGTAACGATCGTTATTCGCGCTATTGCGCATAACTTGCGTATAATCTTACACTCGAGAACGTAACTGCTCCGCGAATCGTCGCAATTATCTTTCGAGGCGCGATCAGTTTTCCTCTCGAAAAGGGATCGCCTCGGTATCGAGCGTATAATCGCGATCTTTCTCGTAAAATAAAGAGGCATTTTGTCCTACGCGGTATATAAATTGTCCCGTAAATGCGACGTCGATCTCCGCGCACGTCGGTTTAAAGTGCAAGAACTAAGAATAATAATCTAACTCACCACCCATGTATTTACCTTTAATTTTGACCGCACGGCTCTCGCACGTTTAACACGCGGCTCGCTACGCGGGATAATAGTCGCATTACAAATCGCGAGAGTGTATTATTTTTTTTAGCAACAGGTGTAACGTCTCGTCGTGGATGGCGCGTTAAAGCTGGCCTCGCGATTTTCGGCTCGCCTTCATCTCGAGGCTCACGTGTCGCGTTAATTTCCACGACGTCGCGGCTACGCGCGAACTTTCTTGTTTTGCCTTTCGTCGAAACGTGCGCCGCGCAATTAATTAGCCGAAAATGTTGTTTTATTTAATTTTATTATAATTAATACGCGATTGTGATTGGCAGTACCACCGCGACAGATGCATGCAACGGATAAACCCGAAAAAAAAAGGGGAAATATTTAAAAGGCATTAGCTGAAGCAAATCACGTTATATTTTTTTAATGCATTTGTCCCATTCAATATTGATTATGCTTTTTCCATTGCCTTTTATTTATGGTTTATAGTATATTTTTACTTACAAGCCGATTTATACTTGAGTTTAAATTAAAATTGGACCAGGATATATTTCTCGAAGATTTATAAAAGAACTTGAAACACTTTTAAAAAGGAATATAATTTTAGGAATGCATACTATAAAATTTTAACAAATACCCGAGTGGAAATTTATTTAAATAATCTAATTTTGCAGCTAGTGGTACTAGTCATAAATTATAAAAAAGTATTTATTATTCAGTGAGTATCTTCAAAAAATTAAGTTGTCATTTAAAAGAAAAAAAAGAAGCAAAATCTGTTTTGGATCGATCGTTTAGTTTGTCCAGCGCGGACCATGTATCTAAATAGATCTCTAAACGTTTTTCGCCGCGTACTTGTTTACTGTTGTGTGCTGCATTTACGCAATGCTCGCTCGACTGCCGAATTCGTCGAATTCGCCAGGCAAACCGGTTCTCGCCGCCCGCCGCCCGCGATTCCTCCACCTTGCGAACTTGGAGCGCGAGGGACTGACCGGCCGATGTAAACATACGCACGTACTCACACTACCGCGGCGGTCAACGGACCCGGCGACCAGCGATTTCGGCAGTCGAGCACGTGTTGGATAGGTCAAGACGCGCAGTAGACTAGTACGAGACGAAAAACGTTTAGATATCTAGCTTTTCTAGCTCGTTAACAGCTAGTAATAATTATCTAGTACGTAGTACGTTTTGAGTGTTACATTTCTTGCTCAGTGCTGGACAGTTTTTACTAGACAGCCGCGAGATAAACCATAAATTGGCTGGCGAATTATTAGGTAACGATAGGAATTAATTTCCACTCGGGTAGCTATTTGAGAAAATAAAAAAATCCGGGTAAAAATAATTTTTTAATGCAAATCGTAATGAAGTGCCGCTATAACTTATATATTATCTCTCCGCAATATAGTTCATCGTAATTTGCTACGTAGACTAAAACTCCACTTTTGCGCATCGCATCGAATATTATAGTACATCTTTTATCTAACTTCGGCTCAGCGAATCAATTCTTCACTAGATGTAAGATAAGATGAGAAAAAAAAATATCACAGATAATTATAATATTCCATAACTTCGTAGTTTTTAAAAAGATAAATGTATGATTATCGTATATTAAAATTACATTCGTGTACTTCTTCAAATGAATATTTTTTTAAAATAATGTATCGAGATGTACGGTACTCCGTGGATTCGCCATATAATCTTTAGTAGCTCATCCATTTATATTTATTTGGATATATTTGAAATAAAATTGAATTATGCGATTTATACGTTTATATGTATATTACGTGTATGTATATTATGCGGTTGTACGATATACGTGTTTTAACAATTGCACGGAATTTGTTATTCAATTATTTCAAAGCGGATATTGTATCAGTTATAAAACAATTAATATTGGGAAATTATAAATACATTTTTTTTTACTCGTTAGAAATAATTCCGATTATTCGTTCTCAATACGAAGGAATAATTCCGCTTATAACATTAATCGCTCATAAATCAGATACCACTTCGCCATCTTTGCATTACGGTTTCCGTTCTTTATTAAGTTGTAGAATGGGCTTCTGAAATACCGGGAGTGAGTATTTTAATCCAGCACGGCGTTCTGGGGAGGGGCGAAAAGGAAGTCTTACGCGTTACGGTGTTATATTCGAGTAAATTTCGCGAGGAACCGTGAAAACAATTGGGACACGGAGCGCCTCCGACCGCACGCTCCGATCCTCGAGCTATCGACATAGTGCATGCACTCCGGTGCACTCCGCGCCATTTGATGGAGAGACCGTTTCCCGGGCTGTAAAGCAGAAGGAACCGAGAGCGTATCGAGGGCTCGTTAGGAGAATCGCCGTAGTGTCGTCGAGCACTCGTACGACGTACGACGATCAATCACAATTTTCCACGTTCCTTCGTCGTACGCGCGACCGCATAGGTAGGCACGTCCCGTTGCAGTCGTCTAAGGGGGTCGTTGAACCGACCGTTTTCACGTCGCCGCTACATCCAAAAATACAGAAGAGAATTGGAGAGTGCGGCGGCCCGCGCGCGCGCGCGCTCGGAAACGTAAACGAACGACGTGGAGAGATAAAGGGACTGCGAGCCAGATCACAGAAGGCTGCGGAGGACCGATGGAGAGAAACGGGGCGGAAAAGGGATATATACGCCATTAAAGAGAAATGCAGACGGACCAGGGTGAGAGGGAAAGGTGGAGAAACGGTATTCCGATGTTGACAATGGGGTAGATGGGAGGACACGGTGAAATTTGGAAGCGAGAGAAAGCGAGAGGGCGAAGATAGGGAACGCGAAAGACGCAGGCGAGAAGGCGGGAGGGAAGTGAAAGAATACAATGCCAGAGAGCGAGAGGAGACCCGGGTGACAAACAGTGGACCGTAGTCAACCAGCGGTGCGACGCTGCGATGAATATATGTATATCGCGGTCTGCTTTCTCTCTTTCTCGCGTTCGGAGTCGGGAATCACTCCTTTCTCTCTCTCTCTCTCTCTCTCGTCCATTCTCTTCACGTGGTTATTACAGCCTGCTGCTACTTTCGGATAAAAACCGGGATGACGCGAAGAGCGATGGCTTAAAAGTTCCGAACGGAAAAAGAGGGCTGATCGAAAACACGCGAGTACTTCGTGCTCGGGCTTACTTCGCGCTTACCTATATTGAATCCCGCTGGTAATTCTGAATGAGGCAGTGATCGAAGTTTGAGACTTCGTTTGTTGAAGAATGAGATACCGGTTTTTTTTTATTCTTTTATTAAAATTTTTTTTCCTTTTTTAATTAACTCGGAAATCTGCGTACGACTCGACGAACGCACAATTTGCTGCAATACCCTTTTCCTTTGCGTACTTCCGTGCAAATATTTTTTTCCACGAAAGAT
The DNA here is from genome assembly GCF_019399895.1 of Cardiocondyla obscurior. Taxonomy (NCBI): domain Eukaryota; kingdom Metazoa; phylum Arthropoda; class Insecta; order Hymenoptera; family Formicidae; genus Cardiocondyla; species Cardiocondyla obscurior. The sequence goes on from NC_091882.1 coordinate 12,206, forward strand.
TTTTTCGTTTCGCAAACGCGAAAATAATCTCGCGCGTATCAATTTACGGGAATATATTTTTAAACTCATTATTCATGCCGTATTCTAGTCCTTTTTAAAATATACATCAACTTTTCTTCTGTTAACAATGCACCGAATACCGTGAGCCATTATCGACGCGTGTAATATTTTCAAATTTTTATCTCCAGAAAATTGTATTCTAGCTCAGCGAACTTAAATTCGCGGCCCCTGGATAGCTTGACGCGAAAGAGAAGCGTTCGTCGCTTCTCCGGTCAATCTCATTGTGAGGAATAATAGTGTAACAATACGTAAATCGAATAAGATCGCCAGAAGTAATTTCACAAGCGTTCCCTTAAATCTTTCTGGAAAAGTCCGCGCAAAAGTGGAGCAGATTCTTTCAAAGCTATTGTTAGGAAGTTAGCGACTAAAGAAAAACCATTTGCTTTGTGGACGGAGAAAAAGAGTCCGTCGGTGGATTTCATTATTTATCGTTGCCGTCTTTCCCGATATCGGAAATCAAAACCAATCCAAACGGCGGAGGTAGAAAGAGATAATATGGAGATGCGGCACTCGTGGCGAAATGCACGCTGCGTTCTGGAATGCATTCCGATTCCGCGGGTGTAATGTATCTTGAAACGCGTCGGAATATATATGGGGTGGGATCGAAGGGGAGAAATTACGGGCCGGGTATACCTATCGTCGCGCGTAGCAATAACAACATTACGTGTGAAAATGGAGCGGGCGAGGTGATGCAGGCGCGAGACACAGATCGTTATGCATTTGCCGCATCGGGGCGAACGTAAGGCCGTGTAACTAGCGACGGTACAGGACGGATGGCAAGCCATTACCGTCGCGGAATACGACAGCGGATTTGATGGACTAACATGAAAATTGGAAACGATTCGCTGAACGTTAAAAGAGAATTTTAGCTTTTGCGAATCGCCGACTGTTGTCTCGAAAATTACATTACCCCTCCGTAACTTTTTCTCTCTCCCCGGTTCCCGTAAATAAATTCGCGGAATAATGCGGAAAAGCCGCAACATATTACGCGAGTAAACCCGGAGAGACGAGAGGCCATAGCCGCCTTACTCAAAGTAGATGGGCACCCATTGATATCGCAAGCCGAGGGTTTGGTCTTACTGTAGCCGCTTGAAAATTTGCGTTTACACATCTTCGAATGTAGTCGCCGGGGTAATTCTACAGCTCAAAGGGGAAAGAGACTCTGTGGACCGAGTCGAAACTTTGGTTCCTGCCGGTTCAACTTAGACCCGATGTGTCTCGAATGCATTTCGTAGTCTCTCGATCTTCTACCTCTCCGGCGGTAACGTCTGATACAGTGATCGTCAACTTTTTCGATTATCGTACTCGAGAATTCACTTTGAGCCGGCTGACTCCCGGAGTCTTGGAAAATTCAAAGCCGCCATCGGGCGAATCCCTCGAAATCACGTACGTGCCTCACACAGTAAACATCTATTTGCTGCCGCCGACTCCCTATACTCGCCCATCCATTAACGCACAATCTACGTTCTAAATTACGTTTTTAGCTTGTCGCTGTTCGCGCGGCGAGTTGATACGCAAAATGGCAATTTAGAGCGACTTCGTTAAAGTTTATTATCAAATTCGCCTTCTAGAATGATAAAATTTATCGTTTTATTTATATTGCTTATGCCGTCGAGTTTACCGCGGGACACGTCGTTGCGCAAAGTAAACGCGCGCGCTGTTATTTCTTCCACGAAGATGGGAATTCCACGATCGGCTAACGATCGTACCGCAACTAATGCGGCCGAGCTATAATGTCGCCGTGAAATTAGATCGCTCGCAATAAATTAAATCGTAGCGTGGACGACGACGGAAGGCGCAAAATGGAGACGGAGGGCGGAAAAGCGACGCAGAAACGCGACGTCGTGCCGGTAAAGTTCTTAACTGCGGCTCCGTAACTAAGTTGCCACCGGGCTCGTTTGGAACTTAACCGATGAATAACTGCAAAATAATCAGCTTAAATATTCATGCGCCGCGCGTTTGCCGCGGCGCAATTCCTCGTTCTCTTAATATCGCCGAACGATTGCTGCTTCCCTTTTTCCACCGGTACCCTTTTTCGAGGTAGAGAAATGCGCTTCCCATACATGTATTCATATATTATATGTATAAGGGGCTAACCTACATTTTAATCTATAAATGGACGTGTTTCGAGAGATACTTTGAACCGAGGGAAAAAATTATGCGGGGGATGGAGTTGCAACTTATCGAATAAAATATTTAAAGGGCCCACAGAGGCTCTGCCTTTATAATTCGCGGTAAGAATGATTTTCTAAAGCGAAAAGGGAATCTAATAAAATTTTCGCGACAACGGGAGTTTTAAACGTGACGAATTGCCGCCCTTCGATGGCTGGCTCGTCGGAAAAATGGGCGCGATCAGAAATCGGCCGTCGACGTCGCGTTATAAAGGACACAATCTCCCGCGGCGGTGACGCCTTTTGCTCTCTTTTCGTCGTTAAGTGCCACGTTTTGTCCCATCTTTCCCCTCGTATCTCGCCGCGACGCGCTCAATTTGCCGCGGGATGTAATACTACCGGCGCCGGCCAAACCGCGTAGTTCGAAGGAAGATTGCAGAGGTGGGCGCTTCGTTTCCTAGTGTGGGATACAACAACAAAGGAGGCCCCACCGCCTGAACGCGGGTACGCCTTCGCCCTCGTTGATAATTACGATATCTCACGACGTGTACAAATCATTTCGGCCCCGTTAAACTGTCACTTTAACACCGTGTAATTCATCAGTGGGGATATATTGTATATTATGTAATTACGCGTGTGCTTTCGAGTGGCACGGCGGGACGACCGCGAGAACATTGTAGTATTCTGTATGCAGAAATGCGGAATAATTTACGTTTTGCCGGCCGATTAGAGCCCGCGCGCAAACGGTTTTTATTTATTTTTTTCTTTTTTTTTTCGCCGCTCGATTTAGCATACGGTTTATGATAGAGCGACGTGGAACTTAACGACGCCGAACAGCGGGCTCGCCGTTTGCTTCGATTCCTCCCAAGTTTTTGCGCCCCGCTCGGCTTCCTAGGAGGAGTCATTGACTGTGCCTCCGCCATTTAATATTGCCGCGGGAGTGTACAAACAGCTCGATTCCTCCTATCAGTGGCTCTCACGTTTTCTTCGGCGCTTTCGCGTTTATAATCGAAGAACAAATTAACTCGAGCTGATTAAATATTGTTTTGCCGATGCTCTTGACGAAATAAAACTACGTTTTTTTCTTTTTCCTTTTAATCTTTTTCTTAATGCAGAAATTGATCTTTTTCTTTTAATTTATATAACTGTACGAAGCTTAATTAATTTTTCTTTTTAATTTCAAGTACAGTAATCGCGAAAGAAATTATGATTTAATAATTGTGGTTTGTGTTATAAAATTTATTTAAATATATGATAGTTGTTCACGGAATCAAACTTTTATCGAGTTTATTTGTAATAAGTTAAGTAATAATTGGCGGGACATAAGCCGTCGACTCGGCGATCTCTGTCCACGTATCAGAATTACCACGGTATTTAATGTTTGAAAACGATATGATTAAACTGAATTAAATCATAGTCACGGTGTTTATCGTAGTACCGGCAGCGCTGACACGACTGCCTTCGCCTCTCCGTACACCGCGAGAGATATTCCAATCCGAGCTCAACGTTAATATTGCTCGATTTAGTTGGCGCTTACATTACATAGCCGCGATCGATCTCGCGTTTGCGGAAAAATCCGGCCGGAGATAAAATCTGCAAAGTAAGTAGGGCGGGGGCACGATTTATCGTACATCAAAACCGATTAGCGATCGTAATCCGCTCCGTTTCTCCGTCTGAGATCGCGGCGGTATCGCTGATGCAGCTGGATCGTTTATCACGCGAGGAGCGAGCGGTCGAGCGGATCAGCGGTTCTCAACCTCGTGCGGTTGTTCCCCCGCACCCAATCCTTCTATTCTCGTGCGGGGAAAACCAAGGGGGGAGGGGAAGGGCGAGGAGGGACCCCGATCCTCGTCCGGTCGAGGCTGATCGTTTATCAAAGGACGATCTTGGTGGCGGAAGCGTTTGCGGGACTTCTCTCCCGGGCGATCTATTGACGGTAAAACCTCGTCGACTTCTCGAAGAAGGCAAACCGGACGCGTTGCGTATATCGTAAATAATTATATAGCTCCACGCAATAATGGTCATGAGTCATTTTCGTTAATGAGGATCGCTTCCCGCCCGCTCCTCTCTCCGTTCGGGAACGACGGCTCCGCAGCGGAGCTAAGTTCGGCGTAGATTTATTCGCGTACGTGAGGTTTAATCAGCAAATGGATGTTACTCATGTCGTGTGACACGCCATTGCACGCTTCGAGGGATCGAATTTTTGCACAACGGGGACCACGAGTGCCGATTGTGGTTTCACCGTGAAAGAGAGTTTTTTCGCAGTTTATTATTAAGTGTCACTCGCGAGCCGATTAAAACCATCGAGCGCGTTATCTCGCTGTCGAACGACCGCGAAATTAATTGATTTCCTCATTTTCGAAATGGCAAACGTCTTACCTCGCTGCTTACGTATATAAATTTGTTGTCGCCGGATTAAAAACGGGGGAATAAAACGGACAACTATAACTAACCCAATTAGAAAAGCTCCAAGTATCCTCGACAAGTATCCGCAAACTTTAAATTGCAAGTCTATTTAAGGAGCACTTTTGCGTCATTGGCTTGAACGCGAGCCATTTCTCTCGCTGCTAAGGCTGCGGATTTAAATTTAGATTATTTATTCGTTTCTTATTATTTTTTTATTTATTTTTCGTTATTATTACGCAACTATAACTTAAAATAAAAACTTTTTACATTTAATTTGTGTGTCATCGACAACTGAGCTCGCGCTGCACGCTCTCGTCTGAAGTACGAGAGAACGATTCGCAAAAATATAAATTTTATACTACAAGAAAATCCAGTCCTTTTTTTCGTACGCACTTATAGCGGAAACTTCTTAGTTCAGCTTGCTTTAGTTCATAAATAATGTAAGCGAAAAACTCGACTTTCGCTGCAATATTTAAATTATACGCCTTATCGCGAGATGCATTTCCAAGTTTCGCTGCGCTGTCTGCTTTTCTTCCCGGTTTAAGATCGTATCTCCCCTTCCGCAACAGTTTCCCGGAAACAATAGGAAAATATAATATAATCGTAAAAATTCGAGTTCAACACGCTGCCGATCGATTGGCGTGAAGAGCAATTATCTCAGTGATGCTGTGTTCCCATTGCAAACTCTCTTATTAATCCGGTAACTATTTTTTCCTTTTTTTTTCTCCGCTCGCAATCTGTCGAGTCTGCAGGGGGAAAAACCGGAAGGCTGGAATTCCGAGAGATATGTAGTCTGACGACAATCGACACACGACTCGGCCCTCCGTTCTTTCCCCACCTCGTAAATACCCAGGTGACGCGACCCCTTGTTGCACGTCGCGCTATGTGCCCTTCTTCACGGCTCCTCCTCGCCTTTTAGGGAGCTCATCGCCGGCTGTTGGAATCTGTCTTTTGTCGCCGCGTCCGCGCCGGCACGCTCACCGTTGACTAAAAATAGCTTGCCGCAGCCCGCGTAGGATGTCGTGGAAGTCGTATGAAATAAAAGCTCGGAGGATTTTCTCCTCTTTCCCGCCTCCCTCCCTCCCTCCCTCCCCCGCGCGTCTCGCTCGACGAAGGGCACGAGCCGATTTTCGTGAGTGCGCGTGTGCGTATCCGGATTTCGCGCCGGATGTGGGGGATTGGGGAGCGGGACCCCAGACAGAAGGCCGGGCAGGTCTAAACGCGGATCGGAAGGGTAGCCTAAAATTACTCGGCGTTTTCGGTGTCGCGAGAGGGTCACCCCGTCGCGCCGGCATTCTTCTAGCCGAAGGATATCCTCGTCGACTCGCGGCTGTCGTTCTTCAAGCGGTAAAGCTCTTCCTCTTTTCCCTCCCTCCCGCTCTTCTTGAAAGATACACGCGATTTTATTTCTACGGCGAATCGGCCCCGAATATCCTTTCCGTCGCTCGTCGAAGCGGCATTTTTTTTTGTTCGAACGGGGTCTCAACAGCCAACCGTACGCGTAACTCGACTGAATTTAAAAGCTCGTGAATTCCTCTCATTAGGGGACCCCTTTCGGGCGGGATTTTATTTTAGCGCGACATCAGCGGAAGCACTTTCGCTGGGAAGGAAGTAAGTTCTAATTAATCCGAGCACGGCGCTATAATTAGAATTGTGACCGAGCAAACTAGGGGTAGCTCCCGTCGAATTTTCTCTCCTCAGATTAACGCCCGAAACAAATCGCGAATATTTTACACTGCAAGAAGATTAATTACCGTACAATAATTTTTTTCTTTTCTTTTTTTTTTTAAAGGCTCCTCGTGTTTATTATCGCTACATATTTTCGCGCAATCGAGATATTAAATGCAAATGCTTGCCAATCAAATAAAAAGTTGACATATTTTACGTCGAAATATTTAGTCATAAAAGTTACATTTATTTTACTCATTCACTTATATTAAATTATTTTGCATTTCACAATTTTAGTAGGCATGGTTTTTTTTTTCCTCCGCTAATAAAAATGAAAAGTAAATGCCTTTTTCGTACGCACGTTACGTATCAGGTATGATCACGCGAGTCGTTTTATATGCATATTAAAATCCAGGAATGTAAGAAAGATCTCGAGGAGCAAATCCATCCGTGAAATAATAAATAAACCAGGAGATGTCGAAAAGGAGGCGAATATGCGGGGGCTGACGAAAAGGCAGCTGGATACGCCGTCGTCGAAGAGAATGGGGCCGACGAAAGTCGTAGTCGTAAAGAACTCGCAATTCATACCGCGTGTTCCGCCAATACAAGGCGCTCTCGCGTGTGAGCAGATCGAGGGAAGTATCACGCGAATTTGAAATTGTCTATAAGCACCATATCTATGTAACTGCGGCTATAAATAATGGTCGTAAACAGATCTGCGAGGTAATAAATTTTGGCAGCCGCGGACAAGGAAAGCCAATTTCTTACACGGGGCAGCCGAACGACGGGACGTGTCCGAAAAAAATTCGATTCTCACCGGAAAGGGGAGATACGCTTGAATTTAAATAACTATTTCCGGGAAAAAAAATAAAAGAAAAAAAAGGAGAAACTTGCCGGATCACCTGGTGCACTTTTACGATTTACAAACTACTCGGTAAGCACAATGCGCGAGACGTGGGCTTCGGATACAGTTCTTGAACGTTGCGTTATTCCGTAAGTTTCCAGCTCGCGGGAGCTCAGACAGGTACACCTGTCGATATCGCGTTATGCAATTTTCGATCGAGCGCATCCGAATTGACATCGCGGCGCACGAAACCGCGGCATCAGCAACGGGCGCCATCGTCGCCCGGGCTCGATATCAATTCGCATCCTCCGATGGGACCGGCGGATGATTTTCGCCCGAGTTGCGAAACGTTAATTACCGTCCCGCGAATCATTGGAATTATTTCTCCAACACTTCAGCGATCGAAACGAATTTGCCGCCGCGCGTTAACGCAAATCGTCCGCCGGTCGAATCGATACTCTCTACGATTAATAGCCATCGACGGCGGTGACCATTTAGGGTCGCGAGGCACTTGCTAATAGAATCGAAAGTGAGTCGTTCTGTCAATTCCATTATTAAGCCGCCGTCGGCGGTGCAATTTCGATCTATGCGGACCCGGCCGAGATTGAACGCGAACTAATTGCAACCAACGTGACAAGTAGTCGATCTTGCGAGGGGTATTTGCCTCCCTACACGTTGAACCGCGCTATGGCTGGATCGCGAAGAGCGGCATCGCGTGCTGCGGACGCTCGAAATTCCACGGTACGCCTCGAAATAAGGAGCAAGACGACCGTCGCGTCGCCGTAGGCCGTGAAAAGTGCGCGTCGTTTGTCGAGTACAATTACGATGCGAATGCATACGAGAGATCGCCACGAGGGACTCCCCAACCGATTAGCAGTTTATCGTAAAAATTATATCTCATAGGAGATGCATAATTTTCTGATTACAAAATTATAGGAGTTAGGTAGATATCTTTCTTTCTTTCTTTCTTTTTTTTTTTTACACAATGCATGCACCGTGACGATGACCGAGAAGCTGGAAAAATATCTCAAGCCCGCCGGATTTTGTACGCGCGCAGCTTCATTTCGTCTTCCGTCGTACCGCGGGACGAGGTGAATTTCAACGAATGATGCAGACGGGTCGGTCGATTTTGGGGTGGCGATCCCGCAAACAACCATGGGGAGCTACGAAGGTTCCCGCCCCCGCGGTCGAGTTATCCAATTGTTTTTGCGGCCATTGTTCCGCCATTAGCATCGAACGGTTCCGCCGGAAAGTTTCGTTTTCAGGAATTGCCGGAGTTTCGGAATGGATGGCCCGCCGCCGCCGTTCACCATTCACCGCTCATCGGCGTCCTGTGTCGAACCACGAGGTATACCGCGCGGCTACCTCGATTTCTCTATTCGGCCCTTTCATAATAGCTGCCTCGTGAAAACCGTTTAAAAAAAAAAAAAAAAAACCCAAATTTTAATGACATATTGAGATTAATCGCGGCCCGACAGTCCGATGGATAAACGTTGAGAGTCACAATGATTTCTGATTTGTAAGCGATCTAAATTTGTCCGATAAGTAAATCCACGTGTGCCGATTTGTTGTCATTCTTCACGAGCTTAAGCTGATATTTGCGACCGATTGGAAGAAATGCCGTTTCGTCAATTTTGTCTTTGAATTTTTTTTTCCATGCGAAGCAATGAGATACTCAATGCATATTAATTAATTAAAAAGGTATAAACAAGTTTTAAAATTAAAACTTTGTAGATGGGTCTCCCTCCCCCTCATTGATCTTCAAAAAATACCTCTACAACGTGACGCGATCTGCAGATAAACGTACCTCCAATTACCGGGATTATTTAGTTACATGTTGAATAAAACGAGATTTTTGCACCGATACGTCTTGTTAATTTCATTACACACGTGGGAGTGTGCTTTGCCAGTTAAACACATTAAATTTTTCCGTTAAATTTATATTTTCTATTTAATATACCTATAATACTATTTAAAATATAATAATACAATTGCAGAATAATATTCGTTTAATTTGATATCAGATATATTTGGTGCTCAATTATTTTTCAAGCGCTTTTTCCTCTTTGCAATATTATTATTGAATTACGAAAGTCAAATTGCGAAACTTAAATTGTGACGCACCGTAATAAGCGACGTGCTTCCGGGACACGTCGTATCCTTTTGGCAAACGTACATACGTATGTTCCCCGTTCTATTTTCATGGCACTATCACAGGGGCGTAACGTCGATATAAAACTACGATTTTGTCGAAGCAGTCGACTTTCTTGGGATTGTATCAAGGTGTTGTAGCAGCTGGCGCCGAGAATGATTTGCGCCTTTGCGAGGAAGAATAAGAGAGAGAGAAAGAGAGAGTGAGAGAGAAGAAAAAAAGAAAAGAAAAAAAAAAACAAGAGGCGAAAGACGAGAGAAAGGAGACGAGAAAAGATTTGCATCGTTTGTACGCTCGAAAGTTTTGCGAATATTTCGTGGCCCTCCCTTTCAGTACTTCTGTATGTGTCAAACCGCGACGTGACGTATTTTCATTTTTCTCGAACGCTCGCATATAACCGTAACAAGAAATCCTTTCTTCCTCGCGCTCGAGGGACCCCGCTCGATCGGCGGTCGAGAATCGACGTTTTGCACCGCGAAACACACACGAAAGCGTGCACTCGGAAATATTGCTTATCTCGTAAGCCGAAATTTCGCCGTACCTTTAACGGCAACGAAATAGCGTTATAAGAAACCTTTCCTTTCGACGAAGTCTTAGCTCGCGGTTTATTTAAAGCCGTGGAATTATCGAAAATTGATAAGCCGCGATTAACAATTTACCACGACGTCGCCCATTAATTTCTGACCATCGAACATGGTTTACCTTGTTGGTTAATAATACACGTAATTTATCTGTTTAATTCCCCCTTATTGACCGCTTATGGAAAAGGTATCGGTCAATATAATAGATTTAACGTACCGGGCATGCACGTTACAATCAATGAAATACGAATAGTGAACGCGATCTATTATTATCGAAACGAGTCCATGGCGCTAAATGTGACTATTTGGATTTCACTCCGCGGTAATGTCAATGATAACGTCATGCCAGATATACGATCTTCATAACAGATAAATAATATTTCAATACGCCGGGGTATGGTGGCGCGGAGGTGGGAACGGGGGAGGGGAGGTACGTATCTAGCGTGAAATGTGAGTACAGGCTATTGAATTCATGTTTCGCATTGCTCGCCGATACACGTAATAATGTATTCATACGGAGGCAAGGTTGGGTAATAGCGGACGGCGGAAAGCATCGAACAGTGTCAGTTTCTGACATGGAGCGCCATGGTTCAGCACCTTTCGGTCATCTGTTACCGGCTCGATACGAGCGCGAAGCATGTGATGCCTATTTTGAAATGGCGTACTTTATCATTTTCGAAATGATCCCGAGTCACGTTCCGCCGCGTCCACGGTGTGAGATTTATTCGCGCTGAGCTTTTGTCAATCGGTCGCAGACGGAGAAGCCGAGTCGAGCCGAGGGAAGATTAATTAAAAAGTCCGTTTAATTATCCGTCCGACTGATGTCCGTTAATAATCGACGTACAGAGGAGCGGTAACGCTCGATATTTCTATTATCAAATTTTCGCGCACGAAAGTCTGGATATAGAACCGCTGGAGGTATTGGATTAGACTCGCGAATACTTGGGCGCAGATTCGTAATCTTTTTTTCCGTAAAAAAGGTATAAATGTAAATGTACATTGTCTACATTTTCCACGACGAATGAAAGATATCGATATAAATTCAATAATCAACCTTACCGCGGGCTATATTTTCGGCGCGGTTGGATAACCAATTTCCAAAACCGAAATCCAATTCGCAACATCCGCGCTTCGAATGGTTTCTGATTTACCGCCGGAACCTCTTCGATTAGCGTGCATTCTGAATATTGATTATGACACGTCGCGTTGACAAGCGGAACGAGAAACTCGCGTGAAGATGTTACGCCGCAACGTACGTGCAAGCTGCGCGCTCGTGCAGCCAGAAATTGCTAAATATTAATCTCCCTTTGATAGCAAAAAAAAAAAAAAAAAAAAAAAAAATATGCGAGCGCCGCATTGGTTTATTAAAAATTTCGGGACGATGTATGAGCCGCGCGAGCATGACGGTGAGTTTCAACAAACACGATTTTGACGATTCCCCATACAAATTGGCTATTACGGCTTTAATAAACATGAAACGTAATAGAAATAAATCGCTTCGCCGAAACGTAACGCGCGGTATACGCGACGCGATTAACCATGCGCGGAAAATAAGATTCATCGTGCATTATGAGCGAAATAAAAAACGCTGATACCGACTAATCAATTCGATGTCGTTGCGCCGCCGCGGCATCGTTATCAAAATAATGCAATGTTGACACGAAAATAATGGCATTCATTAATTATGTTAGTTGTGCATATTTCAGTGAGAACCACCGTACATTACGAGACCGCGGCTATGTCATCTTCTTCGGTAATGAGAATAAAAACCGCAACTGCTTGTAAAGTTATTCGCCAGAAGTTAGTTAGAAAAAAGTTAACAATATTATTATTTTTTTTCTTTTTTTTTTTTCGTCATTAAAGTAAAAAAAAACGAAGAGTCGAACAAACGTGAATCACGATGAATATTTCAGTGCTCAATGTTTGGCGTACGGTAATCCAAAAATTGTTCCCGCTGAGAGATAAAATCCGTTGTCGAACTAAAGCGATTATCCGGCGCGCGGCATCCTTTTTACCGAGCTTAAGAAGAACCGAAGACAGATATATTATCTGGATGAGCCGAAAACATCCGATTCGACCGCTGCAATGGGCGCTCCACGCGGAGGCAGATCATTAACTTTCTCTCAAAAGACGCGATCCAGGTGCAATGAAACGATGAAACTCGTTATCGGCGAACTACTCTCCCGTTGCAGAAATCCGAAGGAAAATACGACCTAACGGTCGTTATTCATCCCGATGCAACGATCAAATATCGATTAAGCGGATCTTCCGTCCCTCTTCCCTTCCTTCTTTCTCATTTTAGTCGCGATCTGCCTCTCGGTACGTGTAATTGGCTATGCGTGAACATGATCTAACGATGCGTAAAATAGAATATAACGAGTATTAAATAAGCCTGCATCCGTGCGTATCCCGTTACGATTTAATATATAGTAATTAATTGTGAACTTGGTGCAGCTTCCTATTTATTATCTTGTCACGGCGAAGGAATATCAATTTACTGAAAATTCTTTAAATTACTAGATGCGCTATTTAACTCTTGTTCAGTTCTTAAACAACTGTCGAGAAACGTTCTCGTTTAAGTGTCGGAATATTAAAATGTTATCTCTCAATTTGTCAGATTGGACTCGCCGACTTGGCGTCCGTCCTTTGTAACAAACGCCGGCATTATTTGTCAATTAACTAATGCCGTTTCTTCGTAATGTTAAATTCATTCGCAAGTGATATCGGTTTCCTTTTGAAGCGACCGGGAAGGGCAGATATATATTTGCTAATTTGCTGATGGCGATTCTACGTGCGCGTCGCAAGTAATATCGGTCTGCGGAGTTATTTCGGTCTCCGCCGGCGGTTTCCGCCATAATCTCCGTGGATGATACTCGACCAACGAAAGCACGTCACTTTACGTGACTTTGGGATGCATAGGTTTTCACAGTGATAATTATGCGACAACATCAGGGCGCGTGACGGTGCGGGCCGAGTATCCCTGAGTCACCCACCCCACCGAGGTTCGCTACTTCACTTGTCGCGCTACGCTACGCTACGCTCGGACAACCCTCTGCTTCATCGGACACGATATAGCCGCGAGCGATTACGTCTAGCCACGTTGACTGCGCGACACACACACACGGCGTAACATGTGCACGCGTACACCAAGGGCCGGGGCTCCTTCTATGCCCTCGGATTAATGCGCATACGTGACAGGGTAATGAGTCACAACGCGCGGGCAATGTTTGCATCCCAACCCCTCGGAGACCTTCGTCAGACACGAATATCGAATTTTTCGCAGGGAATCGTGACATCAGCCGAACGAGCCGTATGTCTCGTCCCTAGTTTCCCCCCTTTTTTTTTTACCTCCTCCCCCTCCCCCACCTCCTTGTCCGATTTCGTTCCTCGTCTTTTTTTCGAACGCGCCGACTCGCGACACGCCTTTGGATTCAGCGAGTTTTCAACGGATAATTACCGTAATTAAGCAAATTAAAGTCATCTCGTCTTGCGCCCCCGCGATCCTCCTAGCTCGTATCGCGAAAAGTCGGGGTGGATGAGAATACCGTCTCTGCATTTTCCCCCCCGTCTCTCCATTTCGCCTTTATCCCTTCGTACCTCGCTCCTTTTTCCTTCTATCTTTTTACATCCCCCACGGTACTTTCGCATTCAACGGCTCGTGACATTATCGGCGTTTGATTTCCGCATTATACTTTTGATCAAATAATTCTCGCCCTCCTCCGGTCTTCGATTTACGCGTAATATTTCACGTCGCGCGCATCAACGTCGTTTTCACCGGGGCGCACTTTATAACGCGCACTTTGTGCGCGACGGTAATGAAATATTCTATTTTGCTAGGAGCGGGAATAATCGGAAATCGGTTCTCGTGCCTTCGAAAGGTGATTTGTTTCTGAGCGGGAGTAGTATGCCACTCTATTGTTGATCAGTTCCGATGAATTATTCTACGTTGGTATCGCACGTGAACGCGCATACATATATATACGTATATAGATATATTGGGTTGTACTGCGGCTCGATTTAGTTACGAGGGACCTTATCAGATAGTCAAGTTTGCTGGAACTGACCAGTCGCAACGTGCTCTCACTGGAAACCGAGTTATCGTTAGGACGTTATACCCGAGACGTAAGTTAGCTCGTACCCCGGTGCACCGGGAGAGAATTAAGTAAATTATATTGCGGCGGACAACATTCTCTCTCGCGCTCTCTTTCTCTGCCGTGTTCTCTCTCTCTCTCTCTCTCTTTTTCTCACGTCACCGAACGCAAATAATGAAGCGATAATTAAAGCCGCGTTCTTTTTTCCGCGATTTCATCTCCGAGACTGTAGGTCCAGCGCACACGAGCCTTGACGATTAAACAAACGAAACCAAAGCTCGTTTGCGAGGGAAGGTTTAAAGGATGTTTTTGAAGAAAGCTTCTCACCCGCGCTGTAAAATCGCGCTAGCGTTTTTTACTTTTTTTTTTCCTCGCGGCCGCGAGAGACAAACGCAATTTCGAATAAATATACTTGTTATATCGTTAATTGGCTCGTTGCTGGCGGTACCATATAATTTCATAAATACACTCGGTCGCAATTTGCAGTGAAATGTGTCAGTATCGTTGGCGCGGTTAACAGTGATCGCCGCGACAGTCGGCGTGTTATTATCGTTATTCGGATAAACCATAAATGCGTTTTGGTATCCGACCAAGCCGGCAGTCCGCCCCAGCCTCGCTCCAGAAGTGAGAGACCGAAGGCCAGCACCGGTTAGCCTTCTTCCCGTTTCCCCCCCCCCCGCATCCCTCCCCTTTTCTCGCGCGATCATTATTTTTTCAGCTCTCGATGGTAGCTCACCGCTTCCCTTCCCCCGTTCCTTTGTTACGGCCAATCTTCTTGTCGAGAGTCCTTTAGGAATTTCGCACAACTACGTGAGACTTGAACGCGCGAAATCAAATTGCGTAGGGAAGCGAAAGAGATAACTGCCTTCTCGAAATTCGCCCCGTTGTTGTAAGGCGAGGCGAGCAAAGGCTCTTCGTTGTAATGCGATGCTGCGCTGCAACGATGCCTGCGCCCCCTGCCACCCCCTACCCCTTCTGTCTCTCGCTGCGGGAGAATTCAATTAACGTAACAACTCTTTCCTATCACAAAGGAAAATGTGTTTTTCCTGAACGTTCCTTGTGTACTTACGGGACGGAATTTTCGGGACGCGGGAGAGAAAAAAAAAGTTTTCCCCGAGCACGGTAACTTCACGGCGTCACGCGAATGCGTAGCTCTGTTTCATATCGGTCCGCTACCCCTCGTAAACCGTAAGTAAAATCGTCGTTTGAAGTTTATTTGGAATAGTTCCAATGCGGTTTAGCTTACTAAACGATCGCGTCGCGGGAAAGACGAGCCGGGGCCGGGCTTCCACGAAACTCCCGGAACGCGGCGAGAGTGCGTTTCCTGCGGTTGTGTCGTTCGACATTTCGCGGAAAGGGCCGTAGATCCCTCCGCGACAAAGAAACCCCGCGAGACGGTTATTTTCGAGTTGGGGCGGTCGGTGCACGAGAAAACGGCAAGAGGAAGAGGAGTCGCCCGCCGGAGTCAGCGCCCGAGACGGATAGGAATAATTAGGTTGGCGCGCCAGCTCTTCCACGACATTGCTTACTGAAAATCTATGTAATGATTTCGCAAAACGGGGAAACGTAGCGAAACGACCGGGGGAGTCGAGCGATCTCGTTAAACATGCATCGTATGAATATTTGACGAGGGTACTTGACGAAGACAGTTGACATTTAATATTTATCGAGACGCCCGAATTTAGGAAAAGAAAACTCGATTGCGACTCGCTTGAATATTAATGGAAGTAGAGCAGCGCGCCGCGCAATAATATTGCGATAGCGGACCGGTGTTACGTACGGAACAGTGTGTTTCCCGGTGTTTGCAATAACGGGGTCTAGTAGTAATTTAATAGAGGCACAAAGACAAACGCGGAGAGAAGCGGCGGTGTACCGAGGCTGCACAACTGCCATGACAATTCGATAATAATCTCGGTCGTGTGGCGCCGTATCGTGCGGCTCGAAAACGGCATCGCGATGTAAAAAGTAATTGTTTCACGTCGACCCCTTTGCGAAGTAATAGGACACGTAACCTTATTGTTCCTGCTTAAAACACGATGATATACGGACCATACGGTTTCGAATTTTGCCACCGAGTTATTTACGACGACGGTTTTTCGGTCTGCGAAAATTCGACGGCCACCTTTCAGCGGCGTTTCTTTTCGCGGCGCGATTTTTGTAGGTTCCTGTACCGTTGGTATAACATTTAGGGTGGCATGGTCGGAGTATGGGACGAGAAAAGAGCGTCATGTGGCGGCAAGTAAGGAGCAGAGACAGGAGGGCCCGACGAGGGCGGCGGGGGCGACGGGGGGAAGCTACGAAAAAAAAAAAAAAAAGGCAAATGGTGATGCACAGATGCGACGGATGTGACGATGTTCCCGGTTCGGATGGACTTGGGAGCAGCGATATCGTATATGCGCATCCGTACACCGGATACACGTGGAATACAACGCACACGTACACACGCGGAAACGTCTGCGGGGCATTGGGGAAACGCAGAAAGTTAAAAACGGGCTGATTGGCGCCGGGAAAACTTTCCGTGGCCCGGGACAGCGTCGCCGTATAGAGGGATAGGTCTGGGGACCGCGTAGCTGCTTCGACCCTGAACTTATATCACGTCGCTATTTCGGTATACAAACCCGAAACTTTGTCCGAGCGTAGCCGGCGGCGAAACTCGGGTGGCATACGCCGAGCGCAAATTCGTCGCCGCGAGAGACGCGCCTCAAAGCGCGTAGACGCGGTTTCAAATGTATTTGCCGATTTTCCGCAGTCCCGCATCCTCATTTTGATCACCGTCCTGCCAAAAGGACAACCGTGGCTTTAGCGATACGCTTCTCGTGCGGCACGTCTCTATTCACCCCGCGAATCGCATTTCCACGACTACTTTCGCTTTACTGTTCGAGTTATTACGGTATCTAACGAAAAGTTACCGCTGCCCGGCGCGAGCCGCGACGAATCGAGTATTTCAGCCCGCGATGTTCAATTATCATGTCGTATTGACGTAGTAATTAAACTATGTGTACGTATGCGTGGCGTGCGATATGAGGGCTCTATAGAAAAAGCGTAGTATTAATTAACGCGCACTGTACCTCTCGCGTGGCGCACCGCTCGCGGACTCGCTCCATTCGTAATATTTCGTGCGACGTTTAATTAATAATCATAGCGAAGAAAGGGCTCGTTAGAGTTCTTTGGCAAGAGGGCACGAAAAAGTATCGTCACGTGATAAGATGATTAATCGTCGGGGCTATCTCGAGCCGCGTGAAAAATGTTCCTAATCCCGGCAAACGTTATCGACAACGTGAAACTTAATTACACAATAGATAACGTCACCGAGATATCATAAAGACGTGCACGCCGAAGAGTGCAACGGCGTCGTAATAATATAGTTCGAGAATTTACAGCAGCGAAATGTACATACTTATACTTAAAAAGCTTAATCGTTTCTATTTAAATCGTTTTTATGCAATAATAACATTTCTCCAATGTCTTATATTGGGAAACATTGTACATTACGGGATTTTTGCCATGATTAAATGTGAACGATCACCGTGTCACTTCATGCATAAAAAAGTCGCCACGAAACGTTCAGGGAATTCGAAATTTAATAACGCAAATTAAATAATGCGAATATTTTATCGTGCGATCTACATAACAGTTGGCGTGACAGATTTATAAATAATATGTGTCCGCGAAAGTTTTTTTTTTTTTCCTTTCGGAGGAAGAAAAAAAATGCTACGGAAATTAATATGCGACTAAAAAGTGTTTAAGACCCGGCGGTCTTAAAAAGTTTCAGTTGAGAACAGTTTCGGCGCTGCGGCAAAAAATTTTTCTTCCCTTTCCCACGCGTTTCCCAGATGTTTCCCGTAATGTCGGTCTTCATGGAAATTATCACAGATAATTAGCATTTAGATAAAAACATCAAAGAGAAAAACTATGTGACTTTACGTGCCGTTGTCGCCGTACCTTTTCCCATTTTTTACCTGCTCACCTGAGCTAGACCGTCTTTTCAACATCAAAATTCTAGCGCCGGTCGCCGGAGATCTTACGATCTATCCGGTAATGTCACCGGACTCTCAACGACGAGCGAGCGAGTGAGCGAGCGGACAGACAGCATGAGACCCTAAGATTTTCGGTAATCCAACACCGTAGCAGCTGTATCCTAGCTAAGAACAAAGCCTTCCGAGACAGACAGCGTGTCGTAAAATAACTAAAGATCAATAGACGCGCGCGTGAAAAAAAAAAAAGAAAAGTAAAATAAAATAAAATCCGTAATGAATAATATTACAACTTTAATTACAATTTTTTATACATCAAATTATTCTTTTCCTAATTTTGTTAGCTATATCATAGATGTTTTTTTATTTGAGATAAAAAACATCTGTAAATAATGTGTCTGTAAACAAAGTTTTTCTTCGTCAATAATTTATATCTAGGATATTTTTGCTTTTTAAAGAGACGTACAATAAAGTTCATGCTACGACATGATTAAATAACCTTTTTCTTTCTTTTTTTTTTTCTTTTTTTTCTTTTTCTCTATTATATTTAACTTGTTCTGGAAACGTTAAAATCCTTTTCCCTTGTTGCGAACCTTTATCCTAACTTGATGTATTCATTTCTAACTAAGAAAGCGACAGTTTCATTTACATTTAAAATGACAACGTGAGAGAGTAAAATCTGATCCTCGGCTAAACGTGCTCGCCCAAAGAGAGATATTATAAAATATGCAGCCGAAAGTTTTAATGTGCCTGAGAAGCTCGCGCATTCGTGTTGCTAAATCGTCGCGTGGCGGCGGAATTAAACTTCCAGGTGTGACTAGAGAGGATCGAACCGTTGGGATAAAACCGAAATGCTTCGTCGTTAATACGCGCGGCGCATTATCGTTACCGCGCATTGTGTTCCGCGCGACGTAGGACAAGGTGTAAGGGCATGTCGAATGTAACCGAAATTAACACACTCGGCGTACGGAGAACACGCGCTCGCTAGCATCCGCCATAGACACCGATTAGCGTTACTCGTGTGCATTCCGCGCTGAGTACACGTGTCCAGCTTTGAACGTCATTTCCATTCAATCGAGATCCCATTTCCCCATCGGCTCGGTCCGGCCGCGCGTCTATCGAGGCTTCGAAACGAATCTCGGCGCGCGACGATGAACCTGATGAAACTATCGCGGGCCGTGCGGCGCGAAGAGACGTCAAACCGTACGGTTCCGACTTCGGCGATGACACCGCGCATGATGTATCGACGTCGAGGGACGTTACAACTGTACGTGTCGCATCTATCGGCGATGCGTGCACACGTTTCGAGTGAATTGTCTTCCTTTCCATCGCGCGCGGTGTTTTCGTACGCGTGATGCAAAGCATCCGTGTGCAGTTAGCTCTCCGATAATTATTTCCGCTCGAGTAATTATTTGGCGAAAATCACGCGGCAGTTGATCAGCGATTAACGTATTTGGTATCCCCGAACGAAACCGGCGAAGTTCGATCGGTTCTACGGGTTCGGCGTTGTATAACGGACGCTTGTACCGTAAACCGCGTGTAAACCGGACAGTTTTGCACTCGTCAAAAACAATTTCGTTCCAACTCGGGAGCGCGAAAGTTCCCGTTCCCGGCTTCGCATGTGCGTGACGCGTTCGAAATTCCCGCAAGTTCGACGTTTTATGTTAGCCGGACGAAAATCCCATTGGTGGGCACGATCAATACCGCAGGTGGAGGCGCGGGCGTCTGGACGGGGTGCAAGGATCGAGTTTTCGCGGTGACTGTGCACCCCACGCTTGACACCGTGAGTCAAAGGTCTTTCTCAGCGAATTTATTAGTGGCTCTCACCCTCGCCCGCGCGTAGAAAAAGAGGGAGTCTCGGGAAGCGGGAGCTGCCGGGGCGCTAATCGCGGTCTCTAATACATCAACGGTCGAGCAGCGTTTTTATGATTTCGCGATAATTAGACCATTTTATTTCAACATTTTTTTTTGAGGGCGCAGGAAATATTCAAATTTCAAAAAAATATATAATTTAAAAAAGTTGGAAGAGAGAGAGAGAGAGAAAAAGGGGAGACGCCGAGTCGCAGAAAGGCCACCAAAAATAGCGCGTGTGCATTGCTATTTTCACCATTTTATTTCATTTTCAAACGAAAAAAAGTCGAATAAAATAGAGAAAATTTGCCGTGCTACCGACGGCGGCTCAAAGGGACTTGGTTTTATATCTACTCTAATGCAGGTTACGAGATTGGAACGGCCTCTCTC
Organism: Cardiocondyla obscurior; assembly: GCF_019399895.1. NCBI lineage: Eukaryota > Metazoa > Arthropoda > Insecta > Hymenoptera > Formicidae > Cardiocondyla > Cardiocondyla obscurior. Next base: position 32,334 of record NC_091882.1, read on the forward strand.
TCCAGGACAGTATCATACGTCCAGTAAATGTCGTATGTACGTTTATCATGTCCTACCGAAATCCAGCGGACTTCCGCTGGACGTCTAGTGCTCGTATGCCTCGAAGCTAACTCGACGTATTTGATCCTGTGACTGAATATCGCTCGGAGCGTACGATATATGAAACACTGTTCCGTATGAATAAAATGAAGCAAGCGCATCCACGCTATTCATCAAAACGAGCCTTTCGAAAAGTATGAATAAAGACGTTAAAGACATTCGCGCTTGAAGTTAAAGGATTACGTTAAGCGATCGCTGAAACTGTCGCGATGATATACGGATGACGGTGGACGCGAATGTTAAATTATGTAATTATATTTATCGTGATGAATCCCGTAACACGAGTGAAATATTACCATTGTAGTTAAACGAAGCACCGCTGTAGTAATTCAAAGTATTTCCCGCGGTGATATTTTTTACCAGTCAAATAAGTCGGTGCAAAAAAAAAAAAAAAAGAAAATGATGATTTATTTCCCTTTTTCATGTTAAGATCCGGCGTCGTTAAATATCGCGATCATACGGAGATACACGTTTCACGAGAGATTGCGTTCTATCTATTTATGACGCGAATGACCGTAGATATGTGTACCGTGTATGCAGATGTATGAGCGTATCCCTCTCATTCTAAACTATCCATCTGATCAACAAAGTCAGGATTGCTCGTCCCACACTGATAAACTGTGTACTACGCGCCGCAGTTATGCTACTGCCATTACTAATGTTGTCCCTACGCGCAATATCGAAGGGAACAATTTCCCGTTGCTGCTCCGTATTACATTTGTGTTAGGCACACTTGAGCCTTTCTTGAAGCACGCTATTCGCATTGAACTAATTAAACAAGAATTTCAATCGCGTTACGTCACTCGACTATTTTATTAATGTCACGTTTTTTTTTGTTTTTACTTTTTTTTTTAATTGCGAATACTATGGCGTCTTTGACGATATATTAATTATTTAATAACTGTCGCATATAACTTCATACAAATAATAATAATAAATCACAGCTATATGTATAATTTATTAATGACGTAATGTATATGTATAAATGTCTCAACTTTCGGAATGGTGACGTAAATTCGTACAGGTGCTCGTTACGTAAGATTAAAGATTGCGCAATAACAGTTACGAGTTAAATCTTCTTCGAAAGTAATCTAGTTCGGCAATGGAAATGCTAAAGCCAGCACACACGATTCATATTCAGGCATTTCGAGTTTGCCCGTTGTAGGAAACGCGTATCGCGAAATCCCCGATAGTGCAGCCGCGTCTGACCGTGACGCAACAGTCGCGCCAACTAGTTACTTCGGGAAATGCGGTTATCCAGTTGAAGGAGTAATATAGAAGGTCGCAATTTAGATGCAAATTACAAATTTTATCGATAGTTCCTATTTCGCCGGGCATCGCGCGGTCACAAGAGGAGCGATTTAACCCAACAGTTTTTTTTTTTTTCCATCGCGAGAGACAGATTTCTGGATGTTTCTTCGTTTGCGCGATCGCCGAGAGCCAATTGCTCTACGAGGAACGTTGAAAGAAAGGGACAGGAAGGAAGGGTAGTGAGAAAGCACCGTGGCTTTTCCGCCGCGTGATTTACTAACGGGACGGAATAATCGTACAAAATCGGTGTACGCCTCGTGCATACGTGAGCGCAGTTTGCGTGACGTTGATATCGCACGGCTGTTGAACCAAGATTCGCGTCAGATTGTCGTCTCTCGGATTTTTATATAAATACTCGGCGTCTCAGATACTCGGGAATCACTTTATATTGTAGAAGAGGCAACGCCGACAAACGGATATGTCGCATAGATCGGAAGCGATCTTCTTCACGCGAGAATGCGAGACGAAGAGGGAGTAGGTTTTCTGGTTAATCATAAATTTCGCTCAATACCGCCGGGTGAAATGGGAGAGTATTACGAAAGAAGGAAATTTCACCTCGGTATACTTCGAGCTGCATCGTGTTATGTTACGCGTTATCCTCTCAGAAACCTATCATCCGCCACTATTCCTGCCGAACTGATGAAAATTTCAATACTGCCGATCAATATTTTAATTAATTTCCGGTAAAGTGAAATTTTGCCGCTTGTTTCCTTTGGCGCTTCCTTTCTCGGTCTCTCTCTCCACGTGCTCGTGTCTTTACTCGCAATTTCGTGAACGTCAACGGGAAGAGAACGCGGCGCAACGTTTTCAGACGCACGTCGATCTTGTTCGATGGCGAGCGGTCGCTGCTGAAATGACTAGTGGTGACTAGCACCACGGGGGTGCGGGTAATGTCGGAGGTGAAGGGTCTCAAAGGCTGCTAGAGGGTGCTGAAGGGCTCCAAAGAGTGGCGCGCGAGGATGTCGAGTGCCGCGGCAGCATTTCTGCTCGAGTATCGAGCGACGAGGGTAAGGAAAAGGAAAAGAAAGGCAGGAAAAAGGGTGGGAAAGAAAGAAGAGAGGGTGGCCGTGCAAAGAAAAAGGGAGTGCGAACTTCTGACGATTTCTTCGGAAAGCAACGAGTTTGCGAGATTAATGAAAAAAAAAAAAAGAAAAAAAAAGGGAGGGAGAAAAAAAAAAGGGGGGGAAAGAACAATAACTTCGCGGCGCGCGTTACACGGTAATGGAATCGCGGACTGACGTAATGAGAAACCCCCGCGAATTGATCGCCCCATTTCTAATTGCGGCTCCCGAGATTGCGATCCTGTCGAAACAACCGCGCGGTATCGCAACGTTGATCGATACGGCTCGACTGAAATATTGGATTTATTAGTAAAATCCGATACGCCGACTACTGATCTACCCCCGTGTTCACGAGCCCGCGAGCTTTGCTTAGGAGGCAAAGCCGTATTTTCGGGTAGACGTGATCGATATATTCCCCGCGCGCAATCTCGTGCTTTCCTCCGACGGTCTCGAGCAACGGCGAGAGCCCCGACGTTTCACCCGAAAAGATCTTAAGAATAATATTCTTTTATATTCCTTTGCGCGCACGCGCCAGAGTTACTTACGATATTTTATGCAAAGCTCACAAGCTCGCCAAGTAATAGTATGCCGCCGTATTGAGAAGTTCGCACGCTATCTTCCCTCGTGAGTTTTATATTGGGCGAATACACGACGTGACTTATAAACGGGTATTTTCGTCCACGCCGCTTCTCTTCGTTCCCGCGCCTATCGCGCAAAGATCCGCGATACAGATCCTCCTCGCGTTGATAAGCCTTACCTTCGATAAATCGCGGTTCTCGCTCGTCGTCGCGACGCCGTTTTTCCGGAAGTTAAAGAGATAATCGACGTTATTGGCGATCCGCGAATATTTTTGACAAACCGTCAGGTACGCTTTTAAGGTGACACTAGGCTAAATCAAAATCTCTATAACGCTCGCCTCCAAAATATTGGTTTCGCGGTTACGGCTTATCAACCGCGAAACCACACGTCACAACCGGAAGCCATCCGTGACTTCGCGAGCTGCGGTCGGTGCCGGCATGCATTGGACCTTGACGTATGTGAAGCCGCACTCACGTATCGACCCATTTTCGATTTAAATGATAGATCTCATTTGTTATGGCGTTTAAAGCCCCGCGTTTATCCCGCGACTGTTCGGGCCCCATTAAGCACACGTGCGCACCTGAAAATACGCCCGTATAAACGGCGATTCGAAACCGCATGGATGAAGCTCATGACGCGGATTGTCGATAGCGTGTTTATAACGTATGTATCGTTTCTCTCGAAAAAAAAAGATCAAGCGTGAACGACGGAAATCGCCGATTTTAATTTTATTTCGATTTTAATTTTTTTTTCTTTTTTTTTTTTAAAACGTTTTAAAGCTTCTTTACGTCGACATTGCGAAATTCCGTTGAGGAAATATTCACGTGAAAGAGAACGCGGGATAGAGGACTCTACATACTTAGGTCCTTCGAGTTCAATCTTCAGCCGCGATCTCCGGGCATCGACGGATCAAAGGTCGAGGGATAAACCTAGGAGTGGCGGGAGAACGTTTTCGATCGCGGGGCCGTTTCCTCGTGCGGGCGGGCGCGACGCACGTTTTGCGAGTAGTACGCGTTTTAGATCAACATTTATGTCTCTCCTCGCGCCGACTGTCGTCAGCGTGATTTACTTGTGTTACGCACACTGGCGCACGGGAAACAGCAAACACGTCACGAACCAATTTTGCGCGTCGACTGCTGACGGCTGCTGTTACTCCACACGTTTACGAATCTACCTATGTAAACACGCACGCCGAATACTTTGCCGACTGGCGCATTGTGCTACTAATCAAGTGATTATATTGTTGCGAGAGAAATTGCATCGCGGTGCCATTGTCATCCGGCGAGTCGTGAGAAAATATTCGCGAATAGCGCAAAGAGACCGACCTCGCGGTACGTTTGGCTCTTTAATGAAAGTCACGTGTGCGACCGAATGAAAGGAATAATTAATACAGCTACTGTCTTATTCGCTTATTATCGTGAAAGGATTATTCATCCCCGGTATTGATCGATCGGTATTAATATTCGTCAGTAATAGCGATTAAAATGTACCCACTTATCTTCGAATGCATTTTTAATGATTTTGCAATTCCCTTCGGTGGCGCGTTAAACGTAGCTACTTCGCGGAAACGTGAATCCCGAAGGGAGGAGGAGACGCTAACGTGTTTCGGAATTGCTGCTTCCGCAAGTCGCGGCGCTCGCCGGCATGTACAAGTAGCCTGAACAGTCACAAGTAGGCGGCAGTCTTCGTCCAATTAAGCCGGGCGTACATTTTACAAGAGAAGCAGCGCGCCAAGGCGTGCCGTAAGACAGAAACAATGAGAAAAGGGAAGTTGACGAGCCCCGTGGAGCTTTTCTCGAGACCCGGAGAGGATAAGATGACCGAGGCGCGAGACGAGAAATCGTTTCTTAACAAGACATTTAGCATCAACTGACCCTTACGCTCACGTCACATTTATCTCGCAATTAATTCGACGCTCTAAGGTCTCTCATATTTATCAGTTACGCGAAAAATTTACAGCTAACGGCGACCTCTCCGCAGAACGCTGTGAGATATTTTACACCGCCTCTTGGAATTAATCCTTGTAACGTGAAAAATAAGCTTGACAGGTCAAGGCGCTCTTTACGGGCCGCTTTAATTAGAATTTTGCCCCAGGGAATGAGGCGGGCATTAATAAAAGATGAATGGTTTTTTCGCAGCAACCCAGCGGATGCGGCACGACGATCAATTTCGTTACGCGTTTCAAATGAATCGAGAAGATTTATATAGCAAATGTTCGAACGCTTTTAACTATGAAACCGGAATCGGGCCGGAGGGCGGAAAGACGTAAGACGAGGTGGAAACTGTCGGAGTATAAAAAAAAAAGAGAGAGAGAGAGAGAGAGAAAGAGCGAAATCACCAAAGCGAGATGAAAAGTCGACGGCGAAGTATTACTTAATCAAAGGACACGATGTCGATGTGACGGGTCTCGCGTAATTTGCTTGTACGAGATATTGTAAAATCTTCGCTGAATCCGCGGAGCCGTGAGATGAATTACGAGAACGGGCACCCCATCTGCGAGCGTTACGAATATTATAGAATTCTAGGGAAAGTCGGAACGCGCATAAGACGGCTGAAAATTTGAAGATAAATTAATCTACCTTTTACACATTCTTCGTGGAGACCGGGAATAAAAGAGAAAGGAGAGGGGGGAGGAAAAAAAAAAGCGAAGTTTCTCGCATTCTGCATTTTAGAAGAGAAGTTTGTTCGAAGCGCATTGAGTTTCTGTAATTCCATCACTTCGTTAACGGGATTGTACTCTGCTGTTTTACGAGTTTGAAAGGGAAAAACGCGAGGGTGGAGGGGAGGGGGGAGACGCGTTAACTTGCTGCAAAATTAATTTTCGCCGAATTTTCAAATTGTAAGCTTACACCGAGCGGTCTCTATCTAATTAAACCTGAACCCGCCAGTCGGCAAGGCTAATTTATAGTATCTATTTAAAAGACTGCAAGACTTAACTCCTACGCGAGACCTCCGCGCGATTAATCCGTCTAATAACGTAAATCTATAATAAAATGTGCGCGGTGGTAACGAATAACCTTTTCAACATTAACGTCTAGCTGAATAGAACAGCCGTGAATAAAAATACCTAACGTATTAAGTAGGGCACGTGAATATACGGATAGCGATACCATATTTAATTTTCGCTCGACGTTACGCCCGCGTCTCTAAATGAATAGTGGTCACCGCAAATAGCGTCGCGTCAAAATATTACGTAACGTTATTCCAAACATAAAATCGTATATTCCGAGGGAAAACAATTCCACCCTCGAAAATCGGCCAGCAATTTTAAAATCCCCCGCCGTTTCGCCGTCGGATTGTTGCGAGGCTATTAACGCCCCGCACATGTTATTCACACTTGATTAGGCCGTTTGTTCAGAAATATCTGTCAATCGACGCGCCGTGAATTGACTATCCATGAGTTCCATAAATCTACCTGCCGCGTATCGATGCAGTTTAAATTGCTTGTAATATCGCGGCGTGGGAGTGAGAGATTGACGCTGGGCGTTTTTATCATTTAAATCTTGCGCCACGGTGCGAGGGGGCATAAGCCGACTCTCGGCGACAGAGACACTAAAAATAAGACGGTATCTCTTATCGCAAAAAAAAAAAAAAAAAAAAAATTATATTTACTGTCTGAGGTTAAGAGGAAAGTTCAGTTTGACAGTCTATTCCGCTGAAATTTCCATTACGTTTCCCGTGTACGAGGGAAATTGAAGAGTCGCGAAAGTTTGTCCAGGCCAGCGGAGAAATAGGCGACGCGATTGTCCCGATATCTCTTTCCTCTACTTCTTGCATCTCGTGTAATTTAATCCTTTCGCCTAAGCCGATTAAATTTGAAGGGATTAACAAATAACTCGGGAGAAAGTTTCGCGCGCGCCGCGAGTTTTATTTATTCCTCACTGTTTACGTAATTTTTAAAGTCGGGGCTGCTACTGAAGATTCATCTTGCGTCACGCGGCTTGACAAAATTAATTGCTTATCGTTAAAACTGTTTTCATTTAATTACGTTATACATACTTCAATTAGAAATGTATTTAATTGTTGAATTTTCTTAACTAATTCTCGACGAAATATCGCAAAGTCGCGCGTAGATCAAGAACTATTTCAAGTATTTGTCATTGTAAAGTAACCCTTTACCCTTTAAGTAAAAGTGACTTAATTACCAAGTAAGATTCTTTAATTAAACCGTTAAATTAGCTTACAGTTTTCCCGGCCGAAGGAAATGCATCCAGCCGCGAAAATAAGTGCACGAAGTGAAATCGAAAATATTCAGCAAAATGTATAAGCTCGCCTTGGCTCTTTCTCTCTCTCTCTTTCTATCTCCCGTTAGTCACATAATCCGGCAAATATTTTAAACAGCTTTCGTGATTCAATTCGCGTGAAATAGTCTATTCCAAGATAATCTGTCTGTTTCGAAAGGAAACGATAACGCGCCGCGCGAGGATCGGGGCAGAATAACGAATATTCCAAAACGAGTTGCACGAAAGTCAGTCGTTCTCAAAAGGCAGGGTTATTACGTTTTTCTTGTTAACATAAAAAGAGATTTTTGCGAGGAATAATCTGCGCTGTGCGCCGCGCGGTGCGACGCGGTGCTTTGAGGAACAAACGTAGTGTACCTTGTAACGAAGCGTATCGCGCGGCGCAGCATGGGCTACGGAGCTACAGAGAAAAGTACGTAAAACACGTTACTGCAAAGTGCATTGTTTGTTTCGCGGGCTCTTGCCGCGTCTTGCGGACCATGCGGAATGACGCGGGAAGAGCTTTACACGCTGCACAAAACGCAGAGCTCGATAACGTAACGAGAAACGCCATTGTTCGACCCTAAGCGCCTCGCTGAACGTTAACATTTCACAAATCTCAAACAATCGCCGATGCAACCCCCTCGCGGAATTTAAATTCGTATATTTTTCTTCTTGATTTTTAATTGCATTAAAACAAACCATGCGCACGCTTCGCGTTTTTCGGAAGGTCTCAATTCGTGCGCGTCATTATAATTGAGTGATCTCTGTTCGACGACGTGTTATCGGTTCAAGAGATCCGACTACAAGCTACGAAAAAAAAAAAATGATGCGACTTACCAATGCATGAACAGCGGAGTTGGAGTTCTGCCGGTGACTGTAACATAAAATAAAATATATTATTACAGACATGTTAGTATTTAAATTAATTTAAACTTAAAGATATATTTTTATAAAAATTTTCTAAAAAGAAAAAATTATATCTACCTAAAAGTTGCTCCGCTGATGCAGGATGCCCGTCCCGGGCCTGCTCCTCCTCTCAGTTTGTGTGTCGAGTCATCCTTCCGCGCACAAGTCACCCCGACCGTGATTTTACTCGCGAAAATTACTTATCACTTTCGCGCGTTTCTGTCCAGCACTCGCGTATGGAATAAAACCGAGCCAAAAAATTGCGACCGAATACTGAACGAACTCCCGGAACGACCGACGAACCGGCTGCGGTTCGTATAATATATTATCGGCGGTGACGACATTTTCGTTGACGACGGTGGATGCAGCTGCGACGATCTGTAACAAGAAAAAAATATATAAAATTAAATTACGGACATGCTACAAGTATTTAGTCGGCAGGCTATTAGTTTTGTGTTTCAAAAAAAGTAATTCTTACCTCTGGGGTTGCTCCGTTGAGGCACGATGCCTTTCCGAGGCCTCCTCTTCCTCTCAGAATATATTAGACTTCCCGTCAGAGTTAACCAGCTTCCTCTCAGATCGTTTGAACCTCGTCCTTGCACTGGTTACCTGCAAACAACCCCAGATAATTAATTAAAATTACGCGAGTCTTCAATACGTATGAAATAGAAAAATCACCTCAGAGAGATGAGCACATAAGTAAGAATGTAGCTTACGTTAAAGAAAGAAAACGTGGTCACATGTGCTCCTCACACGGAGAATGTAGAGAGGATAGTTATCGTACCGGGAAGATTTTCGTTGAACGCAAATACGTATCACGTTAGGCACGAGCACGCGGTTGCTGTGAGTGCGTAGCATGTACACATGTGCCTCGCGCGACCGCTGGAGAAGGACAGAGCGGGAGTGAGAGAGTGGGGGTAGTGGGGGAATATACCTGGGAATATTCCTAGCGCGAGGCACACGTACTCACTACGCACTATACAGCAGCCACGTGTGTCCGTGCCGAAAGTAATTCGCGCTTCCGTTTAACGAAAATCCTTCCGGCACGATAACTACAATTAAGCTTTAGATTTCTTTTTGTTAGAGATCGTAGTAGCATCCGCTGTCGTTAACGAAATTGTCGTCACCGCCGATATTGAGAATTATACGAACCGACTGCGGTTCGTCGGTCGTTTTAGAAGTTCCGAATAGTTATTCGGGCGTAATTTTTCGCCGTTGCTTTATTCTAAACGCGAGTGCCGGACAGGAACGCGCGAAAGTGATCGGTGATTTTCGCGAATGTAAAATCACGGTCGGGGTGTTCGCGAGTGACTTGTACGCGGAAGGATGACTCGTCACGACGTCCAAACTGAGAGGAGGAGCAGGCCCGGGGGGCATCCTGCATCGGCGGAGCAACTTTAAAGTATGTATAAATTAAAAAAAAATCTTTCTTTTTATTAATCTCATTAATTAACTAACGTGTCTATATTAACATTTTCTTTTTTATGTTACAGTTACTGGCGGAATTCTACGACTCCGCTGAAGTTCATACAAATTGGTAAGTCGCATAATTCTTTCTCGTTATTTGTAAACGGGATTTCCTAAAAAATAACGCGTGCATAATTTCTTCTAGTAATACTTAAATAGTATGTCCAGGTAAAGACGGTACTTCCACGAGGACGTTCTTGATCTCGACACAAGAAACTACTATGTAAAGCGAGATTGCGAGTGAGGCGCGGAAAAATCGCGAAGACCGTCTTTGCCTGGACATATTAATTAAATATTAAAATTAAACCGAAGTTTTTAAAATAGGATCTCTAGTATTCCACATGTGGCGTAATTTGAAGTGAGCTTGCTTTTTATTTTATTCGCGGAAAAAGAAAAAAAAAAAACCCCGGTTTGCGCGACGTGTAATATAAGAAGCGAAAAATATGCAAGGCTGTATCGGGTGTCGAAAGGTATACGCTGTAAATATACATCAACCCTCATACATGCGATGTCATCTAGTGAGATTTTCGCGTACTGTTTAGGCAACAGGGTTCCTATGCTCTAGTAAAGGGAGTAAAGGGGTGCGAAAGGTTGCAACGCGTTTCGGGAAGTGCCGTAAATTCTAGTTTAGAAATACGGGAAACGAGATTTTCGTACGAAAACAGTCGGATTAAACCACGTGTCTATATATTTTTTATTTCTCGGACGGGAAAAGAAAATTCAGATAATAATTTATAAATTTCGTTCAAAAATGAAAATATACATGAAATAATCAAGCGTTATTTTATACCGCTCAGAAAGAGGACAATGTCGAAACTATTCTTTTTAATACAAATAAATAAAATGCCCGCGCATCCGCGACCAGGATACACACGACGTGAAATTATTTAAAACGTTAAAGGGGGAGATATAGAGAAAAATGATAGCCCCGCGCGCAACTGGATCAAGTTTACTCCGGGAATGCATTACGGTCATTTTTATGAAGACGGTCACCATCAATTCGTGCGGGCGAGCTGGTCACGGCACGAGAGGGATAGGATTTAAGTACGGAAAGATGAAGGGGTTGAAAATCTCGCCACCGCAGAGCGTGGCACGGATAGATCATACATCATTCCTTTGCGCGAACGAAGCTTCTTCCGTATCCTTCTGCCTACCTATCCACCATCCGCTCTCCGTCATGCTCACCCCCGCCCGCTCTTTCCCGCGCCTCATCCCTAGCCAAGCCCACCCCGTCGTCCATTTACCCTTACGAGCGCGTCTCAGGTCGGCTCGCGCAACATGCCATTCTTCAACCAGCCCGTCCGCCGCGCGCGCGATGTACGTGCGTGCTTCCCCGTCCGTAGGTTTGCGAGCCGCCCTGGGAACGTGGCATTTACGAGATTCTCGTGAAAACTCTGTTAAGCCGCTTGAGCGTCAGACTTCGTCGTGTTCCCCGGGCGCACCGGTACGTGTAAACGTTTCCGCGGCGTTAAGAGGGATGACGCCTCCTCGACTCGGCGGGCTTTGGTTGAAACGGAAAAATCGTTCATCGGATTCGCGCAATAAGGAAGAGGAGTCGTCGCGAAATCTCGCTTCATCATCTCGACGGTTTCAACGAGCTGTGACCGCGAAAAGGGAAAAGTAAAAAAAAAAAAAAAAACAATTTGCCCCTTCGTTATTAATAATTCTTTTTCACCCTCCCTCCCCTATATCTTCCCAGTAAAAAAGAAACTGCTTTTAAACGCTTTTATGTAGCCCGTTGTGAATATGCATAAAAATTTCTTCGTCACGTAGTCTCGTGACACCTTTCGTGACACGTCACACGCGACCACGTGTAATCGTTTGATCTCGCTACAGAGATGCGGGACGGTATAACACACACGACGCAATTAACGGTGTACCGTGCCACATAAAGAAGGTGTCAAGACGGCCGATCACGGTTTCTTTATAATTGTTGATATTACGCATACACACCTTTTTTTTATGCACGCATATGTGTGCCCATTTATATATAGAGATAAATATGTTTATAAATTTATCGTGTAACCGATTCAAACAATGGAATTAATTATAAAGCCTGCACCGGATAACCGCATCGTAACCACTACTTGGAGTTTCCTAGCTTTGGCTACGCTCTTTAAGCAAAGCGCTTTGAGCACAGAGGAGCTGGTTTCCTTCAAAACCAGCACGACATGCGAAAGTCATAACGTTGGTATCAAAGTAGGTAGCTAATTACAGTACAGCTGTGGGGCATCGTAGATATAGAAGATATATTTATGAGGTGATATATATATATTTTTTTTTCTTTTTCCTAATGAGTTATTTCTGGGACAATTTTTCTTTCATTTTTATACTGTTAAGACTCGGTAAAAATAATTTAAAAAATAACTCCCTTCTTTTTCTGCATATGCTTAGAAGAAATTGATATACGTATCATGTGTATAAATTATATTGTGCATGTATATGTATCATTTCTTCGTAAAGAAATTCTTTATTTAAATTTCAACCCGTAATCGCTATATTTCTTAAATTCTTATGACACGAAAAGATAACGGGGAATAAATATAACTTTTTGTTGGCAAAAACATGAAAGAAATATTCACCCACGTTCACGTTGTGGAATACTATTAATTATAAGACTCGACAATCAGCCCACCCGAACGTAAAATTGCGAGAATTATTTACGAGCGTTATAGCATTATCTAATTTGCACAGTTTTGCGAGATCTAATGTTAAAATGACGGCGATGTTGAAGCGCCGCGATCATACCAGTATTTATGCGCGCTTAATAACAATTATTCGATGTTGCGACTAAAATAACGATATGTCACCGAACGCCAGCCAAACGGATTTAATGATTTGCAATGGCTATAATAATTATGCTCGTATTACGTTTTGACGTTTAAATATTCAAAATAACGAATGGTTTGATTATACAATATTAGTCGCTTCGAGCATTTGCTAAATTACATGTAAAATAATCGTTACATAGATGCTTCAAAGAACATCTGTTTTTTGGTGTAATTGTACAGGTTTGTACAATTCTTCATAACGCTGACGCGATAATGTGTCATGCATGATAAAAAATAATATTACGGACTCACCAGTTCGATGCGTAGCGGTGCAGGAGTTTCAGCAACCCAGAAACGATGATACTGTAACATACATAAAAATATATAAATTACAGAGACGATCAAAATAATTTTAATCATAAAAAAAAATATAATTTATACACTTCTAATGAATGTTCCAATTACGCAATGAAAAATTAAGTTATTTATTATTTAAATAACTTAATTTAAATAACAAAAATCGACTTTATGTCGTTCACGCCCATATTTTTTTAGCACCTAATAAATAAAATAACGCACCCGTCCAATATTACATCAAGTATTTTACTGTTTTAAGTTTTATGCTTCACGAATTCGTAATCATTTAATACGTTGCGGTACTTGTCGATTTACTAATTCGTCACCGAGAAATCAAGAATATTAATAATAATTATAATTCGTATGAATATATTTTATATTCAAAGGATCGAGAAGCGTTTGAAATATATAAAATATGCACATGCATACACTGAAAGACGGATATGCCGTATTTGTTGTGGCGACGGCGGCTAGCGTGCGTGACTTTAGGGTGGTGTGCGTCGAATCTCACACAAAGTGCACGTGTGTGTTCGTACATGTGCCATGGGGCGCGGGTGCTGGACAGGCGTACGTGATTCCTCTTTTACTCTCCACCCCTTCACTCGGCCCCCGGAAAGAGTAGTAGTCGTGAGGCTCCACGGCATACGTATGTATACGCGCCTCGTGTAAAACTCAACTCACCAACAACCACGTAAAAGTCACGTACGCTAGCCGTCGTCGCCGCAGCAAACGTCATATCTGCCTTCAAGTGTACGATTGTGCTAGTTCAGTGCCGAAAATAATTATATACGTAAAATAGTTTTCTTATTTCTAGTGTGAAAGAACCGTAGAGTAAATGACACGCTCATTCTGTAACGTCGAGTCTCTCTATTGTGAAAAAGGAGACGTAGAGATATTACGGGACGCTGATTGCTTTTTCTGACTCTAATTTTAAATACGTGTTAATTTCGAACTTGACGCTCTAAAAAATTCACGAATCTCGAAACGTTAGTGTCTATTTTTATCGCACGCTGGTTATCGCAAGGCGTCTTCCGAAGAAAGCTTTTGACACCTGTCTATTTTCAAACCCGAGTTTTCTTGTCGGTTTCACACGGTCGATTTAGACGTCAATTGATGCAGAAACATCGCCGAGAAAAAAGCCGAATGAGGAGCAGTCCCTCGGTTTTAAAACTCTTTTGCAGAGATCGCTCTTTGCAAAGTTATATAAATTTCCGTCCCGTATATTTCCCCCGCCAATTCAAGATCGCTCTTTAACGTCGTCGGAAACCGTGTTCGTTGTATTATAACTATCGCCGACACCTAATTCTTTCCCGGACAATTTCCCTGTCTTCAAAAGCACGCCGACAGCTATATATCATCGCTAGGCAGATCCGACTTCTCCCGCTCGCCGCGTAGATACAAAGGACAAAACTCGGCTAGATCGAAACGTGCGAAAGTTAAATCGCCGGTGCCGGGGAGGGGCAGGAACGGGCGATAAATTCCACGACGCCGAAAGTGCCTCGTGTGTGCGGGGGAGAAAACTTTTCGAAAGGGTGGAAAGGAAATCGACGCGCGGGTATGCCAATAACGGGGAATTCCGGTTAGAAGCGACGTCGCGGTCTTAAATCGGCTGGTAATCCGCGAGAGTACGTGAGCCACTCTTACAAGGGGATCAGAATCGCGCGATCTCGCTCGTTACGATTAAGGGGCTGTGAGATGAGAATGCCTCCATAATACAGGAGATGGGCGACGGCGCTGGTTTCAGAAGTTATAATGTAAGGCCGCAAACAAGATTGGGGTGGTGTGTCGCAGGAGGGATGAGTCCCGTCCCTCGGGAATATCTCGTTTTCGTCCTAATCGTTCGCGTCTTTAACCTCGATCGTGCGGTATCCCACACGTTCCTTCGTTCCCGCTGGCGTTCACACAACACAACGGCCGCGAAAGTGGAAGAAAAAAAAAAAAAAAAAAGGAAAGCGTACCGAAAGTTTCTAACTAGCGATACATCGGTAGCGCTTAGTTGCGAACGAAAATTTATCTACGTATCTTAGAGGAAAGTACGTGCGATACATTTTCCACACGAAATTATAAAAAAAAAATTAAATTAAAAAAAAATAAAAAATATCTAGAAGAAAGAAATATTATACATATGCGACGCGTTTCGTTCTTGGATTGGATTTTATTTGCTTTGCGAAAATCATGAGTAATATTAAGTAATCCGCGAGAATGATTGTTGCTAATCCTTATTAGAAGAGCGATGCGAGGAGTGTCGTGTTGGGAAAGAAATCTGATCGAACGGCGGTGGCTGACATAAGGAGTACAGGTCCGTGAGTTACGAGTGCTCGGCGAGAGAAAGAGCAAAGTGGAAGGGTGAGGTGGCGTTGTTTACCCTTTATTTATGACGAAAGTTTGGCCAGATTTCACGAAAGCACAACCCCGAGGTCGGTTAAAGCGTGCAGCTTCGGTCACGAGGGTCGCGTGGGGGAGACCGACGGAGAAATTGTAGGGTCGAGCAAGTAGGACGAGGCCTGGCGGCTGCGGCGAGCGAGACAGAGTGTTGCGAGGCCTCTCATGTGCGGTTATTCGTTAATGTCATTCCGCTGTCCGTGCCTTCTCTGTTTGCGCGCGATAACAAGCTGTATAATTCGAAGGGACTAAATTTTCACCGTTTATAAACGTGTCGTAATCGCGGCCGTCGCTTTCGTAATTTTTCACGTTTGAAAACACGTTTCCTTCTCCTTTTCCACATATCCGCAGATTTTAATATATATTTTATTATTTTATTGCCGAGTCAGGATGAGCGCTCATCGATAATAAGATACACGGATGCTCCGCGTTTGTCTTTCTCTCTTTCTCTCTCTTTCTCTTTTTCTACAATGAAACTTTAATGAAAAGCAAAAATTTAATAAAACGCCGTTTTCCCTCGAAAATTTTTTTAAGATACTTTTTCCTTTGCGCGACGTCACTTTGTCGATGCGTTTCGTGAATCTTTCCTTTACATCGTTTAATGTGACGTAGGGAAAAAGGAGAGAGAAGAAGATGGCATGAATGACAGCGGGCAAATAAGAGCGAGCAGCGTTCCGACTAGAAACTTGTAATTTATTGATCGTTGCGTGCTCGTTAAGTAGATAGCTGATCTGCGGTTTAAATTCACGGGATGGTATCGTGCCTGTCGTCCCGGTAGGCGTCCCTTTCCATCTGCGTGCACGAGCGCGTTCTCTCACGCGCTTGGAAATTCGTCGACTTTATCAGGACGTGTAAACAGATGTTTGATCACCGGAGGAGAAAGGCCCGTGAAATATTACACGTAGCGCTTCCTCCCTTCGAAGAGGCTCGAACGTTAATAATTGGTCACGTGGGCGCCGCAATCGGCGCCAGAGTGGCCCTTGATCGGGCGCGTGTACTAATTGGGAGCGCAATTAAAACGCGTCGCGTACGTGTCCTCGCGCGAGAAAGCCGGCGGCGGCGCGGAATACGTCGGCACTCGCCGTCAAAATGAAACGCAAGACCGCACGTGCAAAAGCAAAGAGAAGTCAGGAAGGGACGAGCGGACGGACGTGCGACTGATGCCCGCGAATGCAAGAGAAAAAGAAAGAAACGGCGGAGAAGCGAGGCGGGGATCTGGCAGCTGGCACGTCGGTTAATTGAGTCGGCTGACACGAGAACCGAAAACAAAACGTGTCAGCGGGTCGGCGACGATTGTGTGACACCCCCGTCCTTCGGTGTCTATTGCACTCGAGTGCATCGCGAGAATGGGGATGGTAGTCAGTCGCGCGTCCCCCGCGCCTTTCTGCTTTCAATTATCCGTCCGTCTCGCGTCGATAAGCGCTTTCGGGCCGCTCCCTTTCGCGCACTTTTCAGTTTTTTTTTTATTTTCCTTTTTTTTCGATCTCTACATTATTTTATTTTAATTAAGTCACGCGACATTAACGCGGCGGCTTCCTTCTTCTCGGCGCGGAACTGCAGAAAAACAACTGTTGCGTTTGTTAAGCCGAGTATCAGCTTATTTCGCTATAAAACAGTTTATTGCGGTATAAACTAAATCTGATACGACAAAACCTCTCATTTTAATGCAGGTTCTAATATTTTTCTGCGATGCAGATCCTCACCGTCGAATGTACATTTTTTAATGTAATATCTTTTCGTTGTATTCTTTTTTTCTCTCTTTTAAAATCTTTAAGGATTTTTATCAGTCGTATCAAGGACGTACCGTCGCATCGCCGCAGCGGCGACTTCTTTTCCGTTAAAACTACTCCCGTAAAAACGTTGCCGGGGCGGAGGGAAAGGATAGGAAAGTTCACGGTGGAAATTGCGTTGTATTCTCGCTTCGGCACCGGGGCGGTTTCCGTGAACGAGGAAATTGCGGCGCATAGTGTGCATCCTAAATATTTACTTGCCTCTCGCCGTTACACCGCGCAAATATTCCATTTGCGACCGTGAAAACACGCGCGCCCCGGAGTCTCTGCGAGCTCGGAGTCGTTGTGATACTCGAGACGGATTCAATGATGCCGTTGACGTTAAAATGTCATAAGCGGAAACCGCTTGCGTTCGCCGCGGCCCCGGCGAAAACGTTATTTGCCATTCCTGCAAATTACTTTTATCCTCTTGCAAAAGGAGCGCGGCAACCACGGTACAAATAGCATGAAAAGGCGGATATACGCCACGCTGACGTACACCGACGCCGACGAGATGTACGCCGATTACCGTTACTCGGTTCAGCCCGTTCGAGTTTCTCTCTATTAAAGTGTACGTGAAGATAAAATTGCGCCCGCGGGATGACGTAGCGCACGTTCCTTCCCATAAAATTTTCGAGTTTCGCGAAAATTGTCGAGTCACGCGAAAATAATTTCGCCGATACGTGGATCGTCGGTACCAAACCGCGCCGAGGCACCCATCCGCTCCTAATGAAAGCCTTTCGCCCACAATAGCGCGACGCTAGCAAGTTTCCCGGCTTGCGAAGGAGTTCGGCGGGGGGGAGGGAGGTGGGAGGAGGAGGCGGATTCGTACGGTTACTTTGAAGAATATCTCAAGTCGGACGAAGTTTGGCGAAGCCGGGCCAACGGTCAAATTAATGTGCAAACTTCAACGTAATAGTTGTTTCTCCGAGGTCTTAACTATCGAGTGGTGGATCGCCAAACTCCCCCGGCCTCGGCCCAAGTTCATTAACCGCTTGGGGTGTGTATGTCATGGGCTTCTTTGTGCGCCATGATATCCCGAGAGCGAATTCTAAGCAGGCGGGATTTTGTCGGGACCGCCGCCGTTTTGCGAAACCGAGGACACGCTAATTTTCGCGGAAATTCCCCCCGCGCGAAACTTTAGAGCCACCGCCGCGCTTCCACGGGGTCGGTGTGACAGACGTGTGCGGAAAGGATAATGGCGCGAAGGTGACGGCACGGGGGCGGTGGGGAATCTCACCTCGACCTCCCGGATGTGTAGACATGTACAATACATGAACGTAATCCGAGACTAGAGATGCGCGATGCCGTTGCCGATGTAAATAAGTGCTCGGGGTGTAATTCACATCCTCCGTGACACATATATCTAATTTACATTTACACATTTACGCGCGTCCCGGTTGTTATTAATAATACATCGCGCGAGGGAAATCGGATTTGCCAGGTATCGAGGAGTAGGCGCGGAATTAGCGCAGAAACGATTAGTCGCAATTATCTTTACGAGATAAGTAGAATCTAGTTCATTTAACCATTTATTTATTTTGCGACACATGTGCCTTTCCAACGAGGCGCCTTCTTTTCTCAACGCCGAAGCGAAACAGGAATGTAAATATAAAAAAAAAAAAAAAAAAAAGAGAAAAGAAAAAAAATTACGGTCGTAACGTATACATAACGTAAATGTGCGACGCACTCGCGGTTTAAAAAGTTCAAGCTGTAATATTAATTATCTACCGTAATTAAATTTAATAGAGCCTTTATATCGCGACGCGACCAGTAAGGTATCGCTCTTGCTACCGGGCTACATAATGTCCAGAGTAACCGGATCACGAAAGAGAAGAACGTTGCTGTGTTCGCGCCCGCGTCGAGACAGAGATTCCCAACTGATGTTTCGTGAACGTTCACGGGTCCACGGGCATTCCGAACGATTCCGCGTTTCAGAAATTCAGAGGAGAAGCTCATTAGCATTCGTGTTAATTAAAGATATTTTTAGAGAGAGGCGCGCGCGCGAAACGACGTTTCCAACTTCGTTCTGAGCGAATGAGATTGGCCGCCGCACGTTCACGGAAATGGAATATAGAGAAAAATATATAGGAAGAAAGAGAGAGAGAGAATAAAATCCCCCTCTTCTTTCAACTGGTTAATTAGACACAGACATTTACAAGACGTTAAAAATGGCCGGGCTTAGCTCTTGCTTTTGATGGCACGCGCATGAAATCTTACTTAATTAACATATTAGTTATGAATAAAAGATCAGACCACTTATCACCTAAGTGATTCGGATTGCAAATCATCTTACTTTATAACGTTTCGATACTCGTGGACGCCGAATGTCCCAGCAGTTCAATGTAAAACAAGACAAAGACAAATTAATTTATGGGAAGTAGCGCGCGCCTCAAAGTAAAATTTTTTTTTTCGAAAAACGCACGTAAAGGAGGACACACTTGCTCCTAACTATACATATTGTATACGATACTCTCGTAATACAGTTTAAAAAGTTCGAGGTATACTATTAATTATTCGTCGTAATTAAATTTAATGCAGCTTTCACGTCGCTACGGGCTTCAGTGAGGAATTCTTTTTTAAGCAAATCGTAATGGAAATTATTTTAAGTATTAAAACTTCTAAAACTTCAATTCACTTGAAACGGACCCTATAGAACCTTTCTATTTTTTTTTTCTTTTTACTTATGCAACGTGTATATAGCTGGGTTTTAAAGAGACTTGAACGCGGTACGCAATAAAAATATCGTGTAAAGGGAAGTTGGAAACCGCTGGTATAAAGCAAGAGGAATAGATCAGAAAGAGGTGGGTATAGACAAGAAGCGAGCGCTATGTTGCCCGAGGGCAAGCAGGTGCGCAGCATCCTATCGCTTCTCCTCAGCGGCGACGCTTGCTCAACTAGCGAATCTGTTCGCTTCGTGCGCGCACGCCGTCTTTGCAAGAAGAGATGCGTATCCACGACCGGGAGCGTATTACAGGAGAGAGGAGGCCTTTACGAACAGGCCAAGTTTAGGGAAATCAGGTCGAACGAGGACGCGAAGAGCGTACCTTCGATAATCCGCGCTCAAAGGGCGATTTATTTTCGCATTTACCTCGATAATAAGCGTTTTAACTAATACAGTAAGTACCCGGTGGTTCTCACTAATAAAACTGAAAAAAGTAAAAAAAAAAAAAAATGAGGCAAAATTATGATAAAGGCCGTTTTACGTGAAGAGGAAAACGATCGTTACGGGGAGTTACGAAGTCTCTCTGAAAGTGCTACTTCATAAGTATCATTACGTGCAGTTTAGCTGAAACTTCAATTGCCCGTTGTGAAGGCATTCGCTTAAACGAAACAACGTAATGTGTGAACTTACTGTGGTCAATCCAAACCTGTAAAACCGGCTAAGACGGCTTAGCAGAAGCGTAATGGCGGTTCGTTGCCGAGAAACTCGCTCGTCGAAAGGCTTCAATGGTAATACGATCGCGGTACTTTCCGCAAAATGGGGGATTTCTGTCGTGGATAAATCGCGTCGCGCCGCAGCTTTATACACCTCGAGGACCGGCACTATCGAGGGTTGATAGCGAGTTATTGCATTTTGTACTCCAATTAAGGGAATGGGGATTTTTTCCTGTCCACCACCGATGTTTCTTATTTCGCGGAGACGTCTCTCTGCGCTCGTTTTATAGCGCTGAACATCTTGACATTCTCGCGACTGAGAGAAAGAGAGAGAGAGGCCGAGAGAGAGTCAACTTCATCAAAGAATCCGTCATTAAAATTTAAAAAGGAGATCTCGGCGAGTAGTCTTCGCTCTTTGCATATGCTTCCGTCGGAATACGAAACGATGATAAATCTTACGGCGAATTATTTTTCGGCCCGGCCCGCAAAAGAGAAATGACTTCTGTCTCCTGCTCCCGCTCGTTCTCGCCCCGCGTCTTTCCGTCTCTCGCCGCAGTTGTGAAGGAATCCGAGCGCAACCGACAAACGGCAATCGCCGATTGTACCCCGGACGAAGTCGGCGCAAGTCGGTCCAGGTGCATTCTCCGCTGCGATGCTGCGGGAAACCGCAAGCGCAAACCCGACGCGGCGGCAACGCGCCCGAAAGAAAGAAACGAACAAGCGCAAGGGCATTGCAACAAGAAGGCGGACGGGAGAGAAAGGAGGACGCCGAGAGAAAGGGACGAGCACCTGGCGCGGAAAACAAAAGCATAATCGCGCCCTAGACAAAAAGTACCGCCGCGATAAATATCTGAAACAAACTTTTAATGAATTAGGAGGACAAGTTAATCCGTCGTCGCGGTCGGCGCATTAAAAACGCTTATTCAGCACTTCTAGAAATCTGCGGCGCCGCGTAACAATGGCAAAGTTTCGTCCTTGTTCCATCGTTTCTTGCCGGCGCTTCCTGGGCACGGCGGAAACTCGAAATCGTAAACGACGTAAGCGATTCGCGTCAAATAAATTCTGACACGTCGATATATATTTTTTACGGGCTCGGGATGAAGATATCGACACGCCAGGACGCGTTAACGGAGCCCCGGTAATTGCCGATGGGGGGGCCGTAAAAAAAAGGAAAACACGTAAGCACATACTAAACCGGCGGATTAATAAATCGTGCAGGCGGCATGGGGGCTGCGTCGTCGCGGGGACGGAACAGAGACATTGAATAATTCCGATCTGTTAATCGGCTATATTTTTGCCGGCTATTGTGGCGGCCGGATTGTTTATCTTCGGTCCGCCTCTCTCTTTCTCTCGGCAGTATCCTCGGCGTTGATTTCACTGCGCTAACAGGTTCCATGGTCAGTCGGAGACGGCAAATTAGCCAGCCGGACGGTGTGGGGTTGGGAAGAGAGAGAAAGGAGAAGAGGCAGATGCGGGATTCTTGGCAGGGTCAAACCCCCCGGCCATCTTCTGGTACCGCTTACACCCTGCCCCTTCCTTTTTCCCCCCTTAGTCCACGCCGCCCCGCTTCCGTTCCCGAGCTGCTCCCACAGCTCCTCTCTCCCTTTTTTTCTCCCCCCCCCCCTCTGCCCCTCTTCTGTTATGGGCAAAAAAATCAACGTGTGTATGCGCACACAGAGACCGAAGTGGAAATAAGAGGGCGAGGTAGATTGAGGAGGTTGAAAGGGTGGGGTTTATATACGCAGGTCGGCAGGTAGGAAAGATACGCGGCAACCGGTTCTCCCCTTTTGCACCTTCGCAGGCTCCAGCTCGGCGCAGGTTCCCCGAACCGGTCCAGCGGCACCGGATCGCGTGTTGCTCGCGTGGCCGGACGCGGCCGAGAACCGGCGGAAGCGTCCGAGTTCCAGCATTACACACAAATTGCGCTATTACGTGTAATGGGGATAGAAAAAAATGAGCGGATAGATCGTGCCGGATGATGATGGCCGCGGTGAGCCGCGCGGAAGATCGCGGGAACGGAGTCGCGCGCACGCTCGCGTTACACTAGATTTCGCGAATTGGTTCCGAACCATAGAGCCTGAATTCGACACGGCGGAAATAAGAAAGTTTGAGAGTATTTCTCCGCAGGTTTTAGCGCGTTTTCTTAATTTTGCGCTCGGATACGCAGATAAAGAGATCCTCCTAGAGCTACTACTTCTACGAATCGATCATCAATCCGATCTTCTGCCCGCCGTTCAAGCATTGCAAATCGCCGCGCTTATTGATTTTAGCCGCTCGCTAGAAGCACGCGCGTGTTCTCACACATACCTGTCTACGTGCCCGGAATTTAAAGGAAATTAGCTCGTCGAATCTTCTTTTTTAGGCATAATACGAGGAGCAGCGGCGGCAGCATCTCGCGTTGCTTCACCGTAATTTTCTGCAATATAGTGCTATATCCTCTCGCTGATGTATTGTAGCCGGTATCCTATCGAATCGTCGAGCAGGTGGCTCGATGGGCTCCCTTATATTTTGACGATTAGTTCTGGACCCAGCTTCTTCTCGAAGGACGGACTCCGTTCACAACACCTTTCTCTTAGCCAGGGCCGCAGTTCTCTTGCTTAATTCCACACGAAGACGCTCTGCAAATTTCAAAAATACGTTTATATTCGAAAAAATATGAAATAAATCGCGAAAATACTTAAATGAAATTAAATTCAAATTTTCACGATCTTAATTTAATATTTAAGTTTCTTTGTAGTTCGCTATTCTCACTACTTTTCATTATCTTTCCAGCTTCTACGTTGGCAATAAAATATATCGCTCGCATGAATTAAATTACCATATTGTTAAATAACTCCGCTGTTTACATCGAATACCGGGGAATAAAAAATTAAAATTTTGCATACCGCGTGAAGCAAATCACTCGAGAAAATGTCTAAAGTACGTTTTAAATTATCTTTTGATTAATAATTGAACAGAAAGTCGATTTCCAGTCCCGCGCAATATGTCTTCCATTATTTTTCGTCGATTTCCTTTTTTTACATTGCAACATGTATTTGCACGGAATTGATTAAAATTCCAACAATATTTCAAGCTACGCGCTTTTAGATTAAATATTAGTTAACGATTTTAAATTTAAAGTAAATACGCGCGAGACCTTCGGTATGCAATATAATAAAGTGTTGCATGCATTTTGTCAGCATCAAAGAAGATACGCCGTCATTTTATTCAAGATACCTTTGCGAGTCCTCGGGCTGCTGCAACTTTCTAATTTTCTTTGTAACTCCTCATCTTCTTAATTGTCTATAAAATGGAAACAATTGTAATACATGCGGAGAAGTCATTAATAGGATCAACGTCTCGTCAAAGTTACCTGCGTCTACGAAAGCTCCGTAGCGTAAAACGTGGAACAATAGATTTCTCGGAAGACGCGCGGAAGATCTCGTGGTGGCAAGACTAAAAAGATTAAGAACGAGTTAAGAAATAAAGTTATCTAATGGGTAACGAATAAAATTCTTCGCGGTGATGTTGATCGAGAAGATCGCATCTCGATTACCGATCTGACTATCCGTGAAACCCTTCGCCGCCGGCTGCGTCCCTGGGGATCGAGACAGCCGGTCATCCTGGTTTGCTCCGTCGGCCGCCGGGTCGGCCGGACCCCGATGTCGACGTTGTAGCCTGCGCGTGCACTTGCCGCGAGGGAAAGGTAAATGGCCGCGACCTTGATGCGCGTGGTTCTCGCGTGCCCGAACCTCCACGAGGCTGTGCGAAAGCGGCCGAGGCAGCCGACCAACGCCTGGTACACGGTTGTTAAATTATCTCTCCGCGCTCGCCTCTGCCGCTCTCGCTCTATCCTCAAGCCGCCCTCCGTCGCCTATGGTTTTCCTCAGCTTCCCCGTTCTCCCTTCGGCATCCTATCCTCTTCTATGCGTCGCGCGCCTCATCTCCTTTTTCTCGGCTCTTCACGCACTCACGCGAGGGCGTTCGTGTACGCGACCGTGCATGAGACGCGCACACAAACGCCCTCGCGCGCCCGTGTACGAGATCTCACGGAAGCTGGGATGACTATCGCTACACTCGGTTCTCGAGCCTCGGCTAGTCCTATGATGGGACCGGTATCTCGACTTAACCGACCAGTCATCCGAGGCACACAGTGTCTCTCAACGCGTCCGAATATTATGAATTACGCCCGCGGTTTTAATCCTCCGAGGATTATCCGAAAATATGATGCTTCCAGAGATTTTCATTGCTTCATTGATATAACCGCAGTCACATTTGCCACGAAACCCGCGTCAAGTTGTTGGCGGATGCTTTGTATCTTTGATAAGAATACAAGAAGCATTTTGCACGCATTAAAAATCTTGAATATTTTTTTAATTGTCAAATAATTATTTTTTTTTTATGTATCCGGAAATAAAAAACTAAAAAAAGACAGAAATATACAAAGATAAATTAATAAAAAAATATTATCTGTTTTAAATTAAAAAGAAACACTACTTTACAGATATTTTTTCATATACTTAACAATAAAATGTCGAATTGTTCTAAATTATATTTTTTTCAATGAATTACCACGGGTTGGTGCTCGTATCTTATTGTTCTCTAATGAAATCTTTTCTTCAGAAAGATAAATGAATTAGACAGTATGGCTCAGTTGTGTTGTGGGTTACCAACGAATTAGAGGTCCATAATACCTTTTTTTAACGCTCAACAGCATAGGAAACAATCTTTCCGATTGTGGGTTCTTTTCCGCAAAAAGCTTCTAAATAATATTACTTAAACAAAAAATTAATTAAAAAGCTCTCTTTAAACAGATAAAAAATTAAACGCTGAACTTATGATTCTCGATAATACTTAGGGCCAAATATAAAAGTACAAAACATGTGCATAAAAAATGATAGTAATCAGAGTAGCGTATCAAGTATATTTTTAGAATCAAGTCTTCTGCCGAAGCGCTAGAGCAACAGACGGTACAAAAACTCGGCGTCCTTGAATTCCATCAGAACACATATGCAACTGTAGTATGTTTGATGCAGAGAATCGACATATTGATAGATGCTTAGAGCTCTTAAATAACGTCGAATAATATCGTGCGATCTAAGGTATAAATATAATGCGTTAAAATATGTTTCATTGAAAATAGGAAAATATGTATTTTATTTCATTAATTGCCTTCGCCTCATTAATGTTTCGCGATAATTATACGTTACTTACAATTGATCACTTGTAAAATTCCTTTTCGTATTACGTGAATTAATCACATTTCTAAGCGTAATAAATTATTTAACCAACACTCCACTCGATGACTCAGCAATTAACGTAGAAATTTCCTGGATATAACTCGGTTCTCCCTTAACAATTTTTTCTGCTTCTATACTTTTCTCCTCACTTCTGAAGTCCGTTACAGATAATGTATCTTCTTGAGATGATGTGTCTGACACTTTAAAGAATATTTTTTTTTAATTATTTTAATGCATCACACCATACGTTAAAATAAATTTAACATACATTACAGAATGACTTACGATCGTTTTTAAGATCATTATCTTCTTCTATGTCGCCTTTTTCGTAACTGAAACTTCCATTTGTACTTTCTTCCTCGGTTCCAAAGTGTATGTAAGACAGCGTGCTTAAAAGCATTATGAAAAACAAATTTGTCCCAATGCCAACACAGGCTGATAGAATTGGCCAATAAAACATCCAGTAGCGCAGTCCCGTTAAATGGGCGTTTATCATAAGATTAGCAGAATAGAATTCAATATGTCGTGATTGAATCTCGATAAAAATAATCGTTACTGGATGGCTCTAAAATATTTATAATTACATCTCAATATTCAATTTTTTTTTAATTGTAATTTAAAATGTAGCATTTAAAATTCTAAATATTCACCTGGTCCTCTTCAAAATTACCAAATAATTCAAGAACAACGTCCTGCTTCTCTTCAATGTTTCCAAAAATCATCATAGGTGAAAACGTTAGAGTAGTGAGTGTATGTAGCAATGTACTGCGGTAATGTAACATAGCTGATTTACATGTGTGGTCCACAAGATATCCATCACGGCTTCGCAACTGCGCGCAAACCATAAACATACCTTGAAAAAAAAAATCAACTTTTTATAAGACACAATTAAAAACATTTTTCTATAATTCAGCAACTCAAAATTTACCAAGCTCTTTGTTCGCCGGTGATTCTGGCATTTCCAAATGTAAATTCACTTTGTAAGGCTGCCCAACCATCAAAAGCTGCTGCTTTTTAGTCAACTGCACATTAGCCTGTGGAAAGCTACAGATTCCTTTCTTCTCGTCGCAGGATCTAAATAAATATAAATAAAATTTAAATCATCAAATTTAATTATTATTTAATATTATTTAATCATTACAAACACTCAGTAGCAAACTTTGTCTACTCTTTAGACTTTGACATCGTTGAAAAGTATGACACATCCAAATATTGTTGATGTCATACCTTTAAACTGATGCGTAAAATACAAAAGCATACATGGGACTTACTTGAATTGTAAATGCACAGGACGCACGTATGACATACTGGGCATGTAAGAGTAGTAAAAAACTGTATAAAGAAATATAGAAAGCCATATTATGAAGACAGTGCTAATGACAATAACACCACCTCGAAAGACTGTGTCTCTTGCAGACTGTACGCCCTGCCTAGTGGTTTTCCGTATATTAAACCATTTTTTGCTGACCCCGCGTAGTAATCGCGAAATGATCATTTTACCCAATTATTTCCAAAGCTGAAGGACGTAATTTTGTTTTGTAAAACGTCGATAACGTTTCGATAACCGGTGTTACATAACGGTGGTCCGAACCGAACTGTTAAATTTCTTTCATAATTGTACCGCGTGCATCAGCTGACGTTGCCTAAAGTTGGAAAACCTTTTAGGTGCGATCACGAGAGATGAGACTGATGGCAGCGAGCGACATCGACGTGTGTACCCGGCCTCGCCAGACGATAACAAGCCGACTTCTACCGCAGCCACACTGATATCAACAATCTGTTTTTGCATCTCCACGATACGCAAGGATTCCGAAAGGTTAGGTATAAATACAGACGTAAATCGCGTGAACTATACCGAGCAAATGGCGAGATTCCGGACATTCCAGTAGATCATCTGATTCCTTCCTTTTTGAATAGAAATAGTTTCTGTAGATGGCGACACCAGTTTATATTCTGATTAGATAATTATGTTATAGAAACAAAAAAAAGATGCGGAACGCATGAAACTGTAAAATTACGACACGCAGATTTTTGTTTTATTGTATTTTTCTCTTCTATAATTCACGAATTAGAATTTTTATAATTAAAATCTTTAAAGCATAAAATTCTTAAATATTTTATTACTTACGAAGAATTTGATTTAGTGACAATTCTTATTTATTTACGGTTTACTAATATTTTTTTTCGAGTCTTGCAAATTTGTGAAATTTTTATGTTCAATAATTCACAAACGACTCAGTTAGTTGTGGTCGGTAATGTCAATGCTGCCTCGATTGACCGTAAAGCATTATGAAACTTTTACAGTTGGCAGTAAGAAAATTTTTAACGAACTTAGTTAGTTCTCAAGACGAGTGTTTTTTATATCAACTTGGTTAATAAATATTAATAATCGTTATATACATTGTTATATACATTTGGAAAGAAAATTTATACGATGTAAGTAACAACTTTGAAACTGTGAAATTAAATATCTAAAAATTCGCAATTTATTTCAGGTCAGTCCAACCGAAACGAAACTTTTGACGGAGCCGGTTAGTCGAAATCATCGTCTTCGACAAGATTCATCAAGCGTTATATTTCGAGGATGACTTCAAAGGTACTTTTATTAGTATTTAAAGTCGTTTTAGAAGAAAAAGTCGCGACAAATTCTAATATATATTATGATATCAAATCATATGCTATTTTATTAGAAGGGAGAGCGAGGGGGAAGGGCTTAGGTTCGAGAAGCATAAAGAAAGATTTTTATGTATATCGTAATGTTTCCTAAAGCTCATTACTCTACTATCTTAACTTACAAAAAAAAATAATAATAAATCATTCTTTTTCTAGGGACTCCGTATATTTAATTTCAAACAAGAAAAAGGAAGAAATACAGCAGTGGATGGGTAGAATAATGGCATCTCGTTTGGAGTCAAGGATACGATTATCTACACGCACAAGAATTAGAAAGCACTTTAATGACGCCATGTGATTATATCTTTGTTTAACTTGCATTATGTAGTAAATGACTTATGCTATTTGTTACATCCGTAAATCATATTTTTTTTTTATGTAAGAGATTAATACATCAGCTATCATCACCATTGTGATTGCTGATAGAGTCCGGCATAATTTTTGGACTTCTCTTTACATTATCAGGTGAATAGCTGCGAAATAATGTTTCCTCTTCCCGGAAATAATTTCGCAGTTGATCTAACTTCAAACAGTGTGCTTCTGCAAATGAAAGTGGTCAATATTAACATATGAGCATAGTTAGTTTTAGCAATCGTCTTTGTGAGATAAATCTTTTATTTAAAATCTTAAAACATGTTGCAGATATGTACATCTTGCTACTAGTTACGTAATATGTACTTACTATGGAGGTTTGCAATGCAGTCCAGTTCCCCACCGAAGTCCTTTGGTAGACATTCGGGCGGTATGTGAGGATACACGTCGGCGACGTCACCCGTGTAAAGGTGAAGCTGCGGAATGACGAAAGTTAAAGTCAACATGTTAACCACTGGCGCGACTGCCGGATGCAATAGGTCAGAAATGTCAACGTATTTTCTTGTAACGACGGTGCGTAAAAATACATATTTGGCACATAGGTAAGTCATTAGCATTAAATAATATTTTTTATTCATATAATTTTGATTGATTGAAGGATATGTTAATATATGTATAATGTAAGGGTACTTATTGAAATTGATCGTGATCATATCGATGGAGAAATAAAAATAAATTTACCATTTCATAAACTTCTCGTTTCATGAACGGTTTAATGAGAGCAAGCACTTTGTCCATGAACCAAACCGCGTTCAGCACGTAAATAGCTTTCAGTCTGACCGGCATACCTTCTTGCAGGTACTCGAAAAACCTACGGAGGCTGTTAATCGACAGTCTAGTTAAGTGACCAAGTCGTACACCGTTCATGTCGAAAAGAAATATATATCCTGGTGAACAACCGTCGGTGTAAAGGTTTGCGTCGATGGACATCAGTAGCAGCTTGACACCGTCGTTAAATACGTACTGAGATGGCCGTGTATCTGCCAGTCGATGAAAAATTATCCGATTACCATTTCGATCGGACTTGGGAAGCATCACAAACTCCCTATAAATACAGTTAAGTATTAACTTTCTTATCTATTATTTTATTTTACAATTTCGTATATTTTATATATAAAAAAAAGAGTAGATTCTGTATAAATTATAGATATATGAAACAAAATTTATTTTGATAAAAACCGAATGGTAAAGCAATAAGAAATTAAAAGTAATTAAATTAAAATAATATTATCAATAACAAACATTATTAGAATTTGTAATTTCTGCCGAGTCGAGGAAAGACAAGAAAGCAAAAGTAAAAAAGAAATTCTTTTCGGTACCAAGTGGATTGCACGACGTGGAAAAATCGTAGCGATAAAGCTATCTAATGTGGCCGTATTAAGCAGAAGGTACTATTGACAGGCATGCAATTTGTACGTTCAATGCGGAATAAAGGCGTTGCAAATTGAAAAAAAAAATTGAAATGAAATTTGTTCTACGTATATGCAGTCATTGATTTAAAATAAAGATAATATAATAAATAATATATATTTTTTTAAGATATTTAAATCAAGAAGCTGTAAAGATTATTTAAGAGATGCTATTTAAAAGTGCACACAAAGCTTTCAATGAATGTTGTAGATAGTCGAGGCTGGGATCTCTATCGTTAAAAAATTCCGGGACGGTGGCTCTCATTCTATAATAAACATCCATGCATCGTTTCGTGGCTTCTACATCGAAATAACAACTGTGTGCGAACAACGCCAGTTGTTCTTCGGCAATTTTGGGAAGACCTCGTTCTTTCGCCCATTTTTGTAAAATCTCCAAAAGTTTATCCGTGATCTCTGGATGTTTCTTCCGCGAATCATCGATTGTGTGACCAAACTTCATCCTGGGAAAATGTTTTATTCCATTAAATGTTTTACTGTGGGGAATAAGCTATTAAAATTAAAAGCTTTTTTCTTAACATAGTCACACGCGAAATAGTAAAACGAAGAAAAGTTCGCAAAATCTAGAACGAGTCTAATGGCTGAAATGCGGTCCATAGGTTTTCCGCGTAATGAAACTTTCACCGCAAACGTAAGAACCGTCGAATAGCTGGTATGTAATCTCACTTGAGTGGTGTCACAGTAATTACTGTTACGCGTTCTCGGCATTCAAATTAGAATTAAAATTGTTTCTAATTCTTTCAAAATTAAATTTTACGTTTTAAAAGTAGCATAATTGATTAAAATATTGAATTCATATATATGCAGGTTATTTGCAATTTTTTTACGTATAGCGATGATATGATTTGAGGAGGATGAAGAGTAACAATAATTTTTTTAAGTACCTGAAGACAGAATCAAAAAATATCAGAGATTGCGCTTAAACTTGTTTTCTTTTTCACGATTGATTAATAATGATATTTGTTGTTACACAGATTTTATGTTTAAACAAAAATGTATATTTAAGATATGTTTTATTTATAAAACTAAAGTTAAATGCACTTTACAGATATACGCACGTTCCCGCACCACGGAGTACAAACGTTCTATGAGCACCGTAGAGAACTGATTTCGCGTTCTGACTCGTGCCGATGGTTACATCGGGTAAAGTGGCCTGCGCTTGATAAAGGAAAAAATATCCCCGCTTATGTACGTGTGTCAGAACCGGCTGTGACATTACGTAATGAAGTAAAGTAAATGGCATGCAAGAAGAGCGGTGTCAACACAAGCGGTCGTCGTAAAGAAAGATTTCACATAATGAGATGTAGATGTAATGGTATTTCTTTAATTAAAAACAGACATATTTCTTTGCCAGAAAAAAAGATTTACAAATTTATTTTGAAAGTATAATACGTAGAAAAGAAATAATTAAAATATCTAAAATATTTTTTTAATTAAAAATATTTTTATTTTCAACAAGCAAATGTTTTAAAATTGAATAGAGTTTTGAAATTATTCTATTTACAGGTTCTAAAGAAAGTTCGTGCAACACAACTTATACTGGAGTCTGAAATAATGATAACTAGTACGATCACGGAAAAACATTTGTTGGAGTGTAGAAAATGTGAAAGGGAAAGCGTGCGTCGGGATCAGTGGATATCCTTGAATGTGCAAATTTCTCTTACCCAAAGTGCACAAATTAAGATAAGAGTTATTTTTCGGCGGTAACTGTAAGTTTTCAACACGTTTACGTAATTAATAACAATTATTAAGATTTTTTAAAGACTTGTTAAAAAAATTAATGTTTTTAAATTTTGAAAAACAGTATTTTTTGCTTAACTTTATTGATAATTTAATAATTTTGAAGTGATATTTCTAAGTGTTAATTGATAGTAAATGTTCAGACTGATAACAAAGCGACATTGCTGTGGCGTATTTGATTGAGGGCGAATTGTACGGTTCGACGATCGATTCAAGCTTCGAAATTACTTAATGGGGGAAATGCAGATATATGCATCAGCGGTAATTATTAGAAATAAGAGAGTAAGGCACACAATCTTGTACGGCAAAAACGTGTAAATGGAAGGCTAATGTAACTGCATATAAAACTCAATTATTGATACCTATTATGTAATTTCGAAGAAAATTGTATAAAACAATTTTTAAAAGAAAAAAAATTAAAAATGTTTTCTGAACATTTAAATTTCAAGATAAAGTTTTAATTCAATTGTAATTCTTAACAACAAAGTTAAAAAAATCGGTCAAAATGTTTTCATTTGTCTGCATTTCCGGATCTCGCATTACACATTCATGAGAAAATAGGTCGTGAAGTATCGCAGCATCGACTTTCATCTCTCACTCTCTTGCACCTGGCCGATGAACGGCTATCAGGTAGCGCAAGGCTACCGACGAGAATGAATACGTAGGGCACGCGGTCGCAAGGGCGGTGAGTAAGGGAGGATCGGCGGAGGGTGTGTTCGCCGGTGCTGCGCTGGCTGGAGAACAGGTACTCGCCGTAGGCGTCGTACGTTCATTGATAAGCGTATAACACCCCGTGCTTTAGACCCGATGACGTCAACGAACGCCTGCGCAGCGTCGCGTCAAGTCCTGAATTGCAGTGGCGAACCTATCACCGCCACAACGTGTTCGGTTTCTCCGTCGTCATACGCATACAACGAAACTTTTCTCGTATAGCTTACTCGTGAATTTATCTAATCGCGATATCTGCAGTCGGAAGTAGGAAGTACAACTGTTGAGTGCTAGATTGTTATTTTTATTTAAATGCATAATTATTTTAACGACGCAGTAACATAACTGAAGGAGATTGGATTTTAATTATTCTGCATAGCAATGTGTCAAGGCAATGTTTTAACTATGCTTTATTATTTTTCTATTATTAGTTGTATAGCATTACTGAATTAATATTGATTTTTTTTAATTAATCAAGATATCTAATACCATTTTATCTTTTGCAGATTATTAAAATTAAACGTAAGATGGAGCAGCTATAATGGAGAATCGTTGTTTATGCCCTGAGTGATGTCCTCGGTGATCATTTGATAGAATTTTCGATGGATGTGAAAAAACTGGAATTTTTACAAGGGCGAAGATTGGTACAATCCTGGTAATACGGCAAGATCGTTTTAGACTGCGAGGAAGGTACTGTCATCTCTCCCACACGGGGAAATTTCGGATAGGCATGCGTGCATGTGACGCCGCGTTAAAATTAGACTATTTCTCCGGATCTTCGCTGATCGACCCCCCTCCTATCTCTGTGTCATTCTATATTGGTCGTTCGTCCATGAGAGAAAAATCGCGCAAGAGGAGAAAGCGCGACGAGTAAGAATGAAACGAATAGAAGGGAATTGAGGAATAGAGCTAGATAAATGAAATAGATGTAGGCGGTGGAAAAGGAGAAGAAGGAGAGGGAGAGTAAACGGAGGAGAATCAGTGACGGGAGAGTTCGGGAAAGAGAGAGAGAGAGAAAACAGAAGGAAAGAGTGACAATGAGAGGGAGAGAGTAGAGATATCGTAGGATCACCTCTTGCGTATTGATTGGTCTTTTGTGAAAGCTACACCCCCATGTAGCCACGACGCGAACCATTTCGCCAAGTTACTAGACTTCCAGGGTATCGGCTACCAGGGTAGCGGTGCCGCCATGTTTGGTACGGTCGATCGAACGCCTTAACGGTTGCCCCCCGTCGCCGATGATAATGTCGCGAGCGCGGTGGCGGGCAGTAGAACGAAGGCGACGTTCGTCCCTGCGGCAAGGGTACGAGGATACCACTTTCCATTCCCCCAGATCGACTCAAGAGCGAGCGAGATGCTGATATAAGGGAAGATCGTACGACGGACTCCGGCGATACAGCGACTCTATATCGGCATCGATCGTTGAGTGACCCATATCTGGCGGGAGCTCCTGCCCTCGCCCTCCCAGTTTCACAGTCGCCACTCCAACCGCCCCTACGACGCTTCTCGCACCCTGGTGCGCGCATCTAGCCTTTTCTCGACCACC
Source organism: Cardiocondyla obscurior (assembly GCF_019399895.1). NCBI lineage: Eukaryota > Metazoa > Arthropoda > Insecta > Hymenoptera > Formicidae > Cardiocondyla > Cardiocondyla obscurior. The sequence continues at coordinate 66,322 of NC_091882.1, forward strand.
CCCGTCCGCTTGTCGTCCGCTTGTACGGGGGTGCACCTCCACCCCACACGGGCTGTTATACCCCCACCCGTTACCCTTCACTCCGACAGTGGCGAGCGACCACCACCATCACCCCCTACACCCGACTTCAGCAGCCCTGCCTTCCACGGCCGAGCAGATCTTGGGGGTTGTACGGGATGATAGCCGAGTGAAAAAGCTTGGCGAGTACCGAGGAGAGTTCGCTCATCAGCAGCAGCAGCCCTGGCCTGCCACAATCCCTTTGACTCGGTCATCGTAAGTGTCGCGTTGACGAGGAGGTAGAGTGGAAGCTGATGTGAGTCAGGTGCGAGGGTGAGGGTGAGCGCAAGAGAGAGAAAGAGTGCGAGAGCGAGAGAACGAGCGACAGAGAGGAGTGCCTGATGAAGAGTGTGAACGCGAGTGAAAGGGAACTTAATTAGTCGTTCGACATTACACTGGTTCAACGTTTGATGGTTGAGCTACCGATGAGCAAGTGAGTGCCACGAACGCGAGCAGAACATCCCAGCGGTACCTCGAAACGTATGATTCGCTCGAAACATATTCCTGGGAGTAAGCCTTTTACTTGTTCTATCTTGTTGGCCCGCAAGCTCAACGTATCGAGGCTCACAGTGACCAATCTGGTGCGGAAAAGTGTCAGTGATTGGGACGAGGGTAACAGCGGCGACGACGGCAGCGGCGGCAGCGGCACCGGGACGGCGGATCAGTATGGCGGACGATAATCGTGGAGTGTCGGTGGTGTCGCCGCCACCGCCGCCACCGCCACCACCACCGCCGTCGTTGCCGTCACCGCCACTGCTCGCGACAGTGGTTGCACTACGTGCTCGCCGTGCAGTGGTGTCCGGTGCGCACCGGGTTCACATGTACGCTACGTACCTTTCGCCCTTTAGTGAGATCAATAAGCAGTGCCGTGGCCGCTCAAGTCGTACCCCCGCCGGAAAGTCGTTCCGTGTCTGGTGTTCTTCGTTCCCCATTCTGATCACGCGTCTTTCCTTCAACCTCTCATCATCGTCGTTCTCCTTAACGTTATCTTGACTGTCCGTCAATACGGTCGTACAAGCTCAATTCCGTATCGTCCGTTGAGTGTCAAAGTGCCAAAGTATTCCGGAGGTGAATTGTCTTCCGAATCACAATCAAGAGCTGGCTTTCAATGACCGGAAGTGCAGTATTTTTTCAGAATATTACTCTGTCTCTCTCTGTTGCTTTTTTTTCTCGTTCGGAGAGTAGTTACACAGGATTTCTTTACTCTCCACTTTCAGATTTGGCGAGAGTGCTCATTTCCGCCCGTTTATCTCCATGTATCACTCGCTATCTCGTCCGCCATCGAGGTGTACCTCGATATCGCTCGATCCGTCCGCTCACGTAGCACTTCTCATTCGCATTTTGGATCGAATTATTACCAACCAGCACCCTCGGTAGGATTTCTCATTTTGATATCTTCTTACTGTTCCTTTCGTTTCTCTCAGTATATCTCACTTTGTGCTTCTTCATCCATTCTTCTTTCGCTGTACGTAGTCTCCACACATTTTATTCCTTATTTATATCTTTAGTTGCTTTATCGTAGCGAAATTCGTTTAATCTATTGTCTGAGGTCTGTGTAATTGTCCGGCATGTTACTCTGCAAAAGAATTGTGTAAGAACTTTTATTGTTAGTGTCTGCGAAACAAATTCTTTTATGAATATTCTGTAGACAAAGTAAATATCCATTAGAGAGTTAAATATTTTAATATATATGGAAACTCGTGACAAATTATTATCGTAGCAAATCTCTTTTATGAAAGTTTAGAAACTTAAAAAAAAAAAAATTTTTTTGTGCATTTTGTTAATATATTGTATAATAATTCCATTATTCAGACTCAATGTGAACATGTATCGACGGTTTATCGCTTGTTTGTTAAATCGCTTTAAGATGTATTGACAATCAAAGGGTTAACGAGTGCGAGAAGAGTTTTGTAGTGCGTAGAATAAAATAGCCATGAAGTAACAGCGATAAGATGTATTTACCTAAGTCGCGAGAGCTGAACCGCGTGCGATGGAATAAAATCGATAATTCGGCACTAATATAGGAGTCTGGCATTAACTCGCGATGCGTGGATAAAGGGGTTGGAAACACGTTTTTTTTTCTACCGGAGAGAAAAAGATTTCATATTTCTTCTCACGGAATCCCGTTCGGCCGTGATAACGAATATTCGCACAATACATATTTATTCGCGATATTTATTCCTATCTATTTTTTTTTTTTCAATTTTGTATGCACACCCGACAGAAAGTTCTGTTTTTACTACTTGGTTTATTTCGGGATACTATATCGATTCTTCGACTCGTATCGTAGCCTATTTTATCGCACTTCGTTGCTCTGTGTACATTGTAACGGCGTTGATTGTTCGTCAACGCGTTCATGAACTTGCGTGGCAGAAAAGCGGATAATTTCCTGATCGTCGCTTTCACTGTATTCGTTAGTGTCGGGAGAAAGAGAAACAAAGAGCGGGAACATGCACAGCAATTAAATAGTATCAGGGGATGAAAGCGCACCCGAGGGAGAGTTGTCATTAAATCGCATTAATAAGAAGGTGATAAAAAAAAAGGAAAATAAGCTCTACCTAGAGAGATGTTTTCTTTTTACACTTTTATTGTCAATTACATAATTTATTACAATTAGAAATTAGATTAAAATAGAGTACAAATTTTGGTTTTGCTATAAAAATATCTCTAATTAACCGCGTCACATGTGAAATAATTTATAATGCTTTATTATTTAATTATAAATTTATGAAAAAAGTTCTTACTTTAATTTTTTTGCAGGGTAAACGTTTTCTTTCAAGTGACAAACGACAATTGTCCATCACAATAAAAAAACTCATGTTTGATCTTTGATGACTGGAGATAAGAGGCAAAAAAGAAAGGGGGAAAGTTAGCCGGAGATACGCCTTCATATCGCAGAAATAACGGGACGAGGGCGTAAAACTCTGCGATGCGCGTAAAAATCGCTAACTGAAGCTTCCACGAACAAGGCACGTGTCGCTCGATCGTAACGTATATACGTTAACGAGATTCTGTGACAAGTATGCAATGTGTGTACGTGTGTATGCGTCTGTGTATGCATGTGTAAGGCTTAATCGCGCTAACTTTTTCGCGTGAAAACCGCGATCGAGCACTTGGCCCCACACGCGACCCGTCAACACGAAATATCGCGCAAGCAACTGCACAACTCTGTATTAATACTCCCTTGGCTATGCCGCCGGTGTTAAAGTACGTGTTCGCGGTTGGTTGGTCTCATTGTGGGCGCCAAGCGACGAACGATCGTCAACCATGAAGTCACAACCAAAGCAAGGATTTCTAGGCGGATTACAAACTCGATCGAATTTCTCGCGTCAATACCTGTTGCCAATAATCGCCGATTGACTTTCTTACTTAACAGGGAACTCTCGTATATTTAAAGGGCTAGAACGGATTATAATCAATACGACAATTAAATCGTGAAAACTGCCCTTTATTTAACATAGAATTAAACCGAAGAAAGCTTATTCTATTACAGTAAAACGTTGTATTGAAATTAATAGTCTTTTGCTGGACTTAAAAGTGGAAGGACTTTGTGACGGAGAATTTAGCCTGTCAAAGAGATATCTAGTTTAAAAGCGGCACGTAAAACAGATAAGAAAATCAGGCTATGCTTGAAAGTAACTTTCTCAAATGAAGGGCCAAATCGATGTAACCCGATTCACGCTATATTTGGCTGCACGACGTACACTCCTCGCATTTCTTGGGTTTCATAATTAACGAATACGCCAATAATTTTCATTTCCATTAAATATTCACATCGTCATTTCTTGAAATGTAAGAAACGTGGCGAGAGAGCCACCCATTAAGAAATATTTTGCATACGTGCGTTTTCTCCTAGGATGACCCCATATCTAACTACGAATCAGCCTGCAATCCAATGCGAAAGAACGCTGGTCCCCCTTAAGCGCGAGGTTTCCCCGTTACCCAAGAGAGCTACAAGAACAGATCCCAGCTCGTTCCCGAGGCGGGGTACGCACGTGACCGGAGAAATAAGTGTCCCCTTTTACACTGCGATAGAGTCGCACTATTAGGCGTGTGTGGGATCGTCGTGCAGTGCGCGGCGCGGCTCGGCAGGTCGCGCAAAGGCCGCCCAATTAATTAAGATAGCTCCTAGACACACACGCTAGATCGATAGGGACCGGCCGCGATAAAGACTGGCGAGGGTCTCAGACTTCAGGGATGTTGCAGTGCTGTGGTGTTGGAGGTGGCGCTTCCACGGCACCTCAGGCTCCGCAGCTGCACGGTACCGGATCCGCTGTCGGGGCTACCACCTCCACGAGAACCACCATCATGCAGGACGCAGTTCTCGAATCCATTCTGGAGGTGAGTAACATTAAGACATAACAATTTTTCATATGTTTCAAATCTTATTTTAAGAATTGTTTGTTTAATTTAATTTAATTTGTTTTTATTTGTATTCACTTTGGAAAATTTTATTTAATTGCTAATTTAAATGCCATCTTTAAAGTTATGAAAGATTTTCACAGTTTTTATTCTTGTTCTTTTTTTTATTTAAGTGAGACTTTTTGCTGTGTTGCTTTTAATTATTTTGAATTTGCGAGAAAATGCATCTATGATGTGTTTTATGAGATAGATGATGAGATAGTAAAATACTATTTTTGCAATTGTGCCAAAAATTAAAGATTCTACGTGACGATATTGATGAGCATGTGCGTGCACTTAGTCGTGAATTGAAAGTCCTTGATATTAAACAGATTATCTAGACAGGTAATATGCATGTAATCAATACGCACACGTACATTTACACTCGTGAAAGTTATGCGTAAACCATCGACAATGAACTGCGGCTGAAAAGAGCTCTCTTTCACTCTCGGCACGGCGCTCGCCGATACTCGATAAAGCACACGTAATATGAAAAACAAAAGTTTTTATTAATGCGTTCCGGTAATGACTACTCGTTCTCGAGGGAGCTTTTTCGCGGGCTCGCCACGCGTAAAATAAACCGTTCGAACTCTTTGTTAATAGTTAAATTTATGTCTTTTGTATATTACTATTACACTTCGAAGCGAGTCTCGGAGATCTGTAGTCGGGAAATTAATATTGACCCGACAGAAGTTTAATCCACCACATTCGGGATAATTGAGCCAATTAATTTTACGGAGTGGTAAGCAATTTTACGGATTATAAAGCGATCGGCATCGCGGCATAATTGCCGGTTAATTATAAAGAACCTATTAAAGGGGAGATGTCGAAAAGGATGTCATCTATCAGTATTCTCTAATTTTTTTTTTTTTATTGAAATTTTACTGCGTGATTCGGGACAGTAAATCGTCTATAATCTATATTATATATATATACTATATATATATTATATATATGGCGATTAATCATGACATCGGCGCAACCTAACCTTAGCATAATGGCAGTCGCCACTACGTAACGTCGATTACGCTCCGAAGAATATGTTCTGTTTATCGAATATTTAATATATTTATAACGTTAATAGTATGATTGACATCTTCGCAGCAAATGCGGGAGACGGAAGCCCAGCGAGCGGACCTGGAAAGGCAGCATGCGGAAGCACAAAACCAACTGCGGGAGAAGATAGCAGGACGCTATCAGGGCCCGGAATCGGTTGAAGCGTTGCAATCGAAGATCCGGGAGCTCGAGAAGAAAACTGAGCTGCAGATGGTGAAGCACGAGGAACTGTCACTGGAGCTAACTAGTTTAAGACGTGCACGCAGCAGGGGACCGGTTGCAGGGCACGTCACATCCACGAGCGTCCCGACATCGACTTGGCCACCAGCTGGTTCCGAGATCGATAGAATTATTGCCAAGATCGAGCAAGACAATAGGTATGTATATCGACGAAACAAATCTTTTTAATCATAAGAATAACTGGCGATACAGGGTGGCCGAAATAAAATGTTTGATCGTAAAACTGGGTAGAGAATTAGAATTCGAGACCGCTAATCGCCTGTCGCGCTCACTCACCCGCGGTTTCTTTGTTCTTTTTTTTTATTTAAGTATTCATTTTATTTTTTTTTTTTTTTTTTTTTCGGATACTCTGCATAGATTTATTGGAATTTTTATTAATTAAAAATTTATTTAGCGCCAGCAGAATAATGCACGAATTGGACCACACACGGGGCGCAATAACCACACAGCAACCCTCGGCCACACAGGTTATCCTTAGGTCCAGCTCAGAAAATCTTCCCAATCTCGGTCAGCATCAACATCCACCTCATCCACACGCCCTCAACCTTGGGATGCCTGCACAAATGGGTCACGTATGTATCTCGTTTATAATATACAATCTTTCTCGCATCTTTTAATTATCTTCGATATATTTGTTAACTATTAATAAGATCGATTTAAATTACAGTATGCAGGTTCACCAATGCCGTTAACGCCTATGATGCCTGGTTGTCCTCCACTAACGCCAAATGGACCGCCATATCACTACAGCGAGCCGATACCGCCGGCACCATCACTCTCCAGCAGTCAGTCGCAGCCCGCTTTTCAGCAGAAAATTCAACAATACCAACAACAGCAATCACAGCAGCACGAATTGTCGAGTTCCCATTCTCAAAGCGCTTTGCCATCCCAACAGAAACCAACGCACACCTCACATTTCGCAAGTAATCAGTATCAAGAAACCTATCCACATACGCAAACGTATCAGCAACCGCTTCAACAACAAGCGCAGCAACAACAGCATCCGGCCTCGACTACGTACCTGACATCGGCCAGCCAGAGCGTGATACCTCACTATACACAGCCTGCTCAGACCGCCCAGAATTATCAGTTGAATGGGAGTCAACAGGTACGTTATTAATTATTAAATTATGATTATTTACTTATAAACGAGTAAACAAAGTAATGAATCTTGGAAGATGATAGATAAAACAAATAATATTGTTTTTATATCTAGTTTACGAAATATCTATCTAGAATAAATTACAAGAATTACAAATTATAATTAATGTAAATATTGCATGTTTTTAATACATTTTTAATTTTAGTTATTAATATTGTTAAAAGTAAAATATTAAACACTGCAACAAATATTAAGCTATCGATAAATTGTAAATAATTTTTACACAGGCAACGACATATCCTAGTTTGTCCATGGCCTCGCATCCAAATGGAACTTACAGCACAGGCGCAACTAGCTTCAATACTCAGTTGCCGCATCACAATTATACCGTGCCGCAGACAAATATTACGCAGACAACACTGTCCTCGCTGCCCCTTTATTCTACCACGTCCTTTCATTCCACCCTCGGGGGACTCACCAGCGTGCCCCAGTCCGTTCTTCCTTTTTCCACCGGTCAGAGCACCTTCGCCACTGGTAGTGGGTCGACATACTCCACTACCGTCGGGACCAACGCTTTCGGGACGTCTGGCGTAAGCTCAGGTAAAAATTGCATTATTGAAAAATACAGTCTTCTGCGGAATATTAAAAAAAATAATTTAAATATTTTTTTTGAATTTACAAAAATCTGTATTATTTAATTGAATTTTTTATTCTAATAATAACGCATGCCTTGCAGGTACTAGTTCGGGAGGTCTCTTACAAGCAATAGGCGATCCTCTACAAGCCATGCAGCAACTCTCCGCCCAGTCGCAGGCAAATCAACTTCAGCAGCAAGCGATTATTCAGCAGATTCAACAGAGCTTGCGCGCGAGTTCGCCAACCGCGCCTGGCACCGCAACCGGCCACCATTTTCTGGGCCCTAGGCAAATGCCGAAGATCCCCACGAGTATACTAACGAATCCTCTGGATCGACTGACTAACACCGACGACATTATAACTGAAGGGCAAGTGGACATGCTGGATGTACCCGGAAAGGGCAGATGTTACGTTTACATGGCACGCTTTAGCTATGAACCGTTCCAACATTCACCGAACTCGAATCCAGAAGCGGAACTGCCGGTCCAGGGTGGCGATTATCTCTTGGTTTGGGGTCAGCCCGACGAAGATGGCTTTTTGGACGCGGAGACACTCGACGGTAGACGCGGTTTAGTACCGGCCAACTTTGTTCAGAAATTGGTCGGCGATGATCTGCTGGAATTCCACCAAGCCGTTCTTGGCCTCAGAGATGTAGATGATTCTGTCTCGACAAATATTCCTCAAGTGAGCAATATAAAAACTAACAAGGTATTTAACGGAGTTTTATACTTTATGTTCTATTTATATTTGTATTTTCGTCATAAATAGGATCGATATTATTAATGTATAAAAATAATATAAACTTTCTTATCAAAACGCTAATTAGATAACAATAATAATTATAATTTAATTTATTTTAGTATTATCTGCAAGATATTGATTTAGAATTAGCCGCGTTGGAAGAAGGAAATCGAAATCGTCAAGCAGAATTATCCGCATATGCAGAACTTGACAATATCGCGGAGGAAGATGAACAGGAACCACCAGGTTAGTACGCTTTAACAATTATTGTAACATTCCGTAAAACGTTGCATGGCGCATGTCCTGAAGTGAAGTAAATGTCATATATACTAAATTTACATGTGCAATCCAGTAAATGTAGATATATATGGTACTTGGATCATCTTTAAAAAAATTAATCCGCTTTTAGCGATGTATTTAAATCGTCTTTCTGACAATGTTTCCAAATCTACAACGCCATTATGAAAATTTTTTTTAAAGGAAACCTTGATTCATTGATCCTTCTTAACGTGCGCATGCAATTTGATGTCAAATACCTCAAGAAACAATACCAAATTATCCTTGATATATTCCTGTGGCTTTTTTTTTACCTTATCTGCCGCATGGTAATAGTCTAGACGAAAAAATATACACGTCACATGATTATTAACATTTACGTCCAACCGGTTTTCACGGAGTGAATAATCACACAAAATAAAATGAGGAACACAGAAAACCGAATCATTGCACTGTGTTAAGTGTTGGCTGGATTTAGGCTGGCTTAGAGAGATAGACAATAGTAAAAGATCCTTAGCTACAGCTAGGCTTTGTCTTTGTCTTTTCCTCCTGAAGAAGTCTACATGTTTTCGGACCTAGTTCCGGCGCCGCAGCATCTCACCCTCGAACGGCAACTCAACAAGAGCGTGCTGATCGGATGGACCGCACCTGACAACACGCATCAACTGGAGTCTTACCATGTCTACGTGGACGGCGTACTAAAAGTTACGGTGAAGGCCACCGAGAGGACCAGAGCCTTGGTGGAAGGAGTCGATTCTACACGGGTTTGTAATAAAAATATTAACTAGATTTTTTTCCGAAATTAATTAAAATTAAAATTATTTTTTTATTATAGGTTATAGAAAATATTTAAAAATTAATTAATTAATTTTTTAAACTGACAAATATTGAGTTTAAATAACTCTAAGATTTCAGGTTATGTAATTAAATGAGGAATTGTATAAAAATATATTTTTTTTATTTTTTTAATTTATTTTAATTGCTTCAAAATTGTTCTTTCGCTGATGCAGCCGCACAGAATAAGTGTGCGTTCGGTCACGCATTCGAGAAGAACGTCGCGCGACGCTGCTTGCACAATGGTGATCGGTAAAGACGTCGCGATAGGCCCAACCGCCGTCAAAGCATCGAACGTCACGGCAACTAGTGCCGTAATATCCTGGCTACCTAGTAATAGTAATCATCAGCATGTCGTGTGCGTTAACAACGTGGAAGTAAGAACCGTGAAGCCTGGCGTCTACAGACACACCATTACCGGTTTGGCTCCGTCAACGATATACAGGGTGACCGTCAAGGCAAAGAATCTACGGGCAACACATTTTGAGGATCAAAATGCACAGGCAGCCAATAACCAAGCCTGCCACGTCCACTTTAAGACATTGCCCAAGGGATTACCGGATCCTCCGGTCGATATCCAGGTTAATAAAATTATTTTCAATATATTACTAATATTATTATTAATTAATATAGATATTAATAAAATTATTTTACTGTATTTAAATATTAAAATTGTAAGATTTTCTAGTATTAAAAATGTTAAATTCAAAAGTTTTTCAGAAACGGAATAAAAATTCAGCGACCAGAATTAAGTAGATTTTCTGGATTTTCTATCGACGACCTTTAAAAAACAGTTTTCTGGGCATTAATGATGCGTAATGTCATCCAATTTTCAGGTGGAGGCTGGACCGCAGGACGGCACTTTGCTAGTGACCTGGCAGCCTGTTGCCCTAAACGGTTCGGCCGTCACCGGTTACGCGGTGTACGCCGATGGTAAGAAGGTCACCGACGTTGACAGCCCCACCGGGGATCACGCTCTCGTCGACATACACAAGCTCATGGGGCTTAATCCAAAGCATATCACCGTCAGGACTAAAAGCAGGGAAAGTCAATCGGGTGATAGTTGCGCAACAGCAATACCTTGCAGTGTTCTTCGAGGTGGTCCCACCGCTCACATGCCACCACCACATGGTGGACTTCCTCATATGGATCAACGGCAGCCCCAACAACCCATGGGCCAGCCTATGGGTCCCCAGCAAGATGATCCCAATCGTCATCGTATGGCAGGTGGCGTAGGGCAGCGATATCCGAACGCACCCGTCCCGTCGCACATGCGACGGCACATGACCAATAGAGTAGACGCCCACGGTCAAGTTATCATCGAGACAGACGAAAATCTCTCCGACAAAGAGATTTATCCCGGACAAAGCATCCCTCAAATGGGTAAATATCTAAAAATATACAGATGCAAGAAATCTGGGTTTGACAGTAAATGACTTCCGCATAATCCAAGCTTTCCTGGACGATCTGCCCTTGCTTAATTGCAATTTTCAATTATCTCGTTTAGGAATTCCAGAAATTACAAAAGATTCTGCGAGCGAAGCGAATTATAGCGAGGAGGACGATCCCACGCGAAAATCGCGGGGAATGCCACCACAGCATCACGGCTCGCATCATCGATATGGCGCACAAATGGATCCTCAGGGCCCGCCTGGAGCACATAGATCTCCTAACATGGGCGGTCCCAGCAGTAGACCACCAGATTCTTATTATGATCAAACGGGTAGATATAATGGCCACTGTGTTGCTGTGATGGAATTCTTTGCATTCTCTGCCTCAATTTCTACTTCGATAATCATTTTATCTTTTTCTAATTATTTCGGATAATTGATGTGTTTATGTTACAACTCTGAAGATAACCCTGGATGTAATGTGTATTTACGTGCCATTTTTCTCCTTTTTCGGACTCTTCTCTCGCTGAAGCATTGATGTAAAACAATTAATCATGTTGTGTCTTTATCTATCACTTTAAGTGTGCAAAACGAATCTAAGTCATGTGTTATTATGTCTATTTTTTCTTTAAATATTACTTAGGAGCTCAAAGAGGAAGAGGACCGGTTTATCGTGGTGGTGGTGGTGGTGGACGAGCATCGCAACCTCAAGTTGGAGCGAGTCATCCACCGAATGTAACTCAACAAATGAATAAGAGGCAACGGTGGTTTGTGGCGCTATACGATTATGATCCTACGACTATGTCACCGAATCCCGATGCATGTGAGGAAGAATTACCATTTTCTGAAGGAGATACTATCAAGGTTTATATCTAATTATTTTTGCGTTTTTTCCAATCTTTATTTTATTTTAATTTTTTAATATTCAAACTAAATGCAAATTAAATTTTAATTTAATGGTTTGAAATAAAAAATTAAGTGTCTTACGATATTTTAAATAATTTTAATACATTTAAATTAATATTTTATTTATATTTATATCTATAAATTTTTTTTATTAACAACCACTGCGTTATATGGAGAAATAATGTTACGGTTTTATCTTAAAGGTATATGGTGAAAAAGATGCTGATGGTTTTTACTGGGGCGAGTGTCGAGGTAGGCGAGGATATATTCCTTACAACATGGTGCAAGAACTTAAAGATCCACCACCAGGCCAAGCTCAGCCTAGTAGGAGGGGACCTGCACAGAGCGAGAGATGGGGAGATATTTATGCGAGTATGCCTGTAAAGAAGATGGTAGCCCTCTACGATTACGATCCTCATGAATTATCTCCTAACGTTGATTCTGTAAGATTTTTACTTTAATATTCTAAATTAAAAAATTTATTAAAGTCTTAGAATAAATTATATCATTAATTATTCGTTAATTAATTGTTAGTTGCACGTTAATATAAATTATAATAATTTTTATTATTCGTGATATTAATTATTTTAATTTTACAGCAAGTTGAACTAACATTCCAAACCGGAAACGAGATATACGTTTACGGCGATATGGACGATGACGGATTTTATATGGGCGAGCTAAATGGTGTGCGCGGTTTAGTGCCGAGTAATTTCTTAACCGAGGCACCCGGACAGAATCAGGGACAACCGCCGCAGGGTAGCAGGCGACCTGGCGGCCAGAGTCAAGGGCCGGGCGCGAGGGGGCCACCACCACCTCCTCGAGAACCACCCCCGGCTGGTCACCGACGTGGCAAAGGTAAACACGCAATCAGATACCATTCATATACATCAAATCCTCCCTATAGAGCTGACTATCAGGGCATGAATAGCTCCTCAAGCCAAAACGACATCGGAATTAACTGTATTCTGCACGAAAAAAAAAGTTTGTTAGTCTGGTACATTATACATAGTATATCCGTTTTTTACATTTTTGCACTGGGTGTTTTAAACAACATATCACTCCTGAAAATTATGAGTGGAAAATTAAAATAAAAAACGAAAAGTCATATATAATTTTATAAATTTGTCTTAACGACAACAAAATATATATGACTTTGTCTTCGATTCTAATTTTCTATCCACAGTTTTCGAAAGTGACATGTTGTTTGAGTTTCCACACGTGAAAATTAGAGATTGCTATATCTTTTCGTAATCTGAGACGGCGGAATGTCGAAATTGGCTCGAGGGGTTGTTAACGTTTCCACACCGACGCGACGCATCAATGTTTTAATGTTTTGAAGCACACAGTTAATTCAAAGATGCGTGCACTTGTGCCGTTTTGCGTGAGATGCAATCAATAGTCAATCCCGTCACGTCGGTGTGTGTAAAAAGACGGAAATGCAAGCGTCAAGCAACACAAGACACGAAACCAGATGTGTGCCAGACGACAGGCAGAAGGATATATTGTTTAGCGTTGTGCAATCTGGCAAGTTCGAATCGATACGCAATTCGAGCCGAATGAGCATGCGGCGTATAATTAGATGGAATTATTTTGGAGCAAAGTGTGCAAACCGCGTGTACGACACGCCTTACACGTGCCCCTCTACAAAGAGGGGTCTCGTTGTGTGTCGCTTCACACGCACGCCGGTCAACGCCGGTTTTTACCAGCGCAGTGTACATCCGATACCCACGCTCTCGTAGGCATTCAATAACGTGTCATGTTATTCTGTTAATTGTTGCCACGATCTCGTCAACGTTATTGCAAGTGTAACACCGTTAAAACTTTGTTCGCGTCACATGTATATAAAAGAAAATTTTATGAACGTCCGTAAAAACACGTGCTGTCATACACACGACGATATATTATATATATATATATTTATATATATATGCAATGAAACACCAAGCTGCTTTCAATGTCTTCTATTATATAAGTATATATCTACATATATATATATATGTTAATATACGTATACATAATTATATGTACACATGTATACGTATATTTATATATATATATATTTTTTTTTTTCTCTCCGGGCACTATCTGCCTCTGTTACTATTACTCTACGTATCTGTCCTATTCTCTCTGTCTATATTATATACATACGTATATATTATATATTTACACTATATATATATTTATCGACTGATTATATACACACGATCATGTTGATGTGATATATAACAGTTTACTTTATACCGACATGATCTGTTTCTGTGTGCCTGAACTGATCGATGGTCGTCGTGTCACATGATTGTCGTTCGTGTCGTGTTGTCATGCTGGCCATTTACGATTACGCTGATCTTCCATTTGTTCATTAATCGGTAGAAAATCAACGATAGATATCGGTCGCGACTTTCGTCCAAGAATACGAGAGAACAAACGTTGAAAAACTCATTCGCGTGACTAACAAGACTTCGCTAAGTAATTCCGAGACTCTTCGCTGGATCATTCAAATAATCTATCTCAATCTTGGGGCAATTAGTCTCTCTACTCGCGCCTCTTTAGAACTCTCAGACAGTAGTATATACTCCGGCATGCTCGATCGACTCGAAAGGAAAGAGATAAAAAAAAAAAAATAAAAAAGAACAAAAAAAAGTAAGAGATAAATGCGCCATAAATGACAACACGGTTCTGTTCTCTTCTCTGTTGCTAGATGCCTGCATTGTGCCTGTGTCTGTCCCTGTCTGTCACTTAGACTCTAGACAACTACAACAACCACCACCACCATCACTAATGAACAACCAACAACATCAACTACAACATCAAAACAATCCACCGCATCTAGCCTACCAACAAGCGAATCACCACAGCTACACGACCGTAACCACGTCCAATCAGCATGGGCCCAGTCACTTGCCACCCGGCGGCGGTGTCATGGGTGCCCATCAGCAAGGTCCCGTACCGCCCCACCTTCAGCAACAGGTGAGCCCGCTCCTCTTCCGAGAATTTCTTCTCATGCGCTTACTCTCTTTCTTTTTCTCTTTCTCTCTCTTTCTCGTGTGCTTTTTTTGTCAAACATGTGTGCTTTTTATCCACATTTTTGTGCGCTTCTTCGTCAGGTACACTTAGGCTTCCACGTTCGAAGACTGTCCGTGATTGATAAGTCGTTTTTTCACATAATGAAACGCATAACAATGAGTTTGCCAATTGTTCGATTTAAAGCTAGAGAAACAGAGAGGAAAACTTGGTTTTTTTTTTTTTTTTTTTGTAATTGATAATATAGCAAAATTTCAAAGCAAATCAGCTTTTTTTCATTACGTTTGCGTTGCCTGTTTAGGGATAATCAATCAGCAGATTATTTTCTTAAATTCTTTGATTTACTTTTCGTGTATAAATGAGATATAGATATCAGATTGTATTGTAGAGTCTTGAACAGAAAAAAAAAATATAATCATGTATTTTTCATCATTTGTGCTTCGCTATCAGCTTTAACTCATGACTCTATCTTTGCTACAAATATCGAATAAGCTTTGATTTTCTTGCATGAATGTAAAATATATTGCTAACTGTAGATATGTTATGCAGAAAAGCATTTTGGTTGATTCAAATAAAATTAATTTTTTAAACGTAATGTGAACAAAAATATTGCAGTAATTTTTTACTTAAAAAAAATCTCACAGCTATTTAAATCATTTTTGTATTTTACTTAGTCGTTTGCAATCTTTTTTGCAAGTTGTGCTTTATTGCGAAACATAACAAACGTAACACGCGAGCTATATGTGTTAAATGTATTTTTGTACGTCGTATATGCCATATGAAATGCTTTAAATTGTGCAGCATGCTATGGCATTATCTTAATTGATTTTTCATTTAAACAAAAATTATTACAAATAAAGAATAAAAAACGTATCTCGCGTTTCGATAAATTATCATGATATACTATAATATACTCTGCAAGAGTATGAATTAAAAATATATGAAAATATAAAGTTTCATCCATTCTTATCTTACGTTCTTTTATCTCGAAACATACACTTAGGATTTTTCTTTTCACCAATTAATTTTTACCATTATGTAAAACAGAAATCTTTACATACATCTTTCGAATTTTCGACAATTTGTTTGCGTTAGCGAACATAGTATCTTCGAAATGATAGAAAAATAGCATCGCAGAAGTGACACTAGCAGAAGTAACAATAGACAGTGCGCGATAGAATTAGGCGAAGTAACGATTTATTTACTTGTTTAGCGATTGGACAACAGCAAGAAAACGAGAAATTATTATTTAGAGAAAGAAAAGATTTAATTAACCACATGTCTTTGTTTTTAGGGGAAGGGGAGGGGCGGCGTGGTCAATCGGGTCACTGGTAGTAACATGCCGGGTATGCAAGGTCCCGGTCAGCATCTCCAACAGCAGGATTATCAAAGTCAGCAGCAAATGAATCAGCCGTATCAGCAGCAGCAAATGAATCAGCCGTACCAGCAGCAGCAAATGAATCAACCATACCAGCAGCAGCAGCAGCAGCAACAACAGCAGCAGTTCCAACAATCGCAGCAACAACAGCAAATGGGCCAACCGTTCCCGCAACAGAATCAGCCAGGCGGCCTCGGCATGCAAGTCGGCGGTCCTCAAAGCACTAGCAAGCCCATGAGAGGGATACCCGCGGTGATTCCGACGGCGCAAACGAAACCTAATACAACACAACAGCAGCAACAGCCGCAACAACAAAGCACTGGGCCGAATCTGATGCAGAAATTTACTGAGATGGCAGGTGCAAGCGCAGGCGGTGACATACTCTCTAAAGGGAAAGAGCTGATCTTTATGAAATTCGGATTGGGCAAGTGAGGAGGAGCGATCGTTGACGACGTGACCGTGACGATAATAATGATGACACGTTGTCGCAATCGTTTCCATTCGACATCATTGTGCGCGTAAGTAAATCTCGTCAATCGAGCTGTGTGAATCAGTATTACGACGAACATATTTCGACAATGAAAAATATGCAATCAAGACGTAAAATTACCGGACGTTGTTGAGAGGCGAAGAAGAGTACGCCGCCATTGGTATAGCTGCTGTTGTTACTATTGTTGCTACTTGCTATTAATAATCGTTAACTACTGCAAAATAAAGAGAAACGTCGCTGGACGAATATATAATAAATTGAAGACGAGTCTTGCGATAGAAGACAGAAGAAAGGACATTCGGCGGAGACTGCTTGAGATGAAAAAAGGTGACCCGAGATACTTTCATGTATCTCTTAAATTTTCCTACTGGCGACTCCACCGGTCAGGCAAATATAAGAGATGAATAAAGTTTCATCAAATTTCTTCTTAATCCTCCTTTTCCGAAATATTCTTCTGCTACTTCGTCTTCTTTACGCGACGGTAGGATCCTCGAATGATATTTCGCGGTCCATTGAAAAAATACTCGTCCACCGAACTGTCGCGGAATCTTCTAACATATACAAGATAATCAACGTCATGGAATGCTATTTGCGAAGTATATTTCGAGCGACAGCGCGCCAAGTCATGTAAATTTCGTATTTGTATAACTATTTCTTTCAATCTCTTCTCGTTCTTTTTGCGTTATTCAAAAACACCGTTCGGTTTTTAGAATAATACAGAAACTTTTGTTGTGACTGTGTTAAGATTGTATCGAGAAAGAGAAATAGAGATGCAGAGAGAAAAAAGCATTCCACTTTAACATACTTCTGTATATGCAAAAACGAGTCATAACTGGCAAAGCAATGTTAGGCAGGCCGAAATCAGATGTTTCATCACGTCGATGGAAGAGAAAAGATAGAAACCAATCTACAAAGGGATAATCATATCGCCGTACAAGAGTGAAGACGCGACAACAACGTGGGTGTGCCTTGGGAGAACCGTCTCACCCAGCAGCAACCAATGATCATATCTCTAATCGATAATCTAGTTATTTTTTTCTTTTTCTCGTGGAAATCGAGCGCGCTATATCGAGAACCGTAGCGGCGCACACACGAAAAAACGATGACGATCTCTCGTCTTGACAACTTCCTCTTGTTCCCGTATGGGTGGGTTGTGTGATTGAAAGCCCCTTTTTTTTTTCTTCTAACCTTCCCCCGTTCGCATATTTCCTTATATTATCCCATGTCCTTCGCTTTTTTTTTCAGCGTTTTCAAGTGGACCTGCGCGCGAATGGAACTCGTTGCGTTCGGATCACAAAAAAGAGAGCATGAAAGAGAGATCTTCGAGCTTCGTGTTTTCAGCCGCTCGGATGAATCTCGGGATCGGAGATCGCCTGTTCGGATCGGAAGAGAATGGAACGAAGTCAAAACGATGCCCGAAGTTCAACGACGACTTGGTCGTTTATTGTTAAGCCCGTCTTGAATTGCGCATAGAAATGGAAGGTAAAACTGAGTATTGAATTAGACACCAATTATAAAAACGAAAAACCTATGATCCTCAGATCAGGGCAGGCGAATCGGCCGCGTATCAAACGATATATCATAGCTGTATGCGTATGTGTGAGCGTGTAAGAGAGAGATAGAGAGAAAGAGAGAGAGACAGGCGAGATGGAACGAGAGATCATAGCGTATTAAATGGTAACGGAATATACATATATACATATGCATATACAGATATACATATATATACATATATTTAACTATTGCAAAGTGTTGTTACATCGCTACTTGTATCGTATTTTGTACAAAGTATCTTTACCTTCGATTGTTTTCTTTCGCCAAGATATCTTTAGCGAAAAAAAAAATAATATGGCGGAGGAAGAACGACGAGTCTTTTTCGGATTCATTCGAATCATTCAGTATCACCATCAGCATTAATATTTTTATAATTTTCACTATTCTTTATCATTTTATTATTTTTATTCTCAATTTTATTGTTGTCATTATTAGAGCTTCGATATCAATATCACGCTATTAATACATTGTACTTAATTATTATTTGAGGCTGTTCAATGTATATATTCGCTTTTTGTATATTTTTCGGTGATGGACAGCGAGACAAGCTCTAGAAATTTTTAAAAGTAGGAAGCATCATGTCAGAGAGATAATCGTTTGCGTCGAGAAACAAAGCAATTCTTAGAAAACTTAAGAGCGCGATTCTATCCTTTCACTTTTGAGGGATGTACGTCCTACTGTGGCTTTAATAATTTCTGGAGACGACAATATCTCCAAATCTCAATAATGACGTTAGAATTCCACTTTGTTAGAGTTTAGAATGTTACATAGCTTAAAGTGGAAGTGAAAGGATTGACATTGCGATATTCAGAATACTCAAAATATTCAGAAAAAAAATAATGCGATATATATAAAAGTAAGTTGACTTTTTGCCACAAACGGAACAACATTAATGAACGTAATAGACACATAATGTATACGTCACTATGGACCAAGACGAAACTTCTAACGTTAAAAGAAAGTTAAATTCAATACTTAAATAAAATTAGCTTGCTTTTTGTTGTACAATCAGTCGTATAATCGGTAGATATCTTAATATGATTTGTTACTGTTAATCAGATTTTTCCATACACAAATTCTTAAGACTGGAGAGAAACGATAATCATTTAAATGATAATGAGATTTATCGCGAGACCTGTAAATATTAAGATATAGAAATTAATTACGACAGATGAACGTATCTCTCTAACGCGATGCTTCCGTTACATAAGCTTACGTATAAAAAGATTACATTTGCATAGAATAAGTCTGTCTAAATCAAAAAGTAGACAGAACAACGGCACTCAAAGCGTTTTCCTGCTTTTATTAAGTTTTTTTTTCGTCGCGTGATTGTGTGATGGTACACAATTTTAAACTTATGCGTCCGATGAATTAAGTGACTGATTAAATCCAGTCGTGTAAAATCAGACGATCATGCAAAAGACGCATAAAAATCCGTCACTTTACGACTATTCAAGTTAAAGAAATCGCACGAAGATATTGATGCGTTATACATAATGATTTGCTACGGCAGGATTCCGTACAGCTTATTTTCATCGTCTATTGTATTTTTAAGTTAAACGTTGTACAACATAAATGCGTATTTCAAAACGAAAAAAAAAAAAAGAGAGAATATCAATTGTTTAAGAAATTACACGACTGGACGATTCAGATAGTAATCGAGTGGAAAGTAATATCGACATTACTAGAGCACGCGTCTTTCTTCACAGCTTTTTTCATTGTTCCTCCAATCCTCCACCTCTCTCACGATTAACAATTTTCGCACTATATTACGACAAGCGAATTCATATCCAATTAGTAATCTTGATTCAGGCGATGTGAAAAAAAAAGACTGATACCGAAGTTACCGATGCCGCGGGTGATTATAATGAGTACCAAGACGTTAATAGCGAGTGTATGTAATCTCTCACATATGTCGCGGTCGTTATGTGTTTTTCTTCGATTGTTTTCTGCGTTATCCTGTCGTATCTTTATAACATAGCCGTGTATAGCTCTCTTTCGCGCGAGCGAGAAAGTATACATATTTGTTACGAACTTGAAATTGATTATAGGCGTAAAAAGAATGAGAGAGAGAAAAGTAAGAGAAACGAGAGAGAATTATGAAGGAGCACCGACGCGAGATGTCGAGCGGCTTTCCGGCAAGAAGCGGGTCTTCAAGAAGGAAAAGAATATTATTGAGAGAAGAAAAGGAGAAAGTAATCGTCGATGTGGCGCGCATATATATATAGTATATATATATATGCTTTTACTTACGGTACAAAGTCGAAAAGAGAAAAAAAAAAAGGAGAGGAACGAGAAAGAAAGAGAGAGGAATAAGCATTTTTACTTATCATCGTTAGACTTTTAGATATGATCACTTAAGACGCACCTATAACTTTCATGCGAACGAACTCATTGTGTATCTCGCGTGAAAACGTTCGTGCAGGTCATCTCTGCGACTCATCCTCTTCGTGCGGTTCAGACCAAGCGCCAATGATCGATTTGATCGTTTAACGAGAACAATAAAATAGCGAGAGATGCGACGAGACGATTGAGCGCGAGTAGAATTATGCGGCGATACCGCTACTTAAGGCTCCCGATCTGTGAGAATATATTACATAATTATTAATTCTCATCTACGAGTTATATCTTCTTAAAATCCGTGATATTCATGTGTAGCTAAAAGCCCAAATTTTCGATTAATCCGCGTCCAATGTACAAATTAAACGATCAGTCTTAACACATTTTTAATCTCGTAGCCGACAGTATGCATTTTACAATGTTCTATCGAATGTGAATTGCTGTTTGTAATGTTTCCGTGTTCAACAGTTTCGTCGTTGTAAATTACACTAAAGGTGAATGTTAATCCTTTCCTCGTGCGCGATGTCGGATCGTTGGCCTTAATTCGGCGGTACCAGTCGCAGCGAGTCTATTGATTACTTCTCGTTTATCGAGCCTCGCACCTGTATGCCTCATATCTGTATATCTCATTGTACATTCTCATTGTTACCGACTTTTAGCTTGGGACGATCCGTAGCTCTTTTGATATCATGGCGATTGGTTGAGGAATGAAGCGAACTAGTGAACAAAGCGAGCTCTCGAATGCTGAAAGGAACGCAGGTGCGCCCAGCAATCCTCCACAAGTTTTCCGAATGTTTCTTTCGGTCTTCGTAGATACCTTTAGGCATAAAACACTGGTTTAATTTTACCTAGGTGTCGAATAGAATAAATATAACGCCCGCCTTCCGCGTATTCGTACTTACGTATACACGAACACACACCCCAGATCGATACGCGTCGACAACGGATGTGCCAGTGTCTGCTTGAGAGTCTTATTGTTTAAAAACGGCTTTCTGTTAATTGTTTTACAATCAATACTCTGTTCTTCGCATACGTTGCAAAATTATACTTACGAATGTTAAACACGAGCCATATTTGGCGATTATGTAATAATTATTTTTTAAATGTGATTTATTTTAGGAATTGGCTGAGATGGCAAAATTGAAAAAAAATTATACTAGAGCTCTTTGGTACGATCTTAAATGGACACCGCGACAGGATCGTTCTGGGACCCGCGAATTTTCGTTCCGCTAGCAAAGCTTCACTGACGGAGGGAAAGAGCGCTATAACGAATCAAAGTGACTGACAAAGGTGTGGTATAAAGAGGAGGCTATGTGAAGCTACTTGGACAATGTTAATTAGTCGCCAATTATTGTCTCTATTCTTTCTCTCGTGTTGATAATAAGGACGTATGAAGCGGGAGCAGGAGATAGCGCAAAAATCGACTATATAACACGTTTCAATATAAACGAAAAAAAAAAAAAATATTAATAAAAGAAAATATATCGCGTCGTCTCTTAAGCATGCCAAGAAAGAGAAACGCCAGCTACGTTTGTCATTCAATAATCTTGCGCTTTGTTTTTTCTATGAATCGGTGCGCGACGATCTTACTCATTGTTAGATCGAGGTGAAGAGAAACAGAAGAAAAAAAAAGAAACTGCTATATATATATATATATATAAGTATATATAAATATATATAAAGAGAAAAGGGGAGATTAAAGAAAGCCCACAAAAACACACACACAATGTTATTATAAACGATTAATTAATAAAAAACGAATCTTGTTTGTTGTTACTTCTGGTATACCTCGTTGTAGACCACCGCACCGATTTATCGCATCCGCTAGTTAATCCGTTTTTCAATTTTTGCTACGCTATTTTTTTCTATTTCGTAGAGATTGTTGTAAGGCCGAGCGACGACTGTAGGCAGGAAAGCGAATAATCCAGCCAGAAACCAGAATGCTCAATCTTTATTTAGTACATGTCGTAATGGGGCATGAGTACACAATATATCGAATCGATATATACCCGTCACGTCGGAGATTATTGTGGTAACTAAGGATATTTAACGTGACGATGAAGACGATCTCCTTAGGATCACGAAGTAATCTACGTGTCCTCGTCCCAAACGGTTTCCGTGAGTATGGCGATATTATCCAGGCCGCGCATCGGTGCGTACTCGAGCGTCCACATCAAATTTGTGAAAACGACTGTAAATGTTATGAATAGTTTATTAACAAGGAAATATCGCTGCGAATGACGTCGTTGTCGCAAAAACGTGCGAGCCTGATATACGAGGTCGTAAAATTTTAATGAGATCCGCGAAATTGTCGCTAATTTTATCGTTAATTCGACTTTAGATAGATCTTCAATGAATATTTAATTTGATTCTCAAAAGGTAAAACCGAAGACGTTTAAACACTAGTGTAATTTAAACTGGACTTCTATCGTGAAAAGAACAAAATTGTGTAACATACGTCGTGAATGAGATTGATTGGAAATCCGAATTCTTCGCGGCAACGGTTGACAATATATTTGGACAATAGATAAAACTCAAGTTTTAGATTTAGTAGCTTAAGACAAAGAAATATATATCGATTCTCGTTTTGCGAGATTAATTATCCGATAAGTGGATAATTAATATAACAAGCGAGTTTTAAATTGGAAATTCGATTCATTACAGCCCAATCCCTTGTCTACCGTCACAATGCAATTTTGGTTGGAAATACGGAACACCTTTTAGCCAGAAAGTAGAATTAAGAGAGAAAATTGTTAATTATTCTTATTATCAATAATTCATTAATTATACAACTCACTAGAAACATTTTAGCATGTCCCTTTCAGAACGCCAGTCAGTCCGGCTTATCCGGCACTAAAGGTGCTCCAGATTTCAGTCCAATTTCAGTCACAGCACTTACGCATCTCGCCCTGATGCAAATCGGCGACCAACTCAGGGCACGAACTGTTGCAGGGATTTATAGGAGTGAGACGCAGTCGAGTCGCACCGCGAAGTTGAGCAAGGGCGATCAAACCGGAGTCGAGCTCAACTTTCTTGTAGCTCGGGCTGTTGTAATCCGAGGACATGAGCACCCAGTTAAAATGCGCTGGTGAGACCGTACTGGAGAGGAAGTACGGTCGCTGATAATACTTTCTAAGAACCTTTACAGCATTGATGTCGCAGTTCTGCCAGTGGACGAACCATTTGGCCACCTCTGGCGCGTGCACACGTCGTAGAAAGGCTGCGAGGTCGGATGATCCGGTGCGTAGATTCGAAGTCAAGGCGCAAGGTACTGTCTCCATCAGCCGCTCGTTCTCCAAATAGAGCTGTTTCCGTCGAAAATAATTAATTTTTATAAAAAATTACAAGGTAAAAATTTTTTTATTATAATAATTTTATCTTTGAAGATGGTGAAACTTTTGTAAATTAACATTTTTCCTTTAATTTTATTTCTGAACAATTTATTATAAGGCAACACATGTCGCCTAAGACTCACGTGGGTAATATTGTCGAACCAAAAGTAATCTGTATTCATGACGGCCCATAAATCCATTGCGTCAGTGATAATAGCCGGTGCGTCGCGATTCAAATAATTGTCGACTAGATTGCGATACCGCACGTCCGACAGGCGATCAATCGTCTCCAATGCCTCACAGGTCTGGAAGAAAATTTATCTGTCAATTATTCGAGCATAAATGTCAGGTATATATAATTTTTTTTTTTTTTTAACATTAAAAACCCCAACGGGACTTTTTTTAAGCGTAACAATTAGATTTTGTTGTTTTAAAAATATGGATCGTACCACACAATCCTCTTCTGTAATAGTGTAATCATTGTAGAAGGGATTATTGATCATGCAGTTTTCATAATAGAGCGGCTGCCAGTTCCAGATCGGCAGAACTTTAATCAGCAGTAGACGACTGAGGGCGGTGAAATGAGTGCCAACGAAATCTAGCTGAGCCGCGAGGCATGCCAGGGTGCCTAGTATTATCATCACTAGAGTGCCACGAAAGACAAGCTGCAACCATGAGCGACGCATCGCTGCCACGAGTGGCTGGCAAATAATGTCCATTTCTTCCTCAGTGAAGCCCGCCTGCTGGCAATACCTGCAAAAAATTTCCGTCTATAATAATAGCCAATAATAAACAAAGAAAAGGTAATCGTCTTTATAATTAAGTCATAATATAAAAATAATTGTTTTTTTTTTTTTTAGTAATAAAACAAAATACTACCGAGACTTCAGAAATGATTTCACGCCATGCCAAAAAAAGACTTTTTACTTGTAAAAAGAGTTGAGCTCGTCGTCAATCAGCTTTATCTTCTCTGAGTATGTCATCTCATGCTGCTCCTTGGTATACGCCTTACGCGGCTGCTTCACGCACTTGCTGCTCGACATCGTAGCGGATTCTTCGTGATTTTCTGCCAACGTGCAAGGATAGTACCGGTATTGTTTTCTCGCAAAAGCGCAGAGTTCCAGGATCTGCGACGGGATACGAAGAGGGCTCGTCGCTATCGAACCACAACCGTGCATGCGCACGCTTGTATCTGCCCATACATTATATTGATCGGCGTATAGACTGCGCGAAAACTGAGGTAGGTTTTCAGTTTTTTTTTGTTTTTTTTTATCGTATCTTTCGTTTTTCTTTCAATAAACAATTTTCGCGTGGATACGATTCCCGTAAAAACTGATTTTATCTGAAGCTTTTTTTGATTTTAATTATTTTAATAAAACTCGGAAAACCATGTATAAACTGATAGAGAAATTATACGGAATTTAATTACTACAAAATTCTTCAATGATATCTTTTTAACTTGTTGATACGTACACTGAAAAGCAGATATGGCATTTGCTGCGACGAGCGGCGACGGCGGCTGGCGTACGTGACTTCCCCCACTCTCGGCCGCCGTGAGCGGGGAGGTGTAGTAGGCCGCGCTCTCCCTCAGTTCTCTGTGACCCGTGCTCCGCAACACATCTACGCGCGCGCTTCGTGTGAGTTTCGACGCCCCCCACGCCAAGATCACGTATGCTAGCCGCCGTCGTAGCACCATGAATGCCATTTCTGACAGTGAGTGTACTACTGGCTCGCGGTTTCGATGGCAGCAGTGGTGGCTCGTAGCTGATTTCGATTAAACTAAAACTTGTTTGGCCGATACAGTAAACAACGACTTAATCAATCGAAAATTTAGAAGTAGTACGAATATTGGCCGTATCGAACTTTTTCCGCGCTTGAGAGTCAATAAATCAGTGGAGAAAAAGTAGTAGTACGAATTAACAATAAGCCGGACATTTTTTTCAGTAGCAATACGTGTCAATAACTGATTAAACAATTTATTTTAATTAAATTTACTACAAACTACCATTATTACAGCTTCCATAATCACTATAAATTGAGCTAATAATACAAAACAACGATAAGTCAGAAAGGTACTATTAAAGAAATTCGTAGTGTATTGTAATAATTAATTGGGGAAATTTTAATGAAAAATAAAATAACGTAAGGTAATTTAAAATTCTATAGAAAATAGACAAACAAGAATTTATTTTAAATAAATTTATTGTAGTATTTATAACGTGTACATATTGTTATGTTTCGATACACAGTTCTTTGATATTTCGTTCTTATCCATTTCTCGATGTTATCTCATCTTTGTCGACTGGTGATATGTATTTATGATTGGTTTACAGTCTTACAACAAGTAACTGGTTTAACACGTAAACAAAGAGGAAGCTTCCTGCATAATTATAAATGCGGGAGGTATAAATAGCAACCTATGTAATTCAGTGTATAGATATATACATTGTGTAGCATTCACTGTATGCGATTAATCGGTGTTCTGGGGTCAAAGTTCTACTTGCGAACGTTTAATTTCACAGATCGAACGTGGAGCACAAACAAAAATGGCATTACAGTGCTTGAGATTATTTGGTGAGTATTATTAATATTTCCGAACTGTAATTTTATTTTATGTATATTATTACTAAATTTTTTCGTTTGCAGTAAATAATGTACCTAGAAGTACATACTTTGTCAATAATGTCAGCAGACACATTGCCTCGCTTTCTATGTTGCCGGATACACATCAGATGCTACACAAAACATGCAGGTATTATAATTTTAAACAACAAATATACTTATGTACTTCATACATAATTAATTTAATTAATTACTTGGTTGAATAAAATCTAACTTAATTAAAAACTACATTAATGCAGAGATTTTGCTGAGGAAGAATTAAAGCCTATTGCAGCAGAGGTTGATAAGAAACATCTTTTCCCAAAAGAACAAGTTAAAAAGATGGGTGAGTTGGGTCTCATGGGTTTATGTATCCCTGAAGCATTAGGTGGCACAGGATTGGATTACCTAGCCTATGCTATAGCCATGGAGGAAATCTCCAGAGGTTGTGCAAGTGCTGGAGTTATAATGAGTGTGCAAAATTCTCTCTATTTGGGCCCAATCGATGCCTTTGGAACTAATCAACAGAAAGAAAAATATATCGTTCCTTTTTTGAGTGGCGAGAAAATCGGTTGTTTTGCTCTCAGTGAACCAGGTAATGGATCTGACGCTGGTGCAGCGTCCACCAATGCCAAAACAAATGGTAGTGTTTATACTGTTAATGGTACCAAGTCATGGATAACAAATGCATATGAAGCCAGTGCAATAGTTCTCTTTGCAACGACCGACAAGTCTAAGAAGCATAAAGGTATAAGCTCTCTTATAGTAGACAGTCCTACAGAGGGTTTGAGTCTGGGCAAAAAGGAGGACAAATTAGGTATACGAGGTAGCAGCACTTGTTCCTTGATCTTTGAAGATTGTCAAGTGTCACAAGAAAATACTCTAGGCAAACCAGGAATGGGTTTTAAAATCGCAATGATGACTCTAGGTATATAATTATGCACGAATAAAATTTAATAGTTACTTGATGTAACATTATATGATTATTTTTGCAGATTCTGGTAGAATAGGAATCGCTGGACAAGCGTTAGGCATAGCTCAAGCATCTCTGGATTGCGCGATGGATTACGCAAGCAAACGGCAAGCATTTGGCCAGTCTATTATCAAGTTGCAAGCAATTCAACAAAAAATCGCTGATATGGCTCTAAAACTGGAAAGTTCAAGACTGTTGACGTGGCGAGCGGCTCAACTTAAGGATAACGGCAAATCATATACAAAGGTGCGCTATTAATATTTAGATAAAAATATTTCTTTGATTTACTAAAGTGTTTACTCTGGATATGACGTTCCTTTATCTTATCTCATATACATTTTTTATTGATTACATTTTGTATATCTTATCGGATAAACTTTGCGCTTCCACAAATGCATAAAAACCTTCAAATAGTAAAGCTTAAGCTTTAAATGCTTTAATTATTGGAATTAATTAGTAAATTAACGATAAAATAATATTTAAAAAAATTGGGTAATTTCCATAAAAAATAAATAGATTTACTTGAGATATAAGACTTTAAGTAGAGTTTAATGAAAGCCAAATTGCAGATATATATATGATTACTTTGTCACACTTGTGTCTATTTGTTTTATTCTTTTTCGTTGTAAACTGAAAATTGAAAGTGCTTAAATTTACTTGTGAATTAATACAAATAAATTTTTTGCACTCTAGTGATCCAGCTTTCATTGATTTTTTTTTCTCTCTATTATCATGATAATTTCTTATTTGCTAGGAAGCCGCTATGGCCAAATTGTCGGCATCGGAAACCGCCACATTCTGTGCCCATCAGTGCTTACAGATTTTAGGAGGGATGGGATACGTGTCGGATATGCCGGCGGAACGTCATTACAGGGACGCGCGTATCACTGAGATCTACGAAGGCACGTCGGAGATCCAGAGACTCGTGATTGCCGCGAATCTCATCAAAGAGTACGGTTTCAATTGAGATCGCACAATTCACGTACGTAAGATAATCCTTCAATAGCTTTCTTTTATATCCAAGGAGAGAGTAAAATATATCTTTTGTATGTATTGGATTTATATTAGATTTTATATATATATATATATATATATATATATATATATATATATATATATATATTTATATATATATATAAATTATATTTTTATATGGAAAGAAGAGTCGAAATAAATTTCATACGCTATGCCTTCTAATTTTATTAACTCATGACTAAATACTTGACTGAATCGAGACATACGCACATACTCGCACACACATACACATACGTATATACGTATGTATGCAAGAAAAGCAATCGGCATTATACACGTGCATATATACATATATACACATACACATCTGGCATTTCACTTGTAGCCCTTTGGCAGCGATACGGATTTTTTCTTCTCTCTTTTTTTTTTTTTAATATATCCACGACTCTTCTCTACCCTGCTTGTCGTACGTCTATAAACAGCTAGAGCCTATCTAGTTTAAGTAACTATTATCAGTAAGATAACAGGTGTAGTGCATACCCGCGTACATGTGTCAAACTTTCATGTCTAACAAAACGAATGAGTCGCAGTCGTGGAATAAATGTAGATTCCATTAAAGTTGCGAGCTTGTTTGAACGACACAGATGTGCCTTATTTCGATCGATTTTTTCTCGTCGATAAAATGGAGAATAAATACATGCCTACGTTTTCTCTGTTTCTCGTAAATGTCTGGTATGCATTGAATACAAATACTATGTGCACCGTCATAGCTACCGTTCGTATATGAATACGAAGATAAAAGCTATCTTAGACTACATGCCCTCCAACGAGAAAATACAGAGAATTCATTTACTTTGTGCAAATGACAGTTAAATTATATACTCCGTTACTGTTGCGTCAATCTTTTATCATATATTTAATTAGAGATCCTATCCCTAAGTGAGAACGCTGCTATAATTACACGTTAGTATTTAATTAATAAAAGAGTTTACTCACAATTAGGAATTTAATTTAATGAAAATAAGTATAATAATTTTCTTTAATATATTTTGAACACTCCAGCTTTATTCTTTTAATAAATAAGTTAACTTTTTATTGTTACGGTATTTTTTCCCCCCAATATAACATATTAAAACTTAATTAAAATTTTAATTTTTTTAATATAATTGAAAAATCGTATTGATCAAAAACGGTCTGTAATAAGTTATGAACAGCGTCCCGGAATACTTAGTCGGTTATATTCAGAGATCCATTGGAATGCAAAGAAACATATTACATATATAATTTCAATTTGAATTTCATTGTGTATGCTTCTTTCTTTTATATATATATATATATGTATATATATATGTACAATAACGCACCCTTTCGCCGTTCACCCGCTGTCACCATTAGTGAAACAATAAACTCTGCTTCTCTACATATGTGTGTATATGTATATCGGTGTGAGCACTTTACATAAAATACATCACTTCCCTTCTCTTCGTTCTCAGTAAACAATTTAAAGTGTAGTATGTTAATACATTATTGTTAGCATCGCAGTATAATTAAAAAATCCATCAGTTTGGTCTTAACTTTTTAAGGAATAGGTACACATACGTGTCTTGCGCTCGTCGGTAACGAACTGAATGAAAGAATAAAGGAACATCTTAGGTTGACATCTACCGTAGTACCTTGCGTCGCAGAATTATCATAGATAATCCACGAAATAACTATAAATACATATATTTAAGATTCTTAAAACTTTTTTTTTTGTTAAATCGAGCTTCCTGATCACATATACACTTTCGTAAAATTGAGAAAATACTCTCGGCCTCTCTTCCGAAAATACACGATATAATACATTACACTTTCAGTCAAAATAATAGTTCGAAATACAGATCGTTATTATGCAACATTTAGATTTGTAATTATACATTAATATATTAAACTGTGGAATTTTTAACTATTTAACTACGATCAAACTTGCGACGTTAAATCACATATTTCCTTTGTTTTTTTTGTTTTTTTTTTTGTTTTTTTAAATGTACTCTGCAGCAAGCATTTCGTTCCTTAATTGAACTCCAATATCTATTATTATCGAACTACAAACTGCTGTTAAGTAATCGTAATTCTTTATCTATAATGGTTTTCGTGAAACCAGATTTTTTTCACAATTACGCATTAAACAGAAGAATCAGATGATTCTGATTCTTTTCATTTGTTTTTCTTTTTATAGTATAATAACTACATTATAATGATTTTTGACTGTAGATACATTTATCTAAAACGTTTGTAAATGTAAAATAAATTAAATTGTAAGTAATTTGTAATAGACACTGAATCTAGACACGTAAATTCCAGAAATCGTCCGAATCCTGTGGAATCGTCTATGACAGAGCGTAACAGGGTGTACATCTGTAGGTATGCGTTTGTATTTGTGTTGACATGCATAAGGAAATTGATTTAACCGTTCATAATAGAAGCTATCGAAACCTCAATCATCAGCTCGCATACCCCGTACTTCACCTTGATGTCTTTGCTGCAATTGAACATATAAAGAACATTTTAAAGAGATGAAATTTCTTACTTTTAACAAATTAAAAAAAAATCTTTTAAAGGTAAGAAAAAAAAATTATATAAATTTAAAACAGACAAGCTGAAAAAAGCAAAGTTACTTACCCTGTCTAATTCTTCTTTAGTATTGTCTTCGATTGCTCTAATATCCTCCATGGTTAAACCATACCAACGATCTATCCAGCAAAACACTTGCCTATGGAAATTGGTGAACAAGCGTCGTTCCGCCTTCTGAATGAATCCTTCGACGCGGGTCTGTAGACCGAACCATTTGAATTCACAAGTGACTAGCTTGTAGCACGTCATTACAGGTTGAACATTGTGCTTCCAGTCTTTTCCAACTAAAGGACCTCGTCCCGTTTTTTGGGACTTAAATTTTGATGGATCCTCATCGTCCTTGTAATCGGCACTGGCGATCGGATCATTGGCAATATCTATATGCACTACCTCTCTTATTTTAAGCTTATCGGGCGGCAATTCGTGAACCTGTTTGTAAAAATAAAATGATACAAACGACTAACGTAAACGACTATTTATCAAACTGCATGGCACTTACATTATGCTGATTGCCAACATCGCCAATGTGAAAGGACTCTATCATAATCACGAAATTATCCTTCATGTACCCTGGATTCTACACAGAAAACAAAGTAATATATTTATTTTTAATATTTTACATATGTTTGAAAATATACGTACGATAACGTATAATAACTTACAGTTATGACTGTCTTACAATACGGGTAAGCGTTCCAAGCCTCTTCGTGGATCTCCAACGAGTTCTTTGGCAGTAAAATGCGAATAAAAGCAGGCACTTTACTAGCTAAGTGATAAATCTTATATGTATATTGGCCTGATGAATACTTTCCACCAAGTAACGGATAATCTGTAAATGGCTCATTCTTCAATACTTCAATGCCTTCTCCACCGCCTGTATTATTTTTACTAGCCTCTGCTACAGAATACAGTTGAGCTACTTGATACTGTTTAAAAAAGATGAAAGAAAATTAATATATTAATCTTCAATAATTTCCACGGTAGGTTAAGTCGTTATATAATTTAAATGATCCTTGGAAATATGATTTATATTGCACTTTGATCTGTTTTTTTTTTTTTTCGTTTAAAAACTATTATTAGTTTCATACTTTATATTAAAATTTATTTATATCACTACAATTAATTTTTCAATTCAACATACGAGAAATAAATAATTTTAAGTCCATGAAGTTTATATTTATTTCTAGATTTGATACAGCATGCAATGGAGCATAATATCAAGACATTTCTCCTGGGCATTATTTTATTATCCCCTCTCTAAGGCAAACAGGTAATAAATAAAAAAAAATTTTAATAATTTAAATAACAGATAATAATTAAGGAACTACGTTTTTGTTTGTGACAAAAAAGATTTTCTACTTTACAAATATATCATTATTTAAGAAAGATGACTCTACATAAGTACTCGATATAGGCACATGTGTCGTGAGAAGGATAATTAGATGATTGGCGAGTTTTTTTAATTGCATGACAATCTGAAGAGATTAAGTTCCAACTATCTTTTTTTTTTTACGCAATCTACCATCCTAGACGGGTCTCAAATCGAGTTATTATAGAGGTGTGGGACTGCTGTGACAGATCAAACACGTACCTCTTCCACTGTAAGGGGCAGAGTGACACGGCTGTAACAGAAAAAAAAAAATAGATTATGTCAACATTGCAAATCCAGGAAAGCAAGGAGACCGAAGGATATCACGAATAAGGCAACGGTGTCCTTGAGTCGCAAGACGGAGGGGACACGCGTCATCGTCTCCACCGCAAGGTGCACGTATCGCACCGGCTGATCTCAATTTATGTTAGAAATTGAAGTTGATCAATAAGTCTACGGGAGATTTACGATTGAACGCATATGTCGATCCATGTTGTACGCGAACGAATAACGCCGGAAGACCTTGAAGTTAATCGGGATTTTCAGAAGGCTGCACTCTCGCTGCCACTTGCCAGGAATCATCGTATACTCCAAAACTTCAATGAGGTAACCGAGAGAAAAAAAGGGGGAGGGAGAAAGAAAGAGAGAAAGAGAGAGAGAGAAAGAGAAGAAGTGCAGAAAGTGCAAGCAGCGCGAGCAGACCTCTAGAATCATGCGGTAAGGGATGAGGGCCACCATCCCTTCTCCCACTCGCACCATCTGTCTCTCTCTCTTCAACCCTCTCGCTTCCTCTTTTTCCTTCTTAGTCGGCCGCCGTTAAAGATCACTTCGCCGTGTTCCTTGTCGATCGGTTTCGAATTTCGCTGCGCTGGCTCTCGCGCTGGCCAAGGCAAAGGGGGCAAATTTCGGCAATCGTTCCGCGCGGCGCGCACCTGGCAACCCTTACTCCGTGCGGTTTTCGTCACAGTCACCGTCATCGTCCTACACCTTCTCTCCTTATTTTACTGTCCCGCGCCGCACTTACTATTCCTTGATGAGCATTTTAGTCAGCAGAGCACATGGACCAGTGACGTATGATCAGCAGGGACTCGCCGCCAGCGATGACGACGGCGATGAGATGGAACAGCAGAACCCACACCGACGGCACCGCACCCTCGCCGTCTCGTCGGCTACCGATCTGACTCACGGCTTACGCTATCGGCTCCGAGCCGCTGCCGTAGTGTCATACACTCCGTAACGCCGTGTGCAACGGGCAACGCCAACAGGACTCGCCAACCGACTGACACACTCCGTGCCAGACCGCTCCGACCGCTCCACGGTCCGCACCAGCAGCAGCAGCACCAGCAGCACCCGCACACCAGTAACCGCCACGGCCGCGCCAAAGAAGTCACACACACTTGCGCGCGCGCCCGCGCACACGTGTACGACTCCATGGCGCCCCCTTCCTCCACCCTGCCCTCCTGCCGGTCATTCTGTCGCTTGTCGCTCCTCGGCCGTCTTCGACCACCACCGCTGGTGATCGTCCGACATTTTCCCTCCACTTCCCTCCTCCCGCGCCCCGATCTTTCCGGTTGAACTTTACTGCTGACGTCATTCGGCGAGAGGTTAGACACGCATGCGTTGCCCGCTACCGGCCGCACTCGCCGTCCCGCGAGTGACTTCGCGCGATTCGAAAAATTAACCACTTGAAATTTTATGTACTAGCGATTACGATATCGTTGCGCAATCTAAACGTCTCGGTTTTTTTTCCCTCCCGCTAATTGCTTGATATCGATGGACTTTTGAACAGTTGAGCGTACATACATACAGGGTCAGCCCGTCAGCATGCCCGGTCTTCATGGTCTTCATGCGCGGTCTTGGGGAAATTTACGTCAATGATGGTAGGGAAATTTGTTTAATGTTTTCAATTGAAATCAGAATGCAGATGACGTCAGAACAAACTTAAATTCTAATATTTTGTAGTGATTACTCGTTGAAGAACGTGGACGTCTTGTACATTTGCCGAATTAGCTTTCTTATATGCTGAAAAGAAAAAGCAAAGCCGAAAAGATCGATCGAAGAAGTGAGCCATTATTTTATTCTTATTCTTATTCAGAGTTCATGTATTAATTTAAAGCCATAATATTCGTGTTAAAAATTTTTATTTCCCTTGTTTTTATTTTCTCGCAAATTTATGTGTTTATAAACAATTTGCTAGCTCGATCTATCATCAATTTATGTCTCCTATCCATTGTCTGGCATAAAGCTTCTTTCTAACATTCGTTTTCTTCTCAATTAAGAAGGATACTTTTGATATGATCATTGTAGACTATATTAAATTATAAATTTTGTTTTAATTATTTTGAAACATAAAATCTTCCTTTAAACAGAGTGTCTCACAGTAAACGGACATTTTATCTAGAATAGGTAGAACATATTAGTACAAATAGAAAAGTATAATATTATTTTATAATATTGAAAAAAAATTAAAATGTATAGGTTAATGTAAAAGCAACAGGAAGTGAGCAAGTGAGCTTAACAGACGACGGTGCTATTTGTTATTATACATTAAAAATGGAAGGTAATACAAGTTTAAAAGATAAAAATTAGGAAATAATTTAGAATCTACATAAATGTTACAGTGTTATTAGTTTTGCTAATCAGAAACAAAGCTGTAGTTGAACTTTTATACCAACAAATTAAATAGAAAAAATTCAGAAACTAATTTTTTTTTTTAGTAAAAACTAGTGATATACCAGATTCTATTTACTATTATCCATGTCCACTTTTGTTCAATAATTTGATGAAGATTGATAATGATGAATCTTTAAACAGTGCTGAAAAAAGTGCCTTAATTAATATTCAAAACTTAATGGAATACATTAATATGGTAAGTATTTGTACAAATGTTGTTTACAATTACAATTACAGCTAAAAGTACATTTTAGTGCTATAATGGATGTTACTACTTATTATTTTCTGTTAAATTTATAATACTAAAAAATAGTTTCAAATACATATGTAATTATTTAATTATGAATGTAACTTGTCTTAGGTAAAAGATGATGATTGGACAGATGTGATAAAGAAAAAACTTAATGAAGTATTTGTTTTGAGCAACAATAAGTTTATAGCAAATTATCTTGTTAAACATGATATCTTGAAAACAATTCTAAAAGAAGTTGGCGGAAATTTAAATTTAGCTGTATGTTATATTTATCTTTATCATTTAATATTTTGTATTTAATTTTTTGTAATTATTATTTTTTTTTAGGACATAGTTCTTTGTATCATTATTAATGTTTGCAACACAGATTCAAAAATAATACACTTAATAGGTAAAGATTCTGAATTTGTTAACTCAATCTTATATTATGGGACATACAGAATTAATAAAGTATTATCAAATGTTATAAAAATTATAAATTTGGCAATACAAGTTTTACAAGATAATCCTCAATCAGAATGGTTGACTCATTTACAACATTCATCTACAATTATTGAAGACTGCATAATTATGATATTAAAGTCTCACAATCAGTTTAATGGTAAATTAATATAATAAATTACAATATGCATAATATACTATAAGAAATTTATTTAATTATTTATTTTTTCAAGCAATACATTAATTTGTCAAATTTCTTTCATAGAAACATTGGTAATTACAATAATTGATCTACTCTGGAAAATGATTAAGACAACAGTGTCGGGTTGGCCTAGTCTTCTAGATTTCTTATTCAGTACACATATTTTAATTTATCCATTGATAAATTTTTGTCAACAAGTTACAAAATTGAAAACAGACAAGCCGATAGATGTATATTTTATTGACAAATGGCTGTCAATAATGATTCATGCAAAAACAAGTTTAGAATCTTTATTTGAATTAAATGACGAAAAACACAAATACACATTTTTATATGCTCTAAATTGTCTGTTACATCTATATAAAGAACAAGAATCTTTTTCACTAAGCCAACTACGAATACATAGTGTTAATTATGCGGTAATCTTGAAATATATATTTTTATTGGCATATATTCGCAATAAGTTTTATATTCCTGTAAAAATGGATCATACTTTAATGCAAATAATGTTGAAGATTAAAACAGGTATGAAATCCATTATTATATTATGTGAATAATTAAAATATAGTAATATGTTTTTTCTAACTTTATATTTGAATACAACAGTTTTAGATGCAGAAAAAATGACTAATAAAGAAGAACAAAGTTTCACGAAATTGAAAGATTTTTATATATATCTTGAAGATATTTGGCTGACAATTACACAACTCGATTCAAGTGCAGATATCAAAAGATTAATTGAACCATTTAACATCAAAGACCAGCAATATTTCTTGAATCTTCCTCAATGTGAATATCAGAACTTTTACAAAAAATTTAAGACTGAATCGGAGACACCAAGAAAACTTATGAATCGTGTAACAGACATAGCGGGAAAATTTTATGTTAAACTTTAAGAATTGATTACTATTTGCATTATATATATATTTAGATTAATTTTTCAATTAAGAATTAATAATATCTTAAAGTAATAATAATATGTTAAAAATGTTACTTTAAAAATTAACAGTGATACTGAACGTTATTTTTATGATTTATCGTATTTTTCATATCACACCAATTAATAAAATAAAATAATATTATTAATAATGAGTTATGAACATTATTATAAAATTTATTGTTTAAAAATATATCAGTTATGTTGAAGAAAAAATATTAGAATTATTGTATAGCATGTTATATATATATATATATATATATATATATATATATATATATATATATATACATATATTTTATTGTTGATGGACATAAGACCATAATATATATCCTGCAATTTTACAGCTATTTACATAATAACTCCAAAGTCGTTTCCGTGCAATCTAATTTGTTTCTATTATCCACACTATATACATATGTCATTTTGTCGTCCAAATTATTGATAACCTCCTCAATCGACTTTCAAAACTTCCAAAATCAAATCCCAAGTCTTTTTATTCTTCTTAAATAAATGAAACCGAACTCTATTTGGTGCTTCGTCAAGTGGTCAAGTCCCAAGCAGTCCCCAAGTCAACCGTATCAACGCTACCTCGATTTGCCGATGACAATAGTGGCGGGTTTTTTTTTAATTAAAATAAAATTATATTGTTTGATTCGTTTATATGGGTTAATTACCACTGTTCCTGCTAATTTTGCAGCAGCCATTACAAATTGACGGAAAATGGGTCTCGCCATACCGTCAACTTGCTCCTCCTATATTCATGATACTTCTTGAGCGTTTTTCAACGACTTCGAATCAGAGAATGCTTCGAATGCTCGGCGACGTGAAACCACGGAATTGACAGGTTTATTATCTGATTTATTTTTAATTTCTAGATTATTTAAATGGGCTTATGACTAAATTACTGTTTTTCTTTTATTGTAATTAAAGATTAAATATTATTTGAGTGTTAATGCACTTTTTAACTAATTGTGTAATTAAATTATATAAAAAAAAAAAAAAAAAAAAAAAAAACGAAAGTCTCAATTAAGCAAAGTAAACAGGAAAAGAACGTGCAATACATAATACTTAAAAATAAATGATTTTTTGTTTATTTAGTCATAACACTTGTCATTCACGCAGTTATATTTTATACCAGAAATTTACAATATGCTAGAATTATCAAATAAAATTTTCCTACTTATGCTATACTTTAAATTTTTTATAAAAAATGTTTTATCTTTGCATCATCATTCTGATCGATTTATCTTACATGCAAATAATCGTATCTTTTTTGCTAAATTAATTTTTTCTTTTCTACTTAACAATCACAAAGTTTTAAATGGAAATAATCACAGCAATAGAAACAATCCAAAGTGTTTCTTTTAATATAATTTTATATACTTTATAAGGCTTTGTTAACTCTATTATTTATATTAATTTTCTCAACTGAATAAAAAATCTCTTGATATCTTTTCTTAGAAACTCTTTCTTTCTTCATATTCTTTCAGTCATGTTTTATTACAAACTTGTCTAATAAAATTATATTGATTGTGGTTATTAATTTCATTTAAACAATGTATATAACATGATATAATTTATACCATATAATTTATAATATAAATATAATATTATAAGATATATATATATATATTATATGAGATAAAATGTTACAAGATAAATAGATAGAATTATAAAACTTAAATTATTGTATATTTCAAATGCATATGTCAGTCTGGCAAGTCCAAATGTTGATTGCAGTCAAACTGTAACTGTCAGTTGAAATTTTTTATAATACATAATAAATTATTATCAGTCATTAACATATTCCAAATGATCTAATCCAAATTGTATCTATGTTTCGATTAGAGTTAAAATTATCTTATGCACACTACATATATATATATATATTATATATATATATATATATATATTTATATATATATATATATATATTATACAATACAACAATACATAAATTAAAGTGTATGTTACATCTTATTTCATTCATTTCAAATCACAGGTCATCGTGTTGGTCCGCATTGTCTCCAAATTCAATTTCCAGTTGCAGCCTGTAGTCCATAGCGACGAAGACAATAACTAGGAGCACTGGTAAGCGAAATCTGGACTGCCAGCCAAGTTTTAATATAAACATCAAGGAGCGATGAAGGGTGCCGCTATTTTTTAGAAATATGTCAGTAGGCATGGTAAATACGAAGGAGACTGGCCTACTCTCCGATGCCCTTAAAAATTTGGACTTTTGTCGTATTCAACCTGTAGAAAATGAATTTGTAAGTTAAAATCGTTCCTCGTAATTATTTCTAAAGTTATTAATAAAAAAAAAAAAAACGACACTTACTAGGTTAGGTAATCTGTCACGTACTGAAGTTACAACGACACCCAACATGTCACGTAACTATTTGCGCATGCCCCGCATGCACGAATTGATAATCAGAAGGCTGAATTTTCCTTCGGTCAAGACCTTGCAATAATTTTTTAT
The DNA here is from genome assembly GCF_019399895.1 of Cardiocondyla obscurior. Taxonomy (NCBI): domain Eukaryota; kingdom Metazoa; phylum Arthropoda; class Insecta; order Hymenoptera; family Formicidae; genus Cardiocondyla; species Cardiocondyla obscurior. The sequence goes on from NC_091882.1 coordinate 105,599, forward strand.
TCTCGGTGTACTGCAACAATAGATTGTTTTAAATATATTGCACAATGGCCGCATCCAGGAGCTTGACCACCAAGTTACAAACACACAGCGACCTCTTGTTGGAATCGGGTCGTAGTCAAAATAATTAGCCGATTGATAACTCTATCTCCGGATAATTCCTCATCTCCATAATTGCAATCAACATATTTATTGGCTAATTACTCAAACCTTGCCGCGACTCCGATTCGGCTCGAACCTTCGATAGAAACTTAGCTACACCCCGAATGCATTCGTTGTAGAAGCGAGTGAGAAGCGACCTTAAGTTTTCGGGTGGACGGCGAGTTAGCCCTACTAGATACCGCCGCAACCATGGCCTGTACGTTACTTGTACCAATATGGCTGCCATTTGTTAGTAGTGTATTTTTCTCTGACTTGATGCGCATTTTATAAAAAAAGCTACACTCGGTGCTTTTCGCGTCGTAGCTTTCGCGTGCCCACGTGTCGTCGCGATCCGTGCTTGACGTGTCCGGGGGTCCGTCGCCCCCCCGTAATAATGCATCACGCCTGAATACGTCTCTCGGTCGGGATGCTGTGCGCGAGAAACAGAACGGTCGCCCGTCACCAGCCATGTTCATTAAATGTCTTTTTGTTGTGACATCTTCGTGATATAATATTTTCATGCAACGTGCCGCGACGCCAAAGCGAACTCGCGCGTGCATCAACGACCCTCCGTTTCCTCGCGTACGATCCTTTTCGCTTTCTCGTCTCGTTTCGTCGTGTCTCACTTTGGCCCGCCTCATCTCGTCCTATTCCGTTCAGTTCCGTTTTGCATCGTCTCGATTGTGTCATCTCGCCTCGCTACATCTTGCCTCAACTCGCCTCACCACGTCTCGCCTCGCCTCGTTTTATTTTATCCTGCTTCATAGGACTTCCCGTTTGCCAGTGTTTACTTCAATCAAGTAAAGATTAAATGAAAGGTAATTGCATTAAATTTCTTTCTCTCTTTTTGCACGCGCGCGCGCGCGCGCGCTCGCACTCGCTCGCTCGCTCGCGGGTACGAGTGCGTGCATGCATTTTTGCGTACGTGTGCGTATTTCTACGTGGATTGTGTATTTTATTTGGTGGTGGTGTGTGCGTGTATATATATATATATACACGTTCGTGCATGTATGCATGATTTTGCAATGAAACTTTATAGCTTAAAAATCTTATCAAATGACCAGTACTCTACATGTTTTGCTAACTTTGTTCACTGCTGAGTTTTGAATTGTGTCACTTTTTTAAGCTTTTTATTCGCACGTAACGCTTTGCTCCTGATGCTGCTCTTTTCAGAACTTTATTGGTGTCATTAATCTTCAGCTTAGGAATTATTTTCTTTAAAAAGAACACACTGTCATATTTTAATGTAATTTTTATATCTTGGTACTCTTAGGCTCTAAGGTTATTGCACTTTGCTGCATATTACATATTAGAATTTAATTGCAATGATTATTCTGACATAGGGAAGTTTATTTAAAGCAGGACATTACTTTTGCATTATTAGATACATTCGTTTGGGAATATGTATATTACAATAAAGGGTTAAAGTTAGTTATTGTATAATTAAATGTATAAAATTTGTTACACGGAAAAAAAATTTTAGTTTTACATTTGATACTCTAATATACATATAATATTTTTTTTATTTTATATTTTATATAAAATTGCTTTTGAAAAATATAAATATAATAAATATAATATATCTTAGTGTGATTATACAACAGATATACATTTATTGTAAAGCTGACGAATATTACTGAAGTTGTTCTTTATAGTGTATATTAAAGTTGCTGCTGGTTGCAAAGTCTGCATTGACAATAGATACAGCGTCACACTTAGCTAAATTATGAGCCAAAAGGTGTGAAAAATAACGTTAAAAAGCTAAATAATTCTTGTGATTTGCGGTGTTATAGTAAACTAGCACTAATTTACAATTATTAGTAAAATAAAGACCTAACTGTTGTGTTTTTAATTTCTCGTTTTTAATTGCTCAAAACAAGAAAAAGTATTCTGCATGAAGAAAATAATAATTATCTGTATTTAGAACTGTCAAACAAGCGAGAGAATCAATCAGCATTGTAAAATAGCATATAAAATAGAATTTATGTTTTTTTTTACAATAATATTATAAAAAATTATAATTATAAATAAAAAAACTTAAGAAATTATAATATTATTTTATTAAAAAGTTTATTGAAGTAAATAATATTTTAGAAAGAAAAATTAAAACTATAAGAAATAATAAATTAGCTAATGTAATAAATTATGAAAATATTAATATTTATGCAAGAATAATAAGAAATAAAAGCTTTTTAAAATTTTCTTTTCATGATAAAACTCGTGCTGATTGGTTCCCTTTCGCTTGGCTTGCTTCAAGGATAGATAAACTTGTAAGAAAAAAAAAAAAATAAAATAAAAAAAGTGAAATTTAAATACTCTAAAATAATATAATATAATTATAAAAGCCGGTTAGCCAAGCGTCTATGATACCCGCCTCGTGTTCGAATCCCGACATTGTATTTATTTAAATAAAAAAAAAAATAAAAAATTAAAACAATTTTGCACGCTTTAAAATTAATCTATTATTTTATACAACGTTTATTATATGGTGAACGGTTACCACTTTTTTAAGGACTGAGTTACGTGAAATTTAAATGTACTAGTACTAAGATGTTTAAACGTGAAAGAGGAAAAAAAATTGCTACTACTTTTTTAATGATTACTAGAATAAACCAGGTTTTTTTATATTTTTTTATTTAGTAAAACATCTTTTGCATTGGTTTTCTTTTGGAAAATAAAAATAAAATTATAATGAAAAATATCGTGCGCACAGCACGTGCATGGTTTGTTCTAATGTTATTAAACTTTTTGATTTTTGAGAAGTCACGTTTACTTAATTAAAAAAAATTTTGTTTAATTTAATTTATTTATTCATATTTTTATAAAGTAATTTTTAATGTTTTTCTTTTTTTTTTTTTAGTATTTCGCATAAAATACGTACTTTAGTATTATTTAAAATTTGTTTGAATAATATAAACTTTATTAAACACACATACATATCTTTTAGTGAGTGCTATAAAAAAAAAATTTTTGGCAGTTCGGTAGCAACGGAGGTAAGGCTGGGTGGAGTTCGAAGGAGGGATGAATGGAACGGCAGCGCTACGACGCAGCGTCGGGGCTGGTGCAGGCACCATCAGTGGAGCCGTCGAACCAGCACCCATCGCCACTCTAGTTGTATACAAGGACGACGCTGGATTTGGAATGAAAGTTTCTGGTGACAATCCAGTTTACGTTCAGTCTGTGAAAGAAGGTACGTTTAAAATAATACATTTAATTTGCGTACAATATCGAACGGACACTACAGCAGCATTTTGTCTTCAGGTGGTGCAGCGGCAAGAGCTGGTCTTCATGCAGGTGACAAAATAATTAAGGTAAATACATAATAATGTTTGTTGGGAAAAAATTGTAGAAAGCTTGTTAATCTAAATCAGGCCTGTTCAAAACTTTGCTCGCGAGCTTAAGAGGATCTTAAAGCGAACACCGAACTTCTACAAGAACGGTATGGTGAAAAAGAAAATTAAATTTGTCTGTAACTATAATTTTCTGCATTACAAGAAACATATGTAAAATGTTTTGATAAATGCTATAAACGCATTCTGTTTTTGTTACACTTATTAGATATGTAACAGAATTAATTCTCAAACGAAACACTTAATACGATTTTGCAAAAGAAATAATACTTTTTCTTTTGTGTTGAAGGTGAATGGAGTCAATGTAATGCAGTCCACACATACTGATGTGGTTCAACTTATAAAATGTAAGACTTGCATTTTTTACTGGATTTAAGTTTTGTACATTTATAAACAACATATGCATTTTTGTTTTTATTATATTTTAGCATCAACTCAAGTAGTATTAACGGTACAACAAAAACCAACGTCAAGCGGCGCAGCAGCAACGATAGCAACAGCGACCACAGCAACAGCCACGTCCGGTCTGCAGGTCGGGATAATCGGAGGTACGAGTCAACAGTATCAACGCCCTGTTAGTTTATCGGCGGCTGGAACCATGTCGCCTTCGCAACCGGCGACTTCCCTTCATCGAGCATCTACTGCACCGGCGGGCGGTGCTCCGTGTACTACTACTCGAATTACGGCTCCGCAACCAGTTGACGTAAGTATAGAAGAAAGCTCGGAATTAGTTGCACAAACAAAGTTAACGCTCTTTATGCTTTAACTTTGATTTTAAACATTATAAAATTATAATTAAAACTAAAATTAAAGTCGAATTTATTGTTATTTTTTCAGCTTGAAAAGAAACGGCAACTGGAAACGCAGAGAGTTCACACATTCCAGCTGATGTTGGAAAAGGAACAAAGTTACGTAGATAAATTACGAAGCGAGTTGGCAAAAGCTGGTACCAGTAATAGTAACATCAACGTCACGTCTGTGCAAGCAGAACTGGCAGGTGCTGAGAGAAGAGTACGCACATTGCAAGAACAGCTTGCAGCGATTAGCACAGCAAACGAACAGGTCTGCATACTTATTTTTTGTTTATATGTTTATCTGTACATAACACTCTTTTAATAACGGATATCTACGTGTATTATAAACATTTTTTATTAGAAACTTTATCACATAACACATTTAAGAATTTAATGAACCTTCATGAAAGAGGAGTCGCTTTTTATGATCGAGACCTCGACTACATGTGTATTATAGACTTTATTCTCTTGACGCTCATTTATCTAAATGTTTTAGTTAGGATGCCCTGTTTTTGTCTTATATTTTATATAATTTTAGGTGTCATGTACACTGAGAAGCAGATATGGCATTTGCCGTGGCCTTTTAGGCCCGGCCCGGGGGGTGGTGATCGAGAAGACGGGGAAAGAAAGAGGCGCTTCGCGGTATATTAACTATGGGTTTCGTGTGAGGATTGACGTACATCACGATAGTGTTATACGCTAACCGCCGTCGCCGCGGTAAATGCCATATCTGCTTCTCAGTGTACAATATATTTAGTTTGGTGTTAGTTTACTAAGTCCATTTTTTATATTAAAGTTTCATGACCCTGAGTGCAACGGAAGCATCCCAAATTAGCACAGTAGAAAACGAAAACCAATCAGATTGTTTAGGTAGAATTAAGATAAATTTTAGGTAGAATTAAGATAAATTTATACAGGGTATTCCACGAGCGGTTAAGCTATTGTGGGGCATCCTGTATAATCTGTTTGGTGGTATCCGTTTTACATCGCGCATCTGGAAATTCATTCATTACAACCGCCGTGTGTTCGTTTCTTATTGTGTCCAATTCGCACTGCGATCGAACCATCGTATGTCCATTTCCTGCTGTATCATATCGTTATTATATCCATTTATTACTACGTTTCTCTTTTTAATGTGTCCGGTTGTTACTATGTTAGATTGCTGTCATTACGTCCATTTCCTATTACGTCCGATTATCACTGTGTTCGTTTTATTCTGTGCACATTCGGAGCTCGTTCTTTATTTTTTAGAACATGATAAAAATTATGCAATAAGAGACCAAGTGTAACATTTTGTTGAAAAATGTATTAAAATCTTTTTTTTTTATTCTAAGTTATTACACGAAGATTTTAGAATAAAAAACCAATTGATAGGGAGTTATTTATGTCGTCTATTAGCAACAAGGATCATTAGAGAATTTTAATAAAATTTTAAGAAAAGTAATGAGATCAAATTATTATTTTTTTTTTTTTTTTACAATTACGTTATTGTAAATGTAAAAAAATACAGTTTAAACAGTTTTATTATATTTTTTTTACTTAAATTAGCTCATATTTTTAAAAAACTTATTAATGTTCCTTAAATTTACGTAAAATTATATTTTTTATTAATTGGTTTTTTATCGCATAGTCCAAATGTTTTATTTCGCGAGTGCACCATAGCTTTCGCTTATTTTTGCTAACACATTATTGTGTTTTACAGCTTTGCTTTTCTTTGGTAACAGCAAGTTTTTGTTGTGTCTTACAGCTTTGCTCATTGGTAACAAACACCTTGTGTTCTTCGGGTTATTGTCCACCCTCAAACAACGGCAGTGGCGCAGATGTGCCGCCTCCACTGCCGTCGCGCAAATCCCTATCCATGCAAAGTCTCTCTCCGCCGCCTTTGCCTCCCCGACCTCCACCTGCCATGCAAAATACAGTCCAACCGGAGCTGGACCGACATCTGATTCACTTAACGCCTTCAACAGTCAATCAGGGTATTTCTAACTCTGTAAGTAGTCTAATTATCCAATAATAATAAATTGATTTTTTTAAATATCTGTTTTATACTTGCTAATAAACGTACATACATGTGTACGTTATGTACATATGCTGCCTGCGAAGTATTCTTTTGTCTTAGGTGGCTTTTGGCGCACGGTTATCGACAGTTTTGATACAAACTGAATCTTATGTACCCTCATACTCTCATATATTTTTAAGAATGTACTAAGATCTTTGTTAAACACACAGGCAGAAATATATGTAATAAGTTCGACAGTTTTTAGTCTGCTTGGTATAACTTTCGGAGTAATTTTCTATGCCAGTTAATAGTAACTTTTAAATGCACAGAACCTTTCACATTCACTGATACACGTACATATATCTAATATATGTATATAATATATATTTATTAATACAAGTAGAAAAGGGTGGCATGGACCCTTGCTGTATTATATATGGTCCTAACAGTCGAATCTAACCAGTCAGACGGCCAGATATTAAACATAACAATATAACACAAATTTTTTCAATTTATGCACAGGATATTCTACAAATTACTGCCGAAATTTTAACGATATATTTTTGAACTGAAAATAAAACGAAAATTCTAATGCGTAACTGTGAAAATAAAAGATCGTTTATTTTGAAGGCGTTAAATATAACAAAAGCTATTGGTTTGTGACATTTTACGAATTTATAGTTTGTTTTATGTATTATTTTTATTATTTTTAATATTCTGTAATAATATCACTTGATCTCTGTTACTGACATGTACAATACGTTATATTTTTTTATTTAATTACAAGTGAACTAATAATTTAACTCTTTACAAGCTTGCAGTTTTTAAATACAAATTAACAATAAAATACTTTTTTTTATTACGATAAAATTTGTATTGAGTATTAAAACTTTTGTCTTATTATTGGTTCGAGAATGCGTAAAAATTTCGTTTGCGATTTGTGGAACACTATGTATAAAACTTGTAATAATCTGTAATGAATTATTATATAGTTTTCCCAAGATGCGGATTTAAGTGCCTCAAGCGCGCTTAGTAAGCACCAACGAACAAAGTCCAGCCCGGAACAATTGGGAACGACTGCGCTGTCCCCGTCGGAGGCTAGTAGACGTTTAATTGCTTCCGAATCAATGAATGATTTATTACCTCCACGACACGTCAGGCATAATGATATCGATGTTAATGAATTGCCACGTGTTACGCCACCAGGGACTCCGCCACCGCCATATCCTGCTCCTGTTCTAGGGCAAGATATTTTCTCGTCCACATTAGAAGATGTAAATATTTTATTTGTTCGAAACTTTCATTAGCAGTTACACATTTTTTATTATGACTTAATTTACATTAAATTCTTTTAATCTCTCAGTATAATTAAATATAATTAAATCAGATAATTAAATTATAAGTCGTAAAAAACTGTATAGAATCTTTTTACATATTTCTTTTTGTTGTTGTAATAACAGGCACTTGCGATTGATATCATTCCTGGACTGCCAGCGTTTCAACAGCCAATTATGTCAATGGAAGAAGATGATGTTAGCGATCAGGAAATCGTAAGTTATCCAAGAATTTATGTATAAAATGCTTTTCAACATCTGTGGATATGAATTTACCTTGTTGATTAATATTTTAGGGTCAATTAGAAGATCACGGCCCGTTCCAATCTTTATCCAGGCTGTGGGGACATCACGCGCACCTTGCTGTATTTATTAATTACGTATTATCTAATAGTGATCCTTCTAGTTTGGTACGTATAATTATTTGCAATACTTTATTACATATATTTAAATTGTGGCACGTTCCAAGATACAACTGTTTTTATGATAAAAAATTTATATAAAAACTAATTGATATATACTATATTTATATTAATATAATTTTTTTTTCTTTGTAGTTGTTTTACTTAGTAACCGATTTGTACAAGGAGGGAAATGCCAAAGAGATGAAGAAATGGGCATACGAAATTTATTCTAGTTTTCTAGCACCTGGTGCAGTAAGTAATTCAATGCATAAATACATATATCATATAAAATTAAAATTTTTTTTGTGTTTACGTAATCACATTACACTTAACATTTTCTTTGCAATATTTTTATTATATTCTAGTTGAATATAATTTTATTTTATTATGCAATTTGAGATCGATTTATTACTTTGTTTCCTTCGAATTTTTCAACTACCTATATAACCGTATATATATTATCTGTTTAGCCGTTACGTCTGCATAATGTGGATGAGACTATTGCAATTGAAATTCACGATGTTCTGTTGAAAGAATCTGATAAAGAAGAAATTCTCAGAAAGGTATGTGGCATTTGGCATAAGCCAAAATACAAAAAATTAATGTACAGGTTATTAATAAATTTTTATTTTAAAACATTATAATGAAAAAATTTATTAACTATTGTATAATAAATATTTCTACAGTTTTTTAAGTTTTAAGCAGTATTTTTTAAATTATAAGAATTATTAAGTTTATTTTTGTTAGACTTTATAAATTTTGTTAATATTGTGACTAACTTTAATTGTTTTTATTACAGATATTTTATAAGCCACGTACTAAAGCAAAAGAAGAATTGAACGAACAGCTGATGCACTTTCAGCAGAAAAGAACTGCAGGACTAGCCACAATCTTTGGCCCAACTGACATTTCACTTGATGAAAGCATATCCGATAAAGCGCGTGAAACAAAAATTATTGAGACGTATCTTTTGCCGAAAATGGAGCCTTATCTGTAAGAGATTTTACTTAAAGAAGTTTTATTTATAGAAACTAAACTTTTTATAAGATTTTGTTAAAGATAAAAAATAATTGAAACGATACATACAAGCAAATAGTAAAGTACTTATAGTTAATAATACAAAAAAATATTGAAATAATTCTAATATTAAAAGATTATGCTGCGTTTTTTTTTTTTGTAATATAACTATAATGTACAAGATAAAAATTTGGAAAATTTTCAGGGAAGATATAGAAAAAGACAACGTAGATTTGCGACTTTTCACGACGGCAGCTAGTCTGGCTACCATATTAATAAAGATTTTCCAGTTGCGACCGGTATGGGCCGATCGAGTGCCCACCTTTGTTGCAAAAGATAAATCTAACATCAAAGCACGGTTACTTACTGGAAGATCACGTAAAATGACAATTAAAGGGCATCATTTCGTAGCGCATCAGTATTTTACAACGACTTACTGCAATCATTGTCAAAATCTTATCGGCGGAATTGGTCCTCAAGGATATTTATGCAGTGGTATGTAAAATATTTAATTAATCGCTTTCAAAATTTTTATTGTACAAAAATTTACTTGAAAAATAAATGTGTAGGGCAGCTCAAGATATTAATTATAAAAATCGGTCTAGAAAAAAACAAAGTTCGATTTTGCATGCAAAGAATTTTTTACTCTATCCCCTTTTCATTATGGAAAAAATTTTTATAAAATACTTATGTTAGTCCACAAAAACGGCATCTTCGTATACTCACTATGCCACTTTTACTGTGTGTACAATCAATGATAATAAAGTATTATTTATTAATTGATTAATAGATTGTTCCCTCAGCGTGCATCGACAATGTGTTCGTGTATTAGATGAAAATTGTCTTGGACCCTTAGTGCGAAAAGAAAAAGCCAATGATAGAATTAGTAAATTGATGGAACGTATCCGACCGGAGAGGAAGCCTCCATCGTCCCATCATCATTCCCAGAATCAAACGTCGCATCGTAAGTTTAGCTTTTAATAGTTTATACAAATTGTAATTTAAGTTTATACATTACATGATTTTTATTGGTATTGACAACATTTGTTTTTTTTTCGCAGACGATAAAATGAAAAAGAGTGAAGAAGATTGTGGTGCATTAACAGATGGAGAAAATGGTAAGAATCTTTATTCTCTGTTTCTTAATTATTTTTAATATACAATGTTTATGTACATGCTATTGTTATATGAATATTTCTATTTTCAGGAGAGCATCGTATAGGTTTGGCCGGTAACACTCGCAACAATTGTGACAGAATGAGAATTTCCAGTTTAGGAGGAATCGTTGATCATGCAGATACTATGGATAATCCCTCGTCGCGAGAAGATATTTCCGAAATGGTCCAGCAAAATATTTCTAGTAAGCCAAAGACGTCAAACATCAACAGGTCTGAAAGTTATAAAGAGCGGATACATCATAAGCGACAATTAAGGGAAAAGAGAAAGACCAGCGATCCAAATCTTTCGAAAACAAAGTGAGTATTTAAAACAAAGTACTAATAAATATTTACGATACTATTAAAATATCTAATTAACTATGAATACTCAAACATTAAAGAACAATTTTTTAGTATTGTGTGTAATTGTTCTCACTTTCGCGATATTGGATTAAAATAATTAAAGCAAGAATAATTAATTATTTTTTTTATTTTTCTATTAAAAATAATTTATTCGTAATTTAAAGATATTTACTCTCGGTGCTATTTTAAGGATAAAATATTTCTGAATAGATGTTTATGTGCATTTTTTAAAGATTTATTTTTCGTATATTAAATAGACAACTGTAGATAGATGTTGGAGACATTTTTACTGTATTATTCAGACTGGCAGTGGTATTTTTAGCACGTATGTTCTAAAGTAGGGAACAGATATGAAAGAACTTGCGCAAAGTGAGACCTTCGCATGATGAATATGGAATTAATTATCTTCGCGGCAAGCAAAGAGTATATTTAATTTCAAGACAAAAATTAAAAAATAAATTATTTTAATTCTGTTTTTACTTCAAATAATATTTTATTTCTTTGTTGTCTAATAGAAAGTTAATTCTAAATAAAAAGCTTCTTTCAATTAGGTAATTGAAAATATATTTTAAACGTTAATAAGGATTATACGTGATAATATTCGCGGAGTGGCTATTGCGCCAGGGGGTAAAACGTTCTCGAGTCGCTATGTTCGTGCTATCACCGATAGAGCGATAAAAAGCTACCTCGCCATTTGCTCGCTATTACTGTACTGTTAAAAATGGCATTCGGCCGTATGCCTGGACTAGAGGCTGCTCGTCTACGTATTAGCGGAGGCCGTCCGGGCCCACGGACTTTTGGCAGCGTTCCTCTTTTACGCCTCGCCTCCCCCGTCCTTTCCGTAACGAAACGCGCGCGAAGAGCGCAAACTCGACCCGCTTATCTCATTCGCCGTTGTACGAAGGTGTGTATACAGAACCGTCATTCGAAAGGCCTTCAGTATGACATTAAACGTTCAATTCCGCGGATGGCTATTGCGTCGCTTCGATGGCACGGGACACCCACGCTTTCGGGGTACTTTTGAAACGACCGCTCTCCCTTTAACGTTTCAGTCGAAAGCTCGATCGCGCCGCTACCTCGTTGCCGATCTCGTTCTCGTTTCGATTGTGTATTACTCGCGCCGCTATTAATCACCCTTTCTTAATTACTCGACAGTTTATTGAAAGCTCTGTGACTTACGCGACTTGTACGAAATATTTATTTGTGAATATGTGAAGTAGTAAGGTAACATTTGCCGCGTATTAATGGAAAATTTCGCAACGATATTCTTTTTCCAATGCATTGAAGTTAATATAAGAATAAATTATATACATATATTATTTAAAAATATTTTAAAGACATAAAATTATTAAACAAATTTACAACAAGAGTACACATTACGTATAACAAATATTTGAGATTATCGAAATGTCTGCGCAATTTCTCATACATTTAAATTAAGAAGAGATATTCAAACGTTTTCGATGATTCACTTTATTATTCTTGTTAAAACGCGTGTATATACCCGCCGAAATAGAATTCCATTTAATAGAAACTTATAACATTTTTATTAAATTTATATTAAATATTTTAATTTTATTAATGCTTATTATTGTGCTAAATTATGATTTCTAATATTATTCCACGCTATTTTATATAAACGTAAATTGCACGATTTTAAGTTATTTCAGAAAATTTTAGTAAAGTGGTTATTATGTGCTAAAATTAATTATTTTTTTTCGAGTCAATAAGAGACTTCAATGTGGAAATGTAATATCTTAATGAATTCGCGAAGTTTTTCACTTTCATATTGGTAAATCAATTAGGAGATTAATTAAACGAACGCGTCTTGTCAATATCTAAGTTTAGGATTCCCCGAATGTTTAATGATTTCTATTCTATGCCAAGAGGAGCCACGTCGACAAATGACGTATGAATTGATATATGCTTCGGAATGCCTCGGAATAGTCCGAATTCGTAAAAATCACAAAAGAAAACCGTGTTACACACACGGTTATTTATACAGTACCAGAGAACTCGTATATGTAGGTCTCGTAAATGTGGCTCGTTCCATCGGCAGTGTAACTTGAATTTGTCGAGAATTCATCGAGTAACATTCCCAGTTGTAACTCGAACATTTCGAAATTTGTTTAAAATAGTCACTACATTTTTAACTAATTATTAAAGCTATCCTAAAATTTTCAACAATATAGACATTTTTTAAATATAATATATACTTTGCGCCGATGTTGGGCAAATTAATTAAATATCTTTAAACGTTTGTACTTATAAATTATTTATATAATAATAATTATAAATTATTATTAGCGTTATAAAAGCGAAGGGTATGAAGATTTCTATTAGAAACGGCTAACCAGAGTTAATCATTCCGGTGAATAATTTTTTAACATTTATATTTCTAATTTACTTTTGAATATTTATATATGTATAGTTTAATGACTTACTCAATCTTTTTTGTATTAAATTTTTCTCTTGCATGCTACGGGTATTTTTTTTTTTTTATTATAATTACGTACAAAAGTTTTTGATTAAATTTTAACAACCTCATTTCGTGCTACAAAAACGAAGTATTTGTGGCTCGAAAAAAGTACGCGTAGTGAGGAACATCCTATACAATATTGATTTGAAGGTATCGATCGCTTCGGAAATAAAAGCTAAGACATATCCCTGCTCTGACATCACTCGGTTTACCAACGTATACACATATTGGACAGACTCGATAAACGGATCGTTTTTTTTCTCTCTCATTTGGCTTTTCCATTGATTTTTTAAAAATAAGTAATATTTTCTTTTAAATCACTGTCTATTTCTTTTTTATAAAAAATTATTCTTCTAGCAATTTTAATTTTTATATTTTTTTTTCATGCGTAATGTTTTATCGTGTTTAATTAATGATTGAACTGTATACCGTAACAAAATTTTATTGCACTCCAGAGAGTTACATACCTTCGGCGCGAGTAAAAATAGTCTACATTTAGGAATTTTTAGTACAGTAAACTGTGTTGCACTCAATGCAAATGCATTGCTGAAACAAACGCTGTAGTGCACGTTGTTATTATCGAAACAAACGCTTTAGTATGCACTTTCTGAACTAGATCAACCAGAGCGGCTGAAAAAACAAACCTCGTGTTTCTATTGCTGTTCTTAAAAACGCCGCCACATGCGGGGGTAACTTACGTGTGCGTATAAATTTTCCCCAACGAATCGGACCGTCACGTCTGAATATCAGCTTCCGCTGGCACGGCTGTGATGATTAATATCTCGATTTTTATTTCAAGCCCCGCTAAAATTCTAACTATTTAAATCGGCGAGAGTGAGAATTATCGGCCGCGTAAATATAGTGAAAATTTTCCTCACGTGCAATGTGGTGAAATCTGTAAACAGCTAAGAGAAGAAACATAAAGAAAATGAGGCAGCGCGGCTCGCGACGCGTCCGTTCACGAATAACGTCCAGTGATGAGAGTTCCGTCGATCCGTCGGTATTAGAACTGGCATCTCATTCGGATCAATTGGGTGATGCCCCCGCGAAGAAAAATTCGGATCTTAACGAAAACGACAGTGCGTTGCATACTCTGTCGAACGACGATGTCGCAGTCGCCGCCGCGCGTGAATGTCTACATTATCTCGACGAACGACGCACGAAGTCCGAAAGGTACTTTTCCTAATAGAAGGAATTAGAGTTTTATCGTATTCTCGTTTTCCTTTCCAGTGTTAAATAACTAATTTGTAAATTAGTCGTAGAGAGAGTAATAACGATTTTAACAGTTACTTTTATTACCACTTTATGCATTGCAAATTTTATTCGTTCACATAACTGTGGTCTTTAATATACGATAAAAGTAAAATATATTGATTTAAATGGCTTCAGAACATAGAACAGATTTTAAAGAATATTTTATTAATTAAAACGCTGTTTTAATTACGCTTTTAAATGGTGTTCGCCGGTTGAAAGATTGTGTGAGAAATTATATATTAATGTTACAAAAATGTAATTGAAGCGAGTGTACTAAAAGATTGAAAGTATTTAACTTTCTCAAAATTAAACAGTAAAAATTGAGAGAAGAAAAGGTTTTTTTGTGGTTTGAGTATTTATAGTATTTATAATTAAATTAGAGATTGACAAAAATGTGTATAAAATATAAATTTATATCTTATTGTTTATTAGTGTAATTATATAACATTAATTTAATGCTAATATAAGTTGTTTAATGTATTTTATCATATAATACATTTTATAATAATTTGTGTAAGTATTTATAATAAGTATTAAAAAGCAATTTAATTTTTTAGCTTAAGGAACAGCAACTTCTATTAACTATTTTATAACATTCGCAAACATAATCATTTCATGAAAACGTATACTGCTTTAAATGTGAGACAGTGCACATTTCCCCAAGGTTACAATTTTAATTAAAAAGAAATCCATTGTTCTGAATACAATGAGGAAATTAAGATTTTAAATATATTCTTTTATTTTGATATGCGTAAAATTTTAATTTCATAAAATTTTCTAAAAAATAACAAAATAGAAATTTAAAAAATCCAGTTTTTGTTCAAGAAAATAACTTTTCTCTAAAGAATATATTTTTTTTTATACGTGAAAATAATGTAATAACGTAAATTGCAATACTGAACCGATTGGTCTCGAACGCTGAATATTATAGTTAATAAGTTAGTGAAATACATACATTGCTAACGATTGACTATAGAGTCGATTGCAGTGACTGCGAACAACCGTCCGGCACATTTCCTGGGAACTCGGCCGCCAGTTCGTCAAACAGTAGCCTTTCGACGAGGAGCCTGGATAGTCCTAGTTCCAGTTTGGAACAGGTACACCCGACTTCATCGGCGGCAAACGCGTCAACCTCTTGGGACAGTGATGTTGATGTTGAGGCTGATCCGCCGGATTGGAGTCAAGCTGTGCCAGAGGACGTTCTTACACAACTCAGTAACTCTGAGAAAAAGAGACAAGATGTTATTAATGGTGAGTAGTTAATTTGCCATAATATATGAAACCCATTGACTATTTTATAATTAAAAAAAAATCAAAAAATTACTTTATAAAAAATATCTTTTTTTTTTTTTTTTTTTTTTAGAATTGTTTCACACCGAACGCTCTCATGTTCGCGCGCTGAAAGTACTTTCACATGTCTTCCACAAGCCCTTGCTGGAATCTCAAGTGCTGCCATTAGATCAGATTCAATTGCTGTTCTCTAATTTGGACGAAATGCTCATGATACATTCACGTTTTAACCAAACGATGAAACGGAAGAAAAAGGAGAATCCATGCGTGAGCGACGTGGGTGAAGTTCTGCTGGAAATGTTTGACGGCGAAGCTGGCGAGATGTTTGAGAAGGCTGCGTCAATTTACTGCGCTAAGCAGCAGGTAGCACTGGATGCTTTGCGCGATCGCCGACGTAAGGATTCCAAGTTAAATTCTTTCCTAAATGAGATAGAGGCAAATCCATTGTGTCGCCGTCTACAATTAAAAGATCATATACTTACCGGTATGCTGCGACTTACAAAGTATCCGCTGCTCTTTGAAAATCTCGCTAAATACACGCCGGATAATAATGAAAAGGAAAAAGCAGCTATATTGCGCAGTCTCGAACGCAGTAAAGAGATTTTGAGTAGAGTCAACCAAGCGGTGAAAGAGGCCGAGGATCACCAACGACTGACGGAAATTCAGCGAACGATCGATCGGTCGGCCTTTGATAAGTTTGACCATCCAACCGTGCAAGAATTTAAAAACCTCGATATTACAAAGCGCAAGTTGATATATGAGGGACCGCTGCAGTGGCGACGTACCGAGCCGAATCGATCAATGCCAAATCGCTCGGTGCCGAAGCCCGTTGACTTACATGTAGTATTACTTGACGATACGATCTTCTTTCTGCATCGGCAAGACGACAAGTATTTGCTTAAATTTATCAATACGACCAATCAAGCGGGTAATTCCGTGTTGAGTCCGATCGTAAAGCTGTCCACTGTTCTGGTGCGTCACAACGCCGCCGAAAAGGACTCACTTTATCTTGTCAATACCTCGCAAAATGGCGCACAGATGTACAATCTTGTAGCACCGTCCTCGGCAGAACGCAAGCTTTGGTGCAAGCATATCTCTGAGGCTGTCGAGGCCTACAAAGCGCGTGATCGTCAGGGTAGGAGACCAACACCTTCCACCACGCTATCAGAGGAGCCGACGCAATCAATGGAAGACGCCTCGTCATCCGGAATGGAAGCCGATGGATTAATTATTGAGAAAGACCAGCCGCAGAATCGGGAATCGAAGGATCTCGGACAAAGTACTACCGACATGCAAGATCATGACGAGGAAATGCCGGAAACTATTACCGCTACGGGAACTTCTACAGTCGAACAAACGCAACGAATACAATCATCTGAGTCGCCAACGACAGGTTGTATCACGTTATATATTTAGAGAGTATAGTGGTATAAATTAACTCCAAAAAAACTTTTAAAAAATTATTTTTATATGTCCGAATAAAAAAACCTTTACAAAAATTAAATAAATATATATACCACTATTTTTGTACAAAGGACAAAGCAATTTTTTTAATCGTTCTTTTTTTAATTCTTTTTTTTCTATATATAGGTCTAGCAGAGCCTTTACGAATGGTTACGTGTACTCAATTATCATTGATAGATCCATTGGAAGTTCATGTGGAATTACCACCAGTACATGTTGCGGAACCAGTTCTTACACCGATAGGTAAAAAATTGCTTTTTAAATAATTTTAGATTATATATTATCACTATTAAATGCATTATTTATTAAACAAAAAAATCAGTACGTCGGTTTTGGTGCCATTTTTCCAATTATACAATAATAACAGCAGAAAATTTTATAGAACTTTCGCAATATAATTTTGAAAAATTTTTTATGTAATTACCAAATATTCATATAATAGTGTAAACAAGTTACGATTATCTTAAAATATTTCAGAATGTTTAAGGCGTAAAGATGAAGTAATCAAACAGGCTTTACTCGAAAAGCAATCATTGATGGCGGACATATTAAATATTCCTAAAGAAGATTTCGAGCATGTGGCGGACATGGCATCTGAACCGTCACCGGTGGAAAAAGAGCCTGCTGAACTTATACTTGCTGCTATTAACCAAAGTATTTATTAAAAACAATAAGTAGGAAATTTAATTTACAATAGTTCGTATTTTATTGAAATAATTAGTAAAGCTTATTAAAGCGAGTCCCAGATGCACAATGTAAAACGGACTTAATAATGTATATTTATAAAACATTATTTATAGAATAAAATTGTCTACCCAACCTTATGTTTCATGTTTGATTGCAGCTGATCAATTAATGGGAATGTTAAACTCTGCATTAAACGTAAGCGAGACGGAAACAATATTTGCGACACGTGGGACATCGACACAATCTTCTCCTGCGTGCGAAGCTACTGGTTGCCCTTCACTACGAAGTCATTCACATTCTCAGCAATCAGTTATGGGAATGATGCAACCGATTTGCCACTATCTCACATCTCAGCTTTCACAATTGTCGCAACTTCTGGTAAGTACAACTATTACTTATTTCACAAATCAGTGAAACAAGATTTTTCTGTCATCTAAAAAGTTACAATATCTTTTTATACTTTTTATATTGTTCAAAATCAGACCATTTCCCTGCATTTTCGCTAAATATTTAGGTATTGGAAGGTAAATTTTGTTTTCTGTTTTCTTGAAAAAAAAAAAATGTTATGTTTTTTTATAAATTACAGGAGATTATAAAAGACAGAGAAGAAGAAAGGGAGAAACTGCGGAAAGAATTACGAAGAAATAGAGAACGTGTTCACGCGCTTGACACTGACGTGCAGCGTCGTGAATTTTCGGAAATGATGACCGTGACAACTCACACGCAAACAATGCTCGGTGAGTACCTTATTTCCTTTAATTTTATTCATAATTATTGCAATATAATTGCAATTTAGTATGATAGATTTAAAAGGATGCATTTAAGAAAAGGAATAATTCGGTCAACAATTCTTGAAGAAAATAGGCAAATTTTAAAATATATTTTCTCATAAAAATAAACAGATAAAAAATTTCTTTATATATACAAAATTATAAGTTTTATATTTTTTATAGTTGAAAGAACTTGTGTACTTTTAAGCGAACATCTCATAGCAAAACAGTTCAATAACATTTGATATGTTGTCTTTGTAGATGACGTAGTGCATCATGATAATTGCACCAGTGACTTCGCTCATCATGATGTAAGAATGCTTCTTTAATTTGTATAACTGTGTATTAGCTTGAATAATTAACATATTAATATCTCATTTAAAAAGATTAATAATAACCATATTAACATACTTTTTAGTTATTTCATAAGAGTAATAATTTTATCACTCTTATGTATATCACTTAACATACTTTTAAAGAATACTGTGAAATATTTAAAACCTACAAAATAAATTTTAATTAATAAAGATTCTTTTACTGAATCTTTAATAAATTAAAAATAATTTTTTTCGTTAAATAGGTGATCGAATGTATTACAAATTCATGACTGAATCAGCTGACATACTTACAGCATATTGCTACCGTTGTGTTGTTAATACTTTTAAACTTTATCCTCTTCTATTTGAAATTTATACTAAATATATTTTATTTGTTAGCAGGAGTTTACTGACGCACATAGAGAAACGGCTCCAGACGGAGAGTCGGAAAATCTTGAAAAAACCGAAGTTATGGGCGACAGCGTTGGTTGAAACAGCTGAGAAACTATCTATTGATTACATCTTTCCTGATGCGGTGCATTTTACGAGCGGTGCTGGAACGCTTTCGTATAACGGGAGAAATCAAAATTATTTGTAAAAAGAAAAACGGACGACGCATATACATGCAAACACATATTGCATATAATTATCTTGAACGATATAGTCGTAAACAACAGGAAGAAGCAAAAGTTGTTAGCTGTTTTATTTAATTCTTTGTAATTCTTAGGAATTTTAATGAAATGTTGTAAAATGTGAGATACGTTCTGCAGATTTAATTTATTGTGTTTACAAACAATCCGTATTTCTTCAGAATGTGTATTTTTTTCACTATTGTTTATGTTATACAAAATTCTATCTTTGTGCAATGTAATTTCAATAAAATTCGTGACTCATTAATATAACCATTTTTTAAAATATAAACTCATAAAAAAATAACTTGCTGGTGTATCAGACAATATATCCCCAACTTACTACATTAAATGTAATGAGTAATATAATTGTGATTAACTATATAACATATAATATCATTAAACACGTTTCGTAAATAGTATCACTTTAAAAAAATAATAATAAATCGATTAATTGCATTTTATATTCATATTTTTTTAAATAAAATGTTTTTCGAAAATATTTAACAATAAAACAGCTAACTCTTTGTCATATTCCTGTATTTATTAAAAAATGTATCGATAATTAATACCTTTACCAAAGATTTTATGTAAATGGATTTACATAAATTGTACTAATCTCTCAAATGCAACTTTTTGTACATCATTGCGTTGCGTTACAAACTGAGTCCTGTATATTATTCTGCTATTATTTTGAAAAGGAAGTCTATATGCAAAAAAGAAAATTAAAAAAGAAAGAAGAAGCAAGGAAAAATTTGTAAAAATTTTTGATATAATTATTAATTGGCTGTTGTTAATTCTTTTATAGTTATTAGTTTGTATATTACTGTAAGTATACAAATTTGCATTTCAGTTATTTAAAAAACAATAAAATAACTAAGAAAAGATTTGGATTTTTTATCTTGAAATTAATCATTAAATGTAATCATTAAAGATATAGAAAGATGCCTTTGCGAGATTTTAAAGAAAAAAAAAGTACATACAGTGAATGCAGAATGTTGTTTTTATATCTTTATAAAGTCATGTACTCAATAGGTATCATTTACAAACGATCCTAATATACTTCCAAATCTTATATCGATTTGGAGCATTTGTAAACGGAATAAATGAAAAATATATAAAGATAATACAATTACGAAGACTCGTTACGTATAATCTGTAGGAGAGATTTGCAGGTCTGTAGATTCAATTTTGCATAATTCACGACTTCCATAACTCGAGGGCTTCGTTAATTTAAGCATCGAAATATCTGCGAATTATTCCAGTATCTAAGATTCTATGAATTCTAAATTTTCTAAATTTTACTTTAAGAAATTCACAGTTTTGTGGCACAAAGGCTATAAAACTCTGCACAAAAACTACATTTTTTTAAAGATACACATGTCTCGGAATGTAGGAATTCAAGAATCTTTAATTACAAATAAATGACTTTATGAAATAGAATATAATTTATGTACTTAAAATTAATTTTTTTACGCATAATACACATATTTATATGCAACATATATATAAACATATATAGCAGACATGTATAATATTTAATAATTGGTATCTTCGTGGTAGGATGTCTCAAAATAATTCTATGAAATACCCTGTATAAGATGTGTACCAAAATTTTGTGAATGTCGAGAATTGCAGCATCATTTTAGCATTACTGCGAACATAGTATTGTAATAGATTTCAGGTGCGATAAAACGTAAAAAGACATCCTTTGTCGATCTTGCTAGTAATAAGTAAAATTGTATTAACATTTCAATTTTCAGTAATTTATAATTGAACTGCGAAATATTGATATAAATGCATATCTTTTTGACATTTTTTATATGAATTAATACGTAATTTATGTGACATGTGTTGTTCTTTTATGTGGAAAATTCGTAGAATGAGATTATTCTGTAAGGAATATTTTAAAAGTTTATAATAGCAATTGACTTGCTAAACGCAAGGAAATATATATAACGATAGCATTTTATATCCATGTAAATGATTTTATATTAACGGAATTTGATAAAACGTATTTACAAAATATAGTATAAAGCTAAATCAATTTGGTACATTGTATAGGAATGTAAAACAAATATGCAAGCGATTATTAATATGAAATGTTTCATATATATGCATGCATGCTTTTTTATTAAGGCTTTTGATTATTTATCATTATTATCTCAGGTTGTGACATCGTAAATGAGACACCACGCAATAAAATTTCTTGCAAAGTATATTCATATTTAGAGAAATATTTTGCAATAAAACAATTTGCAATTGATAAAATAGACTTATAAAATATAATTTAGAACTTTCCCAAACAAAAAAAATTTTAAATAAGTTTTATTAATTATTTCTACCAATTTTCTATTCTGTCGTCAACATTGCTTCATTAAAACACATTATGAAATAAATATATTTTGCAAGAAATTTTTTTTTAATGCATGTTTTTACCTCTGACGTCAAAATCTGAGATGGTAGTGACGAATGACCAGAAGATTTAATAAAGAAGTGTAGTTACATGAAATATTAATATAAAGTATCTCGAGCAAAAACATACTATATAAATTACTAGACATAATTAACAAGATAAACAAAATTCTTTCAAACTGAATACGATTTAGGTCATTTAAGATCATGAGATCAAAAACGTTTGATCTTTTTTACTTTCAACTTTCTTTCTTTTACAATAATTAAATAGATTTATATTAATTATTGCAGAAAGGACTCATCTACTTACATAAAATCTTTGTTACTATAGAAAACACACGTAATCCCTAATAATGGTATGCGAAAACCATTACAAATGCAATTGTATATGTATAAAATATTTAATTACATCATAGACGATATTATTTTATTATATTAATATTATTGTATTAAAGCAGTTATTGATTTATAATTCTTTGTACTCGTCTTTTTAATATCGATTATGTATATGGACTTTAAAAAGATACTGTTGCATTAAGGAAAGGAAGAAGACAAGAGACGTGAAATAATAAAGAAATGCTTTTAACTCTTGTAATGCGTAACTTTATACGTTATAACAATTATATATTTATAAATACATATAAAAGTAGTATTTATAAACGTTGTCTTAGTTTTTAATAGTTTATTAATATCACAAACCTGTTTGTTTTAGGTGCATTTCTTAACTTATACAATATATAAGTTAGATTGAAATACATTGTTTCTGAAAATAGAGAGCGAATTACAGATGTGCTCGGAAAGCCACGGTAATCCACCGCAGTCCCGTGGAGAACACTTTTCCTGTCAGGATACGTTCGGTTTATGAAGAAAAAGTAGCACCACGTGCTTTGGCATTTACCAATTCGCTTCGGGAGCATCCCGCTTTTTCTTCATCGAAGAACAGGCGATTGACGATAAATTTCGCCGATGTTTAGCTTAGTGGACGTGCTCGACCTGCTGACGGTGGGGGTTTTGGCTTATATAGACTGCGTGCAAATGAAACTCGTCGGTTTTTCTTTACATAGCTGCCCCGATGGAAACTAGAACTCCAGGATGTCCCAGTGTCCTCGGGATTCTTCTTCTGCTCGTCTGCTTTTCGTTCCGCTCCGACGCGGCGTTCGATCCAAAAAGTTTCCGTGAGTGAATTAATGGCAAAGGGCATTGTGGCGTAATATAACAGTGACACGCCGAAATAAAGTATTCTTATCGTTTCAGAACAAAAACTAATTGCTTTAGAAAAAGCTCTCGATTATATGAACGGCAGACCCGAGCAGATGAATCTGGACGCTGCTTTTGGCGTTACCTTAACCGAAGGTAAATAATAAAATCGTAATCATGAATTAGAATTATTAAGCAACGAGTTACGTTAAATAATTTGATATTTTCAATAAAAAATTTAGCAAATTATAATTTTTTAAATATATAATTTTAATTACAATTTTACAATAAATACGTAAAAAAAAATCCTTATTTAAATTGTTTCATGTACATTTTATTTCAGATAAAGTTGTTAATAGATTTATCGTTTTCCATTAAAACAGCTAATTTGATAGCGGCGCTTCTACACGAAAACGTGCAATATCTGGAAGATAAATTTTTCATCGCACTTAAAGAAATGGTCGTTCTCTCCGATTTGACTCGAAGGAACTTGATAATGACTATTGCTCCGAAGAATGAAACTGTATTTTTAAGTAAGCACCACGAATTTATAATTCATATAAAAGAAAAAAAACTTTATTCTTCTATATATATATTTTTTTTTTTTTTTCTTTTATGTTACGTCAATCAAGGTTTGTCAGATTTTAAAGTTTTACAGTGCTAACGACTTTGAGCAATCCCAATATGTGGATTAAACCTATATCGTGGACGAAGGTGCTTTCGAGACCGAGATCTAATTCTAGTCGATTATTAACTTATCGGGAAGTTATTCGGTCGATGCGACATGGAACTCCCGTCGAAACGGAAAGCGACGAGTGTTTAATTAAAATTGTACGCAACAGTTTGAAGGGGAAATGCAAAATTCCTCCCACTTGCGTCGCAACATTGGCGAAGGAGGATGATACCACCGGATATCCTCTCACGCACAGGCTGCTCATCGTTCAAGTCGCTAAAGCGGTGAGCAAGATGTTAATTATTTAGTTAAATCAATTTAAATCGTTACGCTTCTCTTTTGCTTTACATTCACTACGTCACAAGTTTAATTGATATTAAATTTTTTTTTTTTTAATATCTGGTTCAGTTAGGATGCAAGGAGGCCACGTCGTCGCCGCTTTTCTCTTTGATACCTGCGTATTGCGGGAAAATCTTTCAGGATCTCATTAATCTTGAAACGTGGAACTTCCCAGATGTTGCGAGGGATCTTATGTTGGAACAAAGTGCGTGCACTTTCTATATTAATTCTTTAATAAGTCCGCCTCGCGTATATGCGCGTTTAATAACATGTGTTTAAAATTAAATTATTAATCAGTTAATTTAATTTTTTTTTTTTTTAATACTTTTAGTCGTTCTGTGTGGAATGGAGGGTTATCACGGATTTGTTAATAAACATTATGAAGATGTAATATTAAGCTGGCCTCATTGGAGCGGTTGCTTCGGTGTATTCGGGTAATTATTCATGCATTATAAATATATTTTTATATGTAAAAAATATACAGACTACGTCATGTATCTCAAGTGAGCTTAATATGCATTTGCGTGTTTAATGCATTAATATTAAAGTTTCTACGTGCCTTTATTGCATAACGTATAAAAAAAAGAAAATATTGCGAAGTACAAACGTGTTAAATGTTTTAGATATTCCGACGGACACAAAATCACTCGGCGGTCGTCATCGATGACCGATTTTGGATGCGATAATCATATGACAAGCATTGCCGCAGCGAGTCTCGCCGTATTTATTAGAGAAAATATAGAAAATGCTTTCGGTAGACTTTAAACTTATTTTTCTATTTGAAGCTTAAAAGCGTATAAAAAGCATGTTTCTGATTCCTCGACAACCGCTGTAATTAATAATTATTTAATACTTTCATCGCTCGAAAGCAGAACTCTTAAAAATTACAGTTATTAATTTTATTCGTTAGACAAATTAATTAATAGTAGTTATAATAAATACGTAATGTACAAATGTCTTAAATTATGCTTATTTTACGCAAATAACGAGATATTTTTGTGAGAGAAGTCGGTGTAACTCGAAATACATATATCTCATGCTTTGGTGCGAATAATAACTTCAACAGGAATATCTTTACAATGCTGTTTGTATAAACTTTTCCTTTACTGTTAACATAAAAAAAAAAAAATATTCCCGCGTCGTTATTCCAATAAATAATAACTATAATTAATTAAAAAAAAAAAAATATATATATATATCGGTTTTAGTTTTGCGTTATTTGGTGAAAACAATATGAATCACCGCTACTTAATTGCGACGAACCGCGTTGTGAGTCGACACGTTTATAAATTTTTATACAAGCGGTAGGAGTTGTACTGTGATCACCACGTTGTTCTCCAAGACTGCTTACGCAGACAGGCCCCGATCAAGTTTATAAATTCAATCCTTGTTCTCATGCTCGCCGATAATTGTACGGTTTTCCATAAGGACCCATTCTTTTATTCATTTTCTCGATCCTCAACTCCTGGAAATAGCTGTACACGACTAGCCACATGTACGTGTATATCACTGCAACAGTTAAAAACAATATTAATTGCTTGGTTTGTTTTATTTTGAGGTAAGGATGCCTCGAGCTCGCCGAGTGTAACGTAAACGTAAACAAATCAACTCGACATTGAGCTCGACGCGGCGAGAAGTTCAGTGTGAGAAGGACAGCGATCAATTGACGATCGAGTCTATCGACTGTCTCACTTCTTTTACGCGGTTGTCTCTTTTTCTCTAAGGGCCGAAATCTCTAATGGCCATTTTAGTCTAGTTGCGGTGGCCCGAGCGCGAGGACGTGTTGCTAATCGTTCCGCAACTTCGCGTATTTTCGACCGCGGACAGGCAATTTTCGCGTACGAACGAGTGTCGACGTCGTCGGCTCGGGAACGGGCGATCATTTTCTGCACGTCTGAGTTATCCCAATCGTCGTTCCGTGCTTCGTTTCATGCATCGAAAAAGTGTTCTGGAACGACAAGGTTACATGGCGGGTGCAGCAAGCGCAGCGCGCGCGGAGCGTCCGGCGTGAATTGCGCGGCGATTGCGTCGGGCATTTCCGATTACCGGGCTCCCATTACAATTTTCTTCGGCAGGTTCCGGCGAACGCCATCTTCAAAGCGTGAGATCTGCACCTCGCCCGCCTTCTTCGTCGCGGTCGAAGTTCTCGTCCCGTTATCGAGCAAGTGTCCTTTGCGGAACTTGAGGAAAACAAAGTGCCCGGGGAGCATTCGTATCGCAGCCCGTCTCGTTCGCCTGCTTGACGCAAGTTTTTCGGACACGAACATTGACAGTGCAAATTCAAGAAAACAAAGTGCCTGGGGAACATTCGTATCGCAGCCCGTCTCGTTCGCCTGCTTGACGCAAGTTTTTCGGACACGAACATTGACCGTGCAAATTCAAGAAAACAAAGTGCCTGGGGAACATTCGTATCGCGGCCCGTCTCGTTCGCCTGCTTGACGCAAGTTTTTCGGACACGAACATTGACAGTGCAAATTCAAGAAAACAAAGTGCCTGGGGAACATTCGTATCGCGGCCCGTCTCGTTCGCCTGCTTGACGCAAGTTTTTCGGACACGAACATTGACAGTGCAAATTCAAGAAAACAAAGTGCCTGGGGAACATTCGTATCGCGGCCCGTCTCGTTCGCCTGCTTGACGCAAGTTTTTCGGACACGAACATTGAGAGTGCAAATTTATTACAGCAGATATAATCGCCCATCGCGCTTCTTAATTTTATTCGTAAACGTTCGTCGCGACAATCCACCGGTCGTTCTTTCGGTCGTTCGTCTCGCGAGTGAGTGTCAGTGATTAGCGATCGTGATTGTGAAAAAGAGCAGAGCAGTGTGATATAGTGTCGAGTGATTTAAAGTGCTACGACGCGTCAGGATTAATTCGGAATGCTGCTACGACGCGTCAGGATAATTCGGAATGCTGCTACGACACGCCAGGATAATTCGGAATCCTGCCACGAAAGACGGGAAGGAAGGAAGGAAGGAAGGAAGGATGAAAAATAACCTGACCTAATCTAACCGGAAGACACAAAGGTAAGTGCATTGACAACACGTCATTGACCGTAGATCACTCGATTGTGATTATCATAAAGGAGTTATAACAATTGATTAATGTCCGAATGTACTGACACGCGGGAATTAGGATCTTTAGAAAAACAGCGCGCGCTACACGCCCGCATGGTTTCTTCTAGTGATTGATAAAAAATTTTATCAAAGATATCTAAACGTTAATTAAAGCGTAAGGGGTGTTAAATACTCACAGACAGCAATTAGACCGAATATGAGCCATAGAATGCCATTAAGAACTTCGCTATTGACGAAGAACATAATCGCGGTGTAAAGAATGCTCACGAGAAGACCAATGACTAACATAAGGCCCAAAACCACCCACGGCAGCATCATAAACGTATTTTTCTAAAAATTAAAACGACATTATTAGTATTACATTCGGTTCATAAATTAATATCAAGCGAGCCATAAATTTTTATTGCAATTAAAATATTTAATTTCCTTTTAACTCAATTGATTTTCTTATCGCAAATTTCATTGTATTGTTCGCACGAAAATACGACGTGAGAGATCTTTTCTTACCCTTAAAGCGCCGATTATAAGCAGCGTAGAAATTAAAATAGTCATGCAAAGATTGATCGCAAAGATAATCTTTACAGCCGTCTTGTCTAAGATGTCGATAATTATCGTTTTCCATTCTACGTTCGCAGTGAAGATCAGGATCAAAGAAATCACGGCCAATATCTGAGCAAAGTAAATTTATATCTGTAGTTACGAAATCACGCGCCAGCTGCGAGAATAATTGTATACTCACGATACCACATACTCCGCTGAAAATGGTTCCCGTTTTCAGGGAACAACATCTGCAACAGGTCGTTAGCTGCATTCTAAAAGCAATACATTTATATACAATATAATTCTACTCATTTATTGTGTCAATGAAACATTAGTATAATCAAATGACATTTTCTACCACGTAACTCCTCGACGAAGGAGATAAATTAGCAACAGGCAATTAAGTCGCAGAAATGAGCCTTTCGTTAATCGGGAACGTCGATGGGAACGAAAAAAGAATTCTACTTTTAAATCGGTGCCGGTTTTCTTTTTACGCGGCCACCTCGATCGAAATAGATCCGAAGCTACTTTGCATAATTCCGCCGCGTATCAGCCACACCCGCACCTCACCCACCGTAATCGCGAAACGATGACGCGACGGCGGGTTACGGAATATTGGGCGATGATGCGACGCGAGATGATCCGGTCTCGCCGTATCGCCAACGTACGTCGTATACGCGTCGTTAATTCATGTTATATCGAGGATCGAGGGAAATTTAGGTCATTGGCATGTGCCGGCGCGCGCTCACGTCTATTTCAGACATTTAGGCGAGTCGCGTGTTCGCCGTCGCTGACCTTCCTTCCGGCGTTTATTATTATTTCTGCAACACCCGGGGGATCCGATATCCGGCGACGGATTGATACATCCCCTCGTATAGAACGTAAAACCCCCCGTACGACAATCGAAGCTGGCTGTGAAAATTTAAACGCCACGCGCGACCTCCGTATACATTTATTTTGTTCTCGAGACCGCCGTATTGCCGCGAGTCGCCGTCCGTTTCTCACTTCTGTCCGAGTGAATAGCAAAATTGAACGAAAGTGGACGCGCTTGGCTCGAACAGCCCGATATTTCTTCACGCTTGTCTCCGATCTGAGATTCTGAGGTCGGCCGCGGGAGTCACAGCTGCGACAACGCACGGCCGACCAAGCTCCGCTCGAGGTCTTCCGATCCTCATAAGGAAACGCGTCTCTCCCGGCCCTGCCACGCGTTTTACTTCGTGTAAAAAGCCACCTCGTCACTGGCCGATTAAGATTACCTTGGTGGTTCACGGTGAATCGACGTCTGTACTTGACCGACACTCGAAAGCGTAGCTCTCGAAAAAAAAAAAGGCATCGGACTTTGAAAGGCTTCAATACCATTTTCAACCATCTCGATTTGGAAAGAAAAAACCATTTAAAAAAAAAACAGTTTCTTACGCTTTTTATCAAATAAAAGAAAATTGTCTAGAGAGAATATGGAACAATTAAATTACACGGTCAGTTAGCGGCGAGAATATCGTTTCGTGTTGGATTAATCGGTGGAAAGCTTTTTTTAAAGTCTATATAAAGTCGAGCCGAACTGGTACCGTGCTCTATCGATTCGCAGGAATAGAACGAATTAAGATATCAGACGATACGTGAGATAAAAGTTTCTTAAATCGTAATGTTCACGACCTGACGCGAGTTACTGCTGTTAATAGGCGAGCAAGACCGCTTAGCTTCTAGGTGCATCCCGGAAGAACGCACTTTGTGTTGGTGAAACGCGCGATTCTATCCGGCCCGCGCAAAAAGTAATGATTGCGTCACCGCACAAGAGATCACTGTGATGCACACGAGGGATCATTTTCCTAAAGAGCGCGATGCGTTTTAAATGTCGGTATTATGCAGTCGGCTTTCGAGCTCCTCGATTAAACGAGACGTTTGCGTAACCGCCGTTTCCGTAGGCACGATTATTAATGACACGATTGTCAATTACGAAAGTAGATAACACACGTGTTTACGTTGAATTACGGATCCAGTAATGGATTCATAAGCGTTCGCGCAAATATTAGTTGGCATAAACGACGGGTTCGGCCGCGCATACGCTCCGAAAGGAGCGCACTCCGATTAATTCCAGCTTCAACGCTTTGTTTATATAATTCTTTCACTCCTTGCAAATCGCATTTCGTTAACAGAAGTCTTGCGAAAGACATCGCCGCGATCAACGCGGTTCGCGTTAAATTTAGGCGGTGAGTAAGCCACGCGCGAAAAAAAAGAAAAAAAAAAAAAAGAGTCACCGTTTAAAAATACGATAGGCATTCGATTGATTCGCCAAATCGACCGGCATCGGTTTTCTTGACCCAGATACGACGATTAATCAAAAGGGAAAGGGAGAGGAAGGGACGACGGAGATATTTCGCGTGTCCTCCATTCGGCAATCAATTAATGTAAGAAGGGGTGCGGTCTTGTCAAGAGAAACGAAGAACGAAGGAGATCGATACCGCACGATGACCAAAGTTAGGTCGCCTTCAAGACGTTCACCGGTCGATCGTACGCGGTAAATAAAAAGAATAAAAAAAAATTAAATGAAATACCGTCAATAGAAGCGAATGATTAATAACGTGACAAAAAATTAGATATAAAATTAGAATAAGTTTGTTTGGTAAAAACGAATACAAGTTTCGCATACGGCGATCGATTTTATTTCTTTCTACAATTGAGAATCTTTAGTAAA
Source organism: Cardiocondyla obscurior (assembly GCF_019399895.1). Taxonomy (NCBI): domain Eukaryota; kingdom Metazoa; phylum Arthropoda; class Insecta; order Hymenoptera; family Formicidae; genus Cardiocondyla; species Cardiocondyla obscurior. The sequence goes on from NC_091882.1 coordinate 135,975, forward strand.
TTTAATTACACGATTTCTGTTTACGCGATGAAGAATATTCGCGCGCGAAGTAATAACAGGTTGATTTCTGAAAGCTTTGTCGAATTAATTTCTAAGTCTCATCCTCTTTAATGAGTTTAATAAAGCCGTCGCGATTCCGCGGAACGCACGCAGAAGTCGCCTCGCGTCATCAGTATTTACGCGTGGAAATGTCAAGTGTCAAGTGATTTTCGTACGAGACATTTCGTGCCCCAAGCGTACAAAAACACATCGTGACGAGTCGCGTTTTATCATCGATACAGGCACATCTAAAGATTTCGCTGTGTAAAATCGCATATTTTATTTTTACACCTTGGTCACGAGAAATGTGCGCGGCCTTCCTTTACCGCTTACGTTAGAACGCAGTTTCTTGTTCTTCGCGACTTTTGCGAAATGCCTTTTTCGAAAGTCGTCGATATTTCGCGGCGTCTTCCCACACACTAATTTTTTTATCCTCTATTAATGTCGATTAAATTAAAAGATTTGAATTCGCTTAGCGATAAAATACGAATGGAAAGACTAAAATAATAAAAAAGAAAAGTAAATTCAAACGCGACAGTCGCGACTATTATACCATTATTGTAAAACGCTATGAATGATCAGTTACATCACCGTCAAAGCCACTTTATTTACGCGTCGCCGTTCGCATTCTGCTACCTTTATCGTACAATCCGGATTGGCGTTCACTTTGAAACGATCGTCGCGTTAAGAGGAAACGTGGATCGCATTATAATATCGCGTATCGAGCACTCGAATCCGCCGGCACGTGTGATCGCTAAATTCCACGGCTCGCGGGACGATATATGTATATGAACGATACGGGATCGCGCTCGCACCTCCGTACTCACTTTATCACGGAGATGAAAATCTGAACGGTTCCTCTCTCCTCCTCTGTCAAGATCGGTTGCACAGGTGCGCCGTAGGTGCCGACTCCGGGAAAATGTAAAAAGCGGATGCTGCACGCGTACGAGATCGCGAATACGTTACGCGACGCGACGTGACGCGGATCGTAAGACGCGCTCGCGGGACGAGACGCACGAGGAGGTCGCACGCAGGTCCAGGCGAGCGGTGTTCCGCTCGCAATAGGAGATGACCAGAAACTGTGCCAAGAACAGTGCCGCGCCAAACCGCGCAACGATGTGGCATACACCTACGTCGCCGTTACACCTACATCGGTGAAACCAACACTGGTGCGGGGAGGCCTACACGCGCGTATCCGCGCTATCCGCGGTGCGCTACCGCGACTTACGCGAGCGTCTATCGCTTGGTATCGCTTGGTACCGCGAGATGAAAGAACGCGCGCGCGCGCGCCCGCGCGGTTGGAGAACGGCGAGAGATCGCGAGTGCTCGATCTTGGATCTTTTATTTTTTTTTCATTTTTATTTTTTTTTTATTTTTTATTTTTTTTTTTCTTTATTTTTTTACGGTTTGCTCGCGAGACTTATCTCCACGCCTGTCGGCTCTCGTTCTTCTCACGTGCCGAGGATGAACTTTGCCGTTCGTTCGATCACTCTGTATGCTCGCGTTGACACCGCGCGTCCCGCCGCTCCGGGAAAGTCGTCGCGACTTTCCACGCGCGTCTATACTTTACTCTGTCGGGCTCCCTCGACACGGTCGTTAACTTCGAGAGGCTGAACTGCGACGCACGGCTTCGAATTAATCAAGTTTCACACGACTTTCCTTGCGAATGTGGAAAAAGGATCTCTCGCTCGCGGCGTTCCGATTTCTCAATAGAACATGACTAATATTGCGACAGCTTGATTCGCATTGATAATAAATTGCGAATCGTGAATTTTCAATTTTTTAAATGTTGATCAATCAATTATACTTTTCAAGTACCGATGCGGCGCTTACGCAGACGAATTACGTCGATTAAATAATTTAAATGGAACGAACATTTCTGCATACTTAGAAATACGTATGATTGAATTACGAACAGGCATGGGATGTAATGGGATGCGAATAAAAAAGAGCGTAAATTATTTTATTAATACCAGTAACGCGTACTTTTTTTTTTAATCTACCGTAAATATATCGCGATTTTTTAACGAGACGTACGTATAATTGCGTATCGTAATTACTCGACAATGTAATTTCCGCGAATTGGTTTCTCGAAGAAACAGTCTGAAACGAAGCCGAGCCACTGCGCTAATGTGCTCGTTAGTTTGCGCACGTTAAGCGACCTCGAGATAACATCGCGATGAACTGACTGACATTGCCGCTACATTTGCGCACATAGGTAATGAGTGGCTTTGCACGTGATACTGATACCGTATCACTAAGAAAACGCCGGGTTAAGAAATGCAATTTTAATTAACGATTGAATAAACGGACGAAATTCGACATTATATAATACAAAGAAATGTATTTTACAAAAAAAAAAAAAAAAAAAACATATATATAAATAATATTCTGACAAAAAATTAAAATATAGCGAATTAAAGATTCCGATTATAATTAATCGTGTGATAAACCACAGCGAATTAGCTCGCTCGAGACGATCTTTGAATACAGAAGTGTTTAACTAGTTGCAGAGTTTCAGGGATACTTACGATGTTGCTAATTCGTAGTTTATCTCGTCGCTGTCTAGAGCAAAACTGTCCAGCACCGAGCTAGAAAAGCTAGATATCCGAACGTTTTTCGTTGCGTCCTATTGTTGTATGTCGATCTATCTCAACGCTCGCTCGACTGTCGAATTCACCGGGCTAACCGGTCCTTGCCACTCGCTGCGGTAGTGTGAGCACGTGCGTGTGTTTACATCAGCCGGCAGTCCTCGCACTCCAAGTTCGCATGGTGGAGGACGTGCGGACGACGAGCAGCGAGAACCAGTTTGCCCGGCGAATTCGGCAGTCGAGCGCGCGTTGACATAGGTCAACACGCGCAGTAAGCTGGTCGCAACGAAAAGCGTTTAATTATCCATTTAGATACGTGGCCTGCGCTGGACAGTGACCAGAAGACCGACGCTGGACAGATTTAATCTGCGCGACCTAATCACTAGCTGCAAAATCAGATTAGATAAATTTCCACTCTCGTGTATATAGAAAATTAATTTACAAGCTGCATATTTTAATTTTACTATAATTAATTATTATAAATGAATATATATTACAACACTTTCTCGTAATGTAACGACGTACGCGAAGCACGCGCTCTCTAATAGTTTGAAAGTTATGATGTTCCCTTTTCGGCGCGATTAGATACGTTAAAAGAAAGAAAATGAAACATCGAAAAATTTACACGTCTGCTAGGGAAGCATGCAGTTGTTCTGTCTACTTAACCTGACATGTTAAGTACTATTAATATTTTTTAAAAGTCTGTTAAATCGAAGGAAGTTCAAAATTTAAAAGTTCAAGTCGAGAATGATTTTGAGAACGAATAATATATTTAAAATTGAATTAGCTCATTAGCCTTTCAATTACGCGATGTCTGGCTTTGTCTCTCTTGAGCTGCAAATATTAACCATAAATTTTTTAGGTCTGGTAAATATCTTAACCTGAAATTAATTTTTTTACATCACATAATTGTGATGTAAATATATATAATTATTGATTACATTGTTAATTAAATTGTATACAAAGTTTTATTATTTATTACGTTCGTAAATATTACTTGATCCATTTAAATTAAATATGTTGATTACTCTAACAAGGTTAATAGCATTTTTAATTGGAATTGGCTCAAATGGGATCAACAGCTGGAGAAAATCGCAAATTTTACGGTCTCGCAATCCGACGAATTAGACGTGAAGAATATTGATTGGCTTAAAACAAGTTAGCACTTTGTCTTAAACGCTTGACATAAAAATATAATTTTTATTGCATCATACTAAAGCGATTAAAAAATATTTTATAAAATTAAGAGAGCTAGAGACACAATTTTTTTTTTCTTTTAGTTTTATCATGGATTGTCGTCGCACGATTTCTTATCAATCGGGTCTTAGTTCCCGCTTACGTGGCCAATATCTACACGATATTTACCCTAAAACGTCAAAATTTTCTTGTACTTTGGATGATGCTGAATTTTTTTAAAGACATTATTTTAGAAGCCACTGTAATTATCATTACTTTCCTGCTGTGGCATAAAGAAAACGTTTCTACGTCCGATCTTATTAAATTTATCACAGAGAAAACAATAGACTTGAGTAAGTTAAAAATGAACGTAATCATGGAAATTAAATGTACACAGTAACTCAGACGTGCAAAAAAATTTTTTTTTAATAATAAGTTTTCTATAAAAACATACGTATATATATATATATATATTAATCGTTCCAGTTGTGTCGAGTTGCAAATGGTACGCGACCCTCAAATGGTACGTGCAGTTGCAAAGAATAACAAAAATTCGCAGGTTTACGATAATCGCGCGGAGAAGTATCGCGAATATCGTTAACGTTCCCGGCAGAATCGGTCGTTCTCTCGACGACGAGTGTCTCGGCATAACGATAATCAGACGGGGCAAATACGCAAGTCTATTAAATCTGAATAGGTCGACCGAGAAATTGTCAAATAGCGCGAACTCCAAATCCCTGTCGACTTTGGTCACCGAAGACACGAACGGCACGAGCGATTATAATTCCGACGGTAACGATTTGAGCGTGGCTGAGAAATCGATGAGGATACTAAATGTAACCGCGGAAGACGTGATGGACGCACGGGCTAGAATATACGAGCGATCTTACTGGGAGGAACAAGAAGCGATCGCAAAGACGTCTAAATTAATAGAAGAAATAATATCGCGGCTGCCTATAGAAAAATACGAAGCAGTAACCGAGCCGTTAAAAAGCAAACAGACGATAGAAAATAACACGGGAAAATTGAATCGCGCTTTAAAAAAAGAGAGTATTGTAAGATTTCATTCTTTCGAGAAGACAGAAGACGAAAGCGATACTGAAGAAATTATTCAAACACGCAAGAAAGATAAGATTTCAATCAACGAACGAAGGCAACCAAATGTGTTAGAAAAAAATATTGACGTCGCGTCTGGTAGAATAAAAAATGACGCGAAATTATTAGAATCTCGGGACACTTATTTGGAAAAGAAAAGAAAGGAGAGGAAAGAAGTCGGAAAAATCGTGCAGCATCCTTCGTTCCAGAATAATAATGAGAAAAACGTGGAAGTCTTTAAATTGCGTTCTTCCTCCGGGATGAAATTAGAAATAGAACTCTCTCGTATTCCAGTAAACGGGAAGGAGAAGCCGTTCAACCGAGCTGATCAAAGAAGACAAGCCAGCCCACAATTAGTTCCAAGTGGTTCGGGAGCGAGTCAAAAGGAATACGAGAAAAATTCGAAAACATGCGCGTGCCACCGTGCCTTACGCTCGAAAAAGAGCAAACGCGCTCGACCACTTGATAACGACGGCAGAAACGTCGAATGCGATACAACTGGAAAAGAACTCGGTTCTTTTACGCCTATTGTCAATATGCAAAGAAGTAAACTCGACAAAGCTGCGTTGAAATATTCAGAGATGTACCGTTTAAAAAAGCAGCTAGAAAAGTCGGAGGAATCTCGCGAGAAGCAATTCTGGGGCAGCAAATCTTTAGCCGAAACCGCATATTCCTCAGGACACGCGAGGAACACTCAAATTGAAACTCGCGGTGATTCAATGACGTGCGATATCTTAAACGAGCGATTAAAATTAAAATGCAATCAGATGCGAAATAAACGATTAATTGATTCGTCTTCCAATTGTAACAATGTGTCGTTATTTAAAGAAATAAATTACGCGGAAGTACACGAAACGAAGATGAGGACTTTAGAGGCTTGCAAAATTTTCGCGCTGAAGAAGAAAATAGAAACGAGAGCGAGGAAAAGGCACGATTTACTGCTGGCAAGTCGCAAGCTCTCGATCGAGGAAGGGAAAACGATGGAGCTGAGAGCTTTAAAAGCTTATAACGAGCTTACTTTGTTAAAGAATAAGAAAGAGTTGAATGTAAGAAAGAAGTGCGATTCGTTCTTGAATTACGGAGAGTTGAAGAGCCCAAAAGTGTCAAGAATAAAAGTTTCGAAAACTTCTAATGATCCCTTGCCGGAAGATAAAAACGAGAGACCTAGAAAGGACAATTTGTCGCCGAGCTCTCGGCAGTTGGTTGATAAACGGAGCGCTCCGAGAGTTTGTAACGAGATCGCACGGTCGGGCCGCGAGAGAGAGTTGTGCATTGAGAGAAAACGCGATTTATTGAGAAAGGAAATCCCATCGGAATGCGAAGACATCGAGGCTTCAACAAGCGCCTCTAATCGCCTTTCAACAGGCAGTTACAAGAGTGTCACGATCCCTGTACGTCGGAACGAGAGCGGTGCTGGTTTTAACGATCGTTGCGCAAGGCAGGCGCATATGTCGCTGAATCTCATGGAGATCGCAAGGAACATCGAGTGCACCGTTTATCCGCGGGGCATTACGCTAGTCAACAAGTATCTGCACGGCCAATTCCTCGACGGGGGACTTCGGGAAAGTCAGCAGCGCGACATCGTCGACGACGATACCGCCGGCACGTTGCACGGCGCTTTCTTCTTCAAGCCCGAGATCATAACGCGGGTCTTCCAGCATACCCGGACAAGCGTCGCCGAGTCCTTCTTCAACTTCGCCAAGCTACGACGAGAGAACTTCGATACGGAGTTCGTCTGCCGAATGAGCAACGAGATGATTGTCTGCAATCGAGACACGTCGTTCGATCTCGAACGGATGATGGGAAGTGGTCGAGGCACTCCCGCAGATACAATGTGTAACGTTAATGAAAATCGTGGTACTCGAGGCGAGCGTGGTCACGATCTGTGCATAATATTCATCGGCCGGGAGCAGATGGCGAACGAGACGGGAGCCGCGAGCGTGGAGGACTCGACGACCGTCGGGCCTCGGGAGAATACGCGTTCGAGCATCGAAGATATTCGAACGACGAATAATTTAATACTCGACGTGGATCGCAATCGCGCGGACAGCGTAATCAACGATAATTTGCCAATTCAATTGCTCGCCGATGTATTAAGAAACTTCAATACCGAGACGTCGGAGGCGGTTATACGTGATATTGCATCGCCACTTGAAGAACACGAAGTGTATGTAAGTAACGCGAATACATGTAATAATTTTCAACCCCGAGAATCTAATATCAATATCGATTTTCACGAAGAAAGCGATAATAAATGTGATAAAGCTATTCCACGTAATGATACAAATATTGATACAATCCACGAAATTGAGCAGCAAACTTTCGATTCAAGTGGCAATCGGCCGGATAACATGAACGTTACATCGTGCGTGAGTTTAACAGAAAAATTAAAAGGCTCGAGAGATGAAAGAAATGTCGAAGCGAACGCTAGAAGCGAAAATAGAAAAATGTATGCAGAGTCAAACGAATTTTTAGCTGAAAAATTGTTTAAGATGCATTCGGACGATAAGCTTGAGCAAGACGACAGTTTTTATTTTACGTACGAAAGAAATGACGATCCAGGAACACCGATTTCGTTGGGAGACGGCAGTTTGATGGAAGAATTTACAAACGATTCCATATCTTGCAACTCTTCTTACTCGTAAAACAAAAAAAAATAAAAAAAATTTGAAAAGTTCTTAATAATCAAAATTACATGTGTAAATGGTACAATAAACGTACAAAAAATATATATTTAGGTTAAAAAATTTTACATATATAACGTCTAATCATTGGTAACTCGGAAGACTCGCACCGCTTATGGTAGTAGGAATATTTAAATAATGCGCTAAATAATGTGGGTGTTAAATATAGTATAAAGATATATTTACTAGTAGGCGAATAAATTTATCATAGTTTATCATAATAAATAAACAGAATAACTTAAGAGAACGAAGCCTCCGTGAACAATTCCGGCGTTCAGCGCTTCAGTGCTCGTGACTTCAATGCATAGGCTTTAAAATGAGTAACATTTTGACGTCAAGAGATCCGATTACAGTTATCGTGAATTAATTTAATATTAAGCGGATACAGTTTTCAGCAAGTGTCATCGAGGCCTGGATCCGAGTCGGGTACCACATAATTAGGATCGCAGACGGTGTCGCGAATAGCTTCCTTAACGTTCGCCTTAAACACTCTATAATTAATACTCGCGCTATTTAATGTTCCGTACAAATACATCGGCAGTCGATTCGAGAGCAGCCAGACATTTTGATTAGATTCGCGATCCACTTTAATGTCGTTCGGGAACACCAGGGACTCGTTGCTGGTCCCGATCACTCCGAGGTTCTGCGGTATGTACTCCTTCCTGGTGTCCCAGCACCACACGGAATCTCTGGTCACCATATTGAAGTACATGACTCCGTTCTTGTCGATGGCAGACCCTGAAGAGTGCCCGTAGTCCTTGGCACGGGGTTTCCCGACGGGCATGAACTTTTCCGTGTTGTAGCTCGTGATTCGCATGTCGTCGAAAACCGACGTGGACACGGCGAACTCCCGGAAGCTGGACATCGGGTGGAAGAACAGCGTCCTGTCGTTGTAAACGTCCACCGGGCTGAGCGCCATCCCGAATATTCCGTCGGTCCATTGAAATTTTATGCCGTGCAGCTCGTATCTGGACGCCAGGGGATCGGGATAGAAGAAGTGATGCTCGATCCTGAAGCTCGAGTCCTTGAAGAAGTCGTACACCACGATGCCGTATCGCCAGACGTCAGCCAGGTACGCCACCGCGGAGCCGCAGTCGTTCTTTCTGATATCCACTGCGATATTGATGTACAGAGAGTCCTGTTTAATCTGCTCGTCCGGCAAAGTGTATTTTCTGACGAGGGTGTCGGTGCGCAGGTCGAAGATAAATATGGCAGGCGGGCAGATTTGTTTCGATCTTTTCGCGAGTTCCGTTTTACCGGAATCGAGAACCCACAGACGGTCGCACTCGTCAACTTGAACTCGAAACACTGACGTTAAGCTTTCGCAGCTTCCTGAAAAGAATAAGCAACGAGCTCAGATCCACAGTCCGGATTTGTAGATTAATTTCAGATAAGTTAGACCTCGCGAGAAAAATTTTTCGTTCTTTTAAATGAACAATTTATATATATTTTTATTTTACATTTTAATTGAGATCTCTCTGCGTTTTGCTTTGGTTTCTTCGCAAATTTTCCTGCTTGCTTTCTCGCGTGGCGTCACAAGTTAAATAACTTAATAATTCGCTCTTTGTTCTGTTGAGTAGTTAAACACGTTTACTTGTTACGAGTGAGAAAATTCGCGTGAGAAATTTTTTTTTATATTTAGCTTCCGCGTTTTTCTGATTGCGTGAAAATAACGTAGTTCTTTTTTTTTTATGTTTTTAAATCCTTTATGCGAATTTAATGCTAATATAATTCAATCAGTTCTCGCAAATCACTTTCTTATCTTCACTTGAGCTGCAAATGGTATTTCTGATTAACGGCAGAATTTTTTAACTTTTAATTGCATGTTTTGAGGCACTTTTATTTTCTAACTAAATTTAATTTACAAAAATGAAGCACAATTAACTCTCGCTTTAACTAAATTTATCGAGAATCTTTTTTTTTTTAAGGCGTTAAAAAAATCTTTTTTGAATCTCAACATTGTTTAACAATTAAATCGACTGTTATTGTATATGATAATTGGCAAGAAAACAATCTCATGAATATTAAAGCGAAATTAAATCCCTAGAGAAAGAACGAAAAAATTGTTCGCGGGATCTGGTAATTAGCATAAGAATAACCTGGCTGATGCCAGTGCCAGTTAGGGTACGGTTTTAATTTGGGGCTCTTCGTCTTGGAATGTCTGGGCACGGTAGCCAGCGTCGCCGGTATGCCGGGCTTCCACTTCGGCAAAGTAATAAAGACTTTATCGCGCCAAACGTCCAGGCCCAGGGGCAAATTATTCTCCGCGATGTAGTCACCCTCGAATATAGCATTATCCCTCGCATCGATACCGTCGAATTCAAAATCAATCGTGGACCAGGCGTATACCTATTAGAAAGCAATTAGAATTAAATGGACCGTGAATACGATAGATATATGTTGCGAAAATCTGCACGCGATATCTAGATATTTATATATATTGAGTTTTAATTATTTATGTGCAACTTTGTTTCCTCAATCGACTACTCCTGTTTCACCAGATAAATGTATTTCGGACACTTTTACTTTCAAATGCGCAAAAGATTTAAGTGCCACGCACTAGTTCCATGGCGGGGCCAACGTAGTCGTCTATAATGCGTCCCGGCTCGAAGCCGTCGCCGAAATCATGGAAATCCAACTGATTCACTGAGTGAGGATCGGCACGAAACGTGTCGATGGCTCTTTCAACGGGTCTTAAAGGATGGCTTCTTCCCAGGTTAAACGTAGCAACGTGATGCCGCGATTGCGGCGTCGATCCGTAAAGATTGCCGACGTTCGTGGATACAGTCGGCTTTTCCTCCGGCGAGTGATTATCGCAATTCCGTGACGAGCCGGCGTGTCCATTATAAATCGGCGGAGGATCTTTGTAATTGACGTTCTAGCGAGGCACAATGAAATTTCATAAAACACCTTGTTATTTGAAATCAAACAAGTGAATGCAAAAGTCTTAAGATCTTTAGTTATAAATAAGCAATAAATAAAGTTGCTGCAACTTTTTAAGTATTTTCAATCGAAAGTTTTAAAAGAAAATTAATTAAAAAAAAAAATTATGAATTGTTTAAAGTTTAAATAATTTGTGATTTATCGAAAGTAAAATAGCTGCGTCTCACGTGTGTCGGAAAAAAGTATGGCGTGGAAATGGATGGAGTTAACGGTAGTGCGGGTGCTTGAAGGTCCCTGGATAGAATGCTGGGGCTGTAAGCCGCGAACTTTGGGACAGCCAGTAGCGACATTGACAGCAACCATGGTATCGTGTTCGCCATACCTGTGAACCAAAATGTAGGATGTGCCCCCGGAGTAATTAAATTTACATTTTTATGATACGAAGGTTGCATAAAATGATTGCATTTTGTACGATCGCGCTGATCCGAATAACAGCAGGAGCTGCGCGAAATTACGAGGCCAATAAGTATCACGGAGATTAAATGAAAATAAAGGACGCGCGTCGACATTGACAATGCTAATTGCCAATTAGCGTTAAATGCGATTAGACGTACAGCGGGATTTTCGCCGAGTCAGACGTCCGGCGACGACCGTAATGTTATCTTCTTTATTGAGGTAAGTGGGCCTCCGCGTTCGCGAGGTGATCATCAATATTCGACGAGGGCACCGGGTGCTCGATTAAATGTTAATCGTCTGTCAGCACGTGACGTATGATGCACATTACGTATGAAAGCGCTGCATTATTCGCCGACGTGAGTATCGGGAGCGAAAGCGATCCGCGATGACGAGCGCGCCGCCGTTCCTTACTTACTTTGAGCGGCGCAGAAATCCTTCTCCGTCGTCGTCTGTTAATTCGGGACCTCCGGGACTTTGGGGGGCGGCGTATAAACCTCGCCGAGCTAAACTCCCTCACGCCCTAACGACGTTACTCTCGAGGATGTCGAGCGCGAAGGAAGACGAGTGCTCGGGATGGCACCATGGATGTTACGCGACTACCATATTCCACTATCCGGGTCGTAAGTGTGTCTTAGATCCTACGAAAGGAGAGAATGGCGAATCCCTTCTCCCGAAGATGATTTTCCCTCTCGTCTGTATTACGACCACGGGCTCTAAAGTCGCGGTATAGGTCATTGGTGGATGGGTTCATGGGAACTCAGCGCATCTGCTGGAGCAATGCATCGCGAATGAGGGTACCAAACTGAGGCGTTGCAGCTCTATTTTTTTTTCTTTTAATTCTAGTTTAATAAAAACTAACGGTAAGCAGTTACAATTAATCCTTTTTTTTTTTTTTTTTTAATTATAATTACACGTTTTATTCTAATTTTTGACTCGGTTCTATCGGTGTTTTGTGCTTATTAACTATAAAGAGGAGTATTTAAGAACTTGTTTGAAAGAAGAAAGGCATATAAAATAGAAACTAAAGCACATTGAGAGGAGCACCTCGTAAAAGAGAAGTCATCCCGACGATTGCGCGAGCATTTTCCGTGGAAGGTGGTTTACTTTACGGTAGTAAAGTAGTAAGCGCTATAATTGTGTTTTTACGAGGCGGCACCGGGCGTTACTTTTTGTTACCGCGCTCCGCGGTGAAACTCGTTTGAATTTTACAACGAGCTGTAACAATACGGATTCTGCGTAATTCAATTGCCTGCGTCCAGATAATTTCCATATTCACGCGGAACGCGTCGAAGCCGCGCTATTTTAAAGGCTCCGTTCGAAGCTTACTATCTCGATGAAAACATTTTACGATCGCCTTTTTTTACTTTCCACTTTAAATCCCGACGATTTAAAATAACTTCCCAGTTTAATTGAGTATCCAGGCACGATCGATAAAACACGGTTTGAGTAAATAAATAAATTGCAGAGTTATCATTTAATCGTCAATTAAAGTCAACGTTGCGGTGAATAATAATGTCTGATTACAAGGTAATAATTACCCTTCAAATTATCACGTTACATAAATATTAAATTTGATATTATGATTTTAATTATGACAGGCATCCGTTATCTAATTCGCGCTATTAATATTATATTTAATTTAGATGTTAAATTATGAGCCAAGTACACGGATAGTGCACGATGAGTTAATTGATTATGAATTTAGTGCTGACATTTAAAGACTCACGATGTCGGTACGATGAATCGTGCTGCTGCCTTCTGTGGTCCCGGAAGTCATGACGATAGTTGAGATTAGATCCATCCTTAGTATTGCCGAAAGTATAATCAGGGGAGGCGTAGAAATAGCTGGGCCGGCTCGTTCTCCTCGGGGGCATCCACAGTTGTCGGTAAGATAACCATCCGCTTCTCTTCACATCGCTGCTCCTTTTCTTTCTCGTCATGGCATGTCTGGGGGGGGGGAATGTGTAATACCGCGAGCCGATTAGGCGAAAACGATAATTAAGCTGTCAGAAGAAAGCCGAAGCCGTTTCGAGGCGCAACGTTTATCCGCCGGATAATCCCATTATGATCGCAGACGGGATTACGAACGCCGTTTCTTTTCGAGCGTTGCATAAACGGTAGAAAAAGCAATTCGCAAATGCTGTTATGTCAAGTGCAATTGATCTCGTTAGGACGATATCCCCGCAACCGTGCAGCATGTTTCTTTTATTAAAACAATGTACAATATTTGTTGCACAATAATTAAAAAAAAATTTTTTTTTTTTTTTTAATTATTATTTGTGCGTAATTGCGTAATTAAAATTTAACATTGCTGAAACCTTACACGTAGAATTCAATACGCACGCCTCGCTTAAATACGACGAAGTATGCGTCGGATTATGCACCGCGCGTGAACACGAGTCCCCGGCGAGGCCCGCGATGCAATTGCGAGGATTAGTTCGACACACGGTTTATGCACTTTTCCCCGATGACACGACATTTCAAGCTGTTCAAGCTCACGGCAGAGCACGCGAAACAATCGTACGCGCGATTATTTCTGCCGCCTTTCTTTCTCCCTCGGTACGATTTAAATACGGGCGCGATTCACGCCGAGTTCGAAATAGCTCTCTTCGTTCCGATGGCTCGCTCGATAAGCGAAGCGAGACCGCTCTTTTCGATTTTAGCATAAACGCCACTTTCCACCGGAGATTAAGAATACTTTTCCGCTTTCGCACTTACTTCCTCCTACGGCCGGCGCTAAGCGCATTTCATAAGCCGCGTTGATACTCGGACACCGAGACCGTAATTAGCAATTTAAACGCCGCATTTACGAACGGCGTTCGAATAATGGCAACAAAAATGCGCGCATCGTAACGCTTTCGGATCATCCTCACGCCAATGATTGCCGTTACGCGCTCACTACAAACGACAGACGACGAAGTGTGTAAATTGTTAATAAACTGTTACGACACTGCTCCTTTTTAAAGTCGCGCCGCGATGCAATTATATAGGCAAAAGTCACGTAATTACCTGCAACACGCGATTACGAAAAGGTGCGGTAGCCGACTGGAGCAACGTGCTTGTTGCTTTGCCACTCCTGGAACTCACACTGCATCTCTTCGCTAAAGTTTCGCGATATTTGTTGCTTTTACCGTACACCCTCTCCGTTAAAATCTGCACCGCGATTCGCGATTTCCTTCCGATTCAGTGCATCGGCCAGTCACCGGTGCGGCGTTGCTGTTAATATCGAAGATAAATGACCTGCGTGATTCAATAATACACCTGCATATATATTTTTTTTTTTTTATTTTTTGCTGCCCGAGATATACATTTTAATTAAATTTTTAATTAAAATTTGCGAAAGTTAAAATATTTTACGCGTGTTACACACGTTATATTGCAAGATATAATATACACTTGTTTATAAAAATTTGCAATAGAATTCAGTGGCGAGTAAAGAATGTGGAAAGCAAAATAAATTAATCGTACATGCATAAATCATAATACAATCGATTACTTCTTAGTTACGCAAAAAAAAAAGAAAAAAAAAATGCAGATTATATCAAATATGTTGTATACACACATACACGCATACAATTAGAAACATATTGCGAAACTTTTGATATACACACTTTCTATTAGGAAAATAAATTAAAAAGTCGTTACATTTTACGGTTGAGCCATGCGATATGGTCCATTGAGCACTTAAAAATGAGACACACCCACGGCGTATATAAAAATTATCTTTCATTATAAAAATGTAGAGTTTTACTTTGCTGAACTTAGGAAGTGGATTTAAATATAGCTTTGAATATTACAAATACGTTTTATTCGCGTTGTTTAGACAAAATACGTGTTTAATTATACCAGATTATCGCATTTTTTATTTGATTTGAATTCATTATACATTCACACTCGTCATATACGCAATTTCCTGGGGAAAAAAAACAACACTACTTGTTCAGATATGCGTAACTATGCACCTACTGCAAATTTTGAAACATTTAGATTGTTATATATTTTGCTTCAAGAAACTTTCTCTTGATAAGCCTTGTTGTTAATATTAATACTTTAAATAAATAGATCGAAGGATTAAATATTATTCGCAATGATATAGCTGCTGCCGAGAAATATGTAACATCATTTTTTCTTGCAAATTTTTCAGAATAGCAGTCTCTATTCGAGATGTATGGAAAAATATGAAATAGAAAATGCATTCGCACGTTTCGCCATTCCCGAGATAGCATCTGGCAATCGGAAACTTTCGCCCTTGATGGTGTAATTCGTGATTCGGTTGGATCACGAAGAAATAGATTTAAATCGCCGTACTTTCTCGTTATCTCTCCATCTTTCATAAACTATAAATCCTTATCTTTCGTGACAACCGCATAATGCACGTGAGAAAAAAAAAGAAAATTAAAATTGAGACTATAAGCAACGTAAATAAAGCTTTAAATAAATTTTTATTTGTTATTCACATAAACACATTTATTTAATACAATGCTGTTAATTCCAGCGTACTTTTATATTATTTTATCGTTTTCATTATTACTTTATCGCGTAATAAATGATTTCAATGTAAGTTCTTAATATTAATAATAAAATATTAAAATATATTGCACAAGAATAAACATGAAATGCGTAACATGAAATGAGAAACCGAAAGTGCACGCGTATTTTGATTTTATTGTCCACGTTTGTCAATCAAATTAAATAAGATATTTATTTTATTAGGAACAGAGGGGAGGGTAATACATATTTTATCCATTGATGATGGTTATTTCCAATAAACCATAATGCCACCAGGATTATATTATACGTATAGCATCGGGATAAACTATTGTAGATAAATTGTAAATCGTAATTGGCACCACGAGTAGCATCATGGCTCTTTAAGCTGATAAAGTCCGTGAAAATTTTGAGGATATTTTCATGGAACGGAACCTTTCGCATCAGGAATATCAAAGGTACATGTAGTATCGCGCGTTCTTCAGTTATGAGCAATAAAAATGGTATAATCAGCCGGTCTGTGTCTATAGACCGACTTTACGATCCAAGGATAGGAAGATGGTCTTGTGAACCTCCTTGAGAATGAATACGATGGCCGGATAGGAAATGGAGGGCTGAACTGCGAAAAGAAACTGGGATACTTGTGCCACCGAGCAGATGTCATCGTCTTGAAACGCGAATTACGGTACTCCCCGCGGTGCCACGATCTTCATTGAGGAAACGGCGGCACGTTGTAACCGCGATCATGGTGGTAACGTCCACTCTGGCATTTGGTACCGCGAGTCAGTTCCTCCACGTAGCCCGCTAGTATCCGGAAATTCGTCTCGTTCGATTTTATAGACGACGTCATGAATCTTTGGAACGCCGACGTGAGAACCCACAATTCCTCGCGACCGTTTTTCGCTGTTATCACCTACAACGAAAATCAGGCGTTAATTATGCTGCAAATTTTAGAACAAAAAAAATTAAATTATTCGTCGATATTTAAAAAAAAAAAAAAAAAAAAGAAAGTGAAGTTTAATAAAACTTTAGTTAATTTAATTTAAAAAATAATAAAACTATTTATGGTACCTTTACTCCACTCGGGAATTGTAATGTTTCGCGATTAATAATCATGGTATCTATATTATTGCCACCGTATTCGGGATGAGTGATACTATTCCAGCATGCTAAAGAGATATCTGACAGTAGACCGAAGAAGAGGATTCCGTTTTTATCCATGGCCTGAGCGGCTGATTGCGATGACCTTTCGTTAGAGAATGGACGAAACGACCTTGGCGCGGAGTCGGAATGATCTTGAAAGAGGCTGTGATTCCTAAGTAATAACGAATACTCAATATAATGCTATTCATCACGGTACTCTTACCAGTACGTAAAAGACAAAGAAAAAAAAAATGTATATTGCATAAGAACAATTTTTTTTTTACGATTGTAAATTTTTACAAAATAGAAGCCTGTGTCTTGTCTCACCTGATGGTAGAAGTGGGTACCCAACTTTCGACTCTGCTGGCCAACGAGTGGAAGTACAAAATTCTGTCACCGTCTTGCTTTATGGGACTTAAGGCGAGTCCGATAACGCCATCCATAAGATCGAATTCATCCCCTTTGATATTGTACGTACCGTAGGGTGGATAGGGAAAAAAGAGATTGTTGGTGATTCTCCAAGAGCGGGAGTTGCGGTGATCGTAGACGAGTAAACCAAATCCAGTCACGTCGGCGATGTAGATGAATGTGTCGCGGCATTTGTCGCCGACGTCACGGATGTCCACGGCGACTGTTACGAACAGAGAATCGTGCTCGTATTGATTTTTAGGAATCTTGTACTGAGTGATAATTTTATTCGTTCGCAGTGAGAACGCCAGCAACTGGGGACTGCAGATCTGCTGTTCCTCGGATCTGCCGGTGTCGATGACCCACAACCTGTCACACGAGTCCACCTGCGATCGTATTTTTCTCTGTAGCTCATATTTTAATTTCTTCTATATACATATAAAACAAGTCATGCAGGGTTTCTTTTTTATAAACCCGTTGACTTTTAAATAAAGCTGAGAAATCTGTTATTTGTCCTGCTTCTATTGACGATTCAATTATTTATGATAATTTATCAAATTAATTGTCACGTTATTTTGACGGTACAAATGCATTTTGACGCACGTATGTTTAATGACGCATATTTCAACGAAGTCAGTATTTTTATGTACATGTTTTATCTGAGGTCGTATTTTTTAATAGTACCAACAAGAAATACTGTTTCGCATTGTATGCATTATGATGATAAAGAGACACATTATGATAAGAAAGATACTTGACTAATGCACGCTACAGTAATTATATTCTGAAAACGATATCGGAAAGCGTGTTTCCTGTACTATTGCTGCTAATATGTAACAGTTGCGATAATTTGTATTGCGTCCTTTGCAATACATTTCCGCTTATAGGTACGTCACACATTTAGTTTATCGTTTCAATTATTTAAATACTAATGGAAGCGATAACATACTTTCTCATACGTGTGTAACGCTTATTTATTCTAAACGAGTAATTTCCCATGTTAGAATGGAAAAACCATAAGACTTCTACCTGTACTCTGAACGCGCTAGTAATCCCATTGCAGTTTCCCAACTTGTTCCATTCCCAACTTGGATAAGGGGCAATTATTGGATTTCCTTCGGGTGAAACGTTATTCGTGACGTAACCGAGAGTAACTGGGACTCCCTTTTGAATTCTTGGAATCGTCATAAAGACCGTGGATCCCTGTTTAGCTACGAATTTATTAAATTCATTATAAACCATTAAATAAGACGATTTAATTTAGCTAATTTATCAGACAGCTTGCGACTCTCGTCTGACGAAATATTCGCGGATTAAAACGACTTTAATTGCCGTTTTAAAATTCAGTTATGCCGAGATGGATTCAAAAGCATCGTTGTTAAAAATGCATAAGTAATAAAGGGGAATGTGAAGCGTGGCGTCGGCACGTACTGTTAGATCAGTTAGATCATGATCAAATAATTACACGATCACGATTAAATCTCTATTATAAGCTGTAATTATATACGAATACCGTTCTTCAATTAACACTTAAATTAATTTCATTCAAATAGAGAAAGTAACGATCTTCAAACGATAACGAACACTTTAAAATTGGTTAAAAAATTGTATAACAGAGTAAGAAATCGACTATTAAATTAATAATTAAGTGTGACTTTAAATACGCATTTAAAGTATTAAAAAAAATCGTATAATATTTATAAAATGAAACCTTTGTAATAAAAATCCACATCAATCGGTAGTGGTGCTCCAGGAATAAATTCACCTTGTTGAATAGCATTATGTCTATGTTGTTCATTTGAAAATGCAAACTCCAAAGCTTTCCAGGAATATATGGTTTTCATTTTGTCAAAGCTGGTGCATCCTCTCATAAGCATGAACGGTATAATTATACGGTACGATAACCGGATGATAAACGATATAATCGATTTAAACTTCATTTTGTATCTGTAAAGACATTTTATGATTTATTAAAAATAAGATAATAAGATAATATCTTATTTAAATTGTTTATAATAATTTCTACAATTTTTTTAAAAGTATATATATTTCAAGCCAGTGCGTTGTTGCATATTTTAAATAAGACTAAATCGAAGACGAAATGTCAAATGTTGAACGCGTTTATACGTGCGTCAAATACGACGATTAGTATTTTAAATTAGTCAAGTTATTGAACTTTCTAAGGAAATAGACTTTCACTATCGGAAAGTGCATAATAAAATTTGAAAAGGGAAATAATTGTCGTAAAAAATAAAAAAAATAGAACTTTATTAAATTTATGTCGCAAACAAACGCTGACAAAATTATTTTTTAATATGACAAATTTTATAATGTAACAAAATTTTATTTTAACGTTAATTTAATTTCATTTTAAATTTGTACCAAATTTACGAGTGACTTCGTGTCAATGGAATTTGTTGATAATTCTTCCTCACCTTTTTGATAGCCTGCAGTTTTATCTTCAGTGACAAAACAGTCAGTGATTTTCAAACACCTTTTGGTAATCGTGGTATATTCGATGATAGTAGTTTTACGCACACATTTCTTTTAATTCGTAGGAGTTGTCGACTAAACCAACCGACGTTCTTGCTCGTTGTTTCGTAAATAGAAGTGTCGTTAAAGAGGCAGCCGGGCTTTTTTCCTTCTTACCTCGGAACTTTCACTGTCACGGATAGAAAAGTTCGGAAGCAGTTGTTATACTCGCTAGCAATAACGATTAATATTGAGCAAACTGCTTTTCTCTTATTTTCCGCCTCTTCCGACCGTCAATACTCCAATTTTCTCATCAAGAATGTCAGGCTATCTCTTCCTCGTCTTCTTCGTAGTCTTCCCTTATTCTCAATGTCTGCCGAGCGTTGCAACAGTTAACTCGACGTGCACCAAGCGTGACACTCTCTGACGTCACTCTACTTTTTATCAAACAACGTTACTTCAATAGGAAAAATTAATTCGAGAGGACAGATACCCTGGTCTCACGCTCCGGACGATGAGACGCTCGAGAGACAACTGCGAGATCTCTCAAGACGGCGCGTAACTTTTCATGCGTTCGTGTTCGAACTCTCTGAACATCTCCGCTCCACCGGAACAGAAAAGCCCAAGAGGAGGTGGTTGGCTAGTTGTCTGTTTTGTCAAAGATAAGATTGCTGTTTGAGGTCATGGTAAGCGAAATGAACGTAACGATACGTAAATGTTTTCACATATACGCTTATATGTGTTTTCCATTTAAATAATTTACATAAAACGCGAAAAAAATCGATAAGCCAGTGACGAAAGCAGGTGGTACTTTGTACGTTTAAGAGAAAAGCAAGCGCACGCGATTATTTGTTGTCGTGATGTAATAATACTGGTATATATGTAATTATTGCGATGGAGAAGAAAAAAAAAAACCCACGCGATACCACTAATTGACTATTGTGATGTACGATTTGGTGGCAACTTTTTAAACGAACTGTAGTTGCAAAAATCGTGGCGATTCCGGTTCTGCCACAATTTTAATTAAATGTGTGACAAAAATAACTTTAGAAAAATATCTACAGGTGTATCGCTGCACGGTAAAAGAAAACACAAATGTTATACGATAAAAAATACAGCTGACATTATTTTCGAAACATTGCATCCGCTTCTTGGATTTGCCGATTATTTTTTTGCACTTTTAATTTTAATTAATATTGAATAAATACATAAACTATAATTAAATTTTAAAAAACTACCTAAATTAAATTTAAAAAACTATAATTTTTTATAAATATAAATATCTGTAACAAACTATCGTTGAATCTATGTTCGACTTTCTACTTTGGTGTTTGTCGTGCTTATTATTACATACGAAGTGGTCGATATTTGAAAAGTATAATGCTATTCAGTTCTCGCTTCGAAAAGAAATTGCATATTTTAAACGTAAAAACTCTGTTTCGTTTTATTGTTACCCGATGATTATTTACTGCTCTGCCAGTATTTGAACAAGTTTAATCAGAAGGATGAGACAAACGATGATGTCACTCAAATAATGGATACTGCTTTTCTGCATAATGTTTTTTTCTTTTGGTACAATATGTGGCTTTTTTAAATCAATAGGGAAACATTTGTATATACAAAAGACATCTGTATACACGATAAAGAATAGACGTTTTCGTGTACATAATGCACGTATGATATTTTTACGTCGTATATAGTAAATTGCATTTAAACAGTTTGTCATTGTAAAACAATTTTAGGAGTTATTATGATGATAATTACGCTGTTTTTGTTAAAACGCATATTACATATAATATATGTAGAAGCTATTTAAAAAATAAATGGTAGGAAAACGAGCACTTTGTTAATTTAATACACTTGCAATATAAAAATACTGAAAAGTGCCTGTTTTATTACATATTGCGCATAAAGTAAGACACGACCTTTCGAAAGCATAAGTTTTACTACTTTTCAGGAAATATTACTACTATCCAAGTATTACATTTATTAATTACACGCTACTCTCCCATCTACTTATCATCTGATATTAAATTTATAAGTCATAAATGTTTAACCATATTTTAATTAAAGAAACAAGTTTATTGCTTCTTTTTCTGATAAGAAAAATTAATGGGATATATAAAATGGTTAGTACAATTTTTTTTTCCAACGTCTGTAAATTATTTTATTTGAATTTAATCTCTTGTAATGCAATTAATATTTGTAGATAAAATTATAAATTTTTTTATTAAATTAATTTTACAAATGAGTGAAAAAGATATGTGTTATACATAAATTAAGAAAAATATTTAAAATATTAATATGAGGTATCAAAAAATATTATAAACTGTTCGTAAATATGAATTATCAAGCACATTGAATACCAGGTTATAACTGTGAAAGAATGCGAATGCCGATATTACGTACCAAAGAATTTGCAAACTTGGCAATATTGAGTTGAACTGAATTGTTCGATAAACTGTCAAGCGTGTGAATAATTTTTAAATAAAAATATTATTTTAATTAACTTTATTTAAAACTAATGTTGAATTATAAAAAAACGTATGCCTTTTTCGTAAAATTTTTATTAAAAACTTTCAAAATAAAATGTTGTCCAAAATAAAATATTTTTTACAGGCATTAATATCGTACGCTATCGTAATTATCTACAATCCCTTTAATTTTGTATAATAATACTGTTTTTTAGAACCCTAGTGTATTATTATAATAATTTAACGAATAATATGAATCAATCTGCTGATTGAAAGAGGTTAATGCCGCTTGTTGCTTGTCTGTTTTAATTCTCATAATTCGGATGTTAAATTGACGAGTATCAATTTGTCTTAAAAAGAATTTATGGAATCTTGATGTCAGTATCCAAAAATTACCGTTGTCATATCTCGCCCATACTATATCTGCAGTAAATTGTAATTTTTCTGGGCTGTAAGCGAGTACACTGAAAAAAAAAGAAACATAAAAGATAAAAAAATTATAATTACAATTTAAAATAATATTACATTAATTTTAATTTAAATATTAAAGCACGAAAGCAAATGGATAAGAAAATAAAAAATTTGTTAGTCTTTCTTTTTAATAAAATTAAACAGAAAAACTGTCTACGTTAGGTTACGCGTTTCCATAATTAACATCATGACAAATTCGTTTTCCTTATGGGAATTTCCATACAGGGGGAATTCCAAACACCTTGAGTCTATTGTAAAACAAAATTAGACAGAACTGATATATACAGTGCATTCACTCGACTTGTTAGTTCCCAACTTGTTGCGACTGTTTCATTAAAGTGAAACCGGTTTACATGACACGCTTCATACGCAGTACGTTTATGGAATTTCTAAACTTTGTTATTTTATCAATCATAGATTCTATAATATATAATTAAACATAATATGAAAATATATGTATATAGCAAACCGAAACTTAAAAAAAAAAATTTCCTGATAAGCGTTTATTTATATCGGAAGTGACATAACTTTTAAATACGTAATGCTCCATTCACTTTTTAGTATTATATTTTATCGAATATTGTAAAATAGTTAAGTTCGTATTTATAAAAATGTTTTATATGTATTTTATCTTCGTACCTCTGCTTGTTCGTTTGCGGCTGCCACGACGCAATCGCGGTCTCGGTAAAAGGGGAAAATAAGATAGTGTCATCTTGAGGATCCACGGCCAGTGCCAGACCTTGGCTCGACTTTCTTCCGACCAAGGTTACAGGTAACTGTTCACCTAAAGGTAGTGGTCCAGCCTGCAGAGCCGAAGTAGGCACGCTGAAGATCCGATCGGTCGCTAGAGGATTATAATAAACGGTCCCGAGGTTTGGTGAAAACGTTAATCCCACAACGCCGTCAAGGAACTCGAAAGTATCGCTTCCTATCTAAAAAAAAAAGTGCACGTCAGTATTAAATAAGATATGCATTGAAACAAGTCGGTTGCACAACGAAATATATTAAAATATATGTGCCGCATTTTGAATAATACATTCAAGGTTTAACAGAAAACATAATTTAATTATAATAATTGTTTCTAAAAAATTAATTTATATTTATATCTTTCTAAATTCCAAGACCGAAGCTTTTTTTTTTTTTTTTTTTACTTACTTTATACGTTGCCTGATCCGGATTAGGATACATGGATGCGTGAACGACTCGCCAGCTTCTGTCTCTGGCACCGTCAAAAATCAGAATTCCTGACAAAATATAATTTATATAAAATTAAAAATTTTTAAGGGGAAAAAATTTCTTTTTACGTGCACTTGAACGTTAAAACGTTAAATTTAACGATGGAATAATTTTGAAATAATTTAAATTAATAACCCAATTAAAAGTTGTGTAACCTGGACCGAGAGTATCAGTGATGTATAAAAAGACGTCATCGCAGGTTTTCGCTGAGACTTCGTCGACAACGACGTTGGTTAACAAAGAATCTGGTCTCAGCACCTAAAAGGAGAAAAAAATAAACACAATGATTGCTAGGAACAATTACTTTTACGTAATCTTGCGCGGTAATACCTTAAATGCAGCTTGTTTTTCATGCCAGATATATCAGTAAATTATCATTGTCTCTACTCTTGTTTATAGCGATACTAACTCTTTCTAATTATACGTATGAAAATATAAAAATTATACAGAAAACCAGTTTTTAATTATCTTACAGGGCAATTATAAAGTAAATCGTGCTGTAGTCATTTGCAATCAATTTCACTTTTAACATTTTTTCTTCATTACACATTTTTAATAGTATACTTTACATAAGACAACGTATTTAAAATTTTCCTACGTCTCAAATAACGAAATAATTAATTAAGAAAAAAAAAAAAAAGAATCACAAACATTATATGAATTATCTCTTCGAGGCAACCTTGATTTTCAAATTCATTTTTATATTTGATTTTTTATACGCACCAACTTACAAACTGCACCCTCATTAGCATTTTATTTTACTCCGTTCTATTGTAAAACAACGTCGCTCTACTTACCTCGCGCGGAAATGTAATATGACGAACTACTTGATCGGTTTTCAGGTCGAAGACCACTACTTTTGGCGGGCAAACTGGCATGAAATCGTCAATCGACGTCATAACGCCGGCGTCAACGACCCACAGTCGATCACATCTGTCCAGTCTGGTGCGATAAACCGAGATCAACTTCGTACAGTTAATTTCTCCTTTCCCGGCACCATGCCAATTCCACGAGGGATATGCTTGAAGTAGCGGGCTGCTTCCCAGTGGAACTTTCCTCGAAAAATAACTCAGGGTGGCTGGGACACCAGCGCGTAATCTGGGCGTGCTGACAAAGATTCTGTTCCAAGAGACTTCGATACCGGTCATCACTATATTTTCCGGTCGATATTCAAAACCCCGGTCGTTCGGTAACGCATACTCCAGCAGCGACCATTGAGCTAGAGTCTCTAACGTTTCCGCTCTTGTTCCGATATACAATAGCGACACGACAGTCGCCAAAAGCGTAAGCCTAAAAAAAAAAAAGCAATAAAGAAGATAACAAACGATCAGATTAATTTAAATAAACGTTCGAATTACTTTAAAGCTAATTCAAGTTCTTTCGTGAACGATGTTATGTCTGTCGTAGTTTGAATTATTTGTTTCTGTAAAAAAAGAAAAAAGAAAAAAAAAATGCCGAATTGTCATTCTAAACTTTCTTTAACGAGAAAGAGAACGTTTACGACGTGCCCAATTTATTCGCGAAGCAATCCGATACGCGGATCGCAACTGCAACGTGAAAATAAACGTGCGTGAGATCTCGATCGTTCCCGCCTGCATTTCAGAGTAAAATTATTCCGTTTACCGTTTTCGTATCCGTTACGTACCTCATGGTGCAACGATAAAGGCTGAAGTAAATCGGCTCTTCTCCCGCACTGGCTCAATCGCACGCACGAGGAACAAACAGTATAATCGAATCGCGTAGAGCGGTACCAGCTGCAGCGGAGAGAAGTATGTGGTGCATGGGTGTGTACCACGAGTTCTATCGACTGAACACCGACTGATCCAATTTTCCAGCATCGACTTGGTTGGAACTTGCTGGCTCCTTAAGAGACAGGGCACCACGACGACTCGACATCAACATTGTAAGACGCGCGTTTACTTTTACTCTTACGCACAATTGTACCGGTCTATCTAGTACTCTCTACCCAGGGGAAGCTACGCCTACACCAATCAAGTCATTGCAGAACTTCGGAGTTTAATACAGACGATGGCTAGTCCCGCGCAAATCTCAATTCACGGAAGCCGGCGAAGAAAGTGCCTCGTGATTGCATCCACGCCTTCCCTAACTTCCGTAAGTCAAAAGTTCAATGCTTTCGCGTAGTGGCACCGTTCCGCGGAATTATTAAAAATTCTTCACAAGCATTTAGCATTCTTGCGCGTAAGAAGAAAAATATTAAATTACAAATTGAAAAAAGAAGCGAACGTTTTAAGTTCTGTTGAAAAGACTCGTTAACAGTTTCTTGTGATGAAATTTCTTACAGTATAAAAAATCGATTTTATCATAAACTGCTGTATAGTATTACGAAATATTATTTTTAAAAATATGCAAAATGGTACTTGGTACTTGTGTTATAAAATTTATGTATCTAGTTGTCCTTGACTCGATTGAAAGTGTCCGGAATTAAAGACCGCACCCATTATAAAAGCATTATTTACAATTTCAATACAGATTAAAAAGTAAAAGACAATTTCAACCAATTTTTTTTTTTTTTTTTTTTTTTAAGTGACTCGCTCTCTTCGTGACAGAAGTAGCATCATACTGATAGAGTCAAGGTGGCTTGATATCACCAAGGAAAATTTTGAGAACTTTTTAGTGATAGTAGGTACAGAGAAATGTTACAGTCGTAGAAACGATTAGAATGCATTCCGCTCGAAATCTCTTTTCTCTTCCTGATAAATAAACTTTCTATAATATATATTTTTTTTAATATCGAGATAATCGAAATCCATTCTCTTGTAAATTACAACAATTTTTTATTATTTTTTTCTATATTTTTCTGAGCTAGTCTTGCGTTCTGTACATCGCGAACTGATTCCGGATACCAACTTCTATATCTGGCCGATAAATCACTTTCTCTCCACGTAGCAATGTTGCGAGCATGCATACCTAGGCTAGCCTTTGTATTTGTATATCGGCTAGACTTGCTATCCGTATTTAAATCTAAACTACTATGGGCATATCTCACGAGGACAGATTTATAATCTTTCTTAATGTAGACTGTTCAAGGTACAAATTCTTCCGCAACATTAGACAGACCTCTCGAAATATAATGCACGAGCAGTCCGTATAATACAAAACATTACGTGCAAATTACATTTAATATATTACAAAGATTCCTTAATTTTTTTTTAACGATTTAAACAATTCTTTGTTTCTATATGTATATAAGCTTTTTTTTTTTAACTTAAAAGTAATTTAATAATTCTTAGATTTATTTCTTCTTTATCTTGTCGTTTACTTTTACGTCAGTTGGAATTTTCTACAGAATTGCGTCTGATCAAAAGGTGGCTAACGTGATCTTTGGCATTCGCGCAAGCCAACACGCAATTATTAACAATTACAATTGGATATCTTTCAGCGATACATTGAAAGGAGAAATGAAACGAGGCGGGACGGAATAATACGTAGTATTCGGTTACCAAGCCTACGATTTGCGGCGTGTCTTTCGAGATCGGATATTTCGTTGTTGCTCAATGCGTCGTGTGGAACAGTATGAGAAATATACCATAGGAACAATCACGATCGCCCACCATTCCCACGACGAAACGGAAGCGGTTCGCTACTGACCTGCAACGACAGCTTGGCTCGGCAATTCGATATTCAGCCTGTCGCAAAGATAAGAATTGAGATACTTTTCTAAGATACTTTTCACGTGTAAGTTTGAGGATTACACGTAGCGTACAACTAGTGTACAACATTGATTTGTTTCACATTAAAAAAAAATAAGTGGTGCGAGTTATCACTGCTATTGTATCTCGCTAACAGCGTGATCGTTTAATTTGTTCAAGCCAGCAGATCTTTTTAGAGGAATATATACTTTGCAATGGCAAATATAAGCCTTTACTTTTTTTACAATTAAAAAGGATTGTATATCTCGCAATGAAAGAGTTAAATGTTATTATTCTGCATCGGTATTTCTTAATTATTTTTTAGATAAAAATATAAAAGAGTCAGATAAGAAAGTTAATGCTTTTACTCTTTTTTTTCTCTCTCTCTCTTTTCTTTTTGTTACTGTCAAATGCTTAACTTTTCTATATCAATGTTCGAAAAAGTAATGTGATATTTTAAGACATATTTTTTTTTCAAGTTAACCACGTTGAAAGTATACATGATCATAAATACTAATTACATGCACTGATTCAAATAAGTGCCATCGACTGTGAGTTATATAATTACATAGTTTACAAACGTATGATTAACGAGCATTTACGATACAAGTTTTGTTTTTTTACTTACTTAATAGACCGTAATAAAGGTGAAAAGAGAGCTGGACAAATCTTTTTCTTTTATTGAATTTTAAATTGTTTAGAATATTTTACTATTTTAAAGCCTGAAAGTATTACGTTCTATCCTATTGACTATTTACTTGCAAGTCTAATTTTGATTATCTCAAGGCTTTACATACTTTCCGTGCAATATCGTTTGAATATAATTAGCGTTTATAATGCGCTTGATAAATACATCGATTTTTTGTTGATTAAATTATAAACAGTTTATCGCGCGGAATAAATAAAAAAAAAAAAAAAAATTTACGGATTATAAAGCTAAAGCAGATAATGCGGAATTAAGAAATTACTTTATTTGCAATCGGATATATGTATTTGGACTTTCGTAAGGAGTATCAAATATAAAATCAGGAAGATAATGTGATCTGGGTATCAAATTTCATTCAAAGTTCTGATACGTTATATGGCATCTGGTTCAATGTTCGCATGTATATGCATTAAAAAAAAATGCTTGTTCGATATGCATATTTAATAACTATTGACAAATTTAATATGAAAATTTGAAAGGAACACACCAAACAGTGTAGTAAATTAAACACACTCTTCGTTCTCGTTACAAGCTATTAATTTATGCCGAACACGTGCACGTTCCTCTACAAGAAAAAACTCGAAGTAGAGAAACAGGTAGAGCGTAAGGAAAGGTATTATTGGCAAATTGCATGTCGGCGTGGATATACCGCACGCAATGTGATTAATTCTTTCACGCGCAACGCGTACTTCGTTTTCTTTTTTTTTTTCTTTAAACAAAAGAAACTTGTTGCATGTAACTTTATAATATAATTTTGATCGAAGCGCGTAGATACAAAAATTTCGAATTTAAAAAAAAGAAAATTATGTAAGCCTGAGATAAAAGTCAAGCTTTAAGAAATATATTACGAGAGAAATTTAGTATGCAGAGTGTGAGTTTGAGTTTATTTTAAGTACCTGGTTTAATTAAATTAATTAAAATAATTAAAAGGTAGATTAATTCCCGCTGCTCAATTACTTAATCGGAGAAATTTATTGCGCGCATAGCAATTTTATATCTGACAGACTCATATCGAGATGCGCGGATTAGAAAACCTGAGTAACGTTGGGAGGGGAGAAATTAAAAGTCCTGAATTTTTGTAACACGTTTATTTCTCCATGCCGACGAATGTCAGCAGCTGACATTTTGCTTACGATAATTTTTTTGCATCGCTGGCAGTAGACAATCGTATTGCAGTCGATGTAATTTTGACGAGTTCGAGTTTCGACGCTATAAATTAACATACATATACGTACACATACGTGCGCAGATAAACGGATACGCGAGAATGATCTTAACGCTATACAATTATACATTTATGGCAATGAAAGACACGACGATTGGCGTAAGGTACATATTGCTTCGCGTCCGTAATGTGAAAAGATAATCCCGTCGAATTGTGATGTTAACGTTGCCTCTCAGCTGAAGTAGTCCGAACGGCCGAGAAGCCTGCCGCTATTATCAATCTGCTCTCCCGTTTTTTCTCCGCGATCGTAATCGCGGTCGTCAAAGCGATATCGCTCCCGGTCTACATCAGGACCAGGGCGTGATTAACCCCGCAGCCGACGGTTCCCTGCATGTAATCCTGGAAGTTGCTCTCGAGGACGCGCATACGTCCTCTCTTGTAATCGGGCACGATGTGCGTTTCCAGGGCGCATCCGTCTTGGGAGCTCTTGTAGACGGCCTGGAAGTTCGAGGGCGTGAAGGAGCTCGTGCTCTCCCATCTGTAGACCTCGGAATCGCCCTCGTAGCGGAAGAAGAGCGCGTCGCCGTTGTCCGTTCCCAGGATGACGAGCTTTTTCGGCTTCGGGCCGCGGTCCTGGATCTTGCCGGCGTTACCGCTCTGGAGATGATCCGTTCGTATGCTGAACAGACGGGTGCTGCCCAGATACGTGAAGATCAAGCAGGTGCTACCGTCGCTGTGTCGCACGAGAGCGAGATAGAGCACGTCTCGACGATCGCTCGTCACGCACACTGTTTGCGGAAGTATGACGCGGTATCCCTGGCCGGAAGTCACGTCGTATACCAGGATCGCTCTCGTGGCAGCGTCGGATACGTAGACGAAGACGCGGCCGTCCGGACTGTAATCGGCCACGACGTACTGCAGTCGGGACGAGGAGCTCGTCAGGCCGGACAGGTCAATGGTCTTCACGACCTGGAAAAGAAACATGTAAGTTTTTCTTTTTCTTTTTTTTTTTTTTTTATCCGAGAGCTTTAGTAAAAAGCCATTTGCGTTGCGAGTTTCAGAATAGCCTTACCTTGCCGGTCTTTACGTTCAGGGCGACGACCTTCGGCGAGCATTTGCGCTCGGGCTGATCGAGGGAGTTCACGATGCCGGTGTCCAGCACCCACAGGATCTCCTGGGGATCCAAGAAGATGTCGACGACACTTTGCAGCGCGGAGCACGTACCCTCTTCCTGAAGCGACCAGCAAGGAAAGGGCAAGAGACTGGCCTCGCAGTTCTTGTCTTTCAAGGAAACCTTCGCTAATGTCACTGGCACACCGGGCTTGAATCTGGAAAAGCATTCCAAACGTGAGTACAAACTATTAATTAGTCTTAATTTCATCTCCTTTTTATCCACCCCGTATTATAATTAAGCGCGAAGATCGTTGCGGCGATCTCTTATTTCGATCTTTACGTGCGTTGAACGCTATAAACGTTCCCTCTTAAAATCATTTACTTCGTAGTTAATACGGTATCGTTAATATATTACAAAATAAAACTGCATATTTCTCGAAATACCGAAACAAATCTAATCTCAACAAAGTAGCGCGCAAATTTTACGACCGTCGCAATAAATTCAATAAATCAGAATTGAACTGCGGTGAGAGTGCGACGGTCATTAGTCGGCAATCAATTATACAAACAACGCAGCACGCTGATACTGTACATTGCCCGATAATAAATATCGCCCGTTAACCCCGTAAGATCGCCGGCGATCGGTAAGATTAATGATTGTGCGTGTAATGAAAAGGAAGTGTGATGAAGATATCGCGATTAAACGCTTTTACCGCCGAGCGTGGCGCGTTTCGCTGCGCTCGTAGCCGCAAATACCAAACGCCCTTCGTGAAACGAGCAGGCAGATACGATCACCGTCAGCAATGTTGCAAGATTGTTACACACGTGCGCAGACATTCTCATTACGGGATTTCATAGCCACGACAAGGACGTGACGTCTTTCCACTGTTCGCGCTCGAAGGAAAGTCCGTTATCTTACGAGAGCGTAAAATCCCCATTGATATCAGCGAAACAACCGGTTTAATTTCTTTTTCTTTTCTTTTTTTTTTTCCCCTCCTCCCCGCGATTGAAAACTGCGATCACGATCGCTTCTCGCAATATCGATTTACGTCGGACTCGTGCCTCGTTAATTTCTGCGAAGACCAATGTAGGGTAACGCTGTGCATCGATTGCTACTGACGTAACGCGGAGATTTGCAACGAGCGCACTTTTCTACCGCGGCTTCCCTCCTTTTAAACGAAGTAGACACGCCAAAGAATGCAACGCTGCCCTTTCGCTCTGGATTTGGATGCAATTAGAGAGAAACGATTTCGCACGCGTCGATTCGTGGGCGATAAAAGAAAAAGAAAAATTCCTGGCTGTGCTCTTACATAAGATTTTCACGTCAAAATTATTATTCTGACGCCGCTGAATGATGCTTTTTAAAATCGTCAAACAACGACGTCGCTTTTAGATGGAATTTTTTAACAACGTAATTTTTTCCTCTTACGCAAAGACGTTTGCGAGCGTAAAACAAATGTCGATTACGCGAGAGACATTCCTTCTGTTCGTGAATTTTATTTCCTTTGAAAAATCTCAATATTAGCTTCCCGAGGTCGTAAATTATTACCGCAGTTTCAAGGTTCCGGCAGGTTTAATAAGAATTACGTTCTCAAGTTTCGCGTAAAGGAACTATCAAAATGTAAAAGTTATTCTATTATTTAACTTTGGCTCTCGCGTTGGAACTTTGGGAATCGTGTATACCTAGGTAAAGCGAGGAAGGCGTCGTCCTTGTAGATCGCAGTCCTGGTGGCGAGGACGTTCTTCGAGATGTAACGGCCGCTATTCTTGAAGAGGCTCTTCGTGGCCGCGCCAGGCCATTCGAAGGTGCCGCCGGTCCATCGTATGATGTTCTCGAGCGGTTTCTTTTCGTTATCATCGTTTGCACTGGCGAGAACAACGACGGCGACGGCAAACGTCACCGCTCGTGCGAAAAGCATTCTCGGTACCCTTGTGAGCTTTCGCCGTCCTTCGAATAAGCCCTACCGCCTCGATCGCGTCTTCTTCGGCGACCGGATCAAGCCGTAAACTGTAAAACCCTCCGGGGTTGCACCAGTTTTATAATCCTGCGACAACAGAGCGATACGTTGCGCAACGTCTTTGTTTAAGAAAACATTTCCTCGCATTGCGCTGCGAATCAACACGAAAACGCGCACCTTACAGTTCCGCAGAAATTGATATTAAATCGCGCGGTGAAAATGTTTTACGTGGACTCACATTGACTGGAAAGATTTATTTTAAATGAGACGGATAAGAGGAGTGCAATATTCGCAGGCTAAACCGATCGGAATGGATTACTTTCTTTAATATAAATGTAATCACTTTGGAGCACAGAAATATTTGAGAGAACAAAAAGGATACACTTGAATAATATTAAGGAAAGTTTCATGTCATAAATGCAAAATGTTTTACGATTATAAAAATGTAGATAAGAAGGAATTACTTGGAACTAGAAACATCTAAGATATTGTTTCTATGTTATAAAAGAATGTGAAAGGTATAGAAAGTACGAAAAATTCCTAGACATTTATTTAGATTTTTAATTTGTAATTAATAAGATAAATAACATAAAAAATAATCTTTTTTAAATAATTAATTTCATAGTACAGTTTTGATAATGGCAAAGCAATTGATTTGAGGAAATTAATAAAATTTAGAAGCGGAAATCGTAACAAATCAATGAAATTAAACAAAAATGTTATTTCCTGAATGCAGTATTGCGTTTCCTGATTATTCGCACTTTGAAGCGTGCTGCGTTTTTCTGCAAATATTGTTGTTTATAAATAACGTTAAGAAATGCGTGTCGCGACATATTTTCTCTTCCGTGAAACTTGAGCAAGAAAAGGTTATTGCAAAATATTGCACAGGAGAAGAACAGTGATGTACAATAAAAGTATAAACAAGTTTAGTTGGTTCACAATCGACGCATATATAAGTATAAAGCTGTGTAAATGATTCGCACATTCAAAAATTTTCAACCAACTGATTGCACGGGAAATCTTGTAAGTTTTTACATTTTTTTTTCTTTCGTCACTCGTTCGGCAGCCTTCTTTTACTACTATATTAATTTTTTTTCCGAGTTTAAAAATACATTTCTAACGTGCATTTTTTTTTTTTTTTATAGAACACCGAGACATTACTACAAAGTGTTATAAGAAACGAGCGCAGGATGAGAATCCCGAGGAGCGCTCTGTGCCTGGTGATCCTGGCGAGTGGTTTGTCGTCGGTGATATGCGACAAACAGCAGTTACTGCAAGATACGACGATGATCTTGTCGGGACAGAGCTTAGAGTGGCCCTGCCAAGCGACGAAGAATATCTATACAACGAGCGGACGTTACAGCCCGAAGAGTGTCATTGCTACGAGATTGCAGATCTACAGAGACGATGCAATTGTAGCGCTGCCACGTTACAAGCCAGGTGTGCCGTTTACCCTGGGAGTAATGTCGTTGAAGACGAAAGATTGCACGCCGAAAGTGACACCGTTCCCTTGCTGGGCGATCCAGGAAGAAGGCAACTGCGAAGCGCTTCAGAATGTGGTGGATCTAGCCCTGGACATCCAGGACATTCTGTGGGTATTGGACGTTGGTATCGTAAATACTTTGGAGCAACCAGTGCGCAGATGTCCGCCGAAAGTCGTCGGGATTGACGTGAAATCCGGAAAGGTAAGCCAAGCTCTTTTAACCCGTGCATAATAATTTTTTTAATAATTATAGAACGGATATTATTTCTGATCAACAGCTTTGTTAATTATTCTTAAAAGCGCACGTAATTTACGTTGTGTTATTATTAAAATTTATTCAAATTAATCGAAGGGAGAATTGTTCCGGAAAGAAAAGATGCTCCGAAATAAAATTGAACTGACATAAGTCGTGGTGTTTTCCCAGGTTGTGAAGGTGATTGATTTGAGTAATTTGGTGAACGCGGAATCACGTCTGCAATATCTGACGGTTGACTACGCAGACGATGGACAGGTCTACGTGTACATAACTGAGGGTACATCCAGATCCATTATCGTTTACAACGTCACCGCGGACAAAGGGTATCGAGTGATCCTTCCGAGCGCCGTCACCGCCGGCGTCGAACGCAAAGACGTTCTCTATTCGACTCTGGTGAAGAAGAGCTGCGGTACACCGGTGCTGTATTTCTCTTACCTGGGATGCAACAGACTTTTTGCGATCAAGGCCGAGAATTTGAGACGCGGTATCTCTCAGGGAGCAGTTGTGGACGTCGGACCGAAGCAAAAGAAAATGGTTCTCCTCGGCAATGACAACGGCTGTGCCATTTTCTTCAGATACAAGGGTACGGTTCGCGTTTTAGTCACTTGTGCCGATTTTTACATGATACATTACTTCGTTTCGTAAAGCCATACAACTAGATATATGCTGAAACGATCGAACAGTCTTATACATTTTTTTTTCAGTAACGAGAAAATCTACATTATTATTTTGCGCGGCAAATAATGCAGCCAGAAAGAACTTTTTGGCGATTGTGCTTTAGTTCTAGCATCTCATGAAGATAAATGATATGTTTTCAGGCGAGTCCGATATCTACATGTGGAACACCGAAACGCCTTTCGTTCAGGAGAACTTCGTTTTGGTGCAGCACGGCACCGACTGCCGATTGCCAACTCAAGTAACTCCTTGTCACAAAAGAATGATGTGGGTGATCGAGAGCAACTTCCAAGATTACATACAGAATACCGTGAGCTGCTCCGGCCCCTCCGTCGCCATTCATCCCATAGTCAAGACTTGCGACGAGTAGGCATTATTTATGACTCGTTAAAACGAAAGTAACTGTGCAGGACTGATTCCTGTATTTAATTATCCGTATTTTACAATTCGACGTTCCTCAAACAAAAATTAAAATTTGTAATTTTGAAAAGTGCTTCGTATTCGATGCATCGGACACGTGAAACAATCGCCAATGGCAATGGGCAACACGACGATTAGCGTAAGGTACATTTCTCCGTTGCTTGCATCGAAATAATATTTAAAAAATTATATTGGTTCGTATTACCACAAATGGAACAAGCAATTAGATTTTTCTTTGTGAGAAAAAGACGATTACTGTAACGTATGATATTTCTTAATATTATAATATAAATTGTTCTAATAGTTAATAATTTTATCGCCGCTAAAGTTAAAAAAAAAAAAAAAAGAGATAAAGAGATCAAGTATTGTCGCTGATCTAGTCATGTAATCGGCAGCATTTTGCGCTTTGATCCCTGTAGATAATTTAATCTGCGAATGTAATATTAATTAATGTAACGGCTGGAATATTTCTTTTAGTTGTGTAGATAATTAATAACTGCCCAAGGTTTATTTCTACCATAATTAACTGAGTTTGCTCCGAGATTGCGACATTTGGACGAGTTGACCAGTGTAAAAATTACTCGTCGATTATTTAAATCGATATTGACACATAACTTCTACGTTTCAAGGCAAAATTTTTTAATCCTTCGGTTTATTTGTTCAATAACAAGAAAAGTGATTGATTAATTAAATGTATACATCTATAATTGTTATATAAATCTAACGAAACGACTAATAAATTCCAGCTTATGTAAACTTATACAGAAATAGGTTTTAATTTATATTTGAAATTCAACTTATAGATAAATATAAGTAGGTAAAATAATTTTATTTACGATAGAAATACTTATTTTAAAACTATCGAATATTTTCTCTTAGCCGACAATGAAAATAAGAGCAAGTTAAACTTTAAGGAAGTTTAATTAAAAAGTGATTTCTTTATCGCGTTGCGTTAGAATGTAAGGAAATACTTTTGAACTCTAATTGTTCGAGATTTAAGCGATGAACGGCTTGAAATATTTTTCTTTATTACGCCGGGACATTCTGAATTCACTAAGCCCCATACGTTTCTTCGCGCGTCCATTATGTAATCAGTTATGCAGGGAACATCATCGTTTTGCACCAGAACCGAATGACTCTGCGCCTGAAAGGACAGATCAATCAATTATTCACAATGCGGCTTTTAAAGGGGATTGAATTAAATAATTTACGTTCAAAGGAAGCTTCGTATCCCATCGCACGCTGGCTCGTTGCGAAGTCATAAAATAATGCAGACCGTCCTTTAAATCGCTGAAAAGACCCGCGGAGGAGCCTAATTTCTTCCCAAGCGAAGTCACCGTTACATTTTGCACTCCCTAAGATTACGTAATTTTAATTATAAAAATAAACAATTATGCTTAAAATCAGGCCAATACAGTAATAGCGATAATCAACTCGGCACGCACGTGCGAAAATATTGTGCTTAACGTTTCTTCCGTCCTAATTATTTCCAAATTAACGCTAAATAGGTCGTGTGTACTATGCCCCGTCATGTACAAGATCGAATTCCTCCGTGAAACAGCGAGGTCAGTGGATTCCACGCGAGGAATTTCGGGACCGTGTAACATTCTCAATTTCCACCACTTGCGCAATCCTGAAATTCGTATCACAATCGGCATAAAACACCGAATAATTTCTCCGTAGTCTCTCTTTAATTTTTTTCTATTTACCTGAACTGTAAACCACGATCGTTTCATCACCCGCGTCTCCGACGTAGCCACGAAATCCCCATTGATCTTCAAACGGATCAATCACGAGCGATCTTAATTTCTTCGAGGATACTTTAGTCAATTCCGTAGACGACACCTTGACAGATTTTATTTTACAGATAAAAAAATTCTCGTATATATTTCCGATACCTAAAAGCAACATTTTCTTTGACAGATACCATGCGATCGTTTCGCTTCAAATCGTAGATGACGATGCGAGGCCAACGATCGAGTTCATCGGGTGCGTCTAAAATCCATAATTGTCCTCGAGCATCCACATCCAATCCAGTTACAGATACGGGAGTTTTATAATTACGCTTTGACGATACTTCCTTAGGGAAAACCTTGGAGGAGATTGCTGCGCTTGCAACATTTGACGACGAATTGATTTCAGGCCAAGAAACTTCCACCAAAGATGACCGTCGACTTTCTTCCTTTTCGTTTGAAGATCTGATATTATGTACATGTTACGATAATTTAACAAGGTGTAAAAGTTTATTAAAAAGAAACAAAAATTAATAAAACTAATTCCACTCATCTAATTAAAAAATTTTAAAGAGATTGATATGTGAAAATAATGTATACGTTATTAAAATTAGCTTAAAATTAATTATTGTACATTAAATAAAATACGAATCGCGGATTTTTGTTTCCGGGATGTACATTGTCATTTGCCTACCTGGGAATTGCCAGAAAAGCGCGATTTCTCCACACGGCAAATCTCCATATTAGAACGTCGTCTGATACGTTTAGTGACGTTAAATTCCAAGAGTGTGTGATGTCATTTGAAAGAAGACAAAAAACACTAATTCGTAGTATAAAAGAAATCCTTTCTGAACTGGCCATAATTAAAATACGCCGGTAGATACGGCGAGACTTTGATCAATTGAACGATATCGCTTTCGCGCCGAAACGCACCGTCAGCAAGGCAAGTCAATTGCTGACAGAATCATTTCTGATTGCGTAGAATTGAAGACAATCGAGCTGCTGAAGCGCCTCTTACATTCGCTTCTTGTGATTAAGAGCTTAGTTAAATAAAAAAAAAAAATAAAAAAATTAATATTGTAAAATTAAAATTTCGCGATTAAATTAAAAAAAAAAAAGAAAACAACTTACAATATGCGGGATTATTTTATATCTCACGATAAAGTGATGAATTTTAAATCGCTTCTTCCTCATATACCACCAATTACTTTTCAATTACAATTATAAAAAAAATTAAATTAAATCAAGTTTCTGTTTTACCTTTCCCGTGGGAGATAATTCGGATCACCGTTGAAGATGGCGCGCAGGTCGCGCGTTTTCGATGTTCGACGACCGATGGCGCCAGGCGACGACGACGGACGGCTTATGGCCGGAGAGCGTCTCGCGTGAAATCGCGGAAGCCCTTGATACGCGCGGGCAAATGGCCGCCGATGGCCGTCGTGGTGCAGTTTCAGTGGCGGTGCGGTGTGTTGCGTGACGTCCGAGGTGTGTTCGGCTGCGGCTACGGGGGCTGCGCTGCGTTTGCGGTACCGCGTACGTGGACGTGCGGCTGCCGCGTACGACGCGGCGGCTACCTGCGTCGTCGGCCGCGCGCGACGACGTGCCGCGACAACGCCGTCAACGTCGCTGTCGCCCGTGCCGTCCCCGTCCACGTTGCGGTAACATCGGCACCCGGGACGTGATGTAAAGCGCCCGAGGACGGCCGCGACTCCCGTGGAAGGTCGCCTGCGCGCCGGGCGAGATTCGAAGCCGTACGCGATCAGGTCGGAAGCCAGCCAGTCAACGGGAGCACGAGCGAGGGAGCGGGCGAGCCAGCCAGCCAGCCTAGCGAGGTGCGGCTGGCGATGAAAGCCGCGAGACCCGATCGCGGCACGTCGGTGATGAAATCGGTGTCCGAGGGCGAGCTGGGCGTGGAGGAAGAGGTTAAACCCGCGGACCCGCGTGCCGCCACGCGGCTCAAGCGCACCTTTACACTGCCGAGAAACCCGTTTCAAAGTGCCAGCAGCAGGATGTCGCGGCGACGTCCGAAGCAGCAGCAGCAGCAGACCCATGGGGACTCGAGGGACGTCAACAGCGGCGCGCCATGCGCCAAGGAGAACGCCAGGAACAACGCTCGCCACGCTGACGGTACCGTGCAGTTACCGTCGCAGCAGCATCGGCAGAGCGCCACGGGGAGGCTGCATGCCGGTCACCAGGGCAATCAGGAATCGCAGGAGCGGCCGTGCGGCAAGAAGGTGTTTCGCCGGCCCTCCTGGAAGAAGTTCATCAACAAGATGGTGCGGCACATGTCGAATGTGGGCGCCCAAGGCCAGAAATCCGCCGCGCTGATGCATCAGCGCGGCGTCGGTGGTAACAACGTCGTCGGTGACGATCTCGGCTCGAGCGCGGGCGACATCAGGGTGCCGCCGCCGCCGCGGCCGGCTCACATACCGCCAGACCGCGTGCCGGGTGTCATAGGCCTACGCAACCACGGCAACACGTGCTTCATGAACGCCGTGCTGCAGTGCCTCTCTCACACCGACATCCTCGCCGAGTACTTCGTTCTCGACCAGTACAAGGTCGACCTGTCGCGCCGCAACAAGCTCAACTCGAAGAAGTACGGCACGAAGGGCGAGATCACCGAGCAGCTCGCGCTGCTCCTCAAGGCGATCTGGAGTTGTCAGTACGACCCGGAGATGAGCACCGCGTTCAAGAGCGTCGTCGACAAGTACGGCAGCCAGTACCGCGGCAATCTACAGCACGACGCGCAGGAATTCCTCCTCTGGCTACTCGACAAGGTGCACGAGGACCTGAATCAAGCGACCAAGAAGAAGTACAAGATCATAAAGGTGAGCGAGCGAGGCGCGCCTCCGTTCTTCTCCGGCTTTTTTTTTTTTTACCACCGGCGGCGAGAACCAGCGCGCGGAATGCACCTCCGCGAGTTTCCGCGACGATCAAACGGTCCCGCGAAGCAGAGGAAATACCTTTCCGCGACGAGCGGGTCGTTTTTCTCGGCTTCGGCTCTCGCTCGATCGATCCCCCGTCCCGTGCGTTTCGCGTCTCGAAGACGAGCGGAATTAAGCCGCTATTAGTCGCCGGCCGGAGGTCTCGGGATTAACGTTAATTAGACTAATATTGATTTAAATTGAGCCACTTTAGCGAACCGCATCCCGCGGCCGTTATTCCCAGCGCGTTGGACGGGAATGCGGAACGACCGCCGTCAAATTCAAGTCGCGGGTCTTTTTTTTTTTCTTTTATTCCCTTTTTTTTGGATATCGCGAAAACGCATCTGCGATAATTAATCGTTCCTTTAACTCTTCAGGAGCGAAAGGGGGATGAGGGGGAGTTTTCTTTCGGCACGAGATAGTATTGTTGCCTCTTTTCTATTTTTAGACGCCGCTGGTCGCGCCGTCGGGCGTATTTTTAGCAGCGGCGTAAGGTCGCGCGCGCGAAAACGAAAATGACGATGTCAACACACGTGCACCGATCGTCTCGTCGGCGACGTGGACTCCCCTCGGTCGTATCTTGACCTTAGACGAAAAATTATGCACGTACCATTTATCTACGCTATCACCGCGGTGACAAATTTGAATAAATAACTATTAAAACGGAGTCGCCGGCCGGCCCGACTCGTTTCTCGAAATTCTTCCGGCGCAACGCAACGTAATTCTTTCACCGAGCTTCATTAGAATAGACAACGCGTGAACTGGTTTGCTGATTTTACTAATCGATACGTCTATACGTATCTGTGATATAACATCGATATTTAAATTATTAATTAATGATCTGAGAGGAAGAGAAAAAAAAAAAAAACATTTTCTATCTTTCGTTATCTCCAGCTTTGCTCGATTGAAGGAAACTGGAAGAGCAAAGCCGCGTCGCGGTACAGTTTATCGATAACTATCGCGTTCGGCGTATTTATACACTTTTCAACATTAACACTCCGGGTATCTGTAAACCAATTAAAATCCGTTGGCAACAGCTCCGCCGTCAGAAATAGAAGGAAAAGGATCCCACGGTGTACTTTCTAGCGTTAGGATAACGGCGGTGTTCAATAAAACCCGAGAAGCTCATTCGACAGGCACGGGCTAATTAAAACGAATACACGCAGCATTTCCACTCGAGAGCATGCGGCGGGCATGGCGGGCGATTAAGCGCATTCTTCGGTAGTCGCTTAATCGTCACGAGCTGGGCCGTCACGACGAGAGAAACTTTCTCCTTGGATCGTCGTGGTCGGCCGCCGTGAAAGACGCTCGACGAAAGCTCTCGCCGGTCGCTCTTTCCCTCCCTTCTCTCCGTTCGCCTTCCCTAAAAAGCGTCGCCGGGCACGCACACCGGTGCGTGGGCATTGCCAAACGACACGCAGCACTGCGTATGCCCGTCGCAAACGCCGACAATCTCTCGCGTGCGTGACTAACGGAAGGCGGAACTCCGTTGTCGTTTTTTTTATCAAAAGTAAAAAATTGAGGGTAATTTTACGTCATACGGAAACATCGAACCGCCGTGCGGTTTTTTTTTTCTTTATTTTTTTTTTTTTTCTTTTTTTTCCGCTTCTTATCTCGGCTCCACATTTGCAGTTGGGTGCAGCCGGGATGCAACACAAATGAACTCGATGGCAAATGGATGCTTTAATTAGATTATCTTAATTAGACAGATGCTGGCCGGCACCTCGCGCGAGTCTCTCCGGGTTTCACCCGCGACGGCGCTACCGCGTTAGCTTTAATCTTTGATCCCTTAAAAGAAGGGACCCGTGGGTGGATATATCAAGTCTCTTTACGATAAAGTCGTACGCTCCCTTTCGCCCCCGCGTTTTCGAGAAGACGGTAAAATATTAAGGAAGGAGAGCGGAAAGAACGCGAAAGAGATTGATATTTATAGAAAAAGAAAGTCGTTAAATGTGGGATGGTGCTGGATGTTTCCGAGATTCCGAGTGTTCCGATGACGTTTTCTAAGAGTATCGAGGTCTCACGGTCCGTCGATTAGAATTCTGAAAGTGGACTTCTTTGATATTGTTAGGGCGTTGAAGGATTATCCCATCTTGCCCGATCGTTGACGTGATAAATCAGACCGGCTGCTCTTGGATTCCCGATTTACGATGCAAAAGCACGATTCGACGATTATAAACGCGGCTTTGTCCTGCTTTTTTTTTTTTTTTTTTTAATTTTATTTACCGCCACTCGCGGAACGAGCGAATCGACAAATGGTCAGTCAGTCGAGACCTTAACCCGAATTTGCTTCACGTTCGAAAATACGTGCTACGGTTTTCAATTACAGAGATCCCAAGGTAGACGGCGCGAGATTGAAATGTCGCGGGGGCAAAAGAAGAGGGAGAGGGAGAAAAAAAAAAAAGAAAAACTCGGCCCAGAGAAATGTGTGTCGCGCGAGAGAATTGCGATTTCCCCAAACCGCGTTTATTAATTTCGGCCACGCGTCCGTGACTCGAGAACGATTGTTAATAATTAAAAAAAGATATATAACATTAATCGATCGCAATTTTACAGCTGATAATCGGGCTTATTTTTTCGAGCGAGTTATGAAATCGGTTCAATTTACGACGTGACGACTGTTGATCATTTATCATCACTGATTTAATATATGTCACGAAACCGCGTCAACGTCACAATTATCAGTTATTATCGCTTGTATTGTGGAAAAATATATCGGCGGTGTCGCAATAATTTTTTTTTTTTCATACTGTCGATGCCTGTGTTAAATAAATAACCAAATGACGAGTGATATAATTTGAAAACTCCGGTTACCACCGATAAGTCTATCGTAAACCCGATAATCTGGTCCAAACCGTTCCTTTTTTTTTATTTTTTTTTTTCCTGCGGGAAAGCATAAAACGAAGGGTTAACATTCCATAAATTATATGTAAATAAGCGTGTTTTTACTGCTCTCGAGCCTTTGTACTCTATCCTCGCGTGATTATTCATCTGCCGCCGTTATCTTATCGTTCGCCTCTCGGCTGCGGTTCGAATCGCTTGTCGAGTTAGCAAAGATAAGGCCCGCATAACCGAGTTTGAATGTGCCACGTAGCGTTTCCTCGAAATGACGCTTGTGAAAAAGGGGAAAAAAAAAAAAAAAAAAAGCGTTCGATCATCGGCGATTCCGATAGATTGATATCAAACGGGACGCGTCACTTTTATCACGCGATCTCGTGCGGCTACGATGCACCTCGCACGATTTCTTTTTCGTAGTAACCCGCCGAGAAAATCGTATCGGCACGGCACACATTCGCCGCGAGCGGGAACCGCCGTTGCCGCAAAGCTAAGGAAATCGGAGCCCGAGTCCACGCAGCCGGCAGCTTGGGTACCGTAACCAAGGACCGGCCTTGAACGGGGCCACGGAGATCCAGTTATCAGCTCGCATCGCCGCGCGGACTTGACTTTTTCGCGGATTTACGGCGCACATGTGGACTAACTGCTGTCATCCGGCGACACCGGCGTCCAACATGTGCAGCCCGTTCGCGCGCGGTTTTATACTTACTCCCGCGGTACCATCGTCTCCGTCGCTTTTCTTAATCCGTATAAAGCTTCCGTACAATCCTGACTTTGCGCTATTTTCCAAGCGGGTCTTGTAGCGGACCCGACATCGTAGTATTCAGAGTAGCATTCGTAAATAAAATTAATACGACAAGACACGTTTATTATTATTTTTATATTTTTTTTAATTTTTTTTTTTATTTTTGGCTACATTCAAAAATATTAGAGAGTTAATATTTTAGTTTAAATATTAAAGAAAAAAAAAGGGAAATTTATTTTACGATTTTGCGCTGGTTGATTTTAAAGCGGATAGACGTATTGAATGAACTCATCAAA
Organism: Cardiocondyla obscurior; assembly: GCF_019399895.1. Lineage (NCBI taxonomy): Eukaryota > Metazoa > Arthropoda > Insecta > Hymenoptera > Formicidae > Cardiocondyla > Cardiocondyla obscurior. Next base: position 179,550 of record NC_091882.1, read on the forward strand.
TTTGAATTACGCAAGAAACACGGGAGAGAAGAGGTATCGATCACACGTGTGTCGTGACTGCGAATCTGCTGTCCTCGCAAAATGAAACGTGTCGGTAGGATAACACCAGACGTGTATAGTCTTCTTTGAGAAGAGATCAGTATGTTGCGTGCACATATCCGGCCGTGGCATGAATGCGGCACGGTTTTTTAGCACGGGCACGGGGAGGGAAATCAACATAATTGTTAGTAAAATATTTACGTAAGTCTATTTATAACGTCCGCGTGCGATGTAGGCGCGAGGAAAGAACGCCTATCATCTTTGCGCGTCCCGTTTCTTCTATCCCTTGCATTTTCATACGCACATACGTCGAGTTTCACGCACCGATTGTTACACGCACGCACGCATTCGAAAACGTTGCACCACCCGGCCGTAAATCGAGGCTCGTGTGATTACGGTGACAAAATCGTAAACGAATCGGCAACAGAAAATTCGTTTTTATGTAGCGCAGTCGTATAGGCATATATCACGGAGACTTATCGCGTCGACGTATCAAATTATGCTCCATTTGTTGACCCTTACTAAGGAAAACAATGACGCGCGAGAAAATAGACTCAATTCATTTGTTTGGAATTTTAATCGAGATAGAGGAGGCGAGTGATTGTATATTTTATAATGAAATTGTTTTGGATAAATGTTGCTTTCCCACTAATCAAAGTCTCTCTTCCTAGTACCGGTACAAAGACGACAGCTTATTTTTTTATTATCGCCGACCGTTTGTCTTCTTAATGTAAATTATATATTTTTTTCTCGCTAAATATAGAAGCGAATTAAGTAATTGAGCAGAACTCCCGTCGTTTTTGTTCATAAAAGATACTGTAAGAGCGTTTGTTTACGTTCGAAACTAAAGTATTTCGGTCCATAAATAAAACGTTCATAATATCGACGTACGTGGTTTAAAGAGTACCTTATGCTTCCGAAAGGACTTTGTTTCATTAAATATTTTAAAATATATTCAGCCGAGTCGATTATTACTTCGAATATGATGAATGTTACGTTTAATTATTTTATCACACATATTTTTTAAATGACATTTAATTATATGCATATTATTATTATAATTATACATTAAATGAATTAAATGTTTTGTGAAACAGAGAGATTATGAAAACGGAAACTGCATCCGACATGTTCTTATTGTGAAACAAATATTCTTCCGCGCTCGTTTTTATTTTTACTCTCGTGACTCACCCGCGTCGACAAAAACTGACAAGCGGAATTCATGACACACACGATCCATCAGTAACTCTGATTTTTTTGCAAACAAATTATGAAGCGGTTAAATCGCGCAATTAACGTTGCGAGAAAGGAAATTTCTTTAGAAAAAGCTTTCGCACAGATAAAGCTTCGACGGAACATTTAAATTAATATTGAATAACATAAAAATTCAGTTTTACGACTATACACTTTAACGAAATAAAAAAAAATTTTTTTTAATCAATGAGCAAAATTAATTTAATATTTTATATTAAGAAACAGAAGCTTATTGTAGCGCAGAAGGTTTATATGAATGGAAAATTAAACATTACTTTACGGCGGGTTAATAAAAAGAAAAAGAAAGGTGGTGTCACTTATCGCAGGTTGAAAGTATCATTGATGTAAGTGTAAAGTTGCACACATCTCCTGCACGCGATTATCTGATATCTATCGAATGCGTCACGGTGCGGCTCGCTTCGGGAACGCGGCCGCGTGTATCAGCTCGAGGAATGTTTCTAATTCATCCTCGGCCGATCTATTAACGTTTTAGAGAAGCTGCACGGATCGTGTTGGACATTTGGCAAAATAATACCGAAAGTGCAACGTGCACTGCGACTTTGCGCTTAGTAAACGCCAAGTTTCGCGGTGCCGGGCCGGCCGGTGCACGTGCACTGGCGTGACATTGGCCAATTGCGAGTCGTTCCGAGCTGTACGCATCGGAAATTATTTCCGGTAACCGGATCGCTGATACATCCTGGGCGATCAGCCCCGGTGATTATCCCATTCCTGCGGTTTTTCATCGCGTGTTACAAATTACACGGCTTCGGAAAGCGCGACCGCGTGCCCGGCCGATCTCCGACGGTTCCTCGCGTTAACGAGGGCCACCGGTGCCTTTCATCATTGAAATACGTCGAGGTGTTGCGCAACACTTCGGGGACGATCTTGCGTTAGTATTTATCGGAATTACGTCGAGCTTTTGTTCATTACGTAACGGCAAATTCTGTCGCAATTCCAGCGCACGACTTAACTTCCTATAACGTGCTCGAGCTCCGCGCAATTGTACCGAATCGTATAGTAAAATTATATTCGTAGCTGTTCTTCATCAGATGCTCGTAATTTATTTTGTTATTATCATTATTATTATTATCGCGAGTTTAGCGCAAATTTCGCTTCCATGTATCTCCATCCCGTTAATGCCTGTGACGAATGGATATTCATTTTGCGTATATTGCCCGGTGCTTATGTTTATTATTTCATCACTCGGTCTCTCCCTTTCCTATCTTTTTTTATTAGTAATTTGCTTAATTTTATTTGGTTTCCCGGTAAGTTACCCGGTTGCGAAACGTCTAATTGTAAACTCGGTACCATCGATTTTCTTTCAAGGCTCGTTATATCCCGTTTATGATAACAAAGTAAACGTACAGAGCGCAAATGGCTGGTCAATAATGATTTCTATAACTTACACGGTGCGCGCTACTTTGCAGTAAATTTCAATAGTTGCGGGCAATAAAGTTTCATCACAATGCATTGAATGTGTGATGTACCGCTACCTCTCGCAGGTTCTTGCGACCGTCTCTCTCTCCTTTTCTCTCTCTCGCCTTCTCTCCGCAATCTTCGAAGACCACGAAAATGCAGAACTATCATATTTATTATCCCATTAAGAAAAGCTCGTACCTATGTCGGATTGAAATCAGACCGAATCAGAATACAAGCTGAGTGTATCCGACAACAAAACTGGAGTGCCCTACCGACCGCAATAATTCTCTCGGTTAATTTAAACATTTCATTTAATTTCACCGATAAAATTACACACTCGAGATATCTGTAGAATAAATGTTTGTACGCGAGTGGGTACTCTAGTTAATGATAAAATATCGGAATGCAGCAGCGCAGAAGCACCCTACACATTATGTCATACCACTCGATCGTATCTCTCATTGTCGGCTCCGCCCTATCAAATAGAGAGAACGTTATCAGAACTTATCGCCTCTGATTCTACGTTCGCGGGGCAAGTTTCGTATAATTTATTTCAAGACAATGCCGGGCTAAATGCGTTATATCGAATGTACCGAATAAATCTAAGGGAATGTGATCACGTACCAATTGGATCTTGCATCGGGTCTTAACGTTAGGTCGCTAAGTGCAACGGCTTACGTTAATGAGCCCGCGGCGTTTTAGCGTATCGGCGACAATTGTGCCCGAAGCCGTGCGGAGTTCGTTAGCGCGCTCTTCCTCCTAATGTTCCGCGTCTTCTTCCTTTCGGCGAAGGGAAAAAGGAGCGGCTACTGACGGCGGCGATCTATTAATAGAGCGCGAACGCTGCTACGGATGATGATTGTCGTTACGCGCTTTGAGCGATAACCGTGTTCGCGTTAGCGTCAGATGACCAGGAGCTAGAAGAAAGGCAATCGCGGACCCCTCGCTTGAGGGATTCACGACACTCGCGAGGGACGTACGGCTTCGTCTCGACGGCAAGCGGTCTTAAACCAATTTTTTTTTCTCAAATTACGTAAACAGTTGCAAAAAAAAAAAAACAGAGAAGAAAGGAAAATTTATTCGATAATTACGGATCGATGTGCACGTACTTGAAATTTTAATTTTGTTAAAGCGCGAATCAAATGTTTGTCGTTTAACATGGTTTAATTCATTTTTCGTTTTTCTTTTTATTCACAGAACTCGTTTGGCAGACCCGATGACATCGTCGCCGCGGAGACGCTCGCGAATCACGTGCGGTGTAACAACTCCTTCGTACACGCCGTGTTCCAAGCGCAGTTTCGGTCTAGTCTGACTTGTCCGAGATGCCACCGGCAGTCGAACACCTTCGACCCCTTTCTGTGCGTGTCGGTGCCGGTGCCGCAAAATCATCGGCAGATGAATCTCTACGTGAACGTTCTCTACACGTCGCAGCAGCCGCGGCAGGTCAAAATCGGAGTGAGCGTGAATCAAGCAGCCAACGTGAGGGAGCTGCGGGAGATCCTAGCCAGCGACACAGGCGTGGACGAGAATCACATGCTACTGACCGAGATTCACGACGAAGGATTTCATAGGTTAAATTATAATTTAAACACTCCAAAAAAAATAGCACCCTTGGACATAGCAATGAGCACGGGGGAACAGTTAATAGCGCTGGGAATAAATTTTATTCGTGCATTTATGCATTAAGAAAAAAGTAGAGAGCGCGAAGGTACGAAGGTATAACTTAGCAAATTGTTTTTTAGTTTTTAATCTCTTGATCGATTCGCACTGTCTACTAAACGTTTTATAATAGTGAAGCAGAAAAGAGTGTTAACTTATTCTTTCTTTCCGTAGAACCTTCTCTGACTGTCAACCTTTATCCGTGATTATGGAAAACGATCCGCTTTACTGCATTGAGCTGCCGCAGTTGAAGGAGCCTACGGAGCAAGCATATATCTTGTTAGTTTGGATCAACGTTCTCGTGAAGGGGGATCTGAGGCAACGTTTCGGCAGCCCGTACACGATGCAGGTATCACGCGAGACGTCCTACGAGGATTTGCAGAAGCTTCTGCTCAAGGAGATGCATAGCACGCTAGCGGATGATGTTCTCACGACCAGTCAAAATCCGGGGCTCTTCAATATCCGCGTGGCGGACCCGGCGGCGACGCCGATCCAGGACGAGCATCCTTGTATCGATCCCTGCGTGGAGCATCCGCTTTACACGGAACAAATCGAGCAAGCATTGGCGCTTTGCGCCGACGACTCGGGTCCGCAGCACGTAAAGCTGATTCTTGAATGGGACGAAGCCACCAAATGCAATATTATACAGGATGATAGCGACCAGATTGAGGAGCACGCGAGCGTAAAACAATTGAAGACTAATTCTGAATTGGGTGGCGCGGTCACTTTAGAGGAGTGTTTCGATTTGTATACGCGGGCAGAGATACTCGGGGCAGAAGATGCGTGGCACTGTCCTTATTGCAACAAGAAGCAAGAAGTTGTAAAAAAATTAGGCCTTTGGTCGTTACCCGATATATTAGTCATACATTTAAAGAGATTTCGTCAGCAGTCTAAGCAACGGTCAACGTCCAAGCTGACTATGTTGGTAGATTTTCCTTTGTACGGCTTCGACATGACACCGCATCTTGCCCACAATGGCGTTCAAACGACGCATAGCAATGTCACCAGCTTGGGTGGTCTAGGCTGGTCTCCTTGGAAGAAGCCACGTCCGCGACAACATAATATTCCCAAGTACGACGAGAACGTTTACGATCTCTACGCGATATGTAATCATCATGGGCAGGATCTGCAAGGCGGGCATTACACAGCGTTTTGCAGAAATCCGTATGATACGCAATGGTACTGCTTCGATGACACGCGCGTGGAAGCAGTCAATGATACGAATTTAATCACAAACGCGGCATACATGTTATTCTACCAACGAAGGGGTCTGTCTAATAACTCGACGGGAAATTCGTCCGCGGCGTCCACGAGCTCGACCGGTTCCGGTTTAGATCACTGGGTGTCAAAAATGCCTCCGTTTTATTTTAACAATAAAAGTACCAGCGATGTAACGAACAACAAGCAGAGTAAATCACAGGAAATACTCTGCCAGGAGAAAATAGTCGAGGAGAAGAACATGACTAACTTCACTAGAGGCTGCGGCAATTACGCGACTCTACAGCCGAAGAAGAGGAACGCGGCGACGGAAACGGATATTGGCCAGATCGATCACTACTCAGATGATGAAGCACCTTGTAGAAGAGAATGGGTATGTAGTACATGTTGTTGTTACTCAAATTAGACATATTTGTAATATTATTTTTGAAAACGTAATATTAAGTTTTAAAAATAACGTAATTAAATTATTTTTATTATAATGTTTTACGACAGGCCTCCCCAAAACCTGTGCGAAAGACATCATCCATTACGTTGACGCCACACATACCACCAGCAATAATTCAGACTGCTAGCAGTGATCCAAATACAACGGTGATACACGAATCTACGTTGTAACACACGATATAAGCCAGACTGAGAAGTCTGGCTCGAGCAATGCTCAATGTACAGTGCCTGGTGTGCCGTGATGTTTAAACAACATCGAGTGGCGAGATTAAAAGGAAAAAAAAAAAAAGAAAGACAATTCCGATAGAATAATAAAAATCCGTTATTTTTCGATTACTGAGCAAAGAACGATACGCCGAGAGACGACAAAAGGTCGTTTCTTCATCTCGAATTTATATGGAAAACGCTTTCTCATGTGAATACCGAAGTGGATGACGGATTTCAGCGACGCGGCTTTCTTTCGCGTATGTTATTTCGAATGGTGTAATAAATCTACACGCAGACGATCTTTTGAACGATAAATAGAAATATGAGGCATTAGTAATTTTTGTAATTGTAATACCGTGTTTGTATACAGCTCGCGTGGATTGTATTATATAATAGCAGCTAAAATAGCTTTTTAAAAAGAAGACAAATCTTATACTCAATATATATATATATATATTTTTTTAAAAATATATATATATATATATGAAAAATTGCGTATATTCTTAAGAGAAAAGGAACCTCTAGTGTTTATATTATACAGTTAAATACCTTGAATGCAATAGGCAACTAAATTCTACCTATGTCCAGAGGAAAGAAAAGATATTTCCGAAGTGGTTTAGCGCAGTCGTAACGCGTCTACAACGTCATTATGTCAACGTCGCATCGTGTCATTTTACAATGAAAGTATATGACAATAAGAAACAAAAATAAATTTGTACATTAAAAATTCTCCCTGCGTTAAAAAAAAAAATATATATATATATATATACTTTATTTTCTTCATAATTGATTGTTTCTGGACATACATAGTATAGCTATTCAACCGTTGCTTTGAGAATCTATGCTTATATCTGTAATATTTATATTATACCTGTATCATCCACTAGTGGCCTTATCTAAGTAATTAATATTGACTACACACGTCACATTATTACGCATATTAATCATATGTATTACTCACAAGCGTTTTATTTTAGATATCGAGACTGTTTTTTGCGAGAGTCACCGAATCATGTAACGTTAATTTCGCAGTATCCTTGTCTGATTTAAGTATCGTTTAAGAAAATATCTGTGAGAGTTATAGTTTATATTACAGCCTACAGTCAAGTTCTTCCAACGGACTGTGTAGACACTGCGCTCCAGCTAACGCGACTAAGGAGCGATCAATTTCACCGTGCGGACGGCTTTTCTACATAATACGGAGACCAAGGCGAATCCGCAGTTAATTTCTTACCGCGATTGAACATACTTCAATCTCTCAAGTTTTAACAATCATTCCAATCTGGATGTTAAGTAGGATGCGAATATGAGAGCGAGCGCAAGCGCGTGAAAGCGAGAATTTATAAATATATATATATGTATACATACAAGATTATATATAATGAAAGAAAGACGTTTAAGTTATTCTATTAATTAACATTTATTACTAGTCACACGTATCGTGGACACGGGTAGTTAGCAACGACGATTAGAGATCGGAAACGGCTAAATGTACCGCAAGTTACTACCCGCTATGATTTTAAAAGTTCCGTCTAACGATTTGAGGATACTCGCATACACGACATACATATATGTTATCACACATCAATTATTCTTTCGTTAAAATAGAGAATGTATATGTACATATATATATGTATACGGAAGAAGTAAATTATTCCAGTTTTTATGTACGTTACAGTACTGTATGTAATTTGATTATTATCAATCTATGACTCTCATCGTGCGTTTGCATTTTGTTATACGTTTACAGAGAGGAGACGCGAGTGATATCTTACAATTCGTTACGTTTGACCGTATATATACATATGTATATGTATATTTATACATATATGCGTACCGTCTTTTTGAATATCTTTTTTAGGATTAGCGGTAACTCTCATCTGCAAAACTTCTTTACTTATCGACCAAATAAAACGAGGATTTAAATAAACGAGACGGCGCTGCGACTCTGATAATCTTACCGACGATATGGCAAGAAACACGAATAACTTGAATGATTGGAAAATAAATACGATGAGGCAGATAGCGCAAGGTATTTTTCTTTCAACTCTGCATCAAGACGATCTCTTTTCTCTTTGCATTTATTTTTATCAACGTGGACTCTGTAATTTCTATTTGACTGTCATTTCTTTTAAAACTTTCAATGGAAATAGCACAGATAATTTTTATAAACTCGAAGAGAATTAATTATTTTTTTTTTTTATTAAATTCCTCACGAGGAACGTAAAGTTACCTCGAAATAAACTAAAGAATTCTTTTCGGTAATTCGAAAAGGATTCCGTAAAAGTGTACCTTTGATTTTTCATGAATTTTCTTTTGTACCCAATAGGTCTCGGGGATCCTGTAAAAATTCACGTAAAAGCGAATCCCTTTTGATGTCGGAATCGTTTTTAGAATGGAGAAGGGGAACAAGGAAAGGAAGAATTTATTTCTTACATGTAAATGTTATACATAATTCAGACACGGCTAAAAATCAATATCGCACATTGATTAAATTCGAATTAATCGTCGATCGATCGATGGATGACGAATCTGAAGTTGCCGGGGTGGGCGTATATGATCCAGCTTTGCGTAATTTTGTTTCAGTCAGCCGAAGAGCGTCGAAGCAGGAAGGCGAACGTCAGGAAACCGAAGCGGTACGGAGTGAACGGAGGCGCGAGTCGCGCCGCGCGACTCTATTCACGACCGGACTCTACGAAGATGGCGCCACCCACCCTTTCCCTCCTCGGCACTACGTTCCTCCATCGTCGGCCGCGTCGCGGTGGAGTCGCTGCTGCGTCAGTCAGTCGGGCTTGGACTACGGTTGGGTGTGTGTTGTGCGTCGCCGGTTGCGTTTACGTACGCGAGCGTACGGATTTGTCACTGAGAGGAAAAAAATCGAGGTAAGAGCCAACGCGCGCCGCGGCCTCGCCTTCGCCTGCTCTGCGCGCGAACGTCGTTTAGAAAATTCCGTCTTATCGCGCGCGAAGGAAAGAAGGGGGTAATGAACCACCGTCGCGCTTCTGTCACGCGAACTCCACCGCGCCGGTGGACACACGCTTTCTCTCTCTCTCTCTCTCTTCCGTCGGACTCGCCCTAACCGATATACGTACATCCTAGCTGCTCCTGTGCGCGCGATGCGTCCTCCGGGTGTGCGAGATGCGACGCGCTCGTTTTCTCGAACGTCACGGGGAAAACGCGAGGCGCCGCTCCGTTAGCGCGAGATAAGCGAGGGATCGAAGAGAAGGCGAAGCGGGAACGGGACGGTGACACGGTGCGGGTAGAAAGAGGGACGGAGAAAGAGCGAGGAAAGTGGAAGGAAGCAGAGAGCCCCGATGGCGCTCACAGTCATCTTCGTGTGTACTCTCGGGGATCGATATACGGTACACACTCGGGGACGGTGGTGTGTGGGTGCGGGAATACATTACATCGAGTCTCCCTGAGCCGCGTCACTTCGCCCGCGCGCGTGTGTGCGTGCGTGAGAACGCGAGAGGAAAAGAGAACGAGCGAAAGCGGACGAAAGATAGAAAGAAAGAGAAAGCTAGAAAAAGAAGGAGCGAGGAGGCCTCGGGACGACGGACTGCGCGGAGTTGGATTTCGTCGACAGGCCCCCGTAACCAAAGAGATCCCACCAGATGTTGCGTAGCGCGGTCCGAGGAGCTCGTAAAAGCGCCGGGTGTTTCGGTAAAGTTTGAGCCCGGACGAGGGGAAACGAGAGAAAAAAAAAAAAAAAAGAAAGAAAGAAAGAAAGCGAGAGAAAGACGGACGGAGTCGAAACCCCTGAACCGCCGAAACCGCCTTTTTCCGCGACGAAAGCTTTGTCTTTTCCCCACATGCGTGAAAAAAAAGAATTAACAGACGGATATACTTTTGTTATGTAATTCCAGCTCAGAGCTATCGATCGACAGCTTTAACGAGTACGCCTCGGTTGATCCAACGAGGCCCTTTCGGCTCGCTTTTGGCAATCTGCACCGAACTTCCGCGTCTCCGAATAACCGGACGGCGCGGATGTGCACCGCCTTCTCCGTGCCGAGTCGTCGAAGTTATCGAACGGAGGGGCCCCGTTTACCGTCTTCGCGCATGCAATGTGAAGCGACCGTTTCGCTGAAACGTCGCGCGTCGCGACGACGACGACGAGCGTGGAGCGATATGATCGAAGGCGGAACGAGCGGTTTACCACTCGCGATCGCGATGGGTCGATGACTTTTTAGCGTGCGTCGACTCTAGATTTCCTCCTCCCGCGGCCGAGTGCTCTCGAAGATCCGGGACAGCGCGCTTTATTTATTTTCATAAGAGCCGCGTGCTCTGCGGAAAAGGCTTGGCCCTTCCGGGCGTTGGGACGCGAGAATTCGCGGAGCGACTTTGATCGTACCCCGGTTAACCCGACAAGCGATCACTTTGATCGCCGGCGAAGCCCCGCTACTGGGGAAACTTGGAATCTACAGTATGCTCGCTCCGAATCTAATCTTCAGCGTCGAATAATATAGCGGACTCGCAATCGTATCTTTGTTAAGTAAACGGTACATGTGTCGCTCGACAAATTAATCGGGATTCGAAGTCAACTGGACAAACAGAAATTACCTGGGCAAACTCGTTAAGGAAACGCTCGACGGAGATTGCTTTATTCCGAGCTCCGATGCGGAGGGTTTAAAAATAATTAAGTGTCGAAATAGACGGCAGGCGATGCGGACGTTTGACACATGCCGATATCAATTTGTCACATTTAATACTCGACGAAGAGTCATCGTTTTTCTTAGAAATTCAAAGGAAATGCGTACGTCCGAGAAGTTTTAATAGTTGAAAAATTGCTTAAACGATTTCTATCACGTAAAAGTTATCTATCTGTAAGATAAAACTCGTAAATGTTACGAGAATTAAAACTGACGCGTGACAAATTGACTCGAGTCATTTGGCAAACAAACGAAGACCGAATATGATAAACGACGAAAGCGTCGGTAATAAAATTTGCGCCAAGAGTTTCTCGCCGAGCAGTATTTTCTTTAAATTCCGACACTTTTATCGACTTGTCATTTCTACATTTCAAAGCACCGACATTGTTTACCGGTTAACAACCACATAACTCAATCATATCTCATTTTTCTACGTTTAAATAAATTTTACTTACGAAAAGGAAGATAAAAAAGAAATAAAAGAGGAATAAAAAAAGGAATAAAAATAATATATTTAAAAAAAGGGAGAAAAAACAAGCGCTTTCATCGTTTATCATATTTATTCCACAAATCAGTCAGCAATTTAATTTACAAGTAATATCGCACTGCAAAGCTTCCTCGGTTAGACTTTTTCGCAGAGACGTTCGCTCGTTCACTTGCGTTGGTCGTCGATCTACGGAGAAGGCGCGAAAATCCGATGCATTATAGACGAAGCTTGTAAAGTACGGCCGGTCTTAGAGAAACGCACGGGCGGAAAACATTAGAAAGACAATACTTAAATATTGCATCCGCGAAACGAGTGCGAGGAAAACGGAGAAGGGTAGGGCTCGGATGTGCGGAAGGAACAAGAACGAGATGGCGGTGGAATGCGGAAAGTATGCATACCATGTGACCATACTTATCATTTATGTGTCTTTTGTTTGCGCCCTGCGCCCTTTACGGTTCTGTCCATTTTTCGTCACGCTTTTGTACGCCTCGCTCTACCTCGCCGCTATCTGTTCTTCTTTAAAGTCTGAAAACATAAAACATTTTTCCTGTTTTCTTCTTCTGTTTTTTTTTTTTTTTTTTTCTCTTTTCTTTTCTTTCTACTTCCGCTCCCGAACGTATAAAGCGTAGAAAAATACGATCATGAGGGAGCAATCGTGTATTCTTCTCATATTGTCAAACTTATCACATCTTCGGCTCAAAAATGTAGGAAAATGCGTACTTGCTGCGCTTGAAACTTATCTCGTGAAGCAGACGTTCGGTGTTCGCATGAAATCAATGTCGCATCGATATTTGAACCGAGACTCGAACGGCGCGGAGTCACGTCGAAGGATTTTTAAATTCTGATCCTGGCGCACGTCTCTGTTTTATCCCCGTGCGTTTTTTTTAAATATATCGGATGTAAAACAGCACTGAATAAAAAGAGCAAAGAATATTTACTCCGAGAGAGCAGCGTGTAAACGTTGGGAAATTCGGGGGCTCCGTGCTGTTTTTAATTAACTTTAAGTGAACGGTGAAACGAAATACCGTTTTGAAATAATCTTCGGGCCGTGCCTCGAGTATATAGCTCTAAAATGAGTTTTAATTAATTATCGCAATTCATAACCGTCGTTCCGCAGTCGAGTCTCTCGAACTTGACATGCAGAAAGTTCCGAAGTGCGGAAATTTCGCGTTATCGGCCGCTCTTATCGCTCGCCTCTCTTCGCAAATGCACGATTAATTTTCGCGAGTCAGCGAGGAAGCGATTTGATCTCGCGATGCTCCCGTTGTGATTCTGCAATCGAAGGCGACGGACCGAAAGACGCGATTAATACTTCGCGAGCTCATCTCTTTCGCGCGTGCTCAAAAATATTTCAAACTAATCCATTTATTCTCTGATTATCGTCTTTCTCGTTCGCGGGGTCACCGCACGGCCCCATAGGAGACGTTTACCGTCACGTTATAGTTCATCGATCGTAGCGGTTTGCATGTCGCGATGTCGACCGGCAGCGGTGATCGGTCGATGACTTTTTGCGCACGACGACGCGGTGCGATTCCGCGACACGCTCGAGTCGGCGGGCCGGATTACCGTTTTAATATCCAAAAAGAAGAAAAAAAGAAGAAAAAACAAGGCCAATCCGCTTGTTCTTCCGTCGTGATAGCGAAGGACCACTCGCCGGAACGATGAAAATTTCATGCGACATAAGAGACAGGTGCGACGAAACTCCTGTCGTGAAACTTGCGCTTAATGTGAATTCATGAGAGACGACGTGCCGCGTTAAGAAACGTTTCCAAAATGCTGACGAATTGTAGGATAATGACGCAAATGTCCAGAGCCTCATTAGTTGACGCTATTATTTATTTAGCTGCTCCGAACGTATATCTTTCTGGGAGGTTTGTCTCTGGTGATAAAGCGCGGGTTTTTTTTTTTTCTTTATTTAATATTGCCGGGAGAGAGGCATAAGCTATGCTCGCGTTACGTGCAGACTCTACGCTTTATGTATTTAAAACGAAATAGACGTCGTGGGCAGCTTGAACGGAAAGGGAAAAAAAAGCCTGCAGACGAACGCAAAAAGTAAAACGACTATAGCACGAACGGACTAACATAACAAAGGATTTAGTTCATTGCACCGCGTTCTGATGTTAGTTTAAAACCTGAAACTCGCCAATTTGGACTTTTCGCTAGGTATTCTGTCGCCGTTTAAAAGCATAATTTATTATAATTTTTTTGAACGCCACATCTCTAGATAAGATGCAATTTTAAATTTATGCAGTTTATCAACATGTCTATCACAAGTGATGAATTATCGTTTTTTTAATTTTTTTAACTTTATTGCTTTTATTTTAAATAATCACTGTTTACTTTTTTGCATTAGCACAGAGATAAAATCTATTTAGAATTGCAAATATTTCTCCGAAGTAAATTGCAAAAAATTAAACATTGCAAAAAATTATTTAGATTTGCTAATCTCCTGTTTAATTAATCGAGATACTTGACGCTTTTGTTTTCACTCCGCGACTTTATCTTACATCTTTGAACCTTATTTTTTCTTGAACTCGTTAAATTTAACTCTCGCAGCTTGGAACGAGTAACAGAGTTGATAACAGTTGATTGCAGTTTTTAGTTGAGCTTCTCACTTTCGAAACTAGGCTATCGACTTTTCAGAAAGTAATGTCTGTATAAGCTCGTACGTTGTGCGAGGCTGACGATGCCAGTGTTAGGGTTTTTTCAACTATACACATATTTTGTCAAGTTAAATAAGTTTCGAGTCCTCTTTTCAAGATAGCCGGTCGAACTCGAAGTGACGCAAAGTTTTGCTGTATTTTCTGTCTCGTTAACTTTTTTTTTTTACACTGAAAGAGCGAGATCAATGCACCCAGCATAAAAAAACACACATACACAAAGAAGGGCGGCGCATTGTGTCGCGAGCCGCTGCTAAAAAAAAAAAAAAAGAAAAACTAGAAGAATGACGTTACGTGTCGGGATGACAGAACAGATGGATTGTAATACAAGCAGCCTTCGTTTAAAATCACAGGGTGATTGGCGGTGGACTTTATTTATCACTCATACAACGGCGCGGCCGATGAGTCAATATGAACGCGCGTGATACTCGAGCCGCAGATTTCTTCCGGTACGACAATATCGCCGACGGCTTTATCGAACGGGCACGACCGGCGCCCGCCTGCGAAGGCAGAAATAAAGAATTTCAAGCCGCCGAGCAAGTCGCTGCACGGTGAACTCGCGGGGCCATTCGCGCACGACGGGATCAATCGCTCGGTCGAGAGACAATTCGCGTAACAATAGCTCCTCATTTGCATATCGATTGCTCGCCGAGTGCCCGAATTTTCAGACGGGCACGACGCGAACTGTATTAAATCCACGGCGCCTTCGATACTCGTTCCCGCGTTCGTTTAATTTTCCACTTTAGTTCGCCGAGTCATAACTCGGGGGACGGATTTCGCGGAAGACAATTGAGATGGCTTGATCTCATTTCAAAGTTACCGGTCCGCGGCGATATCGGGTAACAAGGAAGCGCGTTTATTGTGTCGCAAGGTCGTTATTGAAATCGAGAAGCAAGGGCCACGGTGGGTGTACCGACTTTGAATAATGCGCAAAGCGTTCATTGAAAGCCAGGCGTTCGTGTTGGTTCGCCGGCGATGCATAGGCTTCAAGGATAAAACGGAGCCGGGAAAGTGGGTTAATAAACCGTACGTGTACGTTGCACTTTATCGATCCGCGATATATTTATTACAGAGATAGGTATTTGTTGCTCGCGGTAATGTCTGCGGAGGCTTAATATAGAGCGCGATGCATATAAAACGCCGCCGCTAATCAACCGACGGCGTTGCATCATGTTTGGTGCACCGTGACGCGCTAACACGTTTTCCATGCGGCGAATTAATTCTCATTAATATCCGAGATATCCGATTGACACTTCGTGCGGACGCGAGCGTTTTATTTACGCGGGTTTTATTTATTATCAGGCGCGGGTATTAATTGCGATATTAATTCGCCGACGTGCTTTTGACAACGCGAGATAAACGAGAGGTGCGCCTTTTGTAATTATTAATCGTTGTTGTGATTTTAAATAAGCCCGCTTAATTTGTATCAATGCGGCGCCGCGGGATTGTAGGCGGGACGTAAATATAATGAGCGCTGAGGTTTTCTTAAAAATGTTAACAATAGAATAACATTGGGCTGTTCGGGCCCATTAAACCTATTTCCGCCGATATCCGACGGCTAAAAAGCATCTCGGGGGAATCCTTTCGCTGCGCTTTTGTGAACGTCAATGAAGCGAGAGGGACGGAGGACCGCCTGGCAGGCGCAGACTTCATTAATTAAGCGCGCGTTGATTCCACTACGGAAGAGTTGAATCACTACGGTAAAACGTTTTGCGACACTGAGCGACGCCGGCGTATTTAGCTCAAGATTGAATCGTGACTCGCAATAGAGGAGAGCGCAGCGCGGAGGCTGGCTCGCAATATGTTAATGAAATGATAATCGAATTGAAACTCCCGATGAGCCTTTTTCGAAAAATTTGACGTTCAATTTGCGAGCAATTCTCTATCACGTACTGCTGGAAATTCCCGCGAAGTGGCACGTTCCGACGAAATTAAACATCGCTTTCTGTTCTCGTTTCCCTTTTAATTTAATTTTTTAATTTTTTTTTTCTTTTCTTTTTTTTTTTTTTTTTTTTAGTTTATTCGTAAAAGCGTCGATCCCTGGAGAATATTCGCGTTACTCAGGCTTGGTTCTAATCCGTATGCAATTGAAACGAATGCGACGGGATAATCGAAATGTATATGTGCACAACGGATATATGGAAACGGATATCCAGTGAAATGCGAAACTTATCTCATTTGGTTGAAATTGATTGCGATGAAAAATATATATTTATTAAAGTGACGACACGGCAGAAAAACCTTTACGTATTTTTTTTTTTTTTAAGGAAAATTAAGAAAACTTGTCTGTCCGAATTTGTTACGACGTTTAATCTAATACGTCTTTCATTTATTTTCCGCCTTCTTATTTTATTTATCTATTTATTTTATTCCTATAAAGAATGCAAAGTAATTCCGTTGTAAACTGGAACTCGCACTCGATTACAGAGAACTCTTGCAACTTTACGTTACGTAATTGAATGATAACAGAAACTTTTAATAGCTCGCGTTCTCCGTGCAGTATCGAGCTCTCCAACGTGTTCGTATAAAAGATATAAAAGCGCGGCGGGGAAGGAGGCGCGGCACCATGTAGGAATTATTATTCGATTATGCAAATGCGGAAGTTGGAAATATCGCGTTGGGGCGCAGATGCTTCTTCGATTGACCGGGGCAGAAAAAGAAAATTCAAGCTGTACACGTTCGCGACGACGTAAGTCAGCGACGAAAGTCTCAATGACGGCGAAGGAGAAAAAGAGGGAAGCCGCGACATTTTTTTTTACAGTTTTTTCGAGCGAATTCTCGAAGGTCGGCTTTAATTAATTTGTTACTTTCTGTTTGCAGCTCGCTCGCGCGTAGCATGTCTTGACGAGTAGGAGGAACGGCTTCGACTGGGTTCTCGGCAGACAAGGGTTCTCCACGATGGCGGGCGGTCAACAGCTTCCGGAGCAGTACACGGTGCCGCAGTACGCGAGGATTTTCCACAGTCTGCCGCATCTGAACGTCTCTTTACACTCGGTCAATAATACGTTCAATCCCCACTCCGAGATCTATTTAGAGGTAAGTCTGCCTCGACGCGCCTCGACGGATCGCGGCCCGTCGCTTTCGACTTCTTTGGCCGCGATCGTCCGCTAGCATCCCCGTGGTCACGGCCAGCTTATTCCGTTCTTCCCGCCGTCCTCGACCGCGTCCGCCGATCACGGCTGTGGGCCGAATCAATCTCGCCGAGATTTAAAACAAAGTGCGTCCGATTGAATCAGAGACCGCGCCGCCGCTGGAGCCTTCAAGCTTACCCCGGGATCGATAAACGAATTGCACGGAAAATCCGGATTTCATACGATCCTCGGTGGCAGTTTCAAGATAAATATTTTATTCATACTTGAAGCGTATACTGATGGGGAACGTCGTAACATCCTCCAGAGGATATCAGCACGCCCGGCTTATTTTCAATCCGCGCCGGACGCCGCGGCGTGTCCCTCTCCGAAGCAGAAGTACGACCGATATAAATATTTGACGTGCAAAAATCTCTCTTCGCGAGACGTCGCGAACATCCCGTTCGACAGCGAGTCGAATCCCACCGGGTCTTTCGTGCAACGCTTTGCAATTTGTCCGCGAGCTGTTCGACCGTCGCGCTGGCGAACATTAGCACGCTAATCGTGGCACTATCCCGCTCGGGTAGTATTCGCTAATTCCTGTTAGTACCTCGATCCTAGAGTTCCCCGGCAGTTATCCCGTGGGATATCCTCTTAGCAACCACGGGGCGCCGATGGCACTTCGGATTATCGCGGTGGATTCGCGATATCGGGCTGAAAGTGCCGATCCAGGATCGATATCGCACGCTGGCGAACGGATAAGAAGGGAGGAAGCGAGAGCATCTGTAACGCTGGGAACGAGATGACGAAGAAACTGTTGACCCGTTCGCTCGAGCGCGAAACCAAACGAGTAAAAGAGAGAAAAAAAAAAAAAAAAGGAAGAAGAAAACGATTCGCGTGCCTACGAAAAGTAGTGCGACACGTCGAGGACACGGGAAAATGAAAAGGACAAAGAGAGTGGTAGGCAAAAAAGAAAGGCCAGAAAGAGGGCAGGTGGATGCCGCGAGCGCGGCAAGAATTCGGGCCCGTGTGTGTAAATGAAAAGCACAATGCCTGGGAAAGCTCAAACAATGCACAAAGGCTTTTGCATAATGTGCCCGGGGCGATTCGCGGGAGCTGGCATCAACGTCCTCGGGTACCCACGTCGGACTACGGGTACATCCCCCGGTTTCTCTCCCTCGTATCTCCGTCGTGTCTCCGTGCGTTCCTTCACGCACGCACGCACGCACTTTCCTCCCTTCTCATCTTTTTCGTTTCCTCTTCTCTCAGCCGTCGAAGTCGAGCGGACTCTGAAAGACGGATGTATTACCAGCCGACGTGGATAAGAAAGCGGGCACGAAACTTCGTCCCGCCAGCATACGCTCCCGTCATGCATGCGGGCACGGCGAGGTAGATTGGAAGCGGAGCTAAGGAACTAAGGCCACGAGAAATGAGATAAAAGCCTCCGGGGGTGGCAGGAAGAGAAGCGGCGGAAGTTACGAGACGGTCATAAGTGCGGCTGGCGCAAGAAGTAAATACGTAAATGCGCCTGGAATAGCATTGCATGCGACCCTTGACGATAACAATACTGTTTTTAAAGCGAGAAATGGGGGAAAGCGAGGGAGATTCCTGGCGCGATACCAATTTTTCGATGTTATTTGTTCGGACGGTCTGCCCTTCAAACCATCCTGCCCGGGGAAAAAAGACGCAAGAAAGCTTCTTCCTTAATTACATTTCAAATTAGACATTTGCTTCCAAAGAACTTTTTACCAGATAAAGCGATCGTTGATTTTATCATATTTAATGGGTATAAAATGCTGTAAAATTCGAAAATTAATATTTTTTAAATCCTTTTAGCTGTCCTTTTTTTTTATAAGCGTCCATGTAAAGTTTACATGAAATAATGAAGCAAAGAACAAAGCTTATGGTCGGATGTAATGTTTACAGAGCCTCGGAATACTAGGAAGTATTCCCGCAGCCTGGTTGATCTTTACTTTGCTGGTATTGCTGGTTTATTTGGTAACGAGATGCTGCGACCGAAGACCGCGCCCCAAGAAGTCGATAACCGCGCTGAAGTGTTCGCTGGCCATTCTGGCGTTGCTCTGTAGTGGAGCAGTCGCTGTCGGTCTTTATGGCAACGACGACGTGCACAACGGCTTGGTGCAACTCGTAGCAGCTGCGAAAAATGTCGACGGAATCCTTATGGGCGTCAGAAATCAGGTATTTCTCTCGCTTGTTCTTGCGACTCGTTTTGTTGCAATAATCGAATTTTATTTATTACATATTGCAATAATAAAAATTTTCAATAAACAGTAAAATCTGAAAATAAAACGATAGCCTGGATAACAGGATGAAGGAAAGTACTTTTGTATTTCTTTAAAAAAAAATAAAATAAAAAGAGTTTTTCTTTGAGTAGGTAAACATTTAATTGATTTAAATAATTTAAGATAATTTAAACCATTTACTCAGCGACGATAAAAAAATTATGACTAATCGAGCATCAATTTACTTTTTGCAGACTGACACTATAGAAGCGACTCTAAAGAAAAAAGTGCAGCCGCAACTAACTGCCCTTGGAGATGAATTCGACGCTCCAGTCAGCAATAAGACTATGCTAGGTTGGCTATTGGCTGCACTTAACGGCATGAAGCAAAACACAAGTATCGCCGTAAATCGAAGTTTCGAAATACGAAAGCCCTTGAGTGGTATCACTCTTGCCGGCGCCATAGGAATGGGAGAGAAGATCGAACAGCTGCGATGGCCTATCACTATGGCGGTTCTGAGCGCTTTACTTGTTCTCTGCGTGGTTCTGGTTGTCGGTGTTGCACGACATTCCAGATGTGTCCTGATAACGTACGTTGTTTTAATTGAAATAATTTAAAACTATAATAAAATTAAAATAGCGAAATACATTGTCTTCTTGTTTATAATTATAAGAGGAGTCAACGAAGTTACTTTAATAGAATATCTTTTCAGATTTTCCGTGTTTGGCTTGTTTGCGGTTATCGTCTCTTGGCTTATGGCGTCATTATACCTGGCCACTTCTGTAGCTCTAGGTGATCTCTGCGTATCGCCTGACGGTTACTTAACTAGAGCTGTACCGTCGACTTTAGCCTCCGAAGTACTCTCGTACTACACGCATTGCGAGAATACGCGCACCAATCCGTTTACGCAAAGATTACGGGACGCGCAGCGTGCGGTGTATAACATGAGACTTAATTTGAACCTGGTAACCCGATTGGCAATAGATCTGTTCAAAGATCAGCAGCTCCAGCCGAAACTCAGCAGTTTGTCCACAGACGTTAACACCGTGGACAGACTCGTATCCGGCTTAGCTACATTACTCGACTGTAAACCTCTGCACAAGCAATACGTTCTCGCCGCCAAGAGTTTGTGTCACTTGGGATTGTAAGTTGATCGCTTTTGTCTGTATTTTAATTACAATTTAGAAAAATCAAATAATTCGTATTTTGAAACGTAATGTACAAACTTACAATTCTGTGTAACGTGTTTCAGGTATGGATTGAGTTTTATGCTAATAGCCAGTTTAGCCGCAGGTCTCTTGTTCACCGTATTGGTTTGGGTGGATTCTCATACGTGGATATACATACGAAAACGGTAAGTGTAAATAAATTATTTAAAAGAAAAGGAAAAATTATATTTTTTTAATTTTATTATCAATAAATAAATGCTTTAAAAGGCATCGTTGTACGTTCGTTAAAAATTAAATTAATAAACGAATGTTTAAACCTGTTTCGTGAACGACGTTTAACATTGTTTCAGAAGGGATTATCATCAGGTTGACGAGCAAGATCCATATTTACCACCATCGGCGGCGTCACAGGCGATAGCAGCAAGGACCCTTCGAGGCCAAGGGTCGTACCCGCCTACAGCCCCTACGCTTAATTCGAATGCTCTTGGCACTCATAATACGATTAAGCAGCCTCTCTTGCTAACGCCGCCCCCACCGTCCTACGCTACTGCGACTGCTCGAGCACGTCAACTGCACGAGAGCATGTTAAAGTTTGTGCATGAGATTTTCAGTTTATTCTCTTTAATTTATTTAGCTATTTAAACTAAAGGGTTTTCAATTCATATTTATCGCGTTAAAAGCTACCATGTTAGATTCGATGCGTCTCCTTTGAATGTTGCTTCCATCATACATACATAGTTTCATTATTATTAAGAATACAAGTTTTTATTGATATTTAGCATATTCTGTTTGACGAATATACGTGATAAAATTCATATAACTGCATTATATAATTAACTGTGCCATTCTTGATTTTATATTTGATGTTCTAATTATTTGAATATTCGTTTTTGGGACATAATCATTTTGAAACGGACTGAATATTATTCTTAGCAAATAACAGTTTTAATTGCTTTCTTTTTATATAATATTGTTATAAAAAATAGTATAGCGCGCTTTATAATCCTCTTTTATCAATATCAATATAACATATATAGAGTTTTGCAGGCGTGATTTGGATTTATGTTTAGATAAGCTGTAAAAAAACATCGGTCATTATGGAAAACAAAGATAATGCTGCAACTTTGTTCGTTTTTTTCGCCATTTACAGAGGTGGGGGTGTTAACGGGAGCGGAGGGGGCGGGGATCACAAATCGTCTCAGCATAATCAGCAATCAACGGGTGGACGAACTGAGCACCGTTCTGGACTCGGAGATCAACCTGGCCAGTACGCGACTCTGAGCAAGCAGTGCAAGACGCTAGAGTCTAGTGATTTTTACTGAGGACACGCCCCCGCAGGGCCCGGTAAATAACATTAATTAATTAAGTAATCAAAGTAATAAAAAAAAAATAAAAAATAAGAAATTAATATTCTCATATATATTGTACAAGGCAACATTCACCAACATGTGCGTTGTGTTTCGTATTATAGGTAGAGAACCACCTTGGACGCCTAGCGTGGCGTCTTTTACCGGTACCCTGTCTCATAATTCGCACGGGCCTGCGCATCTTGCGACTTTCCAAGATTCACGCAAGACGCAAACGCTCGATCCGAAAAACCTGGCCAGTTTGAAAAGGGGGCCAACTCCGGCCTGGAATCAAAACCGACCGCTTCCGCCAAATCCCGCGAGTCAGCAACCTACATGGGAATTCGAGTCGCGTTCACAGACTAACATGAATCAATTTCGATCGTTGGTGCGGAACAAAGCGCCTAATATACGCATTCAGGATCAAATGCAAGACCAGGTTAGAACTTTAGACAGAAATTTCTCGCGCAGTCAGTTTAACGGCACCGCCCCGCAGAACAACACGGTGCCGAACATGTACGGAACGTACAATCGAGCGCAGGGGAGGCAGGAGAAGCCGACGGTGGCTACGCTGAGTCAGGTACAGGGTAGCGATCCTAATCTGTACGCTGTAACGGAACTCTAATCGTGAAAATGAAAGATAATGCGAGATCATGAGTATTCACAGAGCAGAGCTATCGTCGTTTTTACAAAGAGTTTCGCTTTTCAACGAAGCTCAAAACATGCGATCGGAGTTCCTATTTAAAAAAAAAACAAAAAAGCAAAAAAAAGAAAACGATAAATTGATTTTGGGGACCTGCGACAAAAGTGAGAGAAGCAAAATGGAGATGAAAAGAGAGGGAAAAAAAGATTTTTAGAAAACTTAGAAACTTGTGTGAGACATCTACTTTATATCCAAGATTTTGTACTTGTATATCATGTACAGTGATTGTGGTACGTCCTTCTCTACGTTATCCTCTCTCTTTGTTATCGCGTTTTTTTATTAGACCGCGCGCGAAGTATCCAGGAACAGACCGTAATGCATTGTTGACGCAACGACGTACATACGTATTTATATTGCTCGTGGATGACCGGAAGGCTGCATGAACGAACATGCGCAACAAGAAACTTTCACACAAAGCTTTACATTGATATTGTTTATGAAGATACTACTCGCATGTTCATTTTAAGTTAGCCGTTAATTTTGCGTGCAACGTTCAATGCGAGAAGTTAGGTATCACGACTCTCGAAAGAGATACCAAAATACGATAAAATAACTACTGAAGTAACAGTTTTTTATATACTTTTTACATTCTAACTAAACGAATCTATGTTGAATTTTTCGTAAGAGATATTTAATATACTTTAATGTGTGTGAAAATGTATACATATACATCTAGAGTTACCGCACGAATGTCTGGTGATTTTTACGAGACTCTTTGGCAGAATTCGATTGATTATAGGCCACGCTCGATACTGCCAATGCTCAGGCGAATATACTTTTTAAGTACAAAGACGGTGGTAGCACAGGCGTTATGAGTTTTCAGTTTTTATCTATCAGTTTTAAACGAAAAGAAGGGCTGAAAGGTAAATGATTGTTTAACGTCGACGAAAGGATATTTGGAAACATACTTCCACAGGCGGTATTAGTTAAAGATACTCTTTTTGAAGACAGTGAGAATCTGTCACAAAAAATAAAAGAATTAAATAAATAAAAAATAAAAAACTGAATCTTATACTCTGTAAGGACCGAGAATGAATTTTCTGCGGAGCACAGTCTTCCTGAAACGTTCTATAATACCAGAGATCTACCGGGTATCTGGCGATTATTTGGTACTTGTCGAATCGGACAGTTGATTCCGAATTCCGGGAGAATAATTTTATGTCTGAATAATATGCCGGTTGGACAAGTGTTGTTTACTATTACAAGTATCCAGCGAGCATCCGATTGGCGATTTCTTCTCGATTGCCACGGGTGCCTGTCTCTAATAATATTCGGTACATCTCTTTCTCTCTATAATTTATTATCTAAAAGTTTGTAAGAGTCGATAGATTTTCAGCAAACGTAAATGACTTTGTACTGGCATCCGCATATAATTCAGTAAGTCTGTATATAAAGCAGTAACACTTAAGGTTATTGAGTAAACGTGAAGTGTGATAAAACCCGAATCTAAATGTTATTACAGATTTTGTGTGGAGGCATTTTACCATTAATTATATATATACATAATATATACATTTCTTTTTTTAAATTAATTGAACGATTTGACCGTCGCTTTTAATGCGGAAAGGAAAATCGTGCCATTCCAGGAAAACCTGCATTTAACGCAAACCTATTTCCAGGATTTTCTTAGGGCTTGTGTTTAGTCGAATAAAAATCAATTATATAATCGCAATAGCGAGCACTTTAAGAGGAGCGTAAATAGCAAAAGAACTTAATTCAATGTAAATAATTGTAATATTTATTACAGAGCGATAGCTCGTAGACTAGTAGCATATAGTTTAGTTGGATGCTAATTTAAGTTTCAACGATAAATATATGTAAATGTGTGTGCGTGGTGTACCGACCGCGTGCGTGCAATAGAAAACGAACGAATATCGTTTTGTTCGACTTCAGAGATGAAGAAGCTATCCTAGTCAGTATATAAAGTTGTGTACATTCAGTAATAAGATCTCTTGCCAAATTTTTAACCCGGAAAGCTCAGTTTGAGGAAAAAAAAAACGCAAAGCAAAGTCTTTTTTCTTAAAAACATATTTGTATCGTCACTATTAATACGTATGAAAGGCTATATATTAGTGCGTCATTATCCCCCGATACATGTTCTAGATTTTAAGAAGAAAATTGCTTATCGAGAAAGTACACAGTAAAATGTATACATGATCCAGCTTCAGTGTTTTAACAATGTATTCGTAATATTGTTCGTTATTCGTAATATGTAACTTATTGTCATGCTTTTCTTACTTTGCGATAAGTGTTGCGAATTTTATTTTTTAAATCTTTACATCAGTTTAATAAGAAAATCTATACGCTTAATTGACTTTTATCATTTTCACGTTTTCTTTTTTAATGACTCGTAAAACACTGAAGGTGGACGTCGTCAGATACTGTAACTTTGATTACTCGGACTTTACAGCGAAAGAAAAATAAAACGGGATCAAATATAGTACTGTTCAAATTATAAACTTGCAAATAAACGTCGCTTGTCAGTCGGTAAATTATACTCGAATATTAATCCGCAAGGAGAGACATTCGACTCGTGCTCAATGATCTGTGCGAAATTTGCGACGAAGACTTACAGACAACCGAGGAGCCCGTTTAACACGTATTTTAAAATAATCTAGAACACAGAAAGCGTTGTTAAACTCTTAATATACGAATTTGTAAGTTAGACGATTGTTAACAGAACTTTTATTATAATCGTTTATCAATTTTTATAGTAGAAACAAGAGTCTGAGACACATTGCACACCAGTTTTTCTAAAAGGTAAAGCAGCATTTAAGTTTCTCATAATTTTTATACGTAACGTGATGTAAAAGAAAACGAGAGCGTATGCGTAACAAATATGAAAAAAAAAAAAAACAAGGGAGATCAGGATGATTGAGAGAAAAAAAGAGAATGTACGTGAGTGTATACGTCTATTATATACATATATGTGTATGCGTGAGAAAAGGAGGAAGAAAAAAAATTAAGAGAGAGAAAGAACAGAAACTCATTATTTGCAGAGGTAATGAGAGTGATGTAATGATATACGACATTGAGCAATTCATTTGAAATCGGAGCATTTTCTTGGCCTACGGCAATTTATCATCGCAAAATAAAAACAAATATAGTTAATGAACGAAAATCAAAAAAGATCTCGCAGAATTTGATTAAATGTTACACGCACATCGACAGATATACGAATACGTGACAGACAAAAAGAAGTGGGGAAAAAAAAAGACACGAACACGGGAGACCTAAGCTTTTGTGCACCCTTTAAGACTGATACTGGATACGCCAAAGGATCCAGGGCTCTAATGTTTTTCCGTATATTCGTATATTGCATAATTATATGTAATATTTTACACGTGTTTGGCATGGGATGTGACGAAGTGCTTATTTCTGTCGTTAAGTCCTTGTGTGACCATCGGTAATTTCTGTTGAATATTTTCTCAAATTAAATTCCGTGTGTTTCTCGCTTTATCAATTAGTGAACGTGTAGATAGTACATATATACAGACATATATATGTATATTATCATTTTTTTTTATTGTATATTTTTCTCTCACTGCGCGAAAGAAATTTACAAAATATATGTAGAGGCTACTCCAGAGAAATTATGTAAGTTATAATGTTATATTGCGTCTTTCTTTATGTCTGCGGTTTTACGAATTTTAATGTAATATAAAAAGAGAGTCGGAGGGATGTAGGAGATAACGGAAAACGAACGAAGCTCGTTAATTGATACCACTTTTTGTATATTACGATTGTGTCTAATTGCCATATTCCGGATTTAATTCCTCCTATTGTAACGGAACATGAATACTATAAAAAGAGAAATAAAAACCTAAGATCCATAATAATCGCATTGATATCTTGTATTTAGCATCGTAATTAACTTCAATTTTCTGTATTAAAGTGTAAAGATACTCAGGAGTTTTTATAAAACTAGAACAAATTATGCGCACGCTTTTAATTAAATATTGGATTGATGGTTGATATTAAACTTTTTAATTGTTCTCCTGACACCAAGTATATGCATTGTCAAAAAGCCTTTGCCATGGCGAAACTTTGTAGTTCCATTTCGCAGGTTTCCAAGGCCATTGCCACATTTGTGTGCACCTTTCTGGATGTGGCATCATTGCCAAATGTCGACCATTTTTAGAACAAACACCAGCAATACCATTTTTACTACCATTTGGATTCATGGGATAACGTTCAGTTGGATTACCAAAATCATCTGTGTACCTGTTACAAATATTTAAATATGATATACAAATTAATTTAATTATTGTATAATAATAACGTATACGGTTCTTACGCATTTTTATTACAGGTAAATTATTAAAATATGATAACATACCTAATTGGCAAACAATTATTCTGCTCAAGAGTTTTCAAAACTTTATCTTGGAAAACGAATCTTCCTTCTCCATGAGCTACCCATACACCTAGTACGCTATTCTCCATATCTTTTAACATGATAGAGGGTGAGTTATCAATTCTAACAGTGGTCCACCTGCATTCAAATCTCTCCGATAAGTTGTGATCCAAGTAAATTCCTGGGGTATTTTTAATATTTTCGTCGCCCACCCAGCCTAACAGGCTCATCAGTTGACAGCCATTGCAAACACCAAAACTGAAAGTATTTTCACGAGCAATAAATCGACGAAATTGTTCACATAAAGATGGATGGAAAAGGAAACTGGCTGCCCATCCTTTTGCAGAGCCACAAACATCGGCATAACTGAAGCCGCCGGGGAAAATAACGCCTCTAAAGGTATCCAAAATAACTTGGTTTTCCAATAAATCTTGCATTGTAACATCCCATACATCAAAACCGGCCTCCAATAAAGAAGCAGCCATTTCTCTATCACCATTAATACCTTCCTCTCTTATAACAGCTACTCTAGTGCGCTCTGACAAATTTTTTAATATCGAATGACGAGGTTTAACAGGGTCGAAATTTAAAGAATAGGCTGGAATAGTTCTTTCACTCAGTTGAGAAAATTCTTCCAAGGCACACGCGATATTTGTTTGATAGTTTTCCAAGTGATAACTAGTTTCTTCCCAAATAATCATTAAATCAACTACTGCAGCGTTCAATACAATTTCATTTCGTACTTTAATAATTATCTCTGAATTCATTCCGAGACCTGCAGACTTTCCAATTAAATATACTGGAACTTCATAGCGTTGAAACATTTTTACTGCATCGTCATGATATTTTTCATCAATCTCCAATATCCAACCGACCTCTTCGGAAAATAATATATCGATGGCAGAAGCAGATTTATGCGTTATATTAACATTTATCCCTGACATTCCAGCGAAGCTCATTTCTAGAAGGCAAGTAATTAATCCGCCATCGCTAATATCGTGACCTGCCAAGACTTTGTCATCGGCGATTAATTGCTGCGTAACATTAAAGGCATTTTTAAAAGCCTGCGCGTTCTCAACGTCTGGCACATCGTTACCTAATTGATGATAAACTTGAGATAGAGCGGTTCCTCCAAGTCGGCTTTTACCATAAGACAAATCAATAAAAAGCAGGCAGCCTTGTTGTTCTACAGCGGCAGCTTTAAGATCCGGAGTAATAACCTGACGAATGTCAGGACACGGTGCATAGCAAGATACTACGAGAGTGCCGGGTGCCTTGACAATATCTTTATCGACACGTGCGGCCATACTAAGCGAGTCTTTACCGCCGTCGATCGCAATTCCAAACTCCTTCATGAGTGAACACATTGCCGAACAAGCTTTGTAAAGTGCTGCGCCTTCGCCCGGAAGTTTTGCTGGCCACATCCAATTACCACTACATTTGACATCTCGTAATCCGGAAACTCGTGCAAATACTAAATTGCTAAGAGCTTCGGCTACTGTCATTCGAGCACCAGCTGCTTCATTCACTAATCCTTTAATCGGCTGTTCGCCGATGGAAGTTGCAATGCCCTTCGTGGAAAAATGCGAAATGGCTGTCACAGCAACGTCTGCTAGAGGAGTATGTAATGGACCAACACATTGCTGCTGAGCCACTAAACCAGTCACGCAACGATCAACTTTATTCGTCAAATACCTGGTAAGAATATAATATAAAATCTTTAGATTATTCAATATCTCTAAAAGCTTGCGGTGCAATTTTGTTTTTTCTTTTGTTAATAAAAATAATGTAATAATAATAATATAGTAAAAATATACATATGTAACAAAAAAATGCAACGTACCGTTTGCTAGCTACCGAAGGAAGCCGTAAAACTCTGTTCAACGCGTCAAGTACAGTTAATTTATCAGGCAATTTTATTGGAAATTTTTGCAATGGCACGTTAAACAAGTTGAAAATCTTGCGAGGCATTTTTCCTAGAATAATTTCTAACTCCAGATTTACTGGATGTGTACTACTGTCTAAATCTAAATTTTTATTATCAAGGTATTTTGAAATATCGCAATTTTCTTCCTCAGAAACGATAATTTTTCCATTTCCTGTGACCGTGCCAACAAAATTGATTGGACACTTTTCACGCGCGGCGATTTTTTTCAATAAATCACGATTTTCTGGCTGACACAAAATTGCATCGCTCTCTTGATACTCTGCACCCCAAAGCTCCATTGTACTAATACTGGAATCACCGAGATCAAAATTTCTCGTAAAAATTACTGCACCAGCGGGCTCCACTAATTCTTTTAAGACATTTCCGTTGCCACCAGCACCTTGATCGTGGATACTTAGAATCGGATTATTATCACCCATTTCTGCACATGCTCGCACAACGCGATTTAGTTTTTGCTCCATTTCGGGATCACCACGTTGTACAGCTCCGAAATCTAGTTCCGTGCTATTGTCACCTTGCACTTCCATAGAACTTGCTGAACCACCACCTACACCAATTCGATAAACAGGCCCACCAATTTTAACTACCTCCATACCTTGCTTAGCTGGAATCTAAAAAAAAAACGTAATAGTGATAATAATCGTAATATATATGGCGCTTTTGAAAATAGCGCACTAATTATAAAGCATTATTCCTTATCGAGAACAAAACCAAATTTTCAATTCCGACAATTTTACTGCTTTTCAAAATAATAATTTTCTACGGGTTATAATTAACAATGAATTTTACTTTTGTAGCTAAATTTGCATCCATGGTTCCTAATCCTCCGCTAAACATTATGGGTTTGATCCATTCACGTCTAATTTCAGTTTTATCAGTTGCTCCATAAGAACGTACAAAACCGGATATTACAGGTTCCCCAAACTTATTTCCATAATCAGAAGCACCATTGCTCGCTTCGATTATTATTTCTAACGGTGACGCAAAATTATTAGGATAGACTTTATCCTTATCTTCCCATGGCAAGTCATATCCTAAAAAGAATAAATCGATGTAGTGAAAATAACGTGTAAAAGTAACGTGCTTTCTTAAAACAACTTTTTCTCTCAAGATTTGATGAAAATATGAATCTTGCATACCTGGAATACAAAGATTACCAACACTATAACCTGCAGTTCCTGCTATGTAATTTCCAGCTCTACCGATTCCTTGAATGTCTCTCAATCGACCTCCAGTACCCGTGGTAGCACCACTAAATAATTATATTTAATTAAAAAAAAACTATATATACAGAAATGATAAAAGATAAAATACTGCAATATGATTACAGTTTTTTATTAATTTTATTCAGTCACTGAGATCTAGCCCGATTATAAATGGTTATTTTTTTTATCGACTGCAAGTTTTTCATTTTATTATATTTTATTTAAATTTACCTGAAAGGTGCCACACCAGTTGGGAAGTTATGCGTTTCTGCCGTAAAAATAAGATGCTGTTTGACGTTTTCCAAGTTAAAGTTGCTGCATTCAAAAGTTTTCGCAGGACGTAATAAAGGAATGTCGAATCCTTCAATCGCACTGCTATTATCGCTGAATTTAATTATATTATTTGAATTTGAATAATTTTGCGTATCTATAATCATGTCGATGAGTGATTGTTCTTCTTCTTTACCGTCCAAAATAATACGTCCTTTAAAAAACCAGTGACGACTATGCTCGCTATTAGATTGAGCAAGATCGAAGCATTCTACACTAGTTGGATTACGTTTTAGTTTCCGATGAAATAGCTCCGTATAAAAATCCAAATCCCAATCGTCAAATGCCAGACCTGCAAAATAAAATTATAAAATATAAAAATTGTAATACTATGCAGTGTTTAAAAATTGCGTAATAAATAATATTTAATTCTAAATTATAATTAAATAAAAAGAGAAATTAAAAGTAAACGAGATGACAAATCCGTCTATCTCGGGATTTCGCGACATCGAGTCTCCGAAAACGCTCGAGAAGTATCAAAAAGTTAGAAAGAGTAATTTGGTAGCACGATGAGAGCACTCACCTAGTTTCGAATTAACTTCTTCTAAAGCCCTTCTACCATTTTTCATTACATCAACTTCGAACCATTTCTCTGGTCTAAAGCCATGATCAAATGTTTCAATAGGTTTTGTGTATCTGCACTCTGTCATTTTATCTCCCAAAACTTCTACAATCTGTGAAATAATATATATTATATTAATTAATATTATATTGTATTATATAAAATACAATTTTCTTAATTTTATTATTTTTATAAAACTAAAAAATTCCATTTTGATACGTAAAGACAAAGAATGTTCTTGTTTCCTGAGTTTTAATAAAATTAATTTTTTTATCCTCAACTTTTTATCAACACTTAACGAGTTTAACTAAAAATAAAAAATATACATACAGTATTTTCCATTTCTTTAGTTAGCTTTCCTTTATGCGTAATACGATATCTAATTGCCATTTCTATTCTCGTTACTTTATTTAATTTCACAGTTTGACATATAGAAACTACATTAGTAGAAAATGCAGTCGAGAAATTCAATCTGTAACATAATATATATACTATTTTAACACTTTGTTCGCTAATCACACGGAACATAAAGATTTACCTGGGTCCAATTTCAATAACAACAGCATGATCCTGAGTATCATCGAATACGCTATCGCACCGCAATGATTCTTGATCGCAAGGAGATGACAAAATCCATTTTAATATCCGAATTTCATCTTCTTGGAGAGATTCAAGAACTTCCACGTAATAACACGATTCGGTTTCAAGATTAGTTACCGAGGTTTCGATCTCCGTAATTTTCTGTAATTTTTTCTTTAACTGACCGGCCTTTAAACCAGGGGTTTTGTAAAATCTCAAAACAGTCATTTTTTATAATCTGCAAGAAAATCAACGAGATGTGTAAATTATACGACGAACACGTAGGAACTATTCGGAAATATGATTATTGAGCTACAATTAGCTTTAACTATATCTTCTGTCGTTTGATAAGAGAGACGATAATGTAGACCACCGCAGAGCTGAAATTTTTACACAGTTTTAAATGTTTATCGCATTACGTACATTCATACACATTGGAATAAATTGATACAATGAAGATTAAGTAAAACTGACGAATTGACGTCATATAAATTACGTCATACTAACGAAATATTGCGCAAAAATAGATCTGTCACAATAATAAAATTGACTTGTTCAATTTAATATAACTTATAATACATACAACCAGTATTTTTTTGTAATGTATTCTAATTTTTTTTTTCTTTATTTTTTAAATTAATTTAACAATGAGAATTTTCAAAAAAAAAAATAATTTAAGAATATTTTATTAGTATTAAATTCTGTTTCTTCTAAAAAGAAAACAGTTTGATTTCACGTCAAGATTTAAAAAAAATATTTCAACTTAAGAAAAAAAATTTCTTTTTAATAATAACAAAATTAAAAAAAAAATTACAAAATAAAGATTTAACATAATTTAACATGCTCGACTCGGCGTCAAACTTTATTTGATTACGGCTTTCACTCAATTATCTTTAAATTTAAAACTTAAGTGACACGTAATGTCATTGATTGACGGATCACGCCACCTGATGATATGAACTAGTTATGTTATGGCTCACACGTGTGTCAAACCGGATTCAGTATGTCAAACAAATAATAAATTCCACGTTTATTAAAATATACGATACTTAAATATTACTCATTAGAGATAACACATTTGTCCAAGTTTAATAACCAATATTATAAATATTATAATAAAATATATGAACTTCAGCTTATTTGCAATTGACTATAACCTTTATGAATTTTCTAACCAAGATACGTTAAGCATTCAATTGCTGCATTTACAAAACTAAACAATAATTTTAACTTTTAAACTTTTATTTTGTTTAAAAAAAAAAAAAGCATTCGACTCTCTTTTATAAAAAATGTATAGATTATCTGGAATTAAATTCTATTAAATTTTCTCTATATTTTTTACTGAATTAATTTAAAAGACTGACTTACTTGAACGTTGACGGATATTGCACAGAAATTCTTTTATGTTTCCACAAATATCTCTCCATGTACGACCTATGTAATCACTCGTTTGATACACTTCTGAATTAAAATAAACTTGCACATACTTAATTCAAAACGAGAAAGCAATTGTGCATGTATTGTGTTGCCAGTAAGATTCTTCTTCTTCTTCTTATTAATGGCACCTATCCCTGTTCAGTCAGTAAGACAAAAGTCGACGTTAGGGAACTTAAACCTTGTTTTCATCGAGTGCCTCGAATGGAATGCTCCGATACGTACGACGATTGTCGACTCTATGTCGACTTGCCTTGTGCCGCTGTCCGAGTTGGAAAGGTGGAAAACTGCTACTGCTACTACATGTAACACAACACTGAAAAGCATCTATAATCGTTATTTGTCTAAGTTATGTTTAAGTGATCAGTGAATTTTAATTGAGATCGACAAGTGCAATTAATTAATATCCAGTTAGTACACTTACTTTTCGGTAATTTCACCGGTGATTAATAACTGGACATTTTTCTATTTACTTAACCTCGCAGGTTATGAAAAATGCTCATATTTACCATAGACCCAAACTGTTTAAGATTTTAATAGCGTGTCTGCTTTAACGAATTAAATAATAGAATTTTTTTTCTATCTTTGTAGTTGATAATTTATATAATTTACATTTGACGAGCATAAATGTCCGAGCATCACAATGGAAAGCACAAAGAATGCAGACTTCAGATATGTTTTATTTTTTATTAATTAATGGTTTTGTTTTTGTAGAATGGCCGGCCCATCTTCTGACCAGAACAATATTGCTCAGAAGACATGGGAGCTTTCAAACTGTATCGAAACTATCAGTACCATAGATGAGATTTATAGATATGACAGAAAAGAACAGCAAGACATATTAACTGCCAAGCCATGGGAAAAAGAGTAAGGATATTTTTATTTTACACACTCGTTAATAAGCAGCCCATAATTATAATTTGGTACTTTTTCTTATATGTTATAGTCCTCATTTCTTCAAAGATATAAAAATATCTGCATTAGCTCTTCTAAAAATGGTTATGCACGCGCGATCTGGTGGAACATTGGAGGTAATGGGTCTCCTTCTTGGTAAAGTAGCAGCGAACACAATGATCGTAATGGATTCTTTTGCATTGCCAGTTGAAGGTACTGAAACTAGAGTAAATGCTCAAGCTCAAGCTTATGAATATATGACAGCATATATAGAAGCTGCTAAACAGGTAAATAAATATTTTTTTTTTTTTTAACAAAAATTCTGTAAAAATATA
The DNA here is from genome assembly GCF_019399895.1 of Cardiocondyla obscurior. Classification (NCBI taxonomy): domain Eukaryota; kingdom Metazoa; phylum Arthropoda; class Insecta; order Hymenoptera; family Formicidae; genus Cardiocondyla; species Cardiocondyla obscurior. The sequence continues at coordinate 213,762 of NC_091882.1, forward strand.
ATAAAATATTGTGTTAATTTATTCTGTAGGTTGGTAGGCTAGAAAATGCAATTGGATGGTACCACAGTCATCCTGGATATGGTTGCTGGTTGTCTGGTATTGATGTATCAACCCAAATGCTCAATCAAAATTTCCAAGAGCCATTTGTTGCAATTGTTATTGATCCTGTGAGAACTATTTCTGCCGGCAAAGTCTGTCTTGGTGCATTCAGAACTTACCCTAAAGTATGTCCTAGGTTAAATGCGTAAAAATTTAAATTAATTATAATCTAAAAGAAAAAAAAATCAAAAATATTGGTTTATCTTAATTTTGCAATAACACTATTACAAAAAGTCACTACAAATCATTTTATTTAATTGTACGTTGTTTTCAGGGATATAAACCAGCTAATGAAGAACCATCAGAATATCAAACGATACCACTGAATAAAATTGAGGACTTTGGTGTTCACTGCAAACAATATTATTCTTTAGAGGTGTCCTACTTCAAATCTGCATTAGATAGACGACTTCTTGATTCATTGTGGAACAAATACTGGGTAAACACGTTAAGCTCTTCTAGCCTACTGACGAACGCGGACTACACTACTGGCCAAATATTTGATTTATCGGATAAACTGGAACACTCAGAATCAGCTTTAAGTAGAGGATTCGTTTTTGGTGGCACGGATCCTCATGACCGTAGTAAAGTGGAAAAACTCATAAAGGCAACTAGGGACAGTTGTAAGACTACTATTGAAGTGATTCATGGTTTAATGGCACAAATTATTAAGGACCGTTTGTTCAATCACGTCGGCAGTAACACGTCTTGTGATTCTCAGCAAAAATAATATAATCCATCGTAATGTGTGATAATAAGTCTGCTATGAAATGTGTATTTGTAATAAAGATATATATCCTCATTTAAGTTCAAAATCTATAAAACAATTACTTGGCAACACAAGCGAGAATTTTTCGGTTCAAGCTTTTAAATAAATTTGTATTAAAAAAAAAAATTGAGAATAAAAGTTATGTAAAATATCAATGTTAATTATTATAAGTGAGTGAATAAAATATCAGCGTTCGTTAGTTTTTTTCACGGCTTCGTTTTACACGAATGCGACGGATTTGAAAAACGTAGTGGAATAAAAATACATTTTATTTTCACACCTTGATTCGCTAGAAAGTATATATACAGCATTTTTATCATTAATCAATATCCTCATGTATGTATTTATATATTTATAGGTATGTTTATAAAACTAATACTATGTAATATTCAGAACAAGTAGGCAGAGCAACACTCCCATTGAAGGGCTGACGCGCTGTGTCACAGACTTTTTAAGGACAAGGCCACTCAGAGAAACACCTACCTGTTCTATTTTATATATTCCTACACCTCGCGCGAACGCGCGCGCGTCTATTTATCTCGCAACATATAAGGGACGGAGCTAAAATGCATAGTTCTATGTTAAATCAATTGTAAACCTAATCGAAAAGTTACACATTAAATCCATACATTTCTCTCTATCTTCGTTATATTTCTGAAAATGTAAATAATTACAGTCGAATAGTAAATTATAATCCCAAATTATGTGGTAAAAACGTCGTTATTTTACTGTTAATTTTATGTTAGTTACTGCAACTTAAAAAGCAGACGTATATACCCGGACAGATGCGCGCGACATATAACATAACAATCAGAATTCAGCCCTCCAATGTTACTCTGTACTCTGAATACGAATTCGAAACTGCTGTTCATGTATGTACATACACTTGTGCGCCTTAGGCGACGTATGTATGTGTATGTGTTTGCGTGTCTTCCCCCCTTTCCCCAAAAATGATATCTCCCAGTTTTTCGAAGACGGAAATGTAGATATTATATTCGCGTTATTGAATCAACAGTTCTATCATATACACATGTAAAGTCCCACTTCGCGTAATCTTTCTCTTATTATTTTTTTTTCCTTTTTTTTTCTATAAGAATTTCCTCACTTCTATAGTCACTGTGATTATCTATAATATTTACAAGACGATTTTTTGCGAGTCGTCTGCGATATCTTACAAATACAGCAGTAAAAAAGATCGTATTTTTCTTTTTGTTACATCGAAAATTAAGCGCCTTCTCATAGATAACTTTTTGGGGCAGCGACAGAGCACTTTCGGTGACGGAATCTCTCTTCCGTGTATCTTATATGTTCTATTGTTCTCGAGTGGTGTGTATTTCGTCTGTTGTGTTTATATTTTTTTACTCGGTTTTTTTTTCTATATTTTTTCACTTTTTATCTCGTTTAGTCTATATGAGGAGAAATTACGCGCTAAATTAGTAGCCGTAAAACAGCAGGAATGCAATCAATATCTTCCTCAACTTCCTTTGCGTGTTGCGGTTAGAAAAAATATTTACATCTTCCTTCTTTTTCCTCCACAGATGTGTGGCACATCATGAGAACAAAGCACATTATATTTTCTCGTTGAAACTAAACTATGCGAGAATGATAACTGACGGTATTGATACAAAACGTAATTTCGGAAAGATTGCGACATTAATATTACACTGTTCGCGAATAGTCTTAATATATACGTCTGGAAAAGAATATGTCGCACATATTACACGTGAAATTAAACTAACTTACTTCTCGACACGTCCGGAGTCTCCTTCACAAAGGTTAGATTAAGTTGTTTCATCAACGCCACGCATACAACAATTCAATTGCTTAATTAATACAAACGTCTGTGTGTGTTAAATATATCCATTGGCTAATTTCCACGTATCTTCTGATCCGATCTCCACACTTGATTAATCACTTTTAGGCAGGTATATGTACAAATGTATTTTGTATTGTATCTTGTCACTGCGATGTCGAAGCCGGAAAATTATTAACTTCCGTCTGTTCTAGAACTGGTCCGGTTGGGCCCGTATATGATATACGCAGTCTCATTCTTAATGATGCCTGATAAAACGAAAAGAAATTATCGATTAGATTAAAAAAAAAAACTTGGTTGCATAGATCTTCTGCGTAAAAATAACTTATTAAAAACTAACCCTGTTCATATTTGTCACTCGTAATACTTGGGTTACTTGACCAGACGGTGGAATGACAGTACTCGATGGCGACAGCATTTGTAGTTGGAATGTCTATAAATGTAGCGATAAATGCATTAGCTTGATGTACTACAGGTATATCGTAAATGTAATTAAAAATGCATCTAACCCTAGGAACTGCTGCTTGAAACAAAAAATCAGTTAAAACTGTGCTTCCAGAGTTTTGAGCCAGCATATTTATGACTAACAGATCGGGAACATCCGTAGGTCGTTCCAATTTAAACGTGATTTTAAGACCCAACTTGTCCAAGACCATCATACTCGGCAGTTCTGTAACAATAATTACGATTATAATTTATTATATAAGATAATTTCCTATAATAAACGAATACTTTTTCGAGAGTAGTGTTCGTTTACTATAGAATATCCTGTATATATTAATAATCCACGATATTCTTCTAAATTTTAGGACAAACCGTTTTGCACTGATGGAGTATTGAGCAATCCGTCCACCAAAAAATTATTATTGTTTGTGGGACTAAACATCGATGTGGATGACGCTTGTGGTTGGAGCGGCAGCGTGGGAGTGACAGGCGTAGGCGCGTTCAAATCTAAACTTCCAAGCAAATCCAGCAGGTCATTGTTATGCGTTGCTGTGGTCGAACTTGGCGAAGAATTTTTGTTACTCGTTACTGCTGGAATCGTTATTCCTACATCCGTAGTTCCAAGTAAGTCTAAAAGTGCACTCTGAAAAGTTGCGAAAAAGAAATGAAAGATACTAATAGAATTCTTTTCTTTTTTTTTCTCTTTTAAAGATTCAAGAATCTCTTGTCTAAATTCTTATAATTTATTTAGAATCTAGATAAAAAAGTATATCGAGTAATGCACGCTTACTGAATCGGATGTAGTCGTAGGTGGTTCTAAAATCGTGGACTTCTCATCCTCCGGTTCCGGCTCGCCGTTCACCATGCCTATGATACCGTTAGCCTGCGGTCGCGCAGTTTCCATTGGCGGCATTCTTTCGAGCAGTGCGGGCCGCAGATGATCGTACTTTCGGAACAATTGCGAAAATTCGATACCTCTCTGCTGTAATTCGATATGCAAATTGCTACCAAACGTGTCTATGATCTGACGAATTTTCCTGTAACAGAACACAATGTGGATATTAAAATTTAATGCAAAAAAATTCACATAGATATCATACGAGTGACCATGGATGATCGAAAGTTATACTAACTCGTGGCCTTTCTGGAACCTCGTACTCAATTTGGTGAGAGACAATAATGTGTATTGTTTCGTAACCACAGTATTCTGTGGATTCCAGAGTAACCTTTGATACACATCGATAACTTCGTCCTCTGTTAACTGATAACAAAATTTAAAAAGTTTTTAATTTTTACTTTTATTAAATGCGGTTTAATATTATTAAATCATAAATAAGATAAATGCGGTCATTCAAAAAAATCAATTAATACAAATAAAATTTTTTTAACAGTTCGTCAGTAATATTAATTGATGTAATTGTTCTTAATAAAATAAAACTCACATTAACTGGAGTCTCGGCATCTTCCGACGGTGGGCCATATAACAAAAGATCACCATACTCTCCGATGCACCACGTAGCAACTTGCGCCAAGGGTTGCTTATCAGACGTATCTTTCTCTAATGCGCGCCATAACGCACCGACAGCAAAGCCTTGTTGTGGCTGCGTTTCCGAAATTAATTGTATCGTGCATGCTACTACATCGTCTCGCACATAATTACCAGCCTAAACATTGAAAAACAAAATTAAGTATCAGTAACTCGCATTCAAAAAATACAATGAATCATTGAGCGATCAATCGTGTCTCTTGAACGTAACTATTAGCTCATAAGAATACACACCGCAACGAGAACTTTGAAAAGCGTTTCGAGGTGCCAGCGTTTGTTCGGGGCAAACCTCTCCGCGGACATCACAATATTGCTACTACATTGAGCCTTAAATTCTGGATCAGCGCGCTCCAAAAACAAAAGTAACTCCTTCATCATGTTTCTAATATTGTTAGAATTCACGAGCGCGAAGCTGAGTTCCATCGCGCGTCTCCTGATCGATACGTCTGGGTCCTTTAAGCATTCCTAAAATACGCCGGAAGAATATTAATCGCAAATTAATAAATTTATATTCACGTTTAAAAAAGAACGTCTGCAAGTGAATATTTTACCAGAATTGTTGATCGATGCCTCTGCACCGCGCTCGTGTCCACATAAACCGTCTTCAATAACGTGTTTAAGGCCACGTATCTGATATTCTTGTCGTTATTCAACAAAAATCTACCCAATATGTTGACCGCCAAGACTCGAAGTCCGCTTTCCGACTTAATGTCCATGATCGATAGCACTGTCTCGTAAAGTATCGTGTTACCGACGTTTTTGCTGGTTTCCGTATTAGTGGCGACTTGAGCGAGAATGTCGTTCATGGCTTCGGACGCGTCGACATCGTTGCGCCCAAGAATACGCAGAAGGCGCAGAATCTTCACCTGAAGAAACGGATCTGATACTCCGGATACATCATGCTCAGGCGAGTATCCGGCTAGGATGAGGTTCTTCAAGATTCGTACAAGATTTGGCACAATCTGTAACAAGGATCTAATCAGCTTCATTGAATCTCGAGATTTTTTTGTAAATTTAACTCGGTTGTTAACATCAATTACGAAAAATTAGATTGAACAGAATAAGCCATTGCGGGATAACATACTTTTTACATGACAAAGTATAAATAAGCACTGTTTATTAATTTAAAATAAAATCCAAAGAGATTGGATTTTAATTGTTCGATAGTAATTTCTTCCAATGCAAGTAATATTATTAAGTATAATGCAGTATGCATTATTTATATTGCAAGTACTGCTATAAATTTAGTTAAACATCCTATCTTAAAAAATTGCCGCTTTACCGCGACTCCGATTAGTTCCCTCGCTTGGTGTTTCATGCCAAGCGAGAATAAACGTCAACGAGAGTGCAAGTTTATACAACAAAGTAATCTCCGCGCTTCTTAATTTTAATCGTAAAAAATCGCCGCGATAATCCACCGTCATTCTTTCGATCGTTCGTCTCTCGAGTGATAGTATTAGTGATTATTTAAAAAAAAGCAGTGAGATAGCGTCAAGTGATTTGAAGTGCTACAACATGTCAGGGTAATCCAGAATACTGCCACGGAAGGAAAATATTTTAGCCTAACCGGAATATACAAATGTATGTGAACCGGCAACACGCCGTCGGCTGTAGATCACTCAATTGTAATTATCATAAAGAAATTATTATAATTAACTAATGTCTGAATGTAATGACGCGCGTGAATTGGGATCTCTTAAAAACAGAGCGCGTATGGTTTGTTCTAGTGATATAAAAAATTAATAACTATTTCTATAGACGAGCTAAAATACACATGCAATTATAATAAAGAACATCATGCCAATTATATGTATTAAGTAATTATTACTGCTAGCAATATCTCTAAACATGTATAACTACTTGAATTGATCAAAAATTTATGTATATAGAAGATTTTATATTTATAAATGTAAAACATATAGATAATCTGAGAATGTTTAATTATTTAAAAAATAGCATAGTAAGCGAACAATCAATTTCACATTTTTACAATTTTAATGTATATTTCGAACGAAGTAAAAGAAAAGAATGAAGTCTGTGAGTAATAAACATACATGCAAAGATACAGAAGAACCTTTATATGCATATTACCTCACGATGGCCGCATTCCTAAGGAAGACAAAATCAACGCTTATATATTTCGTACGTTAACGTGATAAATTTGAAGGTATTGAACCTTGTGTTAAATTTCGTGAAAAAAATTTTGCACAACCGTCATGTATGTATTTTTACGAAAGATAGAAGAGAAACTCGCACATGTCTAAACGAAACTGCTTAAAATCGATTTAGAAACAAGTATGTATCGTAAATGTAAATTTAAAAGAACGTATATGAAATTGATTTTAAATTTTTATACTGTATTAACGTGAAACACAGTGTATACGTTAATGCGGAACGCCGATAAAATGTTTTTGTCCGTCAACCGTTTCGTATCTACACTCGTACAGAAATTAAGACTGCATTCTTTTCCATTATTGCTAACGAACCATAATTGCTTGACAAACTAACGCAAGTCAGTTCCTAATAAATAATTTTACTACCACACACTGAATCCGTTCAGCGGGTTTCTCTACTACTACCTAACTTGACAACGGTCATTCTAGATAGGTAGTACAACAGTCGATCAGTTATGTAATGCAACACTATGACTTAGACGGGTGGATTCACGGTATTAGACCGTATCCTACGGAAACCTGTTCCGAAACTAATGTATGCCGCGTATCAAACGAGTATCTTTTGAGTATACCTTTTTGAAGTGGTTCAGCGTGTCGACGCTGTTCTCGCACATTTCAGTGATAAGGGTGACACCGGTAATGAGAACCCCGTGATTTTTCTCGGTGATCAAGCTGCGGGTGGCCGGGAGAAACATTTCCATTAATTCCGGTACGCGTCTGATAATCCGAAAGGCACAAAGCGCCGCTTTTTTCCGGATGTATGCGTTCGGCGACTTCATTAATCTCTCCACTTCAGACGCCAAATCTCTTGCCATTTCCGGTGACGCGATTGCACCAAGAGTACACAAAGCCAAACCAATGACGAACTGTGTAGAGCTATTTAAGTCACTGTGCGAGAAAAAATAAAAAGTTTATCTTTTTGTCGAAAAAAACAGAGTATTGATGTAAAATAAAGCGACTGTTACTTTTTTAAACAATTAGTGATGAGAAGATGTACATCTTGCCGCTCGTCCAGCAACAACATGGCCCCTAAGTAACCGATTCGTTTATCGGTAAATCTGGGCGAAGCTATGAGTTTCAGACATTCCAATTGACCAAAATGCGCCGGATATCTGAAACAATTAATATATTTTTTTGTAAACTGATCCCTTCGATAAAACTATGATATTCGATACTTTGATACAAACCCTAACATATGAATGTACAGTAACTTGGCGATGTTACGACATCTCCAGACGCTGTCTTCTTCTCTAAACGTCGAGCGAATGTACGCGCACTCCTTATTTACGACCGTCCTCTCTTCCGCCGCTGTTCGAGCAGCTCGTATTTGCCTAATTAGATCCCTCAGTCGTGTCGGCGCAGGCATTCTAACTGTCGAGACTTTTAAAATGTGAAAAAGTTATCAGTATAAATATACACTATCTTTGGCAACTGCTGATTTTGCTTGCAAATCACTTTACTTATTAATAAATTAACACAACAAAATTTACGTACACGTAAACTTTGTACATTGCTTGTTTCATCGCACGAACAATACATCAAGATTCAAAAACACATATTTTTAATTTTACAAAAAACAATTTAATTATTTTTCAGCGTGTGAGAGAAGAATCTATGAAATATAACAAACAGGCAAAATCAGCTGTTCCAATAATTAGTTGCTACAGCTCTCACGAGTAAATCAGCAGTACACCTACCTCTTTCTACAGCCTCATTGAAAGCCTGCTTTATGGAGGCCATGTTAAAGGCTGGGTTAAACCTGAAAAAGTACACACCCACGTTGCTTTATGAACATTAGCACTCCTACCTGTCGAATCTACTTGTCGTGCAATGACACTTGTACTATATTACATGATTTTACTACGACTATTATTTTGCATTTTATATTTTGCAAGATATAAAAATCAAACCTGCAGCAAATTATATCTGAATTAATATACAGGGTATATTATAATATATAATATATATATTGCTATGTATAATATACATAGCAAACGGACACTTTTTCGGGAATAGATACAACTTATTAAGACAAGAAAAAAAGAAAGAGGAAATGTCTTATACCATTTTTACGTTTTTTCACGATAATGGTATATGTAAATTTTAAAACAACTAGCATTTCACCATGCATTTTAAACAGTACACCGGTGTCCTTATCTGACCACGTAATACACTCGACGATTGGGCGATTGTATCTTCTAACTCGCGCATCGTCGCTCGCTTCACCTAGACGCCGATCGCCTAATCCGTGGATCGAGTAAATTACGTGGTGAAATAAGAACACCGATGTACTGTTTAAAATGCATGGTGAAATGCTAATTGTTTTTAAATTTATATCTTGACTATTGTAGCGAAAAAATTAAAATGACATAAGACTTTTCTTTTTCTCACGGTTTAGTCTCTACTTACACTAACTGAAAATTATTTAAAGTATTATATGTACGAGTGAGACTGACTAATTAATGCGTTACCCATGTTCTGAGGCATTCATCGTTTCTCGACTTGAGCTCTGAACCTATGCCACAAACTGCACAACGAAAACCAAGACGCAGACGAGTACAAAACACAAGCTCTGGTATCCTCCTAATGGACACAGGATGACAATAATATTATATAGACAGGTTAGTGCCATACAATATTAATAGATTATATTGAAATAATATACATTAAAGAGAATCTCTTATGCCCTATTTCATAAAGAAACTCTGGAGCTTTCAACAATTTACTTTGCACACTGTCTTCAATTAAAATTCGTTAGCACATGAAAAATTCTTATTTATTATTTAACTTTGCATATTAGTGCACAATTGTAGCAAAAAAAAGTTTTCTATTAAAAATGATTATTGCTTATTTTTGGAAAGCCTAATGTATAATTCTGTCAAAGTTCTCTAATGCAAACTGACATCAGTTATGGTTTAACTTACTTTTTAGCCTTTCCCAATTTTCACAGCTAAAAAATAAAAAGTAAATTAATTTAATTGAAGAATTTAAAATATTAAATTTATTCCACACTGACGGAAATAAACGTCAAAGAAAGAAATTGCGAGTTCAAACGTCGGGATTACCTCAATTGAGACTTCATACGTCCAAGTAACCGACAGCTGTGTCGTGATCAGCGCACAATTGAGCGCTTTAATAAACTTGAGCACAATTTATCGAGCAAGGCGGAACGCTAAGAAGTAGCTCCAAAGTGCTTTCTGAAATAGGGCAGCGTTACATGAGCTTTGTCAACATGAGGACACGTTAGATATCGCGACGGGAGCATGAAGAACGTACCGGCCTTGAAATATATCAGTCAGTCGGGAACATGATTTAACCGAGGCGTGATGTCACGCTCGTGCATTAGAATCTCGGCCACTGTGTTGCAAAACACGGCCGGCTTACATAAAAAAAACGGGGACCGAAGTAGAGCGCCGAGGGCTAACCTACGGCCAGAGTGGAAGTGTCGAGGGCTAACCTACTGCCGTTGAACGTCGAGGTTTCTGCGCCACGGACGTCACCGTGGAAGCGTCCAGGAGGTCCGCCGTGACAGTCGGTCCGGAAGTCAGCCGTGAATGTCGCCGCGGATCCGTCGGGAAGCCAACGACTTCCTGCGTGACGTGTGTGTCGTTCACCACGTACACGCGGTTTTTACGGAGACGGAAAATCCTCGGGTTTTCCTATCGTGGAGCCAATGATCGCGACCTAATATGTTTACATTACGGCAACATAAACGGCAGCTAAAAAATCAGAGGAGCAAAGTTGACCGCGAGTCCTCGGTAGGCGCGAGCCGTGCGCCCTCACGCTCCCGTCGTCGCGGAAGAGCACTCGAGGTGCTCGATATGTCAACCGGTTGCTCAACGATCGAGAAACTGATCCGAGACTCGAGACTGAATACGTACCGTCGAGTCCCTTGAAGGCGGAGACTACTCGCTAGTTCGCGGTCGCGAACTCCATAAATATAGTTCTGCTTGCACCTTGCACCAAATCTCTACGTGCACGGACCACACACACTGCTCGTGCTTGTCCACCCGCGCGGTGCAGCGAGCCGCCTTAACGAGGTTCTCTCCTTCACTCTTTTTCCTTCCTTCTCACCTTTTTGCTCTCTCTTTTTCCTTCCTCTTTCCTCCTTTTTCTCTCTCTCTCTTTCTTTCTGCCTCGTCGACAGGTCGCGCAAATTTCGCGTGCTCGTGCGCCACGACGAGAGGACCCAAAGATGGCCGTTGTCGTCCCCGACGTCGTCTTCGACGTCTCCTTGGATGCTTTCTGTCGGTAGAACGTGCAACCGAAACTGAAGCACGTTTTTAACCTGGCGAACACACTTGACTCGAAAACGACGAGAAAGAAAAACAGCGCGGGAGTCAAGCGTGGACGAGGAATGCCGTGAACATGGCAGCACTGCGGATCGCCCGCGAAATCCGAATCTCGCACGAGTGGTGCAAAATAAAATTGGTTTTTTTACACGAGCGATTCCGAGAGGACAAATCACTTGATTTCGAAAACAAAAAAAAATTTCGAGCAAGTTTATTAAAAGACTGCGATGCTCCAAACCCCACGAGCAATCGTTGCTTTTCGTGATAAGATAACGCCTTCGATGCTTCCGTCCAAATTAAGGAACGGTGAGCTTCTACAAATGTCATTGCACGACTGATAACAATATGGTATTGCTTTCTTGCAGGAACAATTCATAATCGGTGGGACGTGCAATTGGGAGGAGGCGCAAGGTATTATCTTATAACAACTTGATAAAGGATGATGGATTTACAACGTAGTTTGTGTATCTAAATTCTCATAATTAAATATTAAATGTGGCTGCACACACACAGTCCTTGGATAAGAGAAGTAACATTTAGAATTGAATAGCCACATTTAATACTTGGAATGCAGTGAACAAGTAATAAACTGCATGCTGACCCCCTCTTTTTTTTTTCCGTGACATTTCTTAAACTAAAACTATTGCGCCGGGTAAAGTCAATCTTTGCAAAAAGATAGAGGTACATGACGAACGCTCCTAAGTGATCATAAACGTCACGTCGTAAATTGAACAAATCACCTCCTGTTGAGTTCCGGTGGCAGAACACTCCAATCTTCGACGTCGTAGTAAGGCCACATGGTACGCGACGATGTTAAACAAATACAGGGCTTACAGCCAAAAGATGTGCACTAAAAAAATCACAATCTATATATCAAACTGGGTACAGCTGCGCGATCAGTCTTGTACGGTCTTTATCACTAACATAATAGAGTGTGGAACAAGGTGTGGGCATTATCTCTTATCTTGGCGATTTGATATCAGGTATTCACTCACACAAATTCAGATCCCAATGAGATCTGACGATACTAATCATTTTATAATATTAATATTTTTTTTAATACTTTAACAAGTAATCGTAAATATTTCGGACTTATAATTTGCACGATTTTAACAGCGATTTTTTTTTACGTTTTTTTTTCTTTTTTTTATACATTAGACGAATACTTTATAATATATATTTAATTTAAAAAAATCTTTTATTCGTAGAAACACACGTACACATGCGACACAAATATATACGGTGTCGTTAGTATCGAAGTATTATTTGTATATTATTATAAATTACCAAAGAATAGGAATGTGTCACAGCTAAGATAAGGAATTATCGTCCTGATTGCGAGGCGGCCGTATATCACTGTTTCGCTTGACGCAATCCACCAGCCAGTGTATGCCTTCGTCTACTCCGTCCCTTTTTTCAAATTAGAGTTCATTATTTTATATTATGATAAAAGAGGCATTAGCGCTGTTTATTTTTTTTTTTTAATTTATAAATAATTACGCTATGCTGTACATGTATAATAATATACATATACAGAATTTCCCTTAATGAACGGACACTTTTTCGGGAATAGGTAAAACTTACCGAGATAAGAAGAAAAGTCGCGAAAAATGTAACGCGGCATAAGACTTTTCTTCTTGTCTCGAGTTAAACCTACTCCCGAAAAAGCATCCGAATAAAACACTAAACGTTTACATACCCATTAAGGGCGGAGACAGGCATTACCATGCAATCTCTTCTGCCGATTAAGTGTGCATTTTGATTGAATATCGGTTTCACTTCTCTGACACCCATACAATCGGGCACATCCTGCTTATTTGCTAATACCAATAATGGTACGCCAGTCAGATGCTCGGACGATATTACTTTATCTGAAAAAAAAAAAAAAAAAAAAAAAATTGTACACGTTTTTATCATTAATACATATTAACTATGCCTCATTAAATATCGAAAATAAACAGTTTTTGATGGGTAAAATATTAAATATAAAAAAACATTTCTTATATTATTTTATTTGCAGTTGTGGCTTTTTTTTATTTTAATAGTAACATTTATATTGTTTAAAAATGCGTCTCACCGAAAGTTTCTTTGGAATCTGGTATTCTATCACGGTCAGACGAATCGACGATGTAAATCACAGCATGAGATTCTGCATAATACTGCAAATATAAAACAATATTATTTAAGTGTCTCATATGCCATTTACTGGCACAATAAGAAATATGTACACATTATATAATTCCATACGTTGAAAAAAAAAGAAACGATATAATAATTATAAATGTAGACAACGTGTAATAACGTGCTAATTTTCTCGCAGTGTATGTTAATCACCTTATCCCATAAAGACTGAAGTTCTTCTTGACCACCAAGATCCCAGAAATTAAAGGAAACCCCGGCGATGTCGATCTTGCCGATGTTCAGGCCCACGGTGGTCGTGATCTTGCTCGGATTCATACCTTTGTAATTTCTCGTAAACTTCGTCTTCGCCGCCTCCAAGTAAGTCTATAAACAATAATTCGCAATTAAACGGTCCGTTTTATAACCTCGAAACGTTTGAGACAACCTACCGTTTTCCCTGCATTGTCAAGCCCCAGAATCAATATGAAGTACTCGTCCTTCTGCACCAAATACTTGTACAACCCGTGTAGCAACGTGTACATTTCCGTTGATGTAATGCAATTCACATGCCTTATTGTTTACATTTTAGGCCTATACTACTTGTCACGCTCGTGCCATGCTGGCCACGCTCGGAGTTGTTCTACTATGCTCCGCTAAGTAGTGCAGTGACGCAGAAGAGTCAGAACCCTCAGATCACCGGGTCGGATGTGACGTCTAATTATAAGCCTAAGCGATAGACGACGTAGTGGGGATTAAATAACGTATATAAAATTTTTCTAAGTCGAAAATTAAGTTCGATTAAATAGGTTAATGCACTTCTTGTGCAAATAATAAGTAATAACATGGAAGTAAACGACGAGAACACGAAAGATATTAAAGAAGTGTCATGTGTCAAGACTAAAATTAAGTCTGAAGCCGATCAACTCGGTCATCAAGAATTAATGAAATTAACTAAGGCAACTATAGACAGTCTTATCGAATCTGAGCCATTGCTTTCGGGATTGCCTTCCGATGTCACGATAGAAGAGCTTAAATCGCAGGTTGCAGTCGCGCAAGGGCAAGCCATAACATTATTTTTAAATCGAGGGGAATTGCCGAGGCTCGCAGTAGTGGTACGTACATTAATATAATTGATAATGCTTATTTCACGATTGCAATTATCCTTTCAATAATAATTTTTTTTAATGTTATTTCAGGTACCTCCACATAACACAACAGTGCTCGATTTAAAAAAAGCTGTGAAGCGACATATGAATTTATCCTTGAAGAGAGAAAACGTTAAAAAGAAAATAAGCTGGAGACACATTTGGAAGAAGTATCATCTTTGCTTTGAAGATACTAGACTTTCTAATGATAAAGAAAATATTAAAGCTTATGGTATTACTAATAAAATAGAATTACATTTTGTAAAAAAGCGAAGGGAAAAGAATAAATTGATAAAAAGTTAACAGTATTTTTATAGAAATTATTGTATTGCTGCTGTATTTTATTTATATCTTAATGTTCTTTCAGGTAAATATCTCTCATTTATGTTGCCTGCTGATTGAGATTATATAAATAATTAAACATTGCATACATAATAAATATTTTCATACAGTTACAAGCTATGTTAATGTTTTTTAATTTTTTGGCATTAGTCTTTTGATTTTTCTTCAGGTGCAAGAATTTCACAGCTTAATTCTGGCATGCAATCTTCCAGCATGAAACAACTAAGCTCAAATGCAACAGACTTGTGATAATTTGTTACAACCAGCTTCTTCAGATTACACATTCTATACAAACACTCCAGACCCCTTTCTGTGATTTTTTCACAGCCAGAAATGTCCAAGTATTCCAGTTCAGGATACTCAGCTGAGATTTTGTCCAAGCCCCAATCATCAATGTTTTTGCAGTCTTTGAGACTGAGCCATTTAATTTTTGTTAAGCCACAGAGGTTGCTCAAGCCTTCATAATACAGATTACATCCATTGGCGTCCACCGCCTCGATCACATATTTTGGATCATAGTTTTCAGGTAAGTGATATGAATTTTTCTGATCTTTCTCTATCCAGTGAGTACTGTTTTTGAATTTGACTCGGCCTCCACGATGAACGATAAAGTGAGCAGTGGCCAGATCGGCGCCCAATATCTCGTGCCTCTCCGGTACGAATCGCTGATCGATTCTGGCATATTCAACCTTCTGATGCTTGTACCATTTTGAAATGTTATATAAGGAGAAGTCGGTCTCTTTCGGTGCGGCCGTGGGAAACCATATGATCTTCTTAGGCTTCTCAGAATCATCCCCGAATGAGGGTGTCACTGCCTTCTTCTCGTTCTCTCTCCATAGGTGTTGTCGTTTTTCATGGTCCACGCTGTAGCTACGTGTCGCCTGGACGAACACGTTCGGATAACATGAACGCTCGTACACTTGTTTACCGAGTACGAATGCCGATCGCCTCGTTAACATTATTAGTTATAATTTTACATCGACTCAACTCAGAATTTTGATCAGAAAACGATGGCAATTAATGTGCGTCTATCACATTCTAACCCAACCTCACCTAACGTATGTATATGTATGTATACGTACGCTGAAAAGCAGATATGGCAACGGCAGCTAGCGAACGTGACTTTATCATAGCGTCGGGTGCGTAGAGTTTCACATGTGCCGCATGTATATACCGCGCCGGCCGGATTGCCGAAGATTGATTTCTTCCCGTTCCCTCATCTTCTGTCTCTGTCGCGTAAGTTACGTACGCTAGCCGCTGTCGCCGCAGAAAATATCATATTTGCTCTTCGGAGTACGTATACGTACAAATTATATTAATTTTATTTATGCACTGTAGTTGAAAAGAAATCAAGAATATTAAAAAATATGCTAAGGAAAAAGTTCATCAAGAGTTTTTTCATGATAAATAAATATAAATAAATTAAAATCTATTAAATGCATATATAATATCGATCTTTAGATAAAGGATATATTTGTGTATTATTTTCTTTCTTTGCATACGAACGTATATTCCTATTTTGTACATAAGATTTCGAGTACTCAAATTTATCTTTTTATACGGATATATCTATATTAACTTATTACGTTATTAAGAAAGGCTGTAAGCGGGACATTGCACTTTTGCAGTAATGCTAGAACTAACATTACTTAAATTTTAAGTCTTAAAACATGAGTCATTTCAAATTATTTGTACATCATGACATCTGGGGATTGATACATGCACATATACGCATCACATAGTAAACGTTTTGCGTGTTCTGGTAAATGGCGATCGTCTGTCAATTCAGTCAAGTAATTTCCTCCCTCTTCGCTCAACCAGTAAGGAAAATCTGGACATGGCACCATTTCTGGTATATTATACCCATTTTGCTCTCCTAATAACAATAAAAGTTTATCTCAACAAAGATCGTTAATCAAATTTTAATATTTAAAAGATTTTTAACAGTAAGGTATATGATAATAATTAAATAATAATAGACATATGCCAAATAATAATTCGATAACAAATAAAGAAAGTTATTTATAATCAGTGAGAGGGATACCTTTCCTATCGGCCATAGAATCAAAAAAGCACCAAGGTGCTTCCGAACCAGGACCACATTTTACAAATGAAACATAGTGGGAAGTTTCGATGCAGACTACCGCGGATAACTCCAAGTACAAACGCGGTACAGGACAGTGTTCTTGCAGAATTGTAAACTCCATAGGTACGTTTAACTTTTTTGGTTCGTGATTTGTTCTTCGTTCGTGACGATGTACCTAAGAAAAAAGAAAATGTACAATAATATATTTTTTAACATCTTACATTTATTGATATATCATATTTACGCACTTTTTCGAGACATTGTAGACAAAAAGCTATACTCTCGAGGCCGACGCCGCATTGTCCGTAGCACTTTTTGCATTCAAACTCCGCTAATTTACCACACACTGTACATTGTCTGGGTGCTGCAAAATGATAAGTAAAAATGTTATTTTAAATTGTTTCAAATAAAAATTCTTGCTGCAGCTTATATAACATAACGATACTTAACAGTCTTCAATAATGTCAGTGACATCGAGCAGCAACGTAGGCTGTATTTTTTGATACATTTTAAATGATTTTCCAAAACGCGGCATTTGTATAATAAGACAAGAAGGTACTTCTTTCAATCTAATATTGCTGGTCAGGAAACTCTGTTCCAGTAATTGCTGCACGGTTGGTAAATTTAAATGGTCATCTTTTTCGACAAATAACTGATAATGATAAGCGTCTTGTCCGGAGCTTAATTTGAGGAATGGCTCGGCATTCAAAATTTGGGCGACTAATGACGTCAAGAATTCTTCTGGATCTAAATTTAAATATATTAAAAATTATATAATAAAACTACAAAAAATAAAATTCGTAATATTTAAAAATGTAAACCTTTTTCTTCGCTAGTAAGGCCTGATACTGACGATAATTTTTCGAGCAACGTTCTGAGCTTCATTACACGATCTGCTCGGACAAACATATTTTTTCTCAAAGGATTTACAATTTCTTCTCTCAAAACCCTTTGAACTTCTTCATACTGTGGACAATCCTTTTCATTCGGTGGTCTGAAAAGTCATAACAATTAAAAAAAAAACTTTTATTACATAGTTATTATATTTATAAAAGAATTTTTTTTTTTTAGTCAATAAATTTAATTAATTGAAGAAAAATTAATTACCGAAACAGAAGATTGTCAAATACACTCGTAAATGTGAACATGCTGAAAAGAGTAGCATCCAAATAGCATGAATTATGATGGCCTTGAATACCACGATATTTTCCACATATGCTTTCCAAATCTCCTTTAACGGAAATAGGCCGTACTATACCCGCAATTACGGAACTTTCCATATTGCCGAATTTGTCGTTATTTATGAGAGCAGATCGTTCGTCGAGCTTCGTTTGTTTATAAAAGATATATTCACAATTTATTAATCTTTATAATTAACAAATATGATAAATTAATATCGAGAATTTATTCTACTTACGTTTTCGTACTGAGAACAGTGTTCAATGTCTGTGAATATAGCTCTAAAAGGCCTGCAATGAAAATACCTGATATCTTTATAAGTTCCATCAGTACCTAAAGGATGTCCTTTATCCTAAAAATAATATAACGCTCAAGTTACGTCTGTTATTTTTTTATATCAATTTATTTAATAATTCTATTTTACTTACTAGCTCTACAGCTGCTATCAATTTACCAGGACTTGTACCAGGTGGTGTGCCTATCCATCGAATAATTCCATAATGAATATCAGAGTCCAAAAGTACTTTCACATTAGAACCTATCATTAAATCTCCCTTATTTTCTATCCTGTTGAATTTTTTAGTTTCATTCTTCTCACCATTGCCTATTAAAATTAACAGTTTGCATTGTAATGGATTATCACTATTAAAAATAATATTTTATTATATAAAAATGTGATATATAGTTCTTAATGACAATGTAAAAAAAAGTAAATAATTTTTCTGATGTAAAAATATATTACTAAAAAAGAAAAAATTTTAAAGTGGAATAGAGGTAGCATGTCAATTGCATCTTACTGTAATTCAACAAATTTATGCCTCGCAAGTCTTCCACATCACTGTACACATTTGATTCTATATCACTACTCCATTTGTGCTCCAATACAAAAATAGGAATGTTCTGCAATTCTGCTGCCATTATTAAACAAAAATGCAATAACCATAGAGCACTTTATAACCTGACGGCAGCCTACTAGGAAGTCAGACTAGCACTTTGTATGTCTATTTTTAAATACCTGAGCTATTATTAACTCCCTCTATCGCACGGAGGAAGTTCAAGTCTAGCACTAGTTAAATACCGACGGGACAAATATATTTATTGCTTTTGTGATTGTGACATTACCGCATTTAAAAAGCATGTGATCAATGGCTTTATAATTATTAACATCATTTTCAAGATCCGATTTTCCAGCTTGATGACAGTCTTTTAATATGTTCACAGATTCCTGGTTGTTGTTCTTATTATCATCAAACAAAGTAAATTGTTCTAATAAAACAGCTGGTGTACTGTCAAGCACAGATTTTTTTTTATCATTGACATAATCAGTTCCTGTATTATTTTTCAAGAACAATGCTGAAATATAGAAATAAGTAAATTATTTGAATATAAAACTAATAAAGAAACATTAATTAATAAATGTAAATACTTTTGTCAATGCCAGCAACTGAGTTGGTTTCTTTATGGGGTAATATATTATTTACAGGAGCAAATATTGCAGCAGCACTCCAATGTGTGGAAGTAAAATATTCTTTGGCTAATAAGGATGTCTGCAATGATTCCGGTTTTTTCTGTAATATAAAAATATATAGTCATGTTTAACATTATTGAATTCTATATATTCATTTATCTCATTGTTAATTATATAGCAAATTTATTTAAAAAATTATACACTTTCTCTTTATCAATTGCTAAAGTAATCACTACTTATACAGTTTTACTTATGTGATATTATAGTCACAGCTCAGAATGTTATTTACGATGATCTTAATACAAAAATAAACTATAAATACTGGCTTTATTTGAAGAGTAAAAGAAGGTACAATTTTATATGGCTTATTCTGTTTTCAATGTATAAAATCATGACTCTGTCAAGAGTGGCAACAACCAAAAGCATCTGTAGTTAATTCACCAGTAATTCAAGGCCAAAGTAATGTCCTGGTCCAAGCTGCTGCACAGGCCCAATGTATCTGACAAACGCCAATTCTTTGATGCGCTTGTTGGCAGGGCCAGAGTGATACCAGACCAGATCATTCACAGATATATTTTGTATTTGTTCATACAGAGTCACGTCGTTCACCAGTCGAATTCTCTCTTGAGGAGACTGCACAGCGAGTAGGTACTGCCAGACCTTCTGGGACACGGGAATCAGATCGTATTTGTGGCAGCGCCATTCCGTACCGCACCAGGTCTTACATCCCCCGACGGTGTCGGTCACGCGCACCCTTAACACGCTCTCCTTCAAATCCTCCAGTGCTTCTACAAGCATTCCCAGACGCAACTTGTTAATGTTAACGTCGCAAGTACCAAACGTCCGTATCAATACCGTGTCTCGCTCGGCAACATAATGTTGTAGGACCGGGGGTTCCTTGCTACTATCCTCCATGGTACCAGAGTTTATCAAGCGATCATCGCCGCACCGAGAGAAGCGTCGATCTCGTTATCGTTGACTTGCCACTGTGCTACCTGTCAAACCTCTCGACATCGTTCCTCGCTTTCCTCGAGCGTTACATCTTTATTCGGCCGACGATTTCGTCTCCTTCTTTAAATTCCTCACATCCTCCGTCCTCGGTGCTACATATTTCAACGGATCGGCGACAAAATTGGACAAAATTTATCCCGACGTTTTACACAGCGCGGATGAGCGCGGAGAAACAGGCAGAAATTCGGAGCACGGGAGCAGAAGCGAACGCTGTTAAATTGACTAGGGGATTTTCTTATACAGCCGTATGTTGTATGTATGTATGAGCGAGATCGAGACTTTGGAGTATTCTCCAGAGGGACCGGAGGCTCTTTTACGCAAAGAGACGGGAATATCTGTGTACGTATCTCGTACTTTGTGGCCTGTAGATCTTTGCCGCGAATGCCGCGTGATTTTACAAGATTTTGAAGTACTGTGAAGTGCCGCGCTGATATTCGTTAATAGAGGTTAAAATCATGGGCGATACCGGTCACGCGGATGTGTTACCCGCCGATACGGCGCGTTTGACCACCGATTCCGGATTTAGCGAATTACTGAGGTCGGCGGAACAGCTTTCCGCAGCTGTCGAGGGAAATGAGGACCTACCACAGGTCGAGAGAAATCTGCGCCAAATACTAGAGGCATCTAACGAGCTGTGGTCCCGAGTCACGCAAACAAGCACGCAGGACAACGAGGCACAAGCGTAAGTTTATTCTGATAAATTTACCGTAGTACAATTTGAAGCTACCATGTACTTCGATTTTCTGTGTGCTTGAATGTTTTCTTATCCATGCATTGTAATTATAATTGAAATATTCCGTATTAATATTAAAAAAAAAAATGTTTTAGTCACGTACTACTTGGCTCTCGAGGAGTGGACCTATCTCAGATTTCACAGAAGTTGAATTCACTTAGTGCAAGACGCACGTTCGAACCTCTAGATCCCATTGCAGACACCGACATCGTCAGTTATCTTCGAAATGAAAAAGAAAATGCAATTCTTTCGATCATTGAGCAAGTTCACAAAGATGTATGCATAATAATTAATTGCTTATGTATTTATTTATAAGAATAATTTATATTGAATTTGCTTTTTAGACATTTGAACTTACCAGGGCTCAGCAAATGGAACACATGCTGGGTGAATGGAAACAAATGCGTTTCGAGATAATAAACGCCATGACTGCGCCGTCCGGAGAATTAGTAGATTTACGCGGGACACCACAGCGTACAAAACTAGCTGGCTCAATGGTCAGTGGCCTTTCCAGTATAGAAGTCGCTTATGTAAAAGAGCTGCAAAATTATAACGATCATGTACTGAGAGGAGTAACGCGTCCTAGTTTATTCAATGCGTTTTACAAAGCTTCCGAGTCCTTTAATGATAAAAAAATTATGGACATGTGGCAAATGGTCAAGTGTATGGTTGATATTCCACCGACACCCAGAGGAGATCAAATTAAATCGAGAAGCAGCCCTGCGATCGAGCAGAGAATTGTTTTACAAGCTAAAAAGTATCTGGAAAATCGATATAGAGATTTCATGAATTCCATAATTAATGAGAATTTAATGCAAGCGAAACGAGGTGGCGTTCCAGGTACCATACCTCTGGTTAAGAGCTTTGTTGGTGTCAAAGTACAGAATCTAAGAGATTTGGAAGATGCTATGGTGGAACACAAACCATTATGGCCGTTAGTATATTACTGCATGCGAGCGGGAGACTATAAAGCCGCGCTGCAATGTCTGAATCAATGTAATATAGAATTTTTGGAATTTAAAACTGCTCTCGAAGAAGCTTGTGACGATCAATATCATCATCCAAGCAGTCGCGCCGAGTCTATCCTAAAGCTGCATTACAGAAAACAAGTACGATCCGTCACCGATCCGTATAAACGAGCAGCTTATTGTGCGTTAGTTCCTTGCGAACCAGACGATTTTCACTCCGAAGTGATATCTACAGCCGACGATTACTTGTGGCTGAAATTATGCCAAGTGAGAGATCAAGCGGACGTTGAAAATAAACTCACTTTAGATTATTTGCAAGTTACAATTTCAGAAATATATGGTAATATTAATTTTTTAGGTAACTAATATCTTTAAAAATTTTTTTATATTTTAATTAATACAATTTTTAGGAGAAACTTATTACCATGCACATGAACAACCATTTTTGTACTTCTCAATGCTGTTCTTGACTGGGCAGTTTGAAGCTGCGATAGAATTCTTGGCCACAGGCGCTGGGGCAAGGCACTTACCACACGCTGTTCATCTGGCAGCTGCTATGCACGAACACAATTTGTTGGCTGTCAGCCAAAGTGTTTTAGCGCCTCTGATAAGCGTAGATCCTGCCGATAAGTCACCAGCAAAAAGATTGAATTTCGCTAGACTAATATTGCTATATGTTAAAAGATTTGAATCGTCAGATCCTAAAGAAAGTCTGCATTATTTATTTTTATTGAGGTAAGATTTTGAAACATTTTTATTGCTTAAAATAAATTATTACAAATTAAGAATTGCGTCACACCTGTGCTTTACTTTTAGATGTATGAAGGATCCATATGATCGTAATATGTTCGCGGTATCAGCCGCGGAAATGGTAGTAGATGCCTCCCCTGCGAATCGCGCTTTGTTGGTTGGAAAGCTTGACAAAGATCGTAGACTTCCAGGAATTTTGGATCAATTTCAGATCAATACAGACGATGTAATAAATATATGTGCTGAAACGTTGTACAGAAAAGGTCTACTGGAAGATGCAGTTATGATGTATGATTTAGCTAGAAATCATGAAAAAGTTCTCAGTTTGATGTGCACGCTGCTCACGCAAGTAGTTAGTCAAAGAGGACCGCCTGGTTCTCTTAGGGCGCGATTACAAACAACAGCCGTGGATATTAGTACAAGGTACGATTTACGCGACTGTAAATTACAAAAACAAATATCGTCAAATTGAATCTTGTTACTCACGATTTAATTTTTCAGGTACAAAGACATCACAATTCAAGCACCTTCGGAGGTGGTGTCTTCGTTCTATACTTTAAGAGATCTTATGGTTTTCTTTGATCAATTTCATAATGAACAATATCAGAGCGCGCTCAGAGTAAGTTAATTTTTAGTGAAACTAGATTTTACAAACCGCGTGCTTCGTGTGCGTTATTCACTATTTATCCTTTTTTAAAAAAAGTTGTTTTACATTTAATAATTTTCGATAATGAAGGCTTTTGTAAGATAGAAGATTAAAAAATTTTTATTTTTTAGACAATTGCAGATTCAAAGATGTTACCTCTTCAAGTAAAAGAAGTCGATGAAAGAGTGAACGCTTTACGTCGAGTATCGCCTGAGGTGGCTGGCACATTGGCTGATGTTCTTTTGGCTACTATGACAATATTGTATCGTCAATATCAGAAATTACGATCGATAGAACCGGGCGATAAAATCGCGAGAGAACAACAATTGCATGATCTTCGCGAGCAAGCCCGAGCGTTAACGAGTTTCGCAGGAACGTTGCCATACCGTATGCCAAACGAAACGAACAGCAAACTTGTACAAATGGAGATTCTCATGCACTAGACACGAACACAAAATTTATATTTTAGTTATTTTAGTATTTAAAAATATAATATACAACAGTTTCTAAGATTAATTTTATTTAACAAGTTTTTTTTTATTCTCATTATATCGAGTGAGAGAGCGAGATGAGAATTTCAGTAAAATTGGTACTCTTAATTAAAAGTGTAATGAAGCTGCACGTGTTCCATCGAAGCATTACAAAATATGTAATAAAATTAAACTTACAAAAACTCCATTTTTTTTTTTCAAGTATTATATAAAATGCTGCAAATAACTTTGTAAAATGCGAAGAACATCAGTATTCGAAGTATTTTTGTATTCCTACTTGTAAATTTACGTAATTTACTAAATATTGAATTTTACAATTACATAATCCATCAGTTTTTTTTAATGCCGAAGACAATAATAAGTATTTTTAATTTAGATATCATTTTGCACCGATATATTTTGTCTTTTAGTTTTCGTCTAAGACTATTTTAATATTAATTATATCTATATTATCTTGGATTTTTGTAGTTTTCGTCATTACAGGATTTCAAAGATGTTACAGATATTCCACAGCTGAGATCTGCAACTTTACCTTCTTTCACCTAAACAAAAAGTCTTCAATAAATGCAGACAATTTATATGAAAAAACAATCTGATTAACTTTTCTGTGTAACATACCGCTCTATAATCCAGGAACATTTCTTTAAAGGCCAAGAAATCTGTTATTGTTGACAATACCTCAAAAACTTCACCTTCCAGCTCTGTCTGCTTCTCACTGAATTTTATTTCGCACACAAACATACGAAATGAGATATAATTAATTAGACAGAAATGTGCAAAATTATTTTTAATGATTATTTTAATTGTAATTACTTTAATTGATGTAGAAGAGTGTCTACTGTGAACTGTGGCATAACTTTCTTTAGATGGTTTACAATATATGCCTCTACAGCTTTATTCTAAAACATATAAAGCATGTCTTAGAAAATTACAGATTTACAAAATCTTAAAGTTTTTTTCACGAAACTCACATATTCGTTAAATATATCAGTATAAATTAATTTATTATCTTCTACAGGTTCGAAGACTTGCCAGTATTTTTCAAGAAATTCGTGCTGGAGGCTCTGAAAATTTTCTTCTAGAAAAAAAAACAAAAAAAAACGATTTGTTGAATTATAAAATACAATTCTGTCAATTGAGAACTTATTCGTCTAAAATATAATTTTGTACCTAATAACAAATCCTCGATATGCCCGATTACTTCATCGAACGAACGGTCTTCCTCGCTTCTCGAAATTTGCTTTCCATTCTCTGGACTCGATATATTTATCTCTGCTTGGAACACATTCGAATTTATTTCAACACATTTATCGATAATAAGAAGACAAAATTTATATACACGTATATGTTTGCGTTATGAACTGACAAGCGTATAGGTACTAGCGTTGCCTCATGCATCAAACAAAATTATTAAATTACTGCAATTCAAGCGAAAACACACACCCATGGTTCCGTTTCTTATAGTTATAAAAAAATAAGGCACTCTCTTAAATAACAAGTTAAAATTGCCTCGAGATCGTAATTGGGCAGTTTTCCGTGAAATTAAATTGTTTGTGGAATAATGAAAGAATAGTTTTATCGATCAGAATTTCTAGAAGGTTAGGTTTCCAAGGTAATAAAGAATACAAAATAATTGATGTGCTGGAAGAAGAATCTAACTTTATTTTACATGCGTTAGTCGTAATTAAATGTTGATTGCGGTTGTAACATTTTTATAAATGTAAATAATTTTTCTTTTTTTATTCTACAGTTTAGTCAGACGACATCGTATTGAAAAGCGCCAATAGATGGTGACACCATTTAGTTTTATGTGCTATTTAGAGCAACACTAGTTTCATTGTCAGTCAATACTCGTATTTCTAATGCTCCTTTTTATTTTCTCGCACACTCGTCATTTTTACTTTCGATCAAAAACACCGAAGTTCGTTTCGACACGCGAAATTAAAAATTTCTAAATAATTAGTGCAGTAGCATCATGTGTTGCACATAGAACTCGCGCTGGCAAAATAAAGTTCATAATTACACAACAAATGTATAATTATTTCAACGTATATATTTTTTCCCGTTGAAATTATTTTCAAACAATTACGAGCTTTCTTTAATTAAATTACGCTACTCGATAACAAGGAATTGCTGCAATTGCTAACGCAGCGGGGAAAGAATTCACGAGAAAAATCCTTCGGCCCGTTTGCCCCGTACGCGTATAACTTATAATGCTCGCAACAATTTCATACTCCATAGAGCAACTTCATAAATCGGAATCTTTACCGTCGCTCGTGCTCGGCACCAATATTTATGGAATTCGTATAAACTCGAGCGGTACCGCTTACGTGCGTCACGACGAGAAAACGCCATGACGCAAATAGAATCATGGAGCTCGTCGAATTAAATTTCAACGTGAATGTCGTTGTTGACGTATCGGGCCGGGCAAAACGATTTCCAATTTATTCGCAACATACGGAAAATTTGCAAGAAGCGTGCTAGGAGATAATACAGGTTTACTTAATTTCTCGCCCGTGCGTGATTTCAAGTAAGACAAAGTCATTTCAGTGAGACAAGAAACGTCTCTCTCTACGCATGTATCTATTTTTAATTAGCCAAATTATTGTACTGTCTACATTATTTATTTTGCCTTACGTTAAGTCAAATGGTAATAAGTCTTTGTCTTGTCGTTACGTTAAATCGCGTTTTCACTAACTCGGTAATTCTCCGGAATGAAAGTGGGATGGACGACCCTCTGGCAATTCCGCGAATTCTTCAACTTCGGAGGGACGGTGAATGCACTGAATCTCGCTCGTTTGGCGACTTTGGCCATGCCCAATTTAATCGGCAATTAGTGCACGCTGGCGGTAGAATCTCTCACGGTAAAATTTTTGATTATACGACTTGTTATCCTACTTCGATCCTCGAGTGGGAAATTGATTTATAATTGGTCTCGCCGATGTGATATCAATGTATCGAAATTTACGTTATATTTAATTAATAAAAAATATGTAAAATTTGCTCAGTAGAGGCGCAAATCGAGCTAGATTGAAATCAATGCGCATTGCTCGTGTAACGTGCGGACGACAGTAACGTTACAGATAATAATCCTAGTCCGAGTCGGCTGATCGTGCTTTAATTTAAAGTAACGTCTTTGATGGTAGCCGCCTGATTCGCATTATCAAAATTGTATACATATACATATATTAAATCCATCGATTCGTTGACACTCCGGCGTACAGTTGCGCTCGATAATTCAAGACGCCGACAAATCGTGTTAACGAAATGCCGCGGCAGTTGCGGTCTCTTGTGCATCGTGTCACTCTGACACTTGTTGGTACGCTAATTAACTAAAAGCATCGTATCGCGATAATGGCGGCGATACTAGTCGAGCATCTCCGGTTTCGCCCTTCGTGACGAGAATTCTGCGAAACTGTGTAAAACCCGTCAATTCGTCGGTGACGTTATCGCGAACTTGGCGTTGTTCGATAATTCAGGATAGAAATCTCGTTATTAACATATAACCGCGACGTAACCCGCGGCGAGGATCCTCGTTCTCCGGATCCTATCCTCGTCCTTTTTCGCGACAAGCGCATACAACGAAACGTCGGCGATTGCAAAGGTATCGGAAATTAAAATCATCGTTTCTGCTCAAGCAACATTTATTTTTTAAAACAATACGTAATTTTTTGATACGATCTGAATTAAAAATATTTAATTGGAGCTGAATATTTCGAGCGTACGCTTTCCAAAGGATCGATCGGAATAATCACGTCTCTTGCGCACGGGCTTCAGAATACGCGAGTGTTACTCTTTTTCTTCTCTCTCCCTCACCCCCAGGAATATGCGTTTGTCAAACTCGCCATACGTTTATTTTGTGCAAGGATAATACTCTGCGAAGCTGCATCGGTACTCATGTTTATATTTATAAGCGGAGTTAGGAAGTCCTCTCTCTTTTTCTATCTCTCGTCAGCGCTCACAGCAAAGTGACTTTTTCAGTTTCCCAAGCTTAGCTTCGATCCGTCGTTCGACGTCGAGCTGATACTTTCTTTGAGATGTGTATGTACCTTATCCAAAGTGAATAACCGATCCAAATTGACATTTAGGCGGCGCGTAAATTTATATAAAATGTACGTATATACATATATTGCATGCGAAGGTGGAAACGTATTTGAAGAATACATGGGAATTTAGTTTAATATGATTTACGTAGATAATACATCCTTAAATCGTATCAATTACCTCGATAAATTAAAACAAGATTAAGAGACTGTAAGAAAAACCGTCGATCATAATTTCACTATTTACTAACAACACATTCGGAACACATTTGTACCATGTGTTCTAATCAAAACAATTTAAATTCAAAATAGCGAAGAATAATAAATAAAGTAGCTTTTCTTTCTTTTAAAATTACTATAAGTAATAAAGTGTATGTTTATAAATAATTTTGATTAAGACAGATTGAACATATCAGGCAGAATTAATAATTGATTTCCTTCAAAATTTCTCTCTCGTTTTTGCATAAACACGTATTTGGAGAGCGTATATTCATAACTTTTATCTCCGAGGGCAAATATTAAAATGCCTATTTATTATAATAGTTTGCATTCGAAAATGTTGATCGTGATAAATTAAGGGGAGAGGAGCGCGACGAGGAAGAGAAGAAGATTGCCGGCGGCGGCCGGCCGCGCGGCACTCGGCTGGGTTCGAGAACGTTCGTTCGTTTTCGTCAATCTCTGCGGGGGCACCATGTACCCCCGCGCGCTCGCGCAGTCTCGCGCAGTCTTCACTCTCTCGCCTAGGTGAACGGTGGCGCACGCAGCGCAATACTTCCACGGTCCGTCGTTTTCTCGCGAGTGTTCTCCCCGCCGTCGGAATAAGTCCGGGTAAAGGACGACGTCGCTGGGGTGCCGCGTCTACTGCCGCAGTTCTGTCCGTCTGCCTGTCTGTCCGTCGCGAAACGCGATAATCGGATACGCGCCACCTGCTGTGCGCGATCTGCTCGCACAACCACCCATCCCCCGGCTGTCGTCGTTGTCGCCACCCCGCTGCCCGTGCGCCTCCTTCCCTCCACGGGATCGGAACGGATGTCCGCGGGCTCGCGCGGAGGATAGTCCTCGCAGCCGGCTGTCGAGTCGTGATTCGTATGCCCTCCTCCCCGCCCCCGCTTCCCTCTTCACCCGGAAACGGCGGCTTCGAATTTTGGCGCGACCATCAACGGCCGACGACTCGGCGCCCGATCGAGATTGAACGGCGGCAGTGACACGTGACTATATTCATTCCGCAAACCGACTCCGGCCGAGTCGCCTACTTCCCGGATAACGCGAACCAGGAAACTGCTTTCGCGAGTGTGAGTTCTTTGGGAAGCTTCCAACGTGTGCTCGATGTGACGGTACGTGGAGCTGCCAGCGGGGCGCGAATCGTTCGGGACTTGGTGCGACAGGAAGATCGGAAGAAGGACGGACTTGCCGATTGCAGGCGGAAGTGCGCGAATTATCGGAGTACCGTGAACCCATCTTTCGCCCGTCTTCGCGGCGAAGCGGAACAACGCGGGACCGATGCCGTGACGGTTGCGACATTCGGCCAAGTATGTTTCTTTTGGGACGCCCTTCGGCCATCGGGAGAGGAGAAGAATCGCGAGGCGAGGTAGCGGAGCAGCACGTCGCCGCGGCTTGTTGACCGAGAGCGAAACCCGCCAGCGTACGTTTCTTTTCTTCCTATTTTTCGTTTTCGACCGGACAATTCGATCGCGATCTCGAGAGCAAAGTGTCGCGAGCCACGTCGTTGTGCGCGATATGTGAGAGAAATAAAAGTGCGGTAAGTCGTGTCGGACAAAGACCTATCTCCGTTCGAGGGCGGACAGCGAGCTCGTCAGCTCTTTCACGCCGCTTAATCCGCCAGAGATTTTTCGCGTTTGTGCTTTGTGTGTCTGTGTGCTTTTGTGTCGTTGGGACGGACCTTCGCCAGTCATGGAAGCGTCCGGGATCGCGCAGAGGCTCTTGAGGATGAGGCCCGTCGGGAAGTTCCTGCTGATCGCCGCCGTCTGCCTGATGCCAGCAGTAAAAGGTAAATGATCTCGTCAAGTAGGTTATCACTATTCTGTATGTCGAAACGATCGGGTCGACAAATGTGCCAATATATCGTACAGTCTTACATTCGACAAACGAAAATTTTTTTTTCTTTTTTTTTTTTCGCTGTCGTAAAGATTTTTTTTTATGACTGTTAGACTTGTTGTAGAAAAATAATATGCTATCGTTTATCCGCAAACTGTATTACAGTCGACTAAAAGTTCAATGAGTCGTCGATTATCGGAAAAGTTACGCGACAAAAAGTATTGCGAATGTGTGCATCCTAAAATATTAATCTCGTTATTCTACGCATATTACCGCGGCTTTTATCCGTACGAAAATTACACGTGAGAAATGGCGTGGCGTTAGCGTATGCACCACGTACGTTATATTCACTCGTTTCCGAGGCGAACTTGTGCGCTCGGTTTGATGGCGTGCGAAATTCCTGACGTCTTACTTTTAATAGGGAGATTTTTTTCAAGTTAATTTCGAGTTTTCCGCCAGAAGGCTCGAAGCGTTAATGAGTCCGCTGAACTTACACGTGAATTGAAAACGACGGGGCTCTTCGCCGCGCGTTAAATTACCGAGCGATAAATAATAAAATCTTGCAACAGTAATTCTTCTTAATTGAATTCTATTTTTATTCCACGTGTCTCGTGGCTCAAATCCAATTTTTATCTGCAGCCTGGTTATCGCGATGTCTAATATCGAAAATTCGTATAAAAAAGGAAAAAGAAAACGCAAAAAAGGAAAAAAAAAAGAGAAGTAAGGAACGTTTACTCTCGCATTGAAAAGACATCGACTCCAGATTGGATGCAGTTGCATAATGTAGTGCCGCGTGCGTTCTTTTTTGTATTTTTAATGGAAAACCGGAGTGGAGGACCTATTTTCCCCCTACGTTTTATCTCCTGGGTCATTGCATGCGAAATATTGCGCTCGAAAAATTTCAATTTTACGGAATCGTAAGATAGCCGTCTTTAGATAATCCCTCCTGAAATTCTGCTGCGAGTGTTCGCGTTGCGCATATACGCGGAAAAATTCCTGCTGCGAGTGGAAATTAATTAACGGAGAATCGCGAGAGTTGACGCAACTATTCCACAGAATTGAGGCAAAATACGAAGGTTTTTTTTTTTTTGCTACGAGCTCGTTATTTAGTTCGACAGCGCGTGGAGAACGAAAACAGTCGTCGACGTTAAAAAGTGGACGCTCGAAGCACGAAGTTTAGAATAATTTCCGATTTTTCCACATAGATACACGTTCAAAGGTTCGAACGAGGTAACAGTTGACTTCTCATTTCGAGAACGCGAAAAAAAGTTGAGGGAGATGCACCCGGTTTAATGTAAACAACCTCGACTTGCTGCGAGTGGAGGCTCCGAAGCCTCGTTTCGGACGCACTATTTTATTCGAGAAAGACGCGAAACGACAAACCTATTCCACCTCGCTCTTTCCAAGCCTACTTTTTTTTTTCTCTTTCTATTTCTATCTTAGCCGACAATTTTCACGACCTGTCGAGGCTCCGTTTTAAGAATCGTGCTCGTTTATTCGTCAAAACTTTGATAACGTAACGGCGTAATCTGTATACCTCGCTCTTTTTATTCACTTTTTTTTTCTCCCCCTCCTAATCACGCGGACGAAAAGAAATTCCTCCGCCAAAAATCGCCAAAAAATCGCCGCCGCGCAAATAACTTTGGGCGTGCTACTCGCACGATAAAGAACGCGAAAGAAATCCCCTAATTATAATCAGATCGTCCCGTCCCCGGCGAGAGCGGCCACTTAAACCGAGGGTTTCGCTTATCTCGAATTAAGGATCTGTCGAAATTACGACGGTAATTCGATCCGCGCTGGAGAACGCCCCCCGAGAGCGCAGAAGGCACCACTTCCTTTGCGACCCGCTATTCGGACGAAGTATCACCGATAACGTTAAAATTAATACGTGACAAAGTAAATATAAATTTCACCCTTGCGAAATTCCTTTGTTGCCCGGCTCGATCTCGTTTCGTATCTTTGGTCTTCACGTGTAATCCCTGTATCGCGACTGCGCCGCAATCGACCCTGGCCGCGATCCAAAGGAGGTTTTTCCGAGTTCTTACGCGGCATCGACCCCGGACGTTTGGAGGATTCTCGGCTCGTCCCTACGTGCGTTAACGCCGATACGCGGCCGCGCGTGAAAGCCGCACCGCGGAGGCTCGATCGCGTCCCCGGCTAAAATGCCGAGGGTTAATAGCCGGAATATTGAACGTCAGACGTAGGCGGAGTTAAGTAAGCAAATATACCCGTGATTAAATGTTCGCTGATCAAAGGGTCGATTTCCACGTTTATTCATAAGCGCGCCCGCGTAAGAATATGCGTGCCGGTGAATCCGCACGGTGATCGGCTTTGGCTTTGTAGAAATTTTGTTCGACGGCAAATACGCCGCTTAACGTCGAACTTCCATTTACGTGACCGCGCAATAATTAACTGGTATACGGGTATCTCGATAACGTGATTCCCCGGGCCGCAATTTGCGTTTATGAATGACACGTAATTTTCGACATGTATAAAATCCAAAGGCTTTAATCCGTAAATCTCATATTTTTGCCGCGCCGAGGCAAGGGAGGAGGGGAACACGGTGATAACGAATGTAACGACTCTTTGGTTTATCCACCCGCGGTGAATTTTGCACTGCTTTAATAATACCATCAGCGACAACGGCACCTAAGTGCTCGAAGAAAAGTAATACGAGATGCGGATGTATGTAATGCAAATGGAACGATATATTACGGCGCGAGCCAAGTTCGGCTCGGTGTATCGCGTTATCGTAAACACGCTGCGAGAAAGTACCGAATATATATATCAATAACAAAATCGCCCCCGCTCTTTAAGTAACACATTCATTCCGCCCTCGACGATATTTTAATCTGGCATTCAATTATCGAACTGTTTGATTTTCGGAATTGAAACGTTTTTCCAAATTAAAAACTCGGAAGCTTGCGCGCGTGGGCGCCATCGTACCTGTGCACGCGTGTGCGCGCGAACAGGCTGCCGAAACTGGGTCGAATTCAACTCCCGAGCTTTCAAAGGCCATTTTTTTTCCACGGAACATGTCACATTTCCAGCGACGAGGAAGCATAATAATTATTTTTAATAAGTGTCCATTAGCGAGAAAGGGGTGAATAAAAATATGACGACGTC
Organism: Cardiocondyla obscurior; assembly: GCF_019399895.1. Lineage (NCBI taxonomy): Eukaryota > Metazoa > Arthropoda > Insecta > Hymenoptera > Formicidae > Cardiocondyla > Cardiocondyla obscurior. The sequence goes on from NC_091882.1 coordinate 247,063, forward strand.
CGCGTAATGAAGGGTGACAATAAAGTACGTTTGTTCGGAGGGTCTATCTTTGATTCTCTATCGATGAAACGTGTTTGTTCGGTCTTTCTCAATCAATATTTGCGCATCAAAGGTTAACGTAATGAACCTAAACTTTTGAGTTAATTAACGGCAATTCCTTGTTAACGAGAAGCGCACATTAACGAAGCCAAGTCCTTATTAATCAAAAGTATATATTAATAAATTGAAGGATGCTATAAATGTACAGCATTGATCAACGAGAGCTCGCGAAAGTTTAAAGCGGACACGTTAATGGACTTAATGCACATTAAAAAACAATCGTGCCAATTGTAAGAGGAATACGCGTTGAGTGCCACGGCGGAATTTTTCTTCGGTCGTTTTAAACCTTTTTTCTTTTTTTTTTTTCTGTAGCATGCGCGGCAGTCAATTACGGAAAAATTGTATCATTATGCAATAAACACGAGATACAGAAATGATTAAATGGAAACGTACGCGCATGTAAATCGGTGCGAACGAGCGAGAGGTGGTTGGAGGGTACATGGCACAGCGTCCAAGCTTTTTGCGAGTCGATAAAAGTATAATGACGCAAATAGTACACAGGGAGCGACGCAAAAAGCGGGCGTAATATTGAGAATTTTTCGCAATACGTCTGGCATCGCAAAATTGGTTTCCATTCACAATTAAATCAGCCTGGCAAATAGGATAATAGAATATCGCGGGCGCAACGCCGCCGTCCGCCGTTGTTCCGTAGACCCCCTTTCTTTTTGCAAAGTTTCAGTTCGCGCAGTTTAATAGACAAACACATTACAATATCGATCCCGACGGCGTGCGCGCGGCCCCATTGTTATTTTCGCGTTATTTCTTTTCGGACGGGAGCGCAACGCGAGAGAGACCGGGATTGCACGTGAAAACCAGGCCGCGTCTCGTAACGGCACTTTAAAATTAAATCATATTTTATAATGAAATATCTCGCGTCTTCCCCCTCGGGTTTTTTTTTTTTCTCTCCCCTTTCTCTTCTACGCGCCCGCATTTCGCACCTGCCGAATTATGCTATCATATTTTTAACGCGCGGCAACATTATGCAAGCAACACTGTTAACGCCGCCGGGAAAACTCATTTTCCGCCAGCATTCCCCGTTTTTTTTTTTCGCCCAATAATATAGCGTTAATAAATAAAAAGATCCGTAAACGGTAAAACGTATCGATAAATAAGGGCGTCGTGCGCTCGTCATCAGCGGCTTTACGCCGTCCGGAAATAAAATTACAAAGCAACGTGAAAATGTACGTGCTGTTTGTACGTCGTTACCGTGTTCTAATGACATTTTTTTCGTCGATTACGTAAAATTACTTAAATTATACAGATTCCAAACATAGATTAATGTTCAAAAAATTATGAAACAAAAAATTTTATCCCTTCGACACATTAAAAAAGTCTTATTTAATTCTCAATTTTATTTATCAAGTAAATTTTAGTAACAAATTTTTAGATAATTAGTTATCGCACGAAATTTACGTATAAAGTAATATTATAAATATTAAAATAGAAAAAAAGCGAAGAAAAAAAGGGAGTCTCGCTACACATAGCTTCGCGAGACGACGAAATCGTTCTCTTACGGGTGGCTGAACTCGCGGACTCATCCGCGACCCTTGACAGGGGTGGGAAGGAAGGGAGAGCCTTCGGGAATATCTGGAATATCGCGTAATTACGAACTTGAACTTTCGAGTGGCTGACGAGAGGTCGATCGATGAGCTAACGGGCGCCGCCTCCACGTTCGGCTCCTCTTTTTCGGCCGGGGAAACTTGGGCTACAAAACTCGTGTAATTGCGCTCGTTTAGCCGCGCTTCTTAATCAACTGATAATGCAGCGCGCGGAATGTTAGCGGCGTGCCGGCGGTTTGGCGGCTGATTTCATCAGTTGCATTGCGGCAAATTGACGTCGACTGCGCGCGCGCACGACGAGCTTGTGTACCGCCGGCGGTGCTTGCAAATGTAATACGACATTGGGATTGGTGACAAAGATCGAGTATGGATCCGCTGTTTCGTAACCATAACTGGCATATTCTCTGGGAATTTTCTGTAGAACAGATTAGACGTTTAACCGAGTGAAATCGAGGGGGAGGATACATCTCGAAACGGCAATTCGATCAGTTATTAATCAACGAATCATTATTATTATTTGTCTCATCCGGCGTTTAAGAAAAAATTAAAAAATGACGAACATCTCGGTGCTCGTTAAGAAAATATCGACTTTAAATCGTTCGTGAAATAACTAAAATTAATATTGAACTTTTTGGAATACTTGTCGGGCGATTGTTGTCTACCGCTTCCGTTTACTTTTTCCTTCTTTTTATTTCGTCGCAAAGTAATAATAAGAAACGAGCCAGGGTGCGGCGTATTTCTCCATCGGGACGCGACGGCGGTGACGAACGGCGTGCAATTATTTAGATTTAAAAAATATTCTCGTCGTGCGTTATCTCGTGCGGCGTATGTACGCGCCGAAGTGTCCCCCGAGTACGTGTATCTGCCTCGCCGCGACGGCTATCGCTTTCGAGTGCATTTGCAGCATCCACTCCGCTCGTCCGTGCTCGTTTTTCACGGACTCGTCGCCGGTCGCTGGCGGCGTGCGGCGCCGGCGAGATGCGGCTCGCAGTTTCCTCGCTTTCTTCACGGTCTCCTTACCTCTTTCGTCTCGCAGGCTGCCGGCGGAGTCTCTCCGTAATCGCGCGCGCACGGTAGCTCGGGCCAAATGTCTTTGTTTCTCGTGTCGTAATACGCAGGAGGAGGGTTCCGTTGAGAGAGCTGAAGAGGGAAGGGAGGGGAGGGGAAAAGACAAGTGCAGGACAGATTGCAGGCGATACCGCCGTGCCTCCGTTCTGCGCCCTCATCTCGGTCGCGATGAGCGTCGACACGCGTGTTACTGCGTGCACGTGTGCGTACGTGTGCGGACAGCCACGCTAGAAAGGATCCAGACGGCAGCTGTTCGAACGTGGATCGCGATTAAGGGATCGTTTCGCCGAGTCGAGATTTCAACGCGTTTTAGACACGCGAAAATGATCCGTTCGCAAGTCCGGCCGTACGGTACATGTACATCTGGTTGTACTTCACCGCGAAATTTCTTCGCGTAATAACTGAACCGAAAATGAGGGTTCATTAATGTAACAATGTATTCTCATTTAACCGATATTACGACATTTTATTGCAAATAATTCGATACTACGTTGAAAATATTGAATTCTACTCGACTTCAGTGTTTGCTGTTTATTACCGCGTCGTTAATAATGTAATAAAAACTGACAGGTCTCGCATTAAAAAAAATAAAAATTATTATTTGATTTCTATATTGTACAACGAAGTGTATTTAATATATAAATATTTAATAAACGTTAAATTGGACGGTATTTGTACTGATTTTGTTCTATTAAATTTCATTCGTAAAAATTCGAATAAATCTATACACATAAAATAAATTTTTTTTTTCTTTTTTTTTTCCCCCCCGTAAGTTATCATGTCGATCAGTCGAAAATATATAACCGTTACACGCGCGGTGATTTAAAACAAAAATTAAACAGTTTATGTTACACGTACAGAGTGCGGTATGAAAAATAAATAAAAAAATAAAAGACAAAAGAACAACAATGTGCGGATGGGAACGATGGCTTTTGAATGCTTTCGCGTTGTTTTCGAAACAGTTAAAATTGTATCGTCAAATTCGGGCAACTCGCGAGGGAAAAATCGTCGAGGCTGGAGCGGAGGCGCCTTCTGTGTTGCCGTTAAGTGCAACAAACTTTTCATGAAGCTACAATAAACTCGTTAATACGTACACGCGTATTGTGAATCCCACGCGAGCGAGATTCGCGGGGATATTTTCAGGAATTAGTACGTACAGTCGGAAACGTTGCCGAGCAAGCGGACTGACAGGCCGGAAATTTTTCAATATATATTCCCGTATATGTGTCTTTTATTATACACACGCGGGGGATAGTTTGAAGGGGGAAGGAGGGGGAGGAGGAGAGAAAACCATTCAACCCTTTCTAAATTCCGAATGCGTGCAGGTAAATGATTCTCGTTTCGTTCCTCGGGCTATCGCATCGGAAAAAAAAATCCCGTCGTCACTGTCGGGCGCTGTTTTATTAATATTTTGTCACAATCAGTTATTTTATATTCAAAAATAGCAAGAACGATAAATTCAACCACTCCAGGCTGCTGAAATAACACGGGCTCTCTACCCCTGCGCGGTGGACGCTTACAAATTGCAAGTGCGGTAAACCACTTGACCTATATTCCACCGTTGTTTCGTGACCAGTCTTCGTCACGTGCAATCGGCAAGTTCAGGATTGTACAAGAATGTTTCTTTTTTTTTTTTTAAATGATTCGACCCCGAAGTAAATTAAATGCCGATTTATTGAGTGTCGTGCAAGCGGCACGATTATGGTGCAAACCCGTCAAGTTCCGTCGAATGACTAGCGGTCGCCTCGTGTATGGAATCGACGCCGGAATCGTAATTAGAAAATTACGACGTGCAGTGGTTAATTATTACGACGTTCTTAACGACTGTGTCTAATTTTATCGACCTTCTCGCGCGTCTACATTCTTTCGTTTTTTCAGACATACCGTCTGTCGTTATCTAAATCGTAAAAAAATTCGAGTATGTTGGAACAAAAGTAGCGTTTTATTAGCTATAATCAATTTATCGACGTAATTATCAGCCCCCTCGACTGAGCAAATTAGCAGTTTGGCTGCAGGTATTATCGTACGAAAGATACACGCGGGTTATAATGTACACTAGTTCCATTGTGTTTTACACCGCGTGCATCGCACCAAACGTTAGCCCGAAAACGCTTTGCGACTTGAATACGCCCGAAGAAGCACAGCGCCTGATCGAGAAGGCGGAAGACGCCGCGAGTCTCTAATGCCGCCCGAAAAGCGGACGCAGTCGCGCAAATATCAATTAGCGATTGTCACGCATCGTCGAGCCGGCGTTAATTAGCGGCTCTTGAACGATGGTGTTGTCTAACGTCCTGCGGGATCGCCCCTGGCAATATTCCAGCGGACGTGAAAAGGAGAAGCGTCCAAAAGCTTTGCTTGGAAAATTCCCCGTTCCATCGACTGCCGACTTCAATCCCGTTCGGCAGCAGCAGCAACCGTCGCCGCCGCCGCCGACCATCTCGCTAATTTCGAAACCACCCCGGACAGTAACCGCGTTTTTAATCGAATCTCTCTCGACGTCTCGCCCTCTTTTCCATCCCGTCCCTTACTTGCATACGGCTTCCCCGATCCCGCTTTCCCGATTCCCTCCGTCCCGAGGATCCTTGTCGAAACGTTTAATCATTCTGCTAATCACATCTTTTTTCCCCGCTCCCGAGAGTCACCCTTCCTTCTCGGCGAGATACGAAAGCACCGCCACTAACCCATTAAACCTCGTAATTCTCCAAGATTTTTTGTCGCGTGACTGCGCTCCCGAGTCCCCGGACCGAATCGATATGTACACAGTGTCCTGAAATCATTGAATGCTGCAGAATACACTATAAAAAATTCTTAGTTTCAAGAGAGAAAGAGAGAGAGAGAAACGGCAATAGAATTTATTCAAGTCTTGGGGGATTGGAGGATTTATCGAATTAAATCATTTGACATGGCGCTCGCTTTGGAGTTCCGGGCTTACTTTGATAAAGGTTTAATTCGAGTTATTACTACAATATTTAAGATCGTAGATATTTTATGTTGTACGAGAAGAAACCATGCGCGCAATATTAAAAAAAAAACCCCAATTACAAACTACGAAAAAGAAAATCATGCGACTACCTATTCGTTACTCTCGTTCGATGTAATTGTAATATTTCATTAATATGTCCAGACAAAGACGGTACTTCCATCAAGTCGTCCTCGATCTCGAAAATCGTGAAGACCGCCTTTGCCTGGACATATGAATTAAATATTAAAATTAAATCGAACCACAAAATCGCCGATTTGATAGCTGAACTAAATAGGATTTTTTTGTGAGCTAAATTTAAAAGCGCTTAAATTGAGAGGAACCGTGCGTTAAAATTGTGCGTGAAACCTAGTTAAAAAGTAATATGTTGAAACTCCGCGTACGAACGCTGATGCAAACACGTTCAAGACGATTTATACAAATACACCCACGTTTCATCGTACATTTTATACATATATTTATAGCGTTTTACATATGGCTAAAAAAATATTATAGATTTTACTGCGCGACCTTGTCATTATTTACATTTTAATAAAATACGAAAGAAAACTTGCTTCTGGACGAAAATTGCGAGCGCTCGACGAAGGGCCGCGTGGATTTTTCACGAAAAACGGAACGGGAGATGATTTCGAGAGGCTGGAGAAAAGGGTGAGAGAGAATCGACGAGACCCGGGCGATCGGCGCTGTTCGCCGTGAGCGCATGGTACGAAGATACGATAAAACGTACTTTCTATACGCATCGCTCCATTTCCATAAATATGCAAAGACGGTAACCGTGGCTGGCGATATAGGAACATTTACCGTATTTCATCGCCGCCATATCCCGGAGAAGCAATCCGCGACGCGATCCCCGTGGCACCCGGTAAAACCCCTCTAAACACGCGCGATTTGACAAGATATCGGGGATATTCAGCGGAATGCGACGTTTCTCGAAAATCGGATTGCCAATTAATCCCGACGTGACGTTTTGAGTGCAGGCCTCGCGGCCACCGATAATGACTACGAAAAAACAAGAATCGAGACGAGCATCGAGGGCTGTGTCCGCCGAATATCTGTCAATTAATAATTAATGATTAAATTTGTATTTCGGCTGTTTCGCGACCAGTCTTCGTCACGTGCAATCGGAAAATTCGGGATTGTTCAAGGATGCTTTTTAAATCATTTCGACCTCGAGCAAAAATTAAATGCCAATTTATTGAGCGTCATTAGTTAAAAAATATTTTTTTAATTCTCGAATTAAAGGAAAAAAAAAAAAGAAAAATTTGCTTTTTTATAGTTTAATAATAATTTTGCAACAAAGTCGACAGCGAAATTTGACGAAACAATAGTAGGCGAATTTCCGCGCTCGGCAGATGAATATCGTAATTACAGACAGATAGTCGCGCGCCGTTAAAGAGCCAACTAAAACTAATTTGCTATCATTGCGCTGGCGCATGTCGCCTGTCATTGAAGATACCGCCGAAACTAATTAGCCCAGCGCGTGAAACGGACGTTGTAAACGCGTTTCCAGCCCCTTTCTCCATTCTCGTAATAACGCGTATCTGCCAATTGCTGTAATTCCGCCGTAAATCGATTCCTGCGCCATCCCCTATTTTCTTATCTTCGCCGCGCGACTCGCCGGCCTCGGCAATCGCGTCCGCCGCCCTATATTATGGCCCTGCTGTCACACTTCCTTCCCCTTTCAGCAACAATTCTGCCTCTCTTCCGGCGGTTTATCAATTTTCCCTCGGCCTTTCATCGGCTCCTCGCGAATGCGATATTCCTCTCTCCCCTTCGTGCGGACGCCGCTTGATAAGCACGCGCGTTTTTTTTTTTTTTTTTTACATTTCTGCTCCCCGAAGTGTTTCCTAAACTCCTATTCGCTTTCGCGGCGAATTGAAATTTTCAATTCGACTAAGCGCTCGTTTGATCAGTGCCGGGCATACGATGTTATTGCATTATTCGACCACCGCAATCGCTTCGCGAACGGCTCTTCATTTCCAATCGCTCGTAATTCAAAGACCATTGACGCCCCGATATTTTTGTTGAGATGAAATTGATGCCCGGGCTCGGATCTCTGTCGAGGCACGTGTGCGCGAATTGATGGCCACCCTGTAGCGGAGCAATTTATCAGCTCTTGTTTCGCGTCTGTCTTCTCGTCTCATCTAGCTCGTAGCTCGCGCGCGACTATGACTTTTTAATTCCGTCCCGCCTCGCGCGTCGTATTTAATTATCTTCGTCATTTACAGCGACATTTAATTCTCTGAATTAATGACGCGTCCGCCAGCGAGTTGCACGCCTGTGCGTGTGCGTGCGGCCGCGCATAGCACACACACTCACCTCGTTACCCTTCCGGATGTAACAAATCACCACCGATCCCCTGATGACCGATGTTATGGGGCGCATACGGCCGGCAGGTGGAATGAATTACGCGCACCACGTGTCTGCGTGTGCGTTCCCGCCGCTACAAGTTCATTTACTTATCGGAAGATCCGAAGCGCCGCGGATATTCCTCGCCGTTCTTTTCGCCCGTTCCCGCGGGACCCGCTCGCGGCAAAACCGCGGGAAATATCGGGGCGAGGGATAACGATATTTGCCGAGGGGAAACACCGAAAGCGCAGGCAGATATTTCTGGCGGGTTATTCCTATCGGATATTAGGCACGACCGCGTGAAATAAAACTCCCATTTCGTGGGAGACGTAACGGGGAAACAGCTTGGAAAATATTCGCGATTACGGACGTGTCGGTTCCATTCGCAATACGTTTGGTTAACAGTGCAAACTCGAAAGACATTTTCGTCCGATTATAAGTATAAAGAAGGAGGCTAACGTCGGGCATAATTTTTTTTTTATTTCTTTTCTTATACCGCCGCGAGGAGATTCGGATAGAAAATAGTTGAGATAAATCGAAAACAGGCGATAATAATTAAGATAATCGAAAAATTAAAGGTGTATGCAAAACGTGAAATTTAATATTGTATGATACATAGAAACGCGTGTAATTATTACAAATTCCAGGCGAATTAATATTCTTTCGCGGATTAACGATCGCAGCACAGTTTATTACGGTTTCTTCGATAATTCATAAAAAGAAGGGGAAAGAAACGATTGTTACCTCGCCGGAGCCGTCCAAAGTCGCGCCTTTTGTTCCCTGCGCATTTTTCACCGAACTTGGCTAAATGCCATTTTAATATACAGGTAACGTAGAGCAGAAGCGAGGTAAGTGGCCGACACTTGGAAACTTGGCGAGAAAACGTGTGCGGCCCGTGCAGATCGACAATGTAACGTCGCGCGCAAGTTGCGGTCACGAGCCCGTTGAGCACGGTCAGTGGGACGTGAACCGAATTAACATTCCGTTCTACCGGTGCGCAAAATTATTTCCGGTACCACCCTTATTGGCGAGAGAGAGAGAGAGAGAGAGAGAGAGAGAGAGAGAGAGAGAGAGAGAGAGAGAAAGAGAGAGAGTGAACAAGGCGCTACAAGTTGATGCAATTTTGCCGCATAGACCCGCTTGTTGAGAGGGAGGGAGAGAGAGAGAACGACTCTACGGTTACGTGCGGCATTGTTCGCGACACTTATCACGATAAGACGGGAAAGTTAGCGATCTCCCGGGGAAACTTCTTGCGGACGGGAATTGCCGCGACAGAGTAACGAGAACGAACGAGGTTTCGCGTGTCACGCCTAATCTCGTGCGGCGCAAATCAAGATCGCGAGTCGGCCGGAAAAGCGGCGAGACACTCGTCTCGTACGCCTCCGCGACGTCTGAATAAGCGTCGAATATTACACCCGCTGCGCCCGGCGTCACATCCCCCGCAGGATAAATTTTGTATATTAGTATTTCCCGTCTCTTCCGTTAAGTCGCCTCTTACGTGCGAAATTTATGCTAACGCGCCGCTTCCGCGGTGTCGCGGCCGACTTTAAAAAGACAGGATGACACAAATTTTCCGCGTTTCCGCGAGCTCGTCGCGTCTGAAAAATCGCGAGCGCCCTGCGAAAACCGATGCGCACTTTCGCGAAGGAGCCGCGTCGCTTTTTTTTTAACGTTACGCGTAATGTAAATTATTCGAAGAGACGTTGCGAGGGGAGGCGTTTCGTTAAACTGCATCTCAAAACGTCGGGTTATCGCGAAACGTCGCGGCCGTCTCGAAGTACGCTCTCGATTGTCATATTCGCGCGCGGGTTCCGGCAAACTCCTCGGGCAGGAGCGATGTTTATCGCGCGCGGTCTGAAACTATGACTGCGCCTGGGAAGACAAGCGGGATAAAAGAGCGCTGGAGAATAATCCGTCAGAAAAAAGATTTATTCTCGTGAAAACTATATTACCGGCCGTCACTCCGAGAAGCTTGGCAGGCGGTTGTATGTGCCTTTTTCCGCGAATTTATCTGCGTGAGGAGAGAGCAGTTTCGGTTGCAGTGGAGGACGTGGAAAATTGGATGTTCAGCGCCACCGGGGTGCATTCCGAAATCTTTCTCGTACGTTACGTTCCACGAACGAGAAGCGCACGAGAACGTAACGCTCAGCACGGAATACGTCCGCGGCGGTCTCGAGTGACTGCATTTTCAAAACGCATAACCATTCCGCCAAACGAACGCGCTCTGACGTCTCACTCCGTCGAAGGATAAGCACTTTCCGCCTTCCGAAGTGAATTTTCGGCGTTATTAATAATAGCCCTACTTTTCGAGAGATAGAAACATTCGGGGATGCAGCCACTCTTCCAGGAACATTGGCTCCGCGAGCTTTACTTTACGGGTTCGTGGCATAAAAAGACGTGTAACGCTGACGTTTAAAAAAAAAGTTATTTACGGAGCTTGCTTTATACTTTTTCACGTCGGTTCCATTAATGGGCCATAAAACATACAAGGAGCTCGAGGGGACTTTTGCATCTTCATTTTTCTTTTACATCTTTTTATTATATGTCTCAATTTTCAAGGATAGTACCGCTATTAAATTCATCCAATTCTCTCGAGGTATTTAATTAGCGGGAGATTGTTAAAATGTCATAAACCTTGCTTCTGTGCACGAGTCACTTTACGAAAACTAAATTATTTAAATGTAAATTATTGATCGCGCGCGTAATGACGCCAAGAATTGACGTTTGCGATTATATCGTCGGCGGTAAGATTATGACGCTCTCCGATATAATTATCTCTAGCTCCCCTCGGTTCTTCTCGAATCAACTTGAGATTTATCTACATATATGTATCAGACTTCGGGGACGGTGTCTCGAGCTCGTGAGATTCCTTCAAGATAACTGTATTCCTGAGACTTTCATCTCGACGTTCACGACGCGTAAAAGAGGGTCAGCTCGAGGGGAATACCGACGCCAACTGTCAGAATCGGTGACATCCCAGTCCCTGGGTGGATACCATAGATATAGATGCAACGAGTAACCAGTTGTAGAAAATTCTCGGAAACTTCGATATCGTCGCTAAGTGATCGCGTGCGCGATTGAAAGGCGATATATCGTCACATTTCTTTTCCTCCTTCTTCGGCAAAAATAAACGCAAAAAAAAAAAAGAAAAAAAAACAAAAAGTACATATAAGTAAAACAAATACTCGTATCAATCCCTCGTCACGCTGATAAACTTCGAATTGTTGAAAAAATCGAGCTTAGTGGCCTCGACAAAATTGTTTTTAACCATTTAATAATGTATGTACGTGATCACGTAATGTATAATTAATACCCAGCCCGTCCCGTGTTCACATCTCTTTGCCGACATATAATTACATTAGTTCGCACAGTCTCAACACGGAGACTCAGTGGTCATTCACTGGTGAGTGGTCGTTCACTAGTGCTACCCTACCTATCAGCTCTACGTGCTACCTGACTCTTCCGCGCCCATCAGGGGATGTGGTACAGCGCGGCGCTTGGGTCGGTGTCACGAGAGTGGGTCGGCTATGACGTCACGCGCGACTATGGGAAGAGATCGATCCCAGGATCCGCGGTCTGTGCCCCAGGGCGTAGCGGTTCTCTCTTTCTCTCTCTCGCTCTCGCTTTCTCTCTCTCGTTCTCTCTCTCTCTCTCTTTAGTCTTCTCTCGTGTACGTTCGAGATTTCTCTGATGTCCTTCTCCTTCTCACCCGAATTTTACCCAAGCTTTACGTGGGGGTTTGCCCTTTGACGGGAATTACGTAAGGGTAATTTTGCGACGTTACGCCATTGACCGCGAGACGTAGGTCGCTTAAAAACGAATGAGTGACGCGGTAACTCCAACACTAGATCTTGAGACGATTAATTTGCACCTATTTCCAGGATTTAACATAATGCAAAATAGGTTTAATTCGCGAAACTAATTGCTATAGATGGGGATTTATTAACTGTGTTCTTAACATCCATTAACACATCAACTGTTTATGCATTACTTGCACGTATTCGTATACGTGTGGATAAAACGAAACAATTATGGATATTCAATTGAACAAAATAATGCAAAGTTTATTCAGATATACCCAATATGTATATATGTAAAATATATTTTTACAATGTTTGATAAATAATTGCAAATTAAATAATTACTCAGTTGTATCAATTATTAACTATTTCGATCTATAGAGTTTAAATATGCAAAGATTATTGTTATTCTTTTTTTTAAACTGCAGTTTTATTTATTACCTGTTTTTTATAATTTTATAATCTCATATTTATTTCTCGTAATATATAACTTTATAATCTTGCATTTATTTTTGAATAACGCAATGTTATTATAACATTATTAAATTAATTAGTCTATTAAAATTAAATTATAAAGTTATAACGCTGTTATTACATTACAATTAATATAGTCGTATATATAACGTTAATATCGCTGTAAACTAATTATTATAAATTAAATATTACATTTCTCAAAAAGGGACGCATAAACTGTTAAAAACAGAGAGTCGGTGTAAAATAAAATCACTAAATACTTAACTAATTACTTTTTAAGTAAAGCTTTCTTTAACGAAAAAAAAAAAAAAAAAAGCTTTAAGATTCTTTTCAAATTGATTGATTATTTCATTACCGCTGTAACATATATAGCTCCGTCCAACTCGTATAGCGCCGAACTGAAAACTTGTCTGACTGAGTCACGGCAAAACTACTTAAACTTCTGCACGTCGAATTTCACCGATCTGTAAAAGATTTTGACGCTTACTAGGTTAAAATAATTGCTCGTCAAACATACCGGTATCGCGAGTCGTCGTAATAAAAAAAAAATCCCCATAATTCAATACGCGACGAATACATTAAAAGTTCGGTTATCAATCGATTACTTTAACCACCGAAAAATCTCACCGAATAAACATTCATTTAACGCAACTCGCGTCGTATTACTGCTAGGTTAATGACGTCTGTGAAGTTGGGCTTCTGTTTAAAAAATTTGAAATAATATAAAGAAGCTTAATACGGTAGAAGCGCGGCGGTCGATTTCGCGAATGAACATGCGGGCGTGGATGTTAGTCGCCAGCTCGCGTCTAGCGTCTCGTCTCATCTCGTCTGGTCGCGTCTGAGAAACAAGTCGCCCGGCGGCGTACGCAGCGAGAGCTGGACGAGGACAGTTGTAAACGCAATTAAGTCCGGGCGCGTTGCACGTGCGCCCGTTACCGCAAAGTACCGGCGACGGCGGACTTGCCGGTATACCCCGTCAAGTGAAACATAATTAAATAGGGCGAGTGCAAAGGGCGTACGCGACGTTTCCGCCGTACTTGCAACCTGCCGCCGCCTCGAACACCTACTTTTCATATGCGCACCTTAACGCGATTTTACCTCTCGGATTTGTCGTTTATTTCTTCCGCCTTCCGTTTTGCATCTGAAAATTATTTAACCATAAAGCTGCCGCGGTTAACGGCGTCAACACGATACGACCATTTTGTTGGCTTCTCTTCGCGGCAAGCTTGCGATAAATTTGTACGTACAACGTGATCAGTTTCTCGAGACCTCAGTATTCATCTCTCTTATCTCGCTAATTATTTTCTGAAATTTTAGTAGATTTGTTCGTAGGAGACGATGATGTTCGAAAAATAATGCGCAGCTTCGCGCTTTATACTTGTATAGAAATTATTGTACGTGATAGCTTTTGGGGTTATACTGATACATATATCGTTATTTACGAATCGCGAATAACGTGTGTACCACATTTGCAGTTCCACAGCGTCGATAAGTCGTGATTTCGTAACGATTGATAACGCGACATAACGCAGTACGCGGAGCATTTATTTTACGATTTTACGAGAAAGAATCCGCGTCGTTCGAGTGATTTAAGTTCGGGGTTATCACTGGTAGGAATACCAGCCGATCGACACGTACGCGGATTTAACCATGTCGATCGGCGCGTTGCCACAACCGCGGATGAAATGACGCTCGCTTCTTTTTTTTTCTCCCTCGCACTTTCTCGTTCTCCGCGAGAGCATAAAAAGCGGTTACAAAGGTTAAAACGCGGTCGGTGTCGTGATAGCAGCAGGTGGACCTAATAAATATGCATCAGTCGTTACGCTCGGCCTCGCGTAGTTTTTCCGCGAGCTACGCCAGGCGAGCCCGGATGTTGTGCGTAGAAATGGGATCAAGCCCTATACGTACCCTTGAATACGAGTCGATTCGATCTCGCAGTATGATTTGGGATATCTTTGAAACGCTATTTTATTTTATCTGAGAACGAAATAATCGGGTCGAGCAAAGTAAGAATAAATGGCAAAATAATTTGATAAATTGCAACTATATTAGTCGTATTAAAAGTAAATTTTTTTATGAAATAATTTACATTTCATCAAGTCGGTAATTTGCGTACAAGGATCGGAAGTTAAAAAAGAAAAGGCGCCAATTAAAAATGTATATTTTATTTAATTAATCCAAGTACTTGAAGAAATGTATTAATAATTTTATTATCACTATTGAGAGATATTTACGTTTGATACGGAGCTTGCATAAATGATGCCATTAAAATCGTCTTTTTCTGAAATGAACGATTTAAATAATAGTATATTTTTTATATTCGCGCAAAGGATCGAAATATGTTTGGCCGGCTTGCTTGTACGTATACATACATACATATAATAGCATTCCTGCAGCGAGGCAGTGCAGCAGTGCGTAACAAACTGTTACGTCGTACGTCAACGTTTACGTTGTATGAATATTTTTCGTGTATACGCATCGATCGCGTACAGATTTCATTCGCCGGCACGATGCTTCTGTATGACGGTGTTTAATGCGCGCCGATTTAACCCTTCAAGTTGAGGTAGCGGGTGCGGCTGCTTTTGCCAATTTGCGCGTTCAACGATAACGATATAAGAGGAGGCAGGTCAAGCGGCTGTGAACGCGACAAAATGTCAACAATAATGCGTTTACATCGCGTAACGATTGCGGTAAAATCAACGAGGCGAATGCATACATTGTTCATTAACGTTGATATGTATTTTTACGTTTTTACATCTTTTAAAACATTTGCGGCTTTTTTTTTATTTATTTTTTTTTTTTTTAGAGTTATATTTTGCTTCATAATGACAACAAAAATGTTTCGGGTACACGAGTTTCACGTACGTACAGAGGTTATTTATAAAAAAATATTATATATATATTTTTTAATAACTTTTAATCTTTTAAATTAAAGTGCAAAAACTCTATTAATGTAATACCGTTTTGGCACGCTTATGACTTCAAAACGGATTTTTGTACGCGAAAATGTTTGCGAAAAAATAATAGAACTGTTGTTCCACCGTCTCTTGCAATTTTTACACGATACTTTTTAAAGAAGCATTTATTATTCTTTGCGTCCTTCGATGTCTGTTATTTTTGTATCGTTTAATTTTTTACCTTCTTATATTTTATGATGAATGATTGTTTTGTATCTGCTTCTCGTCTATTTTTACAGCCTTGCAAAAATAAGATCTGTGTACTCAGCTTTACTTATTTATATTAAATTGGTACAAAGTATTAATTATTATAACGCGATTTATTTTACATAAAAAAAAAAAAAAAAGAAAAGTAAAATTGCACGAATTTAAAATTGAAATTTTAATCTCGCGGAATAAAATATATAGTAGAGTGTTCAAAATAAAAATTTGACCGTTAAAACTGTATAATAAGTAGAACTTGAAGTAGGATCAAAGATAAAAAATCTTGTATAATTTTGCAAAATTCGTTACTTATGTTAAGTATACATATAAAATAAATTTTCCAAATAATTTGAAAGTCACGGATCAACGCTATCATTTGCTTGACGATAGACAGACGGGATCGTGCGGTATTTATCACCGGTTCCAGCGCGCCGCGAGCTTGATTAGCGCAACGCGGGTTTATTCGGGACGGAATAATACCGCGCGACAGCCATTAACCCATAACTTTCCGGTGTCATCCCGGCGGCGAGTACGGTTAGGGTGAAAGCAAGAGTAGTTATCGGGCTGCCAGGAGGGTTATGCGAGCAGACGCGCGCGTGCGACAGACGATGAATCCTGTAATAGCGTCACGAGCCATGGCCGGCAAACTTCGTCCGTGTTTACTAACGAGGCCGGGTGTCTTGCAACCAGCGGCGAGATCGGAAGACACGTCTCTGCCTCGTCATATTATCGGTAGAAGCAAATCCCCCGCGTTGCCGCGCCGGTGTGCCTAAAGTTCTTCCCGGGACGCTGAGAACATCGAGTTACGTTTCAGGTGTTTCGGTGATCGATAGCGTTAAAATAAGTGATTATTGCGGAAGAGGTGCAGAGACGCGAACGCCCTTGTTCCTCGAGATAATTTTATTTAAAAAAAGAAAAAGAAAAGTACACGCGCAACGTAATAATACGCCGCTCGCGGGTGAAATGTTATTTTGATATCCATGCTTTCGCGCTAAAGATAAATAATTCTCTTGTGAGAAAACAGAATAAATTGAAAAAAAAAATTTAGCAATGTTTCTCACATCTCTCGCAGTGAGGAGGGGGCTGTTTTTATGATCTCATTTCGATTAAATATAAAAAATTCACAGACGGAAAGAGTTGAAAACAAAAGCTACATATTTTTCCCTCGTATCTACCGAGGTATTATATTTCGCGAATTAATATGTATAATGTCTCTGATTTTAAAATTAAAGAGCAATGTTGTACGGATTTTTCAATTTTCTACATTTTCCACACGTTTCGCCTTTTAATTCGAAAAATCGCAGCATTTTCTTTGACTTTGGAGAAATATATAGAATAGTGTTTTAGTGTTAATAGAAATATACATTTTTAATGAATGTTTCTTTAGCTTTTTTTCCCCTTTTTCTTTTTTTTTTCTTGTTTGTTTTTAATTTGTGAGTAGTCGTGTTGCTCGGGAAAAAGTTGGAGAAACGTAAGTAAATCGAAATACGTTGGGCCCAGAGTATATTACATTTATATTTGCCTCGTGTAACTAGATATTTGCCATCGTATGTTAAATTTTCGTATTCGCTCTCAAACAAACCCGAATTTCAATCTGGAAAGTAATTTCAGCGAAGAAGTTTTTTTTTCGGCGTCATATACAAGCTTACAGTCAATTGAATTTTCCTGGGCTCGCCGCTCTCGGTTTGTACGGAATTTCCATCTTCGTTTAATCAGACGAAAAAACACGCAATTCTACATAAGCAATGCGCACTTGTCGTATATTTACCAGGTGTACGTACGTATAACAAACGAGCCTTTGGCTCAATACCCTCTGCTGCTAATTAGACGCTTTGAGGCGATCTGATGATTTACAGTCGCCGGGATAGAATGAGATCGATAGCAGTATCGCATTCGAACGGTATTAGACCCATAAATTTCGACGTTTTCAAAGAATATTGCAATGGTACCCGTGCGTGCTAAATAACAAAAGTGAGCGCCTCTCGCGAATACCGTCTCATCTATTATATTAGTTACCGATATGTATAATAATAATAATTAGATCATTTCTCGTATATTTAACTCGGTCGTTTAAAATTATATATTTTATTAAAAAGTCTCCCTCATCGATTTTACATTTTATTCCTCGAAATACTTGCGAGGCGAGATCCCCTCGATTAAAGTTTAACAATGTCGTACCTGGTGAAAAATAGATAATCGCCGGCTACTTCCAATTCCCGTTTTGCACCGAAGGCGGCGGCGATGTCAGGTAGCTACGTTCGCGCGCGGAAGCTAACGAGGACGATTATGTCGGACTCTTAACGCAATCCGACGTTAACGGATGGTGACTGCCGGCAGGTCGGCCATTCGAGTTTAACCGTATTCCCTTCTCCGGTACGCAACTCGGACTACGTAAGTTAACGGGGCACGGCATCGGGCTAAGTTCATTACCCGGTTAGTACGTTAATACCTGGGCTAAAGGCCTGGCTTCTGACCGCACAACCGGGGCCAAGTTTCCGGGCTCCTCTCCCCTTTCAGACGAACAAGCGGCCGCCGTCACCGGCATAACCAAGGGACCGAGCTCGAATGTCGCTATTCGCCCGCTAACCGTGTATTCTCACAATTTGACGTCCATCCGAGTTCCTCCGAACCCCGTTGCCGATATCATCCGTTTCCGTCCAGCGCATACGTACGCGCGGCCATTCTATTCTATTCTATTCCGACGGGGCTTGCGGTAAATCCGCGAAGGGTCGTGCGGCGGTTAAGGCGGTTTCGGATTAAGGCCGTCGGCATCCCTTTGGCAGATATCGGATTCCGAGGGCGCGGGCGCGCGCACCACGACGCCCGATATAACGCCCAACTATCTTCCCAAGAAGGAACTATGGCAAGTAGTTATCTCGCTTGTCGATATATCCGACGTGGTGCTCGAAACTCCGGTCGCGTTCGCGATCGATTAACGCGGATTTGCTCGGCTATGGAGATTTGGGACGAGATGGAATACGAGAGAACGGGGAGGGGCGGGCAGTAGGGATTATTTAAATTACCTTTTAATTGTAATATCGTGTTTAATTTGTTAGCAGCATTAGTCAATAATAATTCTAAAAGGTTTCGAGGGCCATATTATAATTTAATTATTGTTAAATGACTTCTGTATTAATTAACATTACGACCTTTATTTGTTTGGTTTGGTCGATACGCCGCCGGTATTATTCACGATGGAAATTTTGATCGAATAAATTTAATGATTTGTCTGGAGATTTTTTGCGCGAGACTTTTGTTTCTTTCGCCGCCGCGCTGCAAAGCGCGTACAAAGCGATACGTGGTTAAGGAATCCCTAATTAAGGCATTCACGTTGCCTTGTGCACGTGTAGAATTTGAGGTGACTCGGTTGATGACGTGCCATACACGCTTGAAGCGGTGGCAGAGCAACGTGACACGTTATCCTTCGTCAGGATGCTAACCACACTCGGTGGCGCGCTATCGACCGTTCGACGATGCGACCGGATCATCCTCTCGTTGATCAAAGCGGACGAGACTTTACAAATAATCTACTAAAAATACAGTTGCGATTTTAACGCGCAAATAATATAAATTAAATTCAGACAATTTTCTAAATTTAGAAAAATCTTTTTTTTTTTAAGTAATTTAAAAAAAAAAAAAAAAAAACATATGTTTGCCGCCCTAGATCATCTGAGCCGAGAACAAACGACACGAATTACTTTTTGTCTGATTTACTTCCGCGCCGAGCGATTTGAGGTAAACGATAAATCAAGGCGGACTCGCGCGTGGGAGAACGTTAAATACTTTTTCGTATCGACGTGTCATAGAGGAACGAATAAATCACGGGGCGCGCGCGAAGGCTTTAGCAAAACGTCCTTTTAACAGGGCAGCTTCTTATTGGTGAACCGCGACGTCGCAATTAAAAGCGACGTTGAATAATGGTTAGCAGCGGCAGCGTAACCCGCAGCCGTAACTTGCGTCTTCGTGTTCAATAAACGGCTTGATTGTTTTACGATCGTCGTCGCGCGTTGCGTTTTCGCGCTTCGCACGCGAGAGGAACTTTCCGGGACGGGGGATAACGTCAGTTTACAAATAGACTAGAAGCAAAATCTAAAAGGAGAAAAGAGTTTTGCGGGGAGGGCCGGACCCGGCGGCAGGGCTGGGCGTAGTCGGACGAACGATATAAATTACGGCCAATCCCTCGGATTAAAGTATCCAAAGAGTAGTCGCATTTGTTCGCGGAAAACGGAGCGACGTACGTCCCGGGACCCCGGACGTACAAAGTGCCTTTGTTTAAACAAGGGATTTCCTCTCCACCTCATTCTCTCTCGGTCCCGTCGTAAAATCGGTGAAACTTCCCCGCCGCAATTCTCTCCACATCTCTTCCGGTCGTGCAAATTTTATCTATCGCGCGCCGTCACGGTGACGAATATCTCGGGCGATTATCGTATTCAAACTCAGTCCCCCGAGAATCTTAGATATCCGCGCGTTTTTTCCGTCATTTCTTTCGCTAGATCAGCGATAGCAGATAAAGCGGGAGGGGGAGGACTGGTAAAAGTGGAGAAATTATTGGCGTTCGGCATAAAACAGTTGCGACTGTTTATATCGAAAGGTTTAATTTATCGTTGTCTCGTAATATTGTAACAAACAAATCAGTTTGACCGAAATTGGAATAATAAATTTCATAATTTCCACCGACGCAGTAAAAACGGGAACGGAGCACGTCTTTTTGTCCCAGATATTTCGAACGGGATGAAAAATCTATTTTAAAGCTTTCCGGTTCGGGCTTCAAAATATGTAGATCCAATGGTGTCCTTAAAGAGCGCACGTTTTGCAAAGTGACGTAGAGGCGAAAACGTAGGATAAACTATTCTCTCCTGATTTCCAGCTTTTAATCCTGAGCGCGCCTCGCCGCGCCGGATAGAATGAGCCGGAGAAGATTTGCATCGGATTAAAAGTGGAATGCGGAATAATGTGAATTTTCCTCGTAGTCGCGGCAGATATTGTCATGTATATTTTATATTGAGCGTTTAACATATTTTCAACATTTTCATTCTCGGGCGCGCGGAGCGCGACGCGGAGGTTAAATCCATTGATCATTACTTTTTGGCAGTTTCGAGTAACGCGCGGTTATTGGAGTTCTACAGGCTCCGCTATATTGATTCGAGAGGAACAAACTTCTGTTTTATATACTTATAAGTGTATAAAGTATATTTAACTTATCGCAAGTTTCCGACACGTTACACGATGGTAAAGGGAGACAGCGATCCCTCATACTCCTTTAAAATTATTGTTCGAGAGTTCACGTCTTTTTGATGATTTAGTGCGAGCAATAACATTGTGAAATCTTGAGCTAAGATTTAATAAATGAAGGAAATTTGTAAAGTAAAAAAAAAAAAGAAATTATACTTTTCGTGCGTTGCATTGAAAAAAAAAAAAAATTATCGCGAGATATTCATTGACGTGTCATTTGGAATAATTCGGCAAGATCGTACAAATTTAAAAAATACTTGACTAAATAGATATAGTTGCGAAATGTTATATCATATTTAACACGCGTGTTTCTTCTGCCGGGGCATCCATATTCAAGCCATATTATGGTCTCTTGTGCACCTGGTATTACGGCGCGTCAGGTTCATGAATGGCCGATCTCTTTCTTCGAACGCATTAATACATTTTTAAGGGGAGAGGGCGAGCAAGAAGCGGGCGTGATCGCGCACTTTGGCTTTCGCGCCTGACAATTTAATCGCCGCCGGGCGATTTAATAACGTGCAATTTATACGTCCGTGGCGGGCGAAGAAAACGACAGGTAGCGGAAATCGCTCGTACCCTTTTGCATCTCCCTGTTCGTTCTTCCTTCTCTCTCTCTCTTTTTTTTTTTTTTTTTTTTTTTTTTACACGCGCATGATTGCGATTTATACGCAGCGCACCCGCGATTTTCGCGCTCGCTATCAACAGCTACAGATAATTAAGTACTTCGCGGTTGAAACCGTGCGAGTCCGCGTCGCCGTACCGGCAAAATTACGCCGCGCGTGAGAATAGCCCCCCCTTTTCGCAACGCGATTCCCGAAGGGTGTACCGGACGTGTATTACGAAGGCAGGCAGGTGTCATTATCCGCTTTCATTCGGGGTCATCGCTGGTCCCGCGTGTCACTAGCCTTTTCCCGTCATTTACGTGAAGGGAAAAAAGCTGTTAGCTTCTCGCTAGGCTCGCTCGACTTCTTTTGTCAGCCACTTCGCTTTTCCGCTTTCCATTCTTTGTTTCCAACTTTGGTGTAACGTGTAACCCTTCTTTTTTTCTCCCTTTCTACAGGAAATTCGTAATAAAGCTTCGCACGAGAAACTCACGGTATTACCTGCGAATACCTTGTATTTTGTGCGTAGAACTTTTCATGCTAATATACATTTTTTATGCGATTAAATAATTACATATTCGATGCAAACTTAATTTCTTTCATAATTTTTAATTATTGAATAATTTTGTCTTTGTTTTGCTATTGCACGTGTCGTTGAAGGGGATCGACTCTGATAATGCTTTGTTTTAATCATTATTTATCGTATCGGCGTAATACAATAATACATTATACATTGCGTACCTTCCACTTATTCGATTGCGCGAAGAGGGTTTATTAGAGCGCACAATGAATATTTCCTTTCTTTTTCACTCGTCTCATCTAATTATCTTCCAGTGAAATTGTTTACATCCTGACGAGAATGCTATTCCGTTTTCGTTATCATATACGTAATTACTCTGGCAACATCTGCCTTTGCATCGTTAATATTAGTAATTCGGTTTATCTTATTCAATTAATCCTGTCCCTGTAATTAATACGTTTAATATCTCTCGTTATCTTATTTTCCCTTATGCAGCTCCGTTTCGCTATATTTTACTATTTTACGCGTCCAGCGACGGGCTCGGCTCAAATTCTACTACCCTAATCGCGCGATCTATTAAAAAAATTTATGAAAACTCCTTCGAGTGTTTGAACTTTATGAGGATAATTTTTTTCGGATTGTTGAAAAAGTGGGTCGAACCGCTGTTGCGCCGTGTTCCCCGAGCTCTATTTTTATCGTGGTTTAACTTGGATATAATAAATGTTTCCTTTCTTCCCCTCTCGCCCCTCGGTACATCCTTCCGTCTCATCTGCTTGTTCCTGAAAGAGGGAAGTGCCGAAAAGGAGGGACGCGTATAATCGCCTCAGCGAGCCCGGGCTATCGATTTTGTTCGACGTCACGTAAAGCGAGCGCGCCTCCTTCCACTAGGCGGTATCGCGTTAGGTTCGGTTATGGAAATTTCGGCGTCGTTGTACTCCTCGGGTTCTGATTACGGTGATTACACGCGGTGGTGATCGCGTATCGCGGCTCGTCCCACGGTGCGGCGCGTGAGAAAGAAGCGTTTCCGCAGCCGGCGCGCGCCTTCCACTCAATGCAGGCGCGCGTCTCCGCGATAATTAGAGCCGCGGCTCTACGGCACGGCGGCGTTAACCGCATCGCAGACGATCAAGACCCGTCGTCGTCGTTGCCCGCTCCCTAAGGTGACGGCGTATCGCGAGCCGGTGTATGCATTGTTGTCAATGCGCTACCGAGCTGCCGTTATCTGCATTCATCGACACGTCGTTCTCGCCGCGCCATCGACGTCGTCATTACAACGCACGAGCACGAACTCCCCCGTCGGGAAACCGAGCGTTATCGCGCCGTCGAATCCCGCCGATTTACCCACACAAGACGCCCGTTGAATCGATTCGGCCGATAAACCCAGATCCGTGACAGCTCACGATGCATTACTCGCACGTCGATGCATCGCGATAATACCTTCGCGCTGGAGCAGAATGTTAGGCTGGAACCTCCGAGTTTTCAGAAGGGTATATGTGTAAAAAAACTTTCTTCGCTCTGCTTTTTCTCAACCATCGAACGAGGCGCCGATCAAATTGATGAAAAAGTAATGCTACTTATCTCGGGGTTTAATTAAACGCGCACGGAATATCAAATCGCGAGCGATTTGTACCGATTTACGGCGGTGGCGAATTTACTTTTACGTCTATATTCGACCGCGCTCCCAATTAAGTGCGAGTCTATGAAATGCGAGTTTAATTAGGTTTAATCGCTTTTGCGATTCGGCGGTTCAAATTACCCCAGTCAAACACGCCACCCGCTATTTCTCGTCGCGATCGCTTTTCTGACAATGTGGACACCGTTATGACGCAACGTTAGACGAAAATGGGATTGCACTCGGCGAAGGCGATTAAACGGCAACGAGGAGACGGCGAAGAGGCGTTACATTACCGCGTATAACCGTTATAATCGTTTTAACGGCCGAGCATTCGAAGGTATTTCGCTCCCATGTCCAGGCGATCGGCCGACCGCGTCTTAAAAGATCGTCGATCCGTTGAAACTTGTTTTCCCGCGACCGGATGAGCCGGCTAATCCAGGAAGACGGACTGCAGTGGAGCAATTTGTACGCCGGATGGCTGTCTCTCCTTCCCCTGTCATCGACTCGTCTGCAATGCGCGCCGCTAAATTACCGCGCAGACACGTTTTTGCGCTACGCGCGACACGATTTTCTCCCGTTCGCATTCCGCGCAATCTCGCGCCCATCGGACCGCTTTTCCCGGTGAGGATACCCGCTTTCCCCGTTACACACGAGCTCGCCGTCATATTGTCACTTTGCGAAATACACGCCAAGTTACTTTTGCCGGTACGAGACAACAAAACCTCCGAACTGAAAATAGCGCGCGATCCGTTAAGTCGGGGAAGCGCGTGTGAAAGTAAATTTACTCTTTGTTTCTTTATTCCCGGACAAGTCTTGAGCTCTCGTGATTTAGAAATAAAATTCAACGATCAAACTTTTTCCGATAAATACGAGGAGAATTTTTCATTCGTTTAACAGATTGAATCTTATGTTTTTTATTTTCTAGAGTTTATTATTTATAATATAAAATCGCTGATTTAGCATTAAAAAAAACCCAAATAACATTTTTTTTTTTTAAGGGAAAAAATAATTTATTAAACTGTTGACGTTTTAATAATTTTAAAACTAGTTATCGCAGAATAAATTATTAATTTAATTCTGAAGATTCCAGACGAATTAACACTTGAAATAGTAAATTAAAGTTGGATGCGATATACGAATTCCGATATTTAGGAAATTGTTCGGGGGCAATTTTATTCGCGCGGGATCGATCGTGAAGCGTAAGGAACGAAATAGAGAATTGCTTTATATTAATCCGCCTCGCGTGTATGATTAAATTTGCTCGACTATGACGCGCCTAAAAGTGCAATTTCATCTAATCGATTCGCGTGCGCTAATCACAAGATACGAATTCATCGGTCTTTTTCATTCGCCGCTGCCCAGGGCGAGTATTAATCCAGCTTGGACACTGGCTGTCGTAATCAATGACACTTCCATCGATCGTTATCTCCCCCGGATCTACAAAAAAATAAAAAAAAAGAGTTCGATTCGCATCTGCCGTGAATTCGGATAAATTACACGATGTCGGTAAACCCGTTTTTAAAGCGTGGAATTTCCATCTTTTAAATCTCTATTAAGAGCCATGTAGATTTTTATTCCCGTAGGAAATAAAAAACGCTCGAAACATTCCCTTTGTAACAACCACAAAATCATTTTTATTACCGACGGACAATGGTTAAGTTACACAAGGATAAAAGATTCAAAGTTATACGTCACAAAATATATATTTAACATGTTTTTTTTTTTTAAAGCAATAAAAAATATTGCCGTGTTTTAGGATGCTTTACGTTTCGTATACGAAAGCCTTACGCGGAGATATTTGATGAACTATTTTCTTCACCGTGTCCTTAAAGGGACAGCTGTTAGTGCGAAAATCACTGTAATAAGGTCGTCAAGATTTTATCAGATTATTTAGCGTTCTCGTAAAAACGTCTTTGATCGGGCCGAAGTTTGTAAGAAGTTAGCGCAGCATTGAATAAGTTATACGCGGCTCTTGACATTTAAGGAGCTATCGCTTTGATATCGAGGTTGAAGTAAGAACGCGCATAGCCATCACGGAGGCTGCGTCCCAAGTTTCATCGACTTCTGACTTCTGTATCCTTAATAGTCCGAGCCGTCGTTTACCACTACTACTGCCGCCGCGTGTCGGAAGTGGAATAACTACGTTGTAGTATCCGGCATCTAAAGATCCCTGCGCGGCTAGGTAACGGGGGCTTCGCGTATCGAGAGAAGAAGATCCGATTATGGCTTAACCGCATTACACGCGGAAAGTTTACTTTCGGTAATTCCGAGCCGAAGCTGAGACGGGGAACGAAAAGAGGCGGAAGGTGGAGGGAAAGGAGAGCGCCGTCGATGGTTACACCTGTAACGGTAGCACCTGCATGCCCATTTCCGTCTCGTTCTTTTTCGGTGAAGCGCCCGCTCTGGGTATCTCAGCGTCTGTTTCTGTCAGAATAGTTTTATCATATCGTATTATATATTATTTTCTTTCCACGTAATAAATTTGATTTATTAAGTTTAAAGGCGCTAATAAATTTTTTCAATTTTTTCACAAAAAGCACCGTCAGTTTTATGTCAAGTGCCAAATCCTGCGCGATTTTTTAACTTTTACGTCACTAGTAAAAAAAAAAAGAAAAAAAAAATATCGAAAATATATAATTTTTTGATAAATAACTCCTTTAATATCGAGATAAAGTTCATAATTAATATTTGAAACTTTAAAGAAAAGTTTGATTCGGTACATCGTAGCTGCAAAAAAAAAAAAGTCCCACGGTGCCGTTTAATCTTTTACCGTATTTACAGAAAAAACTTACTAATTATTTTAAAAATGCATTACGATTATTTCCTTTTAAAATATTTGCTCGATTCTTATGCTCGACTGACGTTGGCAAGTATGACCGATGGAAAATTAAGACGCGATAAAGTTTTAATCGACGGTACGTCTCCATGCTTCGACACCGGTTTGCGCAACGAGGTGTGCTTAATGCACACTCGCGCGTTGACAGGGCAAGCTTACGCGTTGAAGCAAGAAGAGTGCGCGCGATTCACACGTGGGGCCGCGTACGCACACTCACGTGCACGCATCGAGTCGCGTTGTTTGCTGTCGCACGTGTAAACCGGGATAACGTATAATACCCCGTAATGGCAGTCGTCCCGCGTATTACGTTGTTCATGAACCGTGCCTCGCGCGGCTCCATGGGTTCCCCGCGGACGCGGAGGCAGGTCATCGGACGCTCGTTAACCCCTTCGAGCATCGAGTTCTTATCGATTGCGTGCGGTCGCGGTAATAATTTATCGCGTTCGATGGATTCATTAGGCGAGCAAACCGCGCGCTGCCGCCTCGCGATTGTCCGAGATCCAACCGCAACGGAAACAGGCGGGCAACCATTGATAAATTTAAAACGCAGAATGGCACACGGTGGAAAAAAGTTGAAAATAAAAGCCTACCTTTCAAAATTGCACGCGGATATTCAGCGCGCGGATATGCATTTAATCGATCTCTACGTTTTACCTGTTGAAATATTAATTAATAACGTTATTAATTAGCGACAAGGTGTAATTAGAATTTTGTATGCGAAAGGCGACGTGCGGTGTTCGGCAGAAAAAGTTTTCGCGACTCTCGCGAGTTTGACGTTGCGCCGGTGATTTTACTCGACGGTCGCTTTGCGTGTCCGACGATTTTGATTTAATTATGTGCAAAAGTAACAAAAAGGTAATGACTGCTCGGTCAGCTCTATCGATTCTCTCTCGAAGGAGACTCGCGCACGCGTCAAACGGTGGGGGAGGGAGGAGGAGAAATCTTAGCAGCAGCTTGTAAGCAGGTGAATCCTCCACCTGGCTGGCACCTGGCGCCGCGTGTGTCTTTCCGAACAGAGTCCCTTAAGGATCTCTGGTTGGCACGTGCGAGGCTACGTAACAACTATAGGGACCGGATTATCATTCGGGGCGCAGGCTGCTCCCTACAAAAAGTGGATGTAAGAGGCCATACATCTTTCATTGAAAACTAGAACGTTGTGTAAATATTACAGAGAGTCCTTCGCTTTTTATAAACGCTTCTGACTTTTCAGAACAGATAAAAGTAGAGCGTGCTATTATTTATTATTACAATGCTT
Source organism: Cardiocondyla obscurior (assembly GCF_019399895.1). NCBI lineage: Eukaryota > Metazoa > Arthropoda > Insecta > Hymenoptera > Formicidae > Cardiocondyla > Cardiocondyla obscurior. The sequence goes on from NC_091882.1 coordinate 274,613, forward strand.
GCGAGCGTTATTTCTTTTTTTGACTTTTTTTTTTTTACCAATAATTTTGACGAAAAAATAGCGGGCCTTTGAAATTCGTTTTCTCTTTAGAAATGAATCGGCTATTGTTGTAACATTTTATTCATTCTTTCACGGGGGGTTTTTTTTTTTTTCTTTTTTTTTTCCAAATAGCTCGGATTTGAGAAATGTCGCGTACGTTTCGTCGCGAGAAAAATAGTGCAGGGTGTAGTGTTCGTCTACCGGTTTAAAATAGCATCGGGAAAAAATTTCAATTATCCGCCTGGATTTTATCTTCGCTCGCGTAATCTAATCCATCCGGGTAATTACGAGAATATTAGCCTGCTAGCGCGGAGTTTAATTTAGCTAGGTAATGCTCCGGATATTACGACTCTTCGGGTATTTAGCTTCTTTCAGTGATTTCGATTACCACTCGTACGCCTCATAGTTGCCTTAAGTTTCAGTTAAGCTGATACACGAATATGTAAATCGGGCGATTTGATACACGTAATTTTTGGCTGCTTTAGACTTTTCTAGCGGCGTAAAAGAATTATACTTTATATAAAGAGTTTCTTTTTTCTTTTCGTTGATGAAATCTCGAAAATAGAATGTTAATTTATATCAAAAAATTAAAAACGCTTTAAATTAACGTATGAAGTAGTGAAATATCGTTACTTATTAAAAATCGCGAGTTGTATTATTCATGTAATATTTCAGACGAGTAGGAAAGAGATTAGAATAATAAATGATAACAATTTTCACCGTTCGCCCCTTTATTACATTAAACGTTGGTAAGCTCCGGTTTCTCTAACGCTTTCTGTAATTTAACGGATACGCTTTTTACTACGAAAAATCTGCACATGCCTATGTTACCTTGTTTAATGCGCGATTTAACTTTCGAATAGCAGAAATGTTTGCAGTTTAGGGTAGAACGGATTGCACAATGCAATCGTAATATCGATCGCGCTGACTCTCTAACGGACCGTCTCTATTAAATTTCGACATCGTTATCGCGACGAAATGAACGTTATTTACACAATAATCGCATCATTTACAAATGGCGAGGTAGAGATTGGCGAGGACAACGCGCTAACGAGGGAACGTTTCGAATTGTCAAACTGCCCGGAGACAATTATATAATTATAGAGCAGCTCAAGACAAGAGACAAGTATATTTTAATACAGGAGTAACGTACTTAATTGCCTTGCTCCTTTGACAATTCTAGAAACATTTGTCAAGACTGCGAAGTCACTCCATTTTCCAGAAATTAAAGGTGGCGGTAAACTTTCATTGAAGAAAGATTTGATAAAGCCAATTCTTCAAATACTTTGGATTATAAAATTGAATATATAATACATGGTTTTGCAAAAATCGATATTTTTACGCAAAATGTTTATTAATAATTAAACAAGTTTAGTTCTTTGATAATCAGTTGTTCATTATAATTTCCTAAGCACGCTTGCGATTTTTGTTTGCATTTCTCTAATTGAACCTTATTAAATAATTCTGAAGATAGTTCATTATTGCGTAATTATGTTCAAATGCCCTCATATGGATTTACGCAAACCTCAACTATCGATTCTCGCATAATATTGATGGAATAATAGTCAGTTATGGTACACGTGAGAATTCACTCGTGCGATGAGTTGCGGAAAGATCGACTTGAAGCCAAACGGATATTTCGTCCCGCATTTACGAGATAGATTAACAGCACGAGAGAGAAAGAGAGAGAGAGGGAGGGCGAGGTGCGCATCAAATTAGTTGAGCATGTAATCCCTATGTTGATCCGAGCGGCCCTTCGTCATATTTCGTTGGCGGTGTGGTTTTACACCCGGGTTTTCGCCGGAACGCTTATTGTTCGTTCGTCCATCGACGAAACGCGGAAAGCGTATTACGCGACAGGAAATTTTCACTTTTCTCGCGCGACGACCGAATCGACATCTCGCATACATTGTCCTTAATCCGCTTTCACGCCTCATTAATGACTCGCGAGCAAAATGACGACCCTTGCCGTTGCCTTAGGCTTCTCTATTGTTTTATCGGTTGCGACCAATCGTTCAGAAAATATGTACGGTGCCTTGAGCGTCGCGCGTTTCCGTTCGACTCGAGTATACGATGGATTCGATTAGATTTTCCCCGTCTCCACTCTGAACAAGCGCAAAAGTTCATTTGTCCCATTCTTTTGTAACGGTAAAAAAAAAAATTTAAGCTGCATCTTGCGTTTAATGCAGTAACGCAATATATTTTAAATCGCAGACGAGAAACGCAATTCTGAACGCGTTAAAGTGATACGTAGTAGTACAAATCGTATTGTGCAGCGAGAATGAAAACCAATTACATCTCGCGAAGAAAATATGTACACGAATTATTTAAATATCAAAATTTAATTTAATTGTAAATTTAATTATTTAAATACAAGTGAAATAATTTATTTAAATATGTGAGTAAATCTGAAGGTGTTACAGGTTAATATTTTTGAAACTGAATGAAATATCAAATTTTTATTCTTCAACAGTTGTTTGACGTTCGAGCCAGCATGGTTTTCGTGAAAACCTTTTCAGCTTTATAATTATTAGTCCGTAGTCTAATGTCACTCGCTTTTTTTTTCTTTTAATATATTATATTTTAATTAACTCCTCGAGTATTTATATGTATAATTAAAAATCCGCGCGATCTTTTATTCCTTTAAATTAAATGTTTCGCAGTCTTAGTTTAAACCCGACCAAGGCGCGATTCATCTCGGGACATTTCACAATGTTGGTTCACTCTTCCAATTGACCAGGATAACCGCGTAGACCAACTATCCGGTGAAGCATAATACTCCGGGTATCTCGATGCCACGAGATAAAGGTCAATTCTATCGAATTGCGGCGCCTTCGAGCGTGTAGAAATGGGCAACAGGTGGAGAGCGTCCGGCAAAGCCACCGCCCTGATCAATACTTAATTACGCGTCTCCGCATCGGATCTCGAACTCTCCCGTTCTACCTTTTCTTTCGCGCCTTCGTTCCCCTCGTTGCTCCGGCGCTCGCAGTAAGTATTTCCGATTAAGCGCTTTTTCCACCCAGCATCTTTTCCCTGGCGGCCTTATTTCCCGTGTCTGACGACCGTCGAAAGAGGAAAAAAAAAAAAAGAAAAAAAAAGAGAGAAAAAAACTCGAGATACGACATTCATTTTTGGTTTCTTTCCTTTTCTCAGAAACGCGCCCGTCTTTCAGTCAATTTCAGTTCGAATCCCGTTTACATCGCATCGTTCTTGCACACGCCACTACGCAACTTCGTCTAAAAATTGCCACGAGATTACGGTTGCACGTGCACGACGAGTTCGCGCAGCGATCGATCGCGCGCGAAATGGAATTTGCCCTAATTTGCGTAATGAATTATACGTCTTGCTTAGCAATTCTCAAGGTTGGCCGAAGTATCACCGTCAAAATGGGATGCCGCGTTACGTTAGCGTGCTTAAGTATTCAATGTCGAAATCGCATAACCGTGAGAACGACGGCACGAAGGAGCTAACTACCAAATTTGAAATAAATTTTGCTAATTAAAATATTGAATTCGACGTCGAATCAACTCGCGTTACGAGTTTAACCCGTTTGCACTGCGAAGACTTTGACGAAAATATGCCAAGTTGGAAAATATCGCGCTTCCTCGTCGCGCAATGAGCTACGCGCAAAACTTGCGCGTGTTCTCTTGGACGAAGTTGCTCGTTACGCAACTTGTTATGGGAAAATATAATTCTCGCGCGGTGTAAAACGGACTTTACTGCGTTTCCTCGTTACGACCGGTTGGCTCGAGGCAGACGTCAGGAATCCAGAAACTTCCAGTCGATATGTCGCGGCGGCGTGTGCCGATCGAACGTCGGGAGTTGAATTGTATATTTATTCGGAGATGCACCGCGCGCAGGAAGAGACCTGATTAATAGGTACGTTACGTATGTATCCTACCCTCTCGCGACTTTTTACGACTCCGTAACTGGGCACATAAACGACCCCGTAATTGCCTATTACTATAATTGACTGTGTCGGTCGTCCTAGCTCGCGATAATGGAAATCGATTAACGCGCTTCGCGCTTCGTATCTATTTGATATGACGGTACACGTGCGCGCACGTGTAAGAACGTGATAAATTTCATTAGCGCTCTCCTAGGCACGTGAGCGCTATTCAATTACAATGAAAACACCACCAAAGAGATTTTGTCCTTTACCGTTTTAAATTTCACAGATATTCTTTTTATTCGATTAGACATTGCTGTTTGTCGAAGAAAGGATTAATTTTTTAATCCTATTTAACTTTGATTATCACCGCGTGTATCCGTTTTATCTCATAATTGAGGCTATTTTCTATCTAAACCTGATTTTTTTTTTCTTTTTAATCTTCTTGCGACAGTAAAAAAAAAAGTTACATTCGACGTTAGCTCGTTTCTATATAGAAAAATAATTAAAACCAACGAAAGAGTAAAATTAATGATCGACATCGTATATTCTTGACCTAACATTCGTTTTACATGTATATGTATAACAAGCAAAAATTCTCTCGACTCGCTAACTTTCTCGAATACCGAGTTCATACGTTGGTACGTACTTTTGAGGCATTTCGAATTGAAAAAAATTGAATCTACTTTGTATCTTTTTGATTATTGCACACTCTTTATAACTGAAATCAAGCTACAAAAATCCGTTCGATCATTATTAAACGAAATAGCGATAAGTTGGATTTTAGCGCGCAATTACGTGCGTGCATTTGCGTTGAAATATGTTTCAACATGCAAACATTAAAGCTGACCAATTTTATTGGCGATTTTAGCCAGCATAACAAAATATATCTTACGAAATAATTATAACATCAGTTCTTTAATAATATATTCGCTTTCCTTCTCTGATCTGACACGAGTATTCAAATCTGCAATATACATATATATATCTGTTACTTAAATAAATGGATATTAAAAATTATTTTATAATGTCCCGACATATGAATAGTATTGATAATAAAATTTATATATTAAAATGAGCAACGAAAGCCATGCGTTGGTCAGATAATTAATTAAAAAAAAAATTCAATAATTAATAATTAATTCAAATTAATATATAATTAAAGTAATACATGTATTTACAGTGCAACAACGATAAAAATAACCAAACGGAGTTTAACTGCCGCTGCGAATATCACATATTAACGTGCGATAGGCAGAAATTTACGGAATTTTAATATGAATATTTTGCAAATGTTTTATATCACGAAGTTCAATAAAAGCGATTATATTTAAACAATGACACACACGCATGCACACACGCGTGATCCAATTATAATTTGTAATTATAAAATTTAATTACAAAACCATATATTCTTCAAATTATAATTTTTTCCATATTACTTTGTCATTAGTCGCACATAATGATTTTATCATTTTTCGTAATTATGCCACGTAATCTCATTGTCCGATCCGATATAAATCGGCGTGTTGCGCGGCGGAAAAATGCCCAGATACATCCGTGCAGCAAGATTTTAAGAGCAGATTCACAAAAAATTGTAATGTATCAGGGGCTGAGAAATACACGGCGGTCGAGAACCCGCGGTGTAATCGCGGAGTAAGCCACCCCTCCCGCCACCCCGGCCTTCGACTAACTATCGTAACCAAGTAACGTAATTTACACACTATATCGCATGTCCTTATTTCGCTGAGAAAAAAAATCCGGTGCACGCACGTGGGAGTGCGTGAGCGCCTTGCGTGCGCCCGGTGCAGGCCGTTCACGTGGGGTAAATTTTACGAGCAGATCCTGCGGAACAGGTTGTTCCGGCGAGCGTGGCAAGGAATAAGGTAGGAAGGATGGGAGAGCTCGTAGGTAGGCGGGCAAGTGTGTGCCGCGGGTGTGCGCCTTTTTATTCCGTGCACTCGGCCCGAGAGTGGTTCATCGCACTTGGCGAACTTGTTCCCGATCCGCGAACTATGCACACACACCAGCGCTATCATTACAGCGTGCTCGCGTTAGGGTGTTCTTGCCGGGCGCGATCGAATAAACCACAAATCGCCGGAAATCAACCTTCGCGGAGTTAGCACCTCATCTTCGGAATTTCGATGCGATGGAGCCTCAGAGTTCCCGCCTCCAGAATAGCGGTAATGACGCACGAATTAAAAGTACGCGGTGCCAATTTCACGTTACGCAAAATATTCATCTCATTCGTATCGAAAAATCCCGGCGATTGTTAAAACTAATTGTCAGAATTCTCGGAGGCTTTCTGAAACTTTCAAGGAAATCATCAAATTTTCATGAAAAATTCTTCACGCGAAAGAATTTTCACTTGAGGCAGCAAAAATCGCCCGAACTTTTCCATTTTTGCTTTTATCGTTTCAAGTGTTAATTGCGAAAACTCTTTCTGAAACTTATCAGGAACTGTAAAACTTACTTCTCGGGGAAGAGCCAGAACTCTATTAATTGTATCGAAATTCTGAAAACGAGACGCTAACTTGAGAGAAAATCAGATTTTTTTTTTTTCGTAACAATGTCGAATGGCACATTATAAACTAACGCAATTATTAATAAAAAAAAAATGGTAGCTCTAAAGGGGTCTATAAGCGGTGAATAGCGAACGCAATCGATACTCATTATAATAAAAAGTAAGTTACATAACACCGGCATTTTAATCCAAGTCTACTTGATTAATGAGTAAAATAGAGCGAATAAATAAAACAAACACATAAATATAATTATAATTACAAGCAGTACAGTATAGCGACGACACATGCGTCAATTTAAACACGGTCGCTTTCACGTCACCGAATTCCATAATATAAAATACCAGCAGAATATTTATATTAAAATATCCACGCGACAATAACAATAGTGTGTTCTGTTAACTGGAACAGTAGTACTTATTAATAGTGTCGGCAAGATGTCCCAGAAAAGCTCTCGAGCGCATTAAAGAATTAAGAACGCGGCCGCAGTTAGCGAAGACTATAGAAAACTTCCGTGGCGTTTACCAAAGACTTTAAGAGACTCCTATTGTTCGGAAAAAGACTCGGGCAAGACTTTTCTTTCTGTAGCGAGCGAGAAAAAGTTTTTCTCCTCTCCTCCCTCGGCTAACGCGCATAAACCAACGTTTATTTCATAGTAGGCATTAGCGCGGCGGCTATCAATATCCGAGTGTGTAACGTGTAAACCAACAGACGCATATGTTAACAAGAACGAGACACAATATCGTTTTTTTTTTAATTTTTTTATATTTTTTTTTGGTGTTCTCCATTCGACCATTATCACGTGCGAAATAACAGCCTTGCTTTTTCTTGCATACCGAAATGGGAGTTGGCCGGCAGTTCTGGCCGAGCCCCCGTGCGGCGCGTATGCGGCTTAATACGGCCGCAGGATAATCCGCAAATCCCCGACAACGCCATTTTCGCCATTTGTTGCTGTTGTGAATATTATGGTAATCGGGATTCGAAGCTCCAATAACGTTGTTGGGTAGCGTGTGCGGGCGAAAATATCAATTTCAACCGGTATTATCGAGCTCTCTCCGATATTCTGTAAGCTCACGCAGCGCCGATTATCCGGCACGATCGATAACACGAATTTCTCTCTCTCTATCTCTCTCTCTCCTCACCTACCCCTCCCTCGTTTTCTCTCTATCTTCCCGCATCTCTCTTTCTCTCGGCCTCTATGCCTCCGCATCGGCAATAGCGAGAAAGGATCTTATTATAGCGGACATAATAGGAATTTCCAACGTTATTAGATTCATAATCTGCGACATTGTTTTACCGACAATGCAGCCGATTTGTTAATTCGCACACATGCACAAGTCACCGGTCGGTTTTGCATCAATCAGGAACGCCCGGCGTCGATTCGACATGAACGGTATTTATTGATCAATGATTTGATAGGGTGATTGATATCAAAGACGACGCTCTGCGTAGAGCGACGAGATTATTAACCAGATCATTTGTACTGCAAACTGACGCTTCGTTGAGCTAGATTGAATAAATGCCAATCGGATACAAGCAAATACATTTGAAACATTGTGCCGTTACAGACCCTTGGTTTTCAATTTTTGTACGAATCGACGGCAATATGAAATAGCGGAGTGTCATATAAAACTGCTTTTTCGCAAAACGGCGAAAAGAATCGTATTTCTCTAATTAAACCAGCCACTCGTCCATTTTTTTGCTGACAATAAATTCTATTGACAAAACATATTTCGATTCGTTCTATTTCCTCGTTCAACATTTGCTTCGGTGCTATTGAAAATATAATGTCATTGGCGGTATTAAAAATAATTGACATTAATTGAATTATATTATCCCCTTAAAGTGTAAAAGAGATAAATTTTTTTTGTTTTTCTTCAATCTTGAGAGATAACTTTTTTTTTTCCCCTAACCGAAAGTGATTACAAACTTCAATTACTCTGAGATCGAATCGCACTAGATTTTTGTGTGAAATTATGAATTTCATCAAATCGTTACACACGGCGGTTTTGATTCACGTCGCTCCCGATCTCGTCGATACATTTACGGTTGCGAATTAAAGCCCAGCGTTGTAGAGAAATATGATCTGTATTGTATCGGCCCCCGGAGAGATACCGCGCACGACTGTGACTCGGCAATTCTCGATTCTCGATTCGCCGATTGAAGGAACGCGGTTATCGCAACGAATGGCATATAAACGATAAAGCATAACGCGAGCCCGTGTAACAATGTTGCGCGGCGGAATTCCCGCGGCGGAAGATTGTTGGCGACCGCAAGATTTGCTATCGACGAAAATACGGTACGAAGCATTGGTGAGTTAGCGCCATTGTGGCCGCTTCCTATGGCTGGGGAAAAAAAAAAAAAAAAAACCGCCCGAAGAGAGAGACTCGGTAATATCGAGGTTACGGGCGTATGCACGGGAGTGCAATGTGTGCACTGCGTACGTGTGTGCTATCGCGTACTCGCGAGATATTGCCACTCGCAAGCAGTCAGAGCGCGGACGAACGCGAAAGGGGCGTACGCGAGAGAGAGGCGGCTCCTCTGATATTCGGATATCCGAGAGAGCGTCCAGGCATCTCTAAAATTACTCGGTCCCATTTTTAATCCCGCTCGAGCACCGAAACCGGCACTGACCGCCACGAACCTCAATTCCGCATGTTGTAAGTGCAATTAAAAAAAAAAAATTAAACAGAAGTAAAAAAAAAAAAAAAAGAAAAAATTAATAAATAGAAAGATTTACCTTACGACGAGCTCTAATGAAAAACGACGATAAGCGTTCGCTTCAAATTTTCTGTAACTTTACTTAGAAATCTGTCGCCGCGTCGACAGATGAATTTTCTGACGTTTGGCACGCCCTACCTTACAAGTTTAATAGTTACGTAGACGATCTTCCCTCTCGGCGAATTTCTCTTTCTTAAATGCTCGATACACGCAGATTCTAAATTTACAGCGCCGTTACCGAGATGTACTTTATTCTACCTCCGTCTTTCTCGAAAAGTAATTTTCGAATTCCAGCGGTGCCAATTAATCTTTCTATCTGGAATGTAATTAACACGCGACGATACAAATGAAAGTAGATCGATCCGGCGCCCGTCATTTTAAAAAGCAAGCGGCTATTTTCGTCTCTGGCATTTCGTTCGATTCGGTTTTAATAAGAGCGAAACTTACGAAACTCGTGAAATTAGTGGTCGACGTCCCGCGCGATGTCGTTGGCATTTCTCAGTCGCGGCTGAAAATAATTCAACAAACGATCGCGACTCGATAAAAATTTCAGATTCAACCCATATCGACGCGATTCCCAGTTTAGGAAATCACTTGAATAATGTATTCCCAAAGTCTGGCAGATTTCTCTCGGGACAATCCGCGCAATACCGGTTATTCGTGTTAGTGGATCTTGGATAGCAGCCATTCGAGCACCGGTCGCACATCCCATCAACGATAATCGTATCGGAGTTATATTCCAGACACGGGTAAGCGTATTGCGTGGCGCGGTGACGCATTTATGAACGAAAAAAAAAAAAAGAAAAAAAAAACATAAAAAGCTATCGATACCTTATCTCAATGAGCGTCGACATTTCGCTTCGATGCACGTTTCTTTCCCCCGCACTTTCAATACTCTCGTTCAACTCTCTTTTTTATAACCGGCGTTAGAACGCTCGACTACGACTGCACCATTTGTTTACGTAAGTTTCATCGTTTACCTATTCCTTGTGCTCTTCTCCAAACCGCGCCGCGCTTTACTTACGATTCTCTCGCCACACCGTTTCTCGTGACCCGATAACGGCGATGATACGCGCAACGCGGCAACGGGAATATGCGGGATGAACTTTTTCAATTTTATAGCGGCCCCGCGGAGTCGTGTCCTGCGGGAAGACTCTCTTTTTCTCTCTCTATGTCGATATACGACGAAACGCGACTCTGCCGTCGAGTCGCGAGTCTGTCGCGAGAACGAAGAGAAGAGAGAGAGAACGAACTTGCTTCCATCGGCCGCGAAACTTGGGCGATTCGAGGCGCAAGTTGGTACCGTGAAGTTAAAGATGAAGGGGTGGCACCGGGACGACGACCGGTAAAGACGCGGTGGAAGGGGAGGGAAGTAGAAATTTGATTCCAACTCGAAAATGCCGCGCACTCTCAACCGCGATTCCGCTTCCTATCGCCGCGAGCACGCCGAATATTTCAGCGTGCCAGATTCTCGGCCCGAAGCAGACGGGAAGGAAGCGGAGGTGGATCCCGATATTCGACGGAGGCGACCTAAATCTATCCCGCGCGCGTCATGCGGAATTTCATTGGCGAAACTTTATTCTTAGGTAAACGCGAAAAGAGCAAGGGTTAAGATCGGCAGCTTTCGAAAATGTTCACGTTTCAATTTCACCGACGCAGCCCCCTAGATCCTGAGTTTACGAGATTTCTATAATCCGTCCGGCGAGAGAGTTTCATGCGGTAACAAACAGCTAATTTACGAGTCACACCAATTTTTTAAGGTGGGAAACTTTTCAATTGCGCTTAGACTAATTAAAAAACGAGGAGCAATAGTAATCGACGAGTCAACTTCAGATATTTTACCGAATGAGGATTTAACTTAACAGCTCGTGCTTGCATTAATGCGTGCGATATTTGTCGCGCAACTGCGAGTGTCCGAATCAATTAACGCGATGCGAGATCGCGAATATAATTTCTCGCCGCGGTGGAGGCTGCTGCGCGAACGCAGGCGTTAGCAAAGATCGATTGCCAGATAATCCTTTGATCCCGCTCGGCATCGAAGTCAAGACGATATCTGTCGTTCCGGCGATATCGATCCCGCGGCGCTATGAGGAGTTGGGTGGCGCCGATCGATCGCCGCCGACGATCCGATCGCGACGCGGCGAAAACGCGATGCGCAGAATGTGCATCGGCGTCGTCGATGACCGGCTCGTTAATTGATTTCATACTAATTGCTACATTCGGCCCGCCTTTAATTAGACTCAATTAATCTCGACAGTATATCCTCGACTAACGATCGATATCAAGCGTCTAATGTGGGAACATCGCATCATCAAGCGCCGCGCTCCCGTCTTTCATTAGGCGCGCTGATATACCGGCGTCGATTAAAGGCATTTCGCGCAAAGATGACCCGCTTCCGTTTACTGTTTGCGTTACCCTAACGGTATCGTCACCGATTTCCCTCGGAATTGCGCTCGGACTACATCCCGATGCAAATCACGCGCTTCATTAAGAAAGGAAATTATAGAGGTGAGCTTTAATTAAAGAAATAAATTTTTCTAAATTAAAAATCACGGTAACGGGTGCAATCGCGACGTTAGTCGATATGAGTTATGGTAAAAATCGTAAATAGAATCGAGAGAATGAAGCGAGTAGCTCTTCTTTTCTTTTCAGCAGGCAAAAAAAAAAAAAAAAGAATCAGTGACCACCGGTTATCATAAAAATGTTGGCGCGGACAATAGTAATTACGGCTAAAAAGTCAACTATTTGCAAATAAAGTTGTCCAACTTACTGTGGACACGCGTTTGTACACGTCGCGCCGTCTCTTTTCCTCATTCCTTCTCTCTTTGCCATCGTCCTCTCTGTGCCATTTGTGGCAGCACGCGCGTAACCATAGGCTCGCGAAAATTAGACGACCAACCATTCTCCGACTTTACTGCACTCACCTGCAAAACAAGAAAACACGCACAACGAGTTAATTACGTTTTGCCCGCAAATCCTGGTCCTTATGTGGATAACAAGCCTTCACATTTCGCACGCGTTTCTGGCCGCGCAGTGCTTTTTAGCGTCCATCGTTTTAATAAAAGAAGAAACTCTCTTTCGCGCAAGCTCGCCAAATTAGGAAAATAACTAATCAGATCCGGATTCTAATTATGTTATAGCATCATTGTAGCTGTTAAAGACTTTAAAGTCACGCGAATTAACGTACGAAAAGCATCCGACCTCTTTTCGAATTCTTTTTCAAGATTGAAAGAAACTAAGTCTCTTTAATCCGAAGAATACGTTTTACTTAAGCCTCACCATCTCATTGTTTCTTTAAGTAATTAGCGTTACCGACCTTCGAACTTAAAGAATCGTCGCAAAAAGTCGAACGGCGAGGTACTTTAAATTACGCCCGAGACAAAACCTGACTTTATAGATAATTGTTTAAAGAGCAGTTCGGTCCGTGAAGATAGCGTGCCATATTTTCGCATCTTTCCTCTCGCGCGGGAACGAGACCGAGTAAAAGAGCGTGAACGAGTATTTCGCAACGCACTCGTTTCGATAAGACACGAATTACGGGTAAGTCTAAATACGTATCGGCGAATACGTTTCGTCTACCGGTTTAGTTATCAAACGTAATGCTCGGCCGCATTTCTTCGCGCTCGCGGCAAGTGTTGATCGTCTCTTCTTGCTGGTTTCAACCTGGATTCAGCTCGAAACAAGTCCGGGCGGCGTCGAGAAGCGACATTGCAAATCGAACCCGGACTGTTGTACGGCGTACAAGCTTAGCGAGCACTTGCAGCAATTACCGTAGTCGGTCGCGCGATTCGCGAGGAGGGAACGAGGTAGAGAGAGAAGGAGTGAGAGAGAGAGAGCGGCAGCTCATTCTCGAGATGCCCTGGGACACCGGTAGCTTCGGAGAGGCTCCGGCCGACCGGTTTGACTAGTCCTCCTCGTCCTGGCTGTGAAAGAGCAGCGAAAGGAAAGATGCTAACGTCCGCGGGACGAAGGGGCGGCGCGGGGTGGTGAAGGAAAGGGTGTGGCGGCGACGGCGGCCAGGATGAAGAGAATGAAGAGGGCATCAGGACGAAGGGTGCTGGAGGAGGAGAAAGAGAAGGATGAGAGCAAGGCCAGTGGCGGACTGCTTGCTGGGCGCAACAGGCGCGTGCTCGCGGTCTCGTATGCGAAGGAGGACCTTCGTACCTGAATTGTATAATTAGCGCGGTAATATTTTGGATAATTAAGTCTCTGATGGGATAAAAATGCAGCTGCGGAACGAAAATGCGGCTTGTCTCATGCCCGAGGTGGTTTCTCTTTCTTCCTACTTCGTTATTCTAACAAGTGCACGATGTTACTCGAATATACACGCACTGTATCAGTACGCGAGGTAACATAACAGTAGAACGGAGGATTTTTCGCTTCTATCCCGATTTGCTTCGGTTCACTCGGGTCACGTTCGGTGACTTTTTTTATATTTATATAAAATATATTAAAGCTAAATAGCTTCCTTCATTCTTCGAGCTTGTAGCTCCCATGCAGTCATATCTGTGCTTCTCATATAGTTTTAATTAGTTTAATAATAATGTCGCGATATTACGCTCTCGAGAACGCCACGTAAAATACGCGTACGCGTAAGAGGCTTCGATATTACGCCGCGCTCAAGGTCTTGAATCGTCTTAATCCGCCGTTGGGCAACGAGAGGCATGGGGAAGCCGGTTGTTCGACCGGCGATGCCTCGCCACGAAGGGGCCGAAGGGTGAGGGGGAAACGAAGGCCGAAGGGAGCACGCCGGGGCCCTGGCTTGGTCCGACGCGCGTTTCCGGTGAATGGCGAGCGCCGGCCACGAGCCAGCATCCAATCAGGACGGGAAAAGACGCTGGGACCACGCGTCGTGCACTACTCGCTCGGTTGCCCTTCGCGCTCATCCCGCTTCTCTCTCCTCTCCGCGGCGCACCGCCGTCTTCTCTTCGTCTTTTCCGCCGCTCGGATCCGATCTTCTCGTCCCCTCGTCTTCGTACTTCGTCCCCGCTTCATCATCTTTTATTTTGTCATTGTTATTACCTTCATTATCATTGCTACGCGTTGGTTATTACAGGCTTCAGAATTTGATGATGTATCGTACCACCTTTGGGTTATAGACAATATTCCACTCGTATAAATCTTCCTCATAGCCCCTCGATAACAGAAAATCGTCGAAAAAAAATTAATATATCGTTTTATGTCATTTTGTAATAATTAACCTGGTTAGCTGGGTGGAATTTTGCCCGAGGTAGTTAGGTAGGTAGGTAGATAGAAATGTAACGTCTTATTATTCTGTTGTATTTAACTGCAAATGCGCGAATATGTAAAGGATGAACTTGATTAGGTGAGCCGGGAATAAAAAGACAAGCTTGAAACTTGAAATAAAATCGTAATATAAAGTAATACGCGAATCTATCACCTGTCCGATACGATTCACCATTCATTAATCCGGCGAAATATCCTCATATCAATTATCTGCTTTCTCATTTCCAGTTGCTCCGGCGTACTGTAAATCTTACGTTTTTAATATAAATTTTCGCACTTCGAAAAGCCGGCTTATTATTTATGGCAGCGACTGGGATGAATTATGATGATGTTTGCGATGTCAAGACCAGCAAAAAAGGGATCAAACAAGTTTCGTGTTTCCGTGTTGAGAAAGTGAGAGAGAAAAGAGAGAGGGGTGATTCCTTTTTTTACTCTATTTCTTCTCGATCGAGGAGATCGGGATGATTATCTTCCGTAGTATCTTCGTTCTATCATAGTCAGACTCTTTTTCTCATAATCGTTATAATCTTCGGTCGAATCGCTTTTTCGTTCGTTATCTCGGACGCGTATTACCGCGGCTATTTCGAGAAGACGCTTCGACGCCCGTTCAAGAAGAGTTCGGAACCGGTTTTATTTCGGCGAGCTCGGTTTTTCGATGCTGTACGCAACGTCGTAAACAGTCTCGGTGCTAAGGGCGGACCCCGTGGATATTATGAATAATACAGCGCTATTGATAACGCGCTCCCGGCGCAGACGACACGGCCCCGAAATATATTTTTCACCGACGAAACTCTGTACGTACACATATACTTCAGCAAAAAAAAATGACTTATATAAATAATTACTTTTGCAAATGCAAATAATTTTTTTGGTTCGAAAAAATAAATTTCCAATTTCTTTTTTTCAATGCGAAATGTTTAAAAGTATTTTATTTCCGGAGTATCGGGATGATATATCGTTGCACGTATATTCAGTATCTTTTTTAATCACACAGGCAGGTCTGTTAACAGGATTATTGGCTTTGGTAGCTAAACCCTTGGGGGTATTTTATTGGGACTGTCCTTTAAACTCCACTTTCTATTGCAGCGAATAAATACAGTTATTATTCGTGCGTCGAAATTTGAACTCGCAAATTATACTGGTCCCGGTTTTTGATCTCGTATTTCTTCGTCTCGCGAGAGAGAGAAAGAGAGAAAAAAAAGAAAAGAGTGTAAAAACAGTATGCTTGGAGATTTGTCGATGTTACTGTTTTTAATATTCGCTTCACCGATTGGTATGCCGATATACATAAATCATTTTTAACAATATAATTGCCATTATATAAATATTAAATAAATACTTGTTAATTATTAATACGCGGCCGTTTAGGATATTAGCCGTTATAAATTAATAACTATATTGAAATATATGTATAAATATCGAATGATCATCGTTATAATCGTTATTATCATAGAGTAGCAATAATTATTTCGCGTATTAAGCTCTTTAAGCGCTCGCGGAAAGACGTAAAAATTACAAGCCCGGCAAATACAATATATTCATCCGCCTCGTAATGGGACTCGTCTCGCGAGCGTTCGCGTCCCTGATATCCTCGGGGGATCGTTTTATCAATAGTCGCGTGGGAAGGACAATACGGGTGGCTATACGGTAGGTCGGAGAAGTCCTACGAAAATATTTACTCCGTTATCGTTCAAGATTGTGGAGTCGACTTTTTTTCCTCTTGACCAACGCCTCATCGCCGCCAACGGCTATTTCGCCGTCGGTGTCTTCGTCGACGAACCCCCAACGTCACGGCGCGACACGAGCGAAACGAGCACGCACACAGTTTCGCGTTCCTTTATTCGTCGCGCAATTTCTCTTCTCGGTCGGACTGTCTGTGACTGCCCCAACGGTTTTTCTTCTGACGTGAAAATGTCACGCTGCCCGTGACACGGCCGCTAGTAAGAAGATGGATGACCGAACGACCCTCGGCCACCCTCGCCACGCATTTAGGCTCGTTATTTGGCGAGCGCGTTATATTTGGCCCTCTTGTTTTTCGATATTCTGCCCGAGACGTTGCGCCTTTAATCTCCGCGGCGATAAAGCACAAAATTCGTCTCGGTCACTGCGGATACTTTCACCCCCGAAAGTAACTGGATGACTTTTCGATTGCTAGAGAGGATTAACGCTGAGACACGGCTATTTTAAAAAACAACACTCTATTTGATATTAAAAGAATTAGTCCTATATCTAAAAAAACAATTGGCGTTACGCTGAATTTTTATCAACGATCGCTTTACAGCGTTATTATATTCCGTGTGAATTTTTTTAAGAAATAGAAAAATATTCGGACTATTAGATTATATTTCGGGCTTGCTCGAACAGGAGTTTTATAACGACGGACGCGGTTAGTCTCGGGAATCGCAATAAAACGCCTCGTTTTGTTAGTTATGGGGAACGAGGAAAATAACTTATTCTAACCTGACCGGAACATGCAAATGTAAGTGAATCGGCAACGCAACGTCTGTTCACTCAATTGAAATTAATATAATTAACTCTCTAGTGTCATAAAACATTTGATGAATAAACTGAAATTGGGAAATATGGACGAATAACACGACAAAAGTTTTTATTTTATTTCTGCGCTTGTATTTCGTTAAAACTTTTATAAATTGATTGGTGAAATGTTTGGACAGTATTTAAAAAATTACGACAAATATTGAGTTGCCTATTTTTTTAAATATATTAAATAAAAAAATATTAATATGTCGCGTAACATTTGCATGTATGCGTGTACGTATATGTATATGCGAGTGTCCTATTTTAAAAGAAGTTTGAAATAATTTTTAATTAAAGGCAAGTCATTTGAGCGGATTCTTTAAAATGGGGACATCCTGTATATGTATATGTAATTGTTCATTGTTTGCGAGCAAATAGCGAATATTGGCGCAGTGACTTAATGCTTGTGTAAATTAATATTTTAATGAGGTTTTGAAAGGTAATTTATGCCAATCTCAAAATAACCGAGTGATATATATTGCATTTCTTGCATGAATGTTAACGTTATTCATATGATTCCACGTTGGAAGTAGTCCAATTTAATATGTAATTAGTTAACCATGATAATATTCTTGTGTCGACGTTATGTTACACAAATTATAGAATATTATGATTTCAAACTACAATAATTATTTAGACACAATTCACCGTCCGCGAATAATTTATTTTAACTAACTCCCGTAGATATCTCAAACAGTTTAATTTTCCATCGGCTCTTTCTAACGACTATCTTTACGTTATTTTTTTTAACCATGAGGAATTTAATTAAATTCCCATTAAAACAGTATGATCGAATCGATTTATTTTTATCAGTCAGAATTAGTCTTGTCGCTTTTCTCGAAAAGATATCTGCTTAATTAAAAAAATATCACACTTCTGCGTTATTGTAAGCCAGCAAAAGGTACGGCTTTAAAATATGTGTGCCAGTTAATGTTGCGACGCCACCAGGCTAGAAAGTAAAATTGTCGTCGGTTTAATTAAAAAAAAATAAAAAAGACGTCTTTGAGTCGCGCCGATCGTTAAAGGCACTATCATCCGCGCGCGATGAAACGATTGTACTTGTCGTTCGATCCGCGCTATGACTCTCGTTATAATCGCTCTGGTTAAGTGTAAGTAACATGAGTCCGTCGGGCTTCTTTAACTTCTTTGGCCGCTCGTGCTCCGTCTGCCATTCGTGGTAGCCGTACTTAAAAAAAAAAAAAAAAAGAAAAAATAGTCGTTTTCCGTTCTTTGCGCTCTCCGTTTTCTCGCTACGTCGACGGCCGTGGTAGTTTCTTTTTCGCTCTCTTCGGTATTACGTACTCATTCTTTTGTTCTCACGCGGAGAGAAGAGCGGTCGACGCGGGCCGCGCGAATAAGTAGACAAACGTGTCGTTACATACGTTTTCCCGCAGGGAAACGCGTCAATCTGTCAGGAGGAGCGTGCTCGCCACTCCTTCTCACCGCGACAGCCACCGTGATAACGCGCGACAGAGGATAGCTGGGAAAAGTCCGTGGCCACTATCACTCCGCGAGATATTTCGCATTAATTTCCATTTTTTATCGTCGTTGCTTTTTGATTCATTATTTATCCCCGATATTTGACAGTTTTACCGTGTCCCTTCGTTTCCACAGCCCCATGGCCTAGTTCAAGTAATCCGGCAAGGTGAGGTTTCCTCGCCCGTCTATGCTCTTCAAGTTTAATTCACCGAGAGATACTCGCAAATTTTTGGCGACTTAGAAGTTAGAGCGCTTGTCGAAAGTGTCAAAATTCCCCGCATTTTGGTAAACTTTATCCGCCGTAGCCGTACTACAGTTGTAGGTACTTAGAACCTGAATAAGTAACAGTACTACAGTCGTTGTCGCAGCGTGAGTCGCTTACAAGCGCGCCCGTGTCAGCTTTATCGTCGAAGGCGTTGCTGGGGAACGCGGGGCCCCACGAAGCTGCGATTATTCTGAAACCGGCCACACGCTGCGTCGCGCTTGAGTCGAGCCGCGCCGAGAGTCGTTCTACTGGGTCAGCTCTAAGAAACTTCTCCTGGGGTCCTCGTGATTACCGCAGGTGATTATGTACCACGGTACCACCTATTACGTTGATCGATGCACACGCCTGTGATTTATTACAAATTGACCGTCCTATTCGCGAGTTCGTATTGGCGCAATAACGCTGAATCAAAGGGTCTAACGCGCACGTGTCGCAATACTCGTCTTTATATTTTCTCCCGAAACTCGATCGGAGCTTTGATCAAAGTTGAACGTAACAACCGCGCATTTAAGTATCGGAAAAAAGAAAAAAAAAAGAAGTTGCGACAAATAATATTTTACCTACCATTAAATTCAAATCGTGCGACGCGGCAGATGTTTTATGGTCGCGTAAGCTTAAAATATATGCAGATATAATTATTGCCACTTCGCCGAGTTATTTTATAGTTTAATAAAAGCTCGCCGTGCCGTGTTCGTAGGTTGCTGTGTTTCCTTCGATCTATATATCTTCGTAAGGGACAGGGTGCGCGCAAACACACGTGAGACGATTGCAATATACACCAGTATTCCGCTTCTGTGCACGTTAATAGATATTTGTTCGCATCAAAGATATTAAAGGGTGGAACGTGCCTTAATAAATATTGCCAGCTAACAGCGGAAGGCGGAAACAAACGCGTTGAATAATTACGGCGTAAATTTGCCGAGGAGGTAAGGCGTCCTCCTCTCGGGCGTGCATGTACGCGCACGTGCCGCACGCGTGTATGATGCACGTAGATATACACCCGTACACCAGTGCGACACCACCCCCCTTCAACTCCTTAGCTCCTTCAGCCGAGTCGGAGTTAAACGGTGATTGACACGCGGAATTGGGGTTAATTCCACATGTCAATTGGCGCTCGGATTCGACGCGAGTGAAATTCGTCCGGCGACATGCGTCTTCGTTTGTATGCAAAGCCGATGCCTGCCTGCCGACAGATCGGTCTGTCATAATTCATTTCCCATTTTTCTAACCGATAGCGCGACAACGTCTGGCGCAGAATCCCGGGCTATCGTACTTGCAATTCTTCGTCGAGCGGTATAAATTCCACTCGAGCGGTTTTAATTATTTATCGCGAATGTAAACGTATCTCTTCTACTTTGCGAAGCTTATAATTAGAAAAAAAAAAGACTGTCACACACGTGGATACGATACTCGTATTCGACGTTCGTTTGAGATTCAGGATTCATACGTTATCCAACGCTGACGAAAATGGAGGAAGACGGAATAAAGGTTCGGAGATGTTAATCGCGTCATTGACGGGGGCGATATTCCTTACGAGCGGAATGTATGAAGGATATCAAAGCGGAGAGGAATAACCGTCCCGTCGAGAATGGGAACATGCAAGGATCGTAGGGCCGATAGATAATTGGATCGTGCCAATTCGATTCTGCTGGTTCAATTAAACGCAATTGACCCGCTGACGTGCGAGGCGCGTCTTTGTTCGTAGGCATGTCTGATAACTCTTCGTCGTGATTGACAGGTCGTGCGGGATCATTGGTATTCATCGGGGATACGTCTATCATGCGCGGATTCAATTTTTTTTTCTTTTTTTTTTTTCTTTTTTTTTCTTTCTACTTCCCTCTTGGCTCCCGCGTTCGATCCCTTCTCCTTTACTCTCTTTTTCTCTCCTGTCGACCGCTCAATTCTTCATTTTCAGCGCCGGTCTTCTCGTTAAATGAGTTTTCAAGAATTTGTTGTCGAATCCCAAACTCGCCGTTTCTTCCTCGGCACCGTCCTTGTGTGTCCCCGTGTTCGATCACGCCGTCGTGTTTGCAACTTCGTTAAACTTTTACCGAAACTATTTCGTAATTCTCGATACAACGATAATTGTTCATTTTCGTTGCCGTGGCGCTTGGTGTTTTTATTAAATTTGATGAAAACCCGCGGCGCTGCCTCGGTCCCAGCTGGAGACGCTCTCCGAAAGATTGAATGCCGCGTCAGTCGGACGTAAAGGAAAACATCGATCGTCACGTTATTTTGCAGTATCGCCAACATTGACAGTACCCAATAGCGCGCGCGTGATATACGGGCGTTCGCGGGGCAGTGCGGATTTAGCAGATGCGAAAATGGATGCGCCGATATTAATACAATGCTCTACATCAAAGTATTAATATATTTCACACGCGCGCTTTAGAATTTAGTTATAATATGTATATTCGGTTACCACGGGCCAGGTTACTAGAATATGTTTTGTCGCGTTGATAAGAGCTATAGATAATTAATAGGCGCGGTTATTGATTGTCGCGACAAATTGACAGGCGCGCGGATATTTCGAGGATGCCGTTTCGCGTTCTCCCTTCAATTTGATAATTTTCAACAGTCGGTATCTTCGAGTGGCAAACCGAGTTTCGAGTCGAGATTTTTCGTAAAGCCAAATCCCTCGCGGGATTAGCCGAAAGATAAGTTTAACGCCGCCGTTGGGAAACGGCGACGGCGCGTACGGGAGAAAATATGCGCTTATTTTTCATGAGATTTCGAAGCGCTAAAAAACGTACCCCTCGACGCTCAACGGAAAGCTGCAACAGAATGGCGAAAGAATACACAGGAGGACGCCGCATAGAAAGCAAGGGAGATGTAACCGTCTGGTTTTCCCGAAGTGTCCAACTTGTCCCGATGTAAGGACGGATAATCTATGATCTCTGCTGTATAAGCGATTCGCCGCGGTTTTATAACAGCCCGACTTCTTATGCGGCCGGATTTTCCGGTTGTGAGTATCGTCCCCGCACAGCGGGGAGCACTTTATGCCCGGCGAAACCGGAAAAAAAGGCTCGCGAAAGCCGCATAGTTTATCGACCGATTTCCATCGGTGCACTTTAAAGAAGAGTCGCGCCCGTTCGTGAAACTTTAGTCCCCCGGCCATGAAAAAGAAACTGTTCGTTCCTTTTTCCGATCGCGCGATTTTTCCCTCGCAGTAACTCGAGCTCCGAGCCAGTGCGGATAACGGCGGGCCCGGCGATAAAATTCCAGCCAAGAATATATTTTTTGGAAAACTTCCACCGCGTCGACTGTTCTGCAAATATTCCCCTTCAAAAGAATTACAGACTACGCCAGTTAAAATAATCGTCGTCTTGGGAAAGCGCTTTAAATTAGTAATGTGTTTAGCGAACTAGTTTAAATCAAAAGGTAAACCTTCCCTATCTCGCGTCATGTCTCGCGATGAAATATTTTTACGTTTCGGGCTTGATGAGTAAAACGAATTGTGAAAAGAAGCGCGAGGCTTCAATTTCTGGAAATAAATGTCTGCGCAAAAATTCTCGATATTTTCCCTCCCGATCCGGTTGAGTCCTCCAATTTTCGGAATATAGGAGCGGTGAGAAGAAGAAAAAAAAGAAAAAAAAAAAAAAAAGAAAAAAGCGGCAATGAATCGATTTGCAGTTAAAAGAGATTGGAAATCAGTTCTCCCTTGTTGGAAAGAAATGAAATCCGTTTCTTCTCCCGAAACAGGGGGGAGGAATTTATTTTCGATGTCGGAATAAAATTCCCGATATTTTCTCGAAAAATATCGTCTGTCCCGGCGGAAAAGTTCCTTCGTTCGTCATACGGCGGACGCCCGATAGATTCGTTCTGTGGAAACGAAGGACGGAATGTCACCGCGCGCGATGCACAGATGTTGCATCTTTGCGGGAGAATAGTCTCCGGCTACATGCAGAGAAAATGAGCGAAAGGAGGTGGAGTGGAGAGAAGAGATGCCGCATGCACGAAGACTGATACAAACCTCCTCCGAGGGCGCGGACACACACTGCGACCACATGTTCTTTACGTGAAAAAGAAGGAGAATATCGCGAGATGCACCATGTGCGCGCCCCATTCGCATCTTCCGAGAGATGTCGGTCCGTTATGTCGCACCCGAGAATCGCGTTTTCCTACGGATATACGACCGTTTGCATTAGGCCGCTCGCGTTTCTCAAAATCGCGGTGAGGAACTAGAGCGATCAGACACTCGTAGCCGACCCGCTTATGGTTAAATTTCTTTTTCTTTTTTTTCCTTTTTATTTATTTTTTTTTTTCTTTTTTTTATCGACCTCTGCTCTCTACGTATCTAAATATTTTACCGGTTAAACATCGGATTGAATTTTCATTTAAGTAACAAGTACTGTAACGAAAGCCAAAGAATGGGCTTTTCGTTTTATCAAGGGATTTAGTTTGCCAAGGCTTTTTAACTTTAAATGACAGTTAAACGCAATTGCTCTGTTTATTTTAGCCTTCATCGAAACTGTAAATTAAACCTTTTTTTTTTTCTTTTTTTTTCCTTTCCGTTAAATTACATCCCCTTCCCTCCGCAAAAATAAAAAGTCAAAGCCGATATACTTTGGCTTTCGGTATATTTCGTAATATCGATAGAATCGTTTCAGCGGGCCGCGGAAATCCTGCAAAATTTACTACATCAACAAACACCGAGAACACCGGAAAGCACTTAAAAGTAGGTAGCAACAAATCACTCGTGGCGCACCGCATACATTTTTAAAACGGCCGTTCGTGCCACTCGGCACGTGGAAGTGTAAGCAATTTATATAAGGGTGTCCACGGTAGCCAAAAGGCAGGTTCCACCGGCGGCGCATGTGTGCGCACAGAGAGAAAGACGAACGGCGGTAGAAACGGGTGAAACTGCGCTCAGGATCGCAGGATGACGGTGGCGTATGCTTGCTTTTTCACGACACTCGCTCTTTGATCGGCTTTATGAAAATCCGATAATAACACCGCCTGGGGACGGGCGGCGGTTGTTTTGTCATTGACGCCCGCGCACCCGGGCTTCGTCGGATCGGCAATAGTTCCACCGCGGGGATCCGCCGTGAGTGCCCCGACTCAAAAGTTGTACCGCGAGAGAGGAGAGAGAAAGAACACGAGACACGGAGAAGGATCGAACGTCGGTGATTGCCGCGCGTTAGGTTAGGCGAACCCCGTGTATATGTGCAAACAAACGAGCGATTTCTAAGTGCCCGAGCGCGATAATATTTCCGTCACGTTCGTACGCCAGCGCGGAATCACGAGAGCGTATTCCGACCTCATAAAATCGACGAGATAACACACGCGACGGCGGACGGTATTCACCCGTTCCCGAACGACTTTACATCGGCTAATTTTATCGGCGCTTTTCTTACCGCGCTATCGGCGAAAAAGGCCGTGGCCGATGGGATTTGACAGGAAGCTGAGGGGGAGAACACGGCGCTATATCGTTGATCGTCGGGGCTTTGGGGACGACACTAACGACCTGGAATGAGATCCGATATAATGGAAGCTGCTAAACTAGATTAGGGACGTGTATATAATAATACGTAATTGTTATTATCTAAATTGGTATTACTTTCCGCTGTGTATACGCCTTCTTATCGTGAAACATTTTTTCTTTCGTTTTTTTTTTTACAAAAAACAGGGTTAAAAAACGCGTACGCCTATTATATCTTCATACCTACTTTTATCGACTGATTAATTGTAATTAATGGACCTTTCTTGTTCGTGCATAATAATTTAGGGTTAATCACTGGATCCAACCTTTTAGCAGGCCTCGGACGAGTTTTACTGCGTTGTCATTTCCTTCTAACGATGTTCCCACGAAGAAGTTCTGGAACTAACCGTCCACTTCCTTTCTCCTTCACGCCTTCAGATTCCAGACTGTCTTTTTCTAACCGCCGCGGGCGCGGACAAAAACTTGATTTCCAATCTTTCACGTCATGTCGCGACAAATCCCGGGATAAAGCGTGATTGAAACTGACATTAGAATGCGACGCGAGCCTCAGCAAAGCGTATCGTCGTTTCTGAATGTCGAGACGTCTCCGGCAGCGAACCTAAGTACTGTATTCCACGGGGACCGCGCGTAAACGTCAAGTTTCGGCGAATGATACGCCCAGCCGAGAATTGGAGGTTTCGCGATGGAGCACGACGCGACACGCGCTCGAATGTGTTTCCGCATGGGCGCTGTTTATAAATTAATCACGTTGCTTAGTTTATCAGCGATCGCACGGCAAAGTTAAACAAGCTGTGCAAACGCGCGCGGCGCGTGCACGCGGCATCCGTAATTCTCGCAGCGATGCCAATCCATTAAGTTCTCCTTCGAACTTGACCCAGTCCCGTGCCGAACCTCGCGAGTATTGCGAACCGAGCCGGGCCGAACCGGCGACTGCATTCTTATCGAAGGCATTTGCATTCAAAGACGGTAAATCTACTTTTT
Organism: Cardiocondyla obscurior; assembly: GCF_019399895.1. NCBI lineage: Eukaryota > Metazoa > Arthropoda > Insecta > Hymenoptera > Formicidae > Cardiocondyla > Cardiocondyla obscurior. The sequence goes on from NC_091882.1 coordinate 299,737, forward strand.
ATTCCCGTGTTTCCGTAGCATTTGGTACTACAACCTGTTACTCCTAGACGCGAATGGGTTTCTCTTACGATTCTAACATTCTTCTTATTCATATCGACGCCTTTTGTTCAGATCAATAAAATACGCCAGAGCTCACGTCGCTTTATTCGTATCAACTCTCGCGAAATTGCGGCCACGAATAATTGATTCCTCAAAAATATCTCAATTAGGAGGAAAAAGCGGTTAAATCATTTTTATTTTTAATCTTTTTCCTTAGCAATTTCTCATGTGATACACGATACTCTATATACTCGGTTTATTTTTGCAAATAAAAATTAAATCTTCAGGCTGATCGATAAATTACATACCTACTTTTTAATATACTAGAAGAAACCTATGCGCGCGCTATTTTTTAAGATACCCCAATTACTACGAACTACGAAACAAAAATCCAACAACTACGAAAAAAAAATCATGCGACTTACCAATCTGCATGAACTTCAGCGGAGTTGTAAAATTCTGCCGGTGACTGTAACATAAAGAGGAAAATATTAATGTAGACATGTATATTAGTATATTAGTTATCAAAATTAATAAAAAAAAAAGGTAAAAAAATTTTTTTTCTTTAAAGATTTTATACAAAAAGTTCATGCTTACCTAAAAGTTGCTCCGCCGATGCAGGATGCCCGTCCCGAGCCTGCTCCTCCTCTCAGATGGGACGTGTCGAGTCATCCTTCCGCGCACTGGACACTCGCGAACGCGCCCGGCAAATTACTGTCACGAAAATTAATTAATTTGCACGATTAAGTCCACGACACTTTCGTTACCAAATTTTTATATGAAAAAACGACGCCCGAATACTTTGCGAAACTTCCGAAGCGACCGACGAACCGGCTGCGGTTCGTATTCAAATAGTTTCGGCGTGCGACACTTTTCGGCAGAGTGTTGATAAGATGATCTGTAACAAACAAATGAAAAAAAATCAAATTGTACAGATCTCAATAAATATTTAGAAAAAAAAAAAGATTTTACGCGTTTCTAATTTTTAATTTGCATACCTACCACAAAATTGAGTTTTAAAAACGGCGAAGATAAAAAAAAATTGATTCTTACCAGTGGGTTGCTCCGCCGGTGCTTGATGCCTTTTCTAAGTCCTCCTCCTCCTCTCAGCACTGGCTACTCCAACGGGAATGTCAGTCTGGTGCTCCTTCGACGAAAGTCTTCCTCTGGATTTTTATCTGAAACAAAAAAGTAATATTTTATTAGTAAAAATGACGAGAATTAAACGTGCTGCGTTACAAGTAAGTAACGCAGTTGCAAAAACCAATTGAGTTACATTATCCGTATCAAGTTCTCGAACGGAGGAAGCATCCAAGTTTGTGCGATCGAATGACAATCTATTGCTTATCAATTTAATCGATTACAGAAGAAAGGAAACGCCTCGGGCATTGAACGGGATGTTCATCCGTATACAGCTTGATGCTCGTTAGTTCGGTTTATTTGCCTGTTGCATAATTTTCTATCTCGGGATTGTTAATCCGTAGGTTACGCCACGCCGGGAAGCGGATATAAAATAAACACGAATCGTGAGGCACTAGATCGTTCGATTGGAGATCGGGCGCAAAGTGCCGCGGTGAGCAAGGTATCGGTATCGTCGTCAATTAAAGGAGTTCTGGGTACGCAAACGCGCTTTGACACGGAATACATACGTTGTACGCGATTGCGGGCAATCCGATTGATTCCATTTTCTTCCTCTACATCTTCCTCTCCTCCCTCTCTATATCGCTCTATCGCTCTATCGTTTTCCCTTTCGCATTTTCTCAACCTCGGTCTGTCTCTATCTCTATTTTTCACCGGCATATAAGCGTCGCTTATATATCACCTGACCTCGCACTCGGATTGCTGTACTGCGAGAAAGGAAATCCCGAGCTCTGAAAACTCGATCCGTCTCTGTACGCGTCACTCGATCGGCGGCAGTCGATAGTTATAGGAGTAGAAAATATGTGCGTCCGTCTCTCAGTGTCCCGTTCTTCCTCCTCCCGATCGTCCTTTCCATTTCTCTGCATTTTCGATTGTCCGCTCGGTCCGTCTCACACGCTGGGATTTATTATGCCGGTCCGAATTACCTCGTCCGCGAAATTTTCGAATGCATTGCTCTGGGAGCGCGTCCGGCGGAAATTATTTTTGCTTAATGGACTAAATTATTCTCGCGATTAATCCGCTATTAGTTTGTCGATTCTTTTCCTCTTGATTTTGCCCTTTTTTTTCTTTTTTTTTCCAATTTTACTTTTTTTTCTTTATTCTTTTTTTGGTTTTTAAATTAAAAGTAAAGTAAAAAAGTAACGAAAATAGAAAAAAAAAAAGTTTTACGCTCCATTAAAACTTTTGAATAATTTATTCCTATTGCTTCAAGAATTTATGTCTCGTTCATATTTTCTTTAACGATCGTTAACAACTTATAAAACATTTTATCGTTTGTAAAAGTCGGATGAAAAATATTATTATAGAACATATTCTATTTTAACTTTTTGCGAACGTTTGTCAGCTCTAATCGCTCGAGACTTCTCGCGCAGCAATGTTGTCTTGATCTTACGCCACCAGAAACGATATATCTTTCCACGGAATGCTCGTGGCGACACTTCCGACGAGTTTTAGGGCGTTGGAATCAAGCGTGATTGCAACGATTGCTTCCTGCGCGCCGTGACGAACGAAAAACCCCAATTCGTAGCTGCAATTTAAAATAGATCAAAAAGAACGTCTAATGCTTAAATCGTGTTTTGCACAAAATAAAATGCTTGAAAATTTTATTTTCAACTTTCATCGACAAGTCGAATCGATAGCGTGTATTTATGCAAAAATTACAGAACCTATTTTTCAAATTATTCTCGCGTGCGTTTAATATAAGAAAAAAAAAGAAAAAAAAAAAATACGAATCGCTAAGACGAATTTGACGAGGAGAAAGGCGTCGATTTAAATAACGCGTAAAATGAAAGTAGATCGCTGATTTGTACGTTATTTATAGCGATGGCCCGTCGCGCATTAAGAATTAATTTCAAGTAAAAGACTTCCGGCAGTTTAAAAATTCAACGCCGCTCGATGTTACGGTATATCTCGGCCGCGCTGGTCCCATTCGCTCCCTCGCAGCTTCTTTATTCGGATCCCGTGCCTATTCGTTCTTACATAACGGATGAATAATTTCTACATAACGGACGATAATATATAATATCATTTGACTCGGGGCTCACGCGGGCACGGGGGAATTCTTGCGACGAAAAGGGCGGCACCTTCTCGCAACTCGCGCCTCGTTTTTCCGAGACCGAGTTGATGCCGGTTTCTTCGTATGCCCGTCGCTGGAGTTTCTTTTCCGCGCGGCCATTACCCTCCTTACGAAGGCGAGCACTTCGTTTAAATGATAAACCTTAGTCCGTGCGCGAATCAACGAACTACTTGCTCTTTAATTCCCGGCCGTCAAGCAATTCAGTTACTGCACTACGCTTTTCCGCTAATTCTATTTGTACATAAAGGATGTCTTACCGTTACCTTATTTTCATTCGATGAATTGCTGCAGCGCAGGCTGTCTCATTGTTGAGAAATTTTAATTGTCCGTCTGTTAAAACTGGACGAATTCCCCAGGGCGGGGTTTAATAAATTAAGATTTATCGGTGTAAAATGAGTAATTTGCGTCGCTCGTTTCTACGAGATATCAATTTGAGATTTAGCTGCCGGTGCGATTACTGCAGCGAGCAGCGGGAGTATAAACGGAAATGTTTCGCGTTCCGCGAGAAGTCTCGCGAAATTTCCTCTCCCGTAATGAAAGCGACACATCGCGAGAGCTCCCAATCGGACGAGATTTCTCGTGGTATCGTTCGGAGCTTGGCGTTTTTGTTGGGCTATAAAAATTGCAATTAAAAAAAAAAGTCAAAGCGGAAAATGTGGCGAAGGGCAATGAGCGTGAGCGATCGCGAGTCGATGAAGATAACGGCGAAGAAACTCGGCAGAACCATCTCGGTGGAAACGAAGCGGCCGCGGCCGCGACCGGGTTGAACGGCAGGAAAGCCGCCAACGTGGTTTTGCTAACGTTCGGCTAACCGGCGCGGCGTGCGAAGAAGAGAGAAGACGAGAAAGACGGGGCCGGACGTGAGAAGAGTGGAAGGGCGAAAAGGAGACACAAAACGAGAGACGATGACGAAGACCCAGGGCGGCGGAATCACTGGAGGGACTCGAAGAGCAGGATAGTCTATAACGAAGAAGCTGCCGGTCGGGCTTGAAACCGGTTCTTCCCATTATCGCCGCTCCTCGTCGGCCACGCGACCTTCCGTCCTCGTCGCTCGCCACGCGAACGTCGAGCGACCGGCTCGATGCACCTGCAGGTGCACTGCACACCGTTCATCAGTTACGGGCCGCTCCGCACACGCGCGTCCTTTCTCTACTCTATCCTCGCCGCCTTCTTTTCTTTTTCGAGCCAGCCAGCGGGCTGTTTCGCTCCTTCTGCTTCATTCGGCCTCTCTCGCGCTTCCCGTCGAGCTTGCTTTTCTCTTTTCTTCTGGAGCAGGCAAACGTGTTCCGCGTCTCCACCTCCTCCTCTTCTTCCACTTTTGCCGGAGCGAATAAGTGAGTTGAACCTGTCTCCCTTTCTCTTTCCTCCTAACCCCTCCTCATGCTCTCCCGCGATCGTTTCACCACGCGAGCTGTTTCCTCCGTCTTTATCCCTGCTACTCGAACGCGTTGCTTCCTCTCTTGCACCTCCTGTCGGTCGTATACACACCGGTGTAGCCCATTACCCGATATAACTTGTCCATAGGAAAGAGAGGGGGCCTGGGGCTATCATCCGCAGAAGCCAATCTCACGGCGTACAAAACGCCGCTCTCCTTTGTCCCGTCGAAGGAGAACCGCAGAAGAGCTTAAAGGACGAGCATCCCGTTTGCGTGTATGTGTAAGCCCTTCGCGGGAGGAACGGACCCCCCGTCACCCTTTTCCCTCCCGCTATCGGTAGCAGCATCGCGATCATATCGAGATGGCGTACCCGGTATTGGATTCCTGTCTAAGACAACGCGCTAGTGTATAATGCACCCCACTGGAACACAATTTTACAACCGCCAAGCTTCGGGTTCGTTCGATACCTCCAACGTCAGAAGGAAGTTTTCGTTCAAGTAACGGCGGGGTGAACCGCCTAATGTGACTTCCCCTATTCTGCGCGCATCGACAGGTGTGTCTAGACACCTGTTATGACCGTTTTTAGAAACGTATCCTAGGGTCGCCCTTTACAAAACTAACTCGAGTCTTTCTGTTCGAACGAGAGAAATTCCGCTCGCGTTTTCGAGGACGAGATCGCAATTTTTATCTACTTCTAATTATCTTATATTATAGTTTCATTAATTTTAATGCGCACCGATCCGTTACTAGCCGGTGCAGGCGGGCGTTTCTTTTGATCTGTGGTAAGTTTGCGGAAGCTGCCCGTAATCGCGAGTTCCGAGCCATCGGTATTGCCTATCTGCTCCGAAATTCTCCGGCGTACGATGAATATCCGTGTGTAATAATCGGATTATAGAATCGGGGAACAGCCGGCATGCGCTTGGTAATTGCATTTTTTCCCTCGCTTTTGGTGGAGGAGACGATATTCTATCGTTTCACGTCGCTACAAAGCACGACTAAACCACAATACCATGCGGTCAGTAACTCAATATGCCGGCGAATATCGGCGTATTATACCGCCGAATTTTGGAATGTCGAATTCTGTCGACAGCGCTCGGTTTCTCTCATAATTGGCTAGTTACAAGGAAACGCTTGCAACGCTCGAACTTGTCAATAACGATAAACTTTGAATATATAATTTGACGTAAAAGGGCACTTACCGTTACAGTCAACGGTTGTTTCGCAGAGTCGCTTTGAAGAGCCTTTGACGTCACGTTCAACGCGATCTTTTTTTCTTTTGCGATCTCTAATGAAGATGGTTTTCTACGCTTGAAGCGGATCGCGACGGTCGACAGTCGCATCCTGCTTTCGGCACTTTCGTTCCGTAATCGCGCCTCTCCGCTAATCTGATCTCCAACTCGACGCGAGACGGTGGACAGGGAGGGAAAACCGCACGCGATCAATCGCACGCTATTGTTTCATCGCGAGCGGGACGTCGGCCGGGCGTTCCTTGATTTTTTTTTTTTCTCTTCTAGCCGTCGGCCGCGCGCGATTATACGCGCGTTTAATAATGGGAACGTTACGTCGGTTCCCACGTGTCTTCCTGCCCGTTGCCCTCGCCTTTATTATTGTGCGCCGAAGTTCGTTCGCTACCTTTTCTAAGGTTACTTACCACGCCGTACGTAACCGCGGAAACCTTAATTCCGCGCCGCGCCGCTGGACTAATCACTTCCCACGTGCGTCTACTCGCGGCGTACGTGTCATACATACGGATGCGCCGGAGTCCTCTCGCTTCACGGGAAATGCATATCCGTGGAATCGCCGTGTATACAGTTACACTTGGCGGCCGCACGTTGATCACGCGAGCGCTTAACCCCCCGTGGCTCTTCAGACTCTAATGACGCCAACTGTGCGGCGTGGATGTTACGTCTCAACGCAGACCAGATACATATTCTCCCTCCAAGGGTTTTCGGAGACAATGAGTTCGAAGTGGCACGCATAAATTAAGAGCGACTGCGGTTGTATCTATTTTTTTTTTTTTTTTTTCTTTCTCTTTTAATACCGAGATGTACGATTTCATTAGAGTCTAGTCTCGATCGGGAGTAAACGACTTTCGTTGCTTCATTCCAACTTTTCTCTATCGTCCAAATTGAACGAACGCTCTCGGCACGTACTGGCGAGTTTATTAATTGCGGGTGATTAAAGATTTTTCAATGTAAGAAAGATAAATGATATGCAGCAGAATTAAAATTATTACTGATATCGAAAGATTGAAATCGGAGATCAAATTGATTTTTTTTCTCTCAAGTTACTACCGTGAGAATTTTATTTCACGGCATTAACTTTTTCTTTTTTTTTCTTTTTTGCGTCGCTCTTCGGTTTCCTTATTAATGCGTTTCCATCGATAGAATAATGATAGAAGAGAAAGCACGTAATGGCTGCGAGCGTCAATATTTAACTACGCGTTTTTTCGATTGTTCTATAGCTTGCTTTTCGCCCGGCCAGCAAAGCTGTTTTTATCGATCTTGCATCCTGCATGTTTGCACGAAGTGTTTAATAACTCGCGGTATTTGCGAGCCCTTTACATCTCGTATTTATCATTCTTATGATGTGCCGCACAGAATCCATTTAATGCAGTCACATAATACATATATTAGCTATGAGAGCTCTCAAGAATTACCCTCGGCTAAAATGCGACAGTGCTAGACGTAGAAAGTTTTCACGGAGGTTAGCAGTACATTAAGCTTAAACTCTGAAGAACGGCTGACGCAGCGCATACACGTTTAAGCGAGATATGCATTTCCCGTGTATTTCGCTTACGAGACTTCTAACGCTAGATGGATAACAATAAAAAGGATATACAACGTCATTCAAGACGATCTCGACGTCCGATATTTCAAACATATGGCATGAAACGGAATATATTATTCGGTTCCCACAAGTAAATTTCGGCTGCTTAGCATAATGTATTTTTATATATATTTCTTACGCATTTTCAAAGTTTAAAAGCATTGCGGAATAAAAATACATTTATGGTAATTTTAATCCTGCGACGATACAGCTAGATTGTTTCAAAGTAAAGAACGTAGTTGGCAAGTTTAAATATAATTTCGAACGGTCGGAGATATGACTTTGGATAAATTTGACGGTACGATATGTCGCTGTTCGCCACAAGTAAGAACAGCTATTATTTAATTTATAGGGAAGACTCGTGCTTTATGCTTGCCATTAAAAAATATTGCTACTTCTCGTGCCGCTATTAACCTTGCGGGACGGAATATAAAAAAAAAGAAAAAAAAAAGAAAAAAAACAACCTTCAAAACAGTCATCTTTTCGCCCCTGTCTCGCACGAGCGATAAAATTGTGATAAAATCGCGCGGAGGGTAGAATTACCGGCGATGTTTCGACCCTCGAGCTGCATCAATTAAGCGCGCTTGAAATATCGCCACGGTGGATTCTCCAGGTCGGAAGTTACATCGTTACCCGCTAACTCCTTACGCCGCCGCGGCGGTACGGCACCCTCTTTTTGTACCCCGAGCCCAAACAACTACGACGCGACGTTATCGTTGATTTACCGACGTTGATTTCGCCTGCTTCCCCCTCCCCCCGCTTATCCTCCCGCGAGATGTTTCAACGCGGAGGGATGCTGGCCTCTCCCGCCCGAACGATCGGCCGTCGATTCCGCTTTCGCTCCCGTATCTCCGCGGGTTATCCGCTGACACGTTGGCTTTTATCCGGTTGTAATCTATAACCGCGGCCAGCAACGCCGCTCCGCTGGATTCGACAGGTGGTTTTTCGACCGGGAGAGAGAGAGAGAGAGAGGTGGATCGTTAGTATCAACCTAAAACCTACGCCACGGTAGCCCGAGGCCAACCGACGACGCGAGAACTCGCCTTTTTATCTGCCTGAGTTTCTTCCGTGTTCGATCGCGCTCGAAAAGAAGCGGTGGGAGGAGGGGGAGGGTGGAAGAGGGCACCGGGAAAGGCGGGGAGTCGACAATTTGTAGACTTCTTACCGGACACGAATTTATCCCGGCCTCGTTCGTCGGGTAACGTTAAAGAGATACGCTTCTCCTCCGTCTCATTAATGCGGCTCCCGGGCCCCCGAGTCGATGACTCGCGCGTTACGCCTAAACGTGATTACATTAATTTAATTGCCGTGAGAAACTCCCCGTGCTGACGAAACGGCGTTTCCTTGTCTTCGCACCGTCCTTGACGACGGTTATGGGAATACTGTGACAATCCTTGAATTATGATAATTTCTTTGACGCCGGAAATTGTGATTGTGTAAAAAGGCAATGACTTTTATATTAACGCCTTTTCCTTCGGCCGATCGAGTATGGTAATCGAGTGGTAATTGACGTGACAATTTGTAGTAGGCGCCCGCGCGCGCGGGCGCTGGGTCGAACTTATTTCGGAGCAATGGATCGTGTATCTCGGAAGTTTGCCGTCGCCCTAGCTCGCGTACTTTGAAATTCGCGTCTTTATTCGGAACTTCTTGGTATGCATGGGGGGGAAAAAAAAGGAGGAAAAAGTTAAATTTCGATGGGAAATATAATTTTAAAGCCCACAAAGTCGCTTACGGACAACTAGGCATGTCATAAGCTCGCACTTTTTCAAGCAATCGAAGTTTCACCGGGATTCTTTAGATCTCTCGGCCAACTATCTCTTTCTCCGAGCGAGGAACAATAGGGCGCGCCTCCGACGTGGTACGCCGCGATATATATGTACGTGTATATACGGTTCAATGAAGTTTCCCGAATGAGTTAAAGAAAGCAGGGAACTGGATCGGGATAATACGAAGTCGATGCGGGGGCCGCCGAGTAAACGCGGCCGACGGGGAGCATCGGGAGGAAGCAGGTGAACCCGGGGCGAGGAATATAAACGGATAAGAACACGCAACGACCGTGGAGGAAAGTATTTACCCGAGTACTTGGAACGGAAGCGGCCAAGGAAGTGGAGTTACGGGAACGGTCGTTCCGAGGTGAAATGGGAACGAAGGGCGATAGAGGAGCCCACTTCGTTAACCGACGATAAAATCCACTCAACTTAATCGATCCTTTTTGTCTCTGCTCGTCTAGCTGCGCCTCGGCTGTCTTGCTATCTCCGGCTTTGTTCTTCGAAACTGGCGGATAAGCGCCTTGTTCTCCCGAGATCGAGCGAGAAAAATGGTCGGCCGCGCGCTCGCGTCATTCGGGCAGTTATGCAGCTAGGAGTTAGGTGTATTGCACTTCGCCGACCCGGCGATTTGATCTAAAAGATGGGCCCTCGTACATAACCGGGACTCATCTGAGATTGTCGTCGTCGTCGTCGAAACTCGGAGTCGCGACGGGTTAAGTATTGTATTATCCGTATTTATGGCCGCGTCTCTCTGCGAAACTAACGCTCCTCGCGAATTGTCCGATCCACTTTTCCAACTCGCAGCTCGCGGAATTTTTCCCGTCTTGTTAAACGCGCGAATCTGTTTGCGGGACGAGAAAGCGCGGATTACTCTCAATATGCGGTCATTTCGCGTCGCATTCACGTCACCGCGCGCTGGAATCTGGCGCATGAAACTTTCATAGAAGGTCGATTTTTCTCAATTTTATCACGCCGAGTATCCGCGGAGCCGTGTCTCGCATCGCACGGAGTATTATACGCACGGTATAATATAAAATTAAGTAAAATAATAAATTCTCAAAGGTAAAGTAATTGCGCAATTTGCGAAATAATATTTTTATTAACGCGTGTTTTTATGAAAGCTGCGTGCGTGACGATTTAATTAAAGAATTTTAGAACGGAATCTATAATCGCACTTCCACATACGTATTTTTATCCTCGTGCCTGTGGACGCGGAGCCGATTGAAATTTGTTGCCGTAGACGAGATTCCTGCGTTATTGCCGTCGCGTAATGCACGGAGACGATGGCCGTAATGACGGCCGGCGATTTCAGAAGAATCAATCGTCCACGTCCGATCCGGATGCTTGCTCGCCAACGGTCGAGGCGATATTTCAGGGTTCGGATGCGCCGTCGAGTGCGACGATAGCAAAACGGCAAGCAAATCGTCCCATCGCGATTGCGGCTAAACCGCGCGTAGCGCGACATAAACCGAAGTACGTGCTTGCGGAGCCGACGACTCCGGGACTGCCGGCGTCGTTTCGCGAGATGAACGACATATCGAGCGCTGGCACGGCAAAACTTTCGCGTCAGTCAACGCGCGTCGCTTTTATGTTAAAAAGCCGATCGTGCAGAACGAACGCAGCTCCGCGGGCTCGTTTTCGCGTTACATTAAATCTTACGAGCGAGTGACGTGTGCATTAGTTCTTGCGCGCGCCGTTGAAGAAGTGGCGAAGGCTCGTTGGGTATCGAAAGATACTAATGGACACGCTAAAAGGCGGATGGGAAAAAGCCAATTCCGGAATGCGTTATACTATATTCAGCGCTTGAAACTAGCTTGGTTTAAAGAGGCTGCCAAGGCTCTCTCGACGCTTTCAAAATCGAATCGGGGGGGGAAAAGATGAACGGAGCAAGGATTAGATAGGCGCAGCTCAATTAACTAAATGAATTTGTTACATTTCGATTACACGCCCGACGTGCGTCGTATTAATCAGCGGCATTGTGATTTGTAAAACAATTTCAAAAATAATCCATTAATATCATCGATATTACACTCGACCGATAAACGAATCAATTATGAATTTATTAAGTGTCGTAACATTAAAAGATGCGTTCGTTTTATATGCACGCGAGTCCTCGTTAAGTTCGGATACTCGCGAGTTTACCGGCGAGTACCATCGGCGCGTAAATAACACGCCATCTCGCTACGACGTCGGAGATAAAATTTGGTTTATTACTAGCATTAGCGACTTTGACTTGGAAGCGAAGGCTTACGGAAGATTACACAGTTTGCGGTTAAAGCGAGCGCGCTCGGCCCGTCCGAGGGACAAGACGGAAAGACGGAGACGACGAACGTTTTCCAATTAGACTCGCGAGAGTACGGGAACGATCGATGATCATCATACCCAGGTGAAACCAGTCCCTGCTGGAGCGAAAAGTACGGCGCGACGGAGAAGAGCGCGCGAGCAGGGAGAGGGGGGGAGGGCGATCCACATTCAGATCCCTTTCCCACAGTGTCCGGTAGGCCGAAACGAGTCGGCTGCCATCTCCACCTTCCATTTCACCTGTCCCGTCCGTTCTCCTCCGGTCCGGTCTACGTTTGTCTTTTGCCTCCGTTCGTAAAACCGTGCGCGACCGTATCGCCGTTCCCTATTAATACACACGCCCAACAACGCTACCTTCGCCTATGCCAGCGTACGAGTAAGCCAGCACGTTGGCGCTATTTGCGGGTCGAAGACGTACGAGCGATGAAATGCGAGAGCGAGGTAGATGACTTCTCGACCTCTCCGCCGTCAAAATTGACAGCTCCAAGATGATTGATGGGGCGCATGTTGGAAGGGAAAATTTGTTTACCTATTACTTTGCCGGCGCGTTAAATATTACAATTTCCGAAACCTCGTTTACGACGAGCTAAATTGCACGGTATCATTTTTAGATAATCGTCCAGACGATGTAAAAGAAAAAAAAAAAAAAAATGGAGCAAAAAACCGAAATCATTCGCGAGCTGCGCTTTAATTATTTCGATTTTATAACCTTGATCCATTCACTCTTGCACCGAATCTGTATCTCAGTTTCTGCAGTGCGAACTGTAATTTCGTTCATATGTGACTAACGGCGTCGTTTATGCGATCGCTTCTACAATTAAAGAAGATTCAAATGAAGATAGTGTAATAAACGCGCATAAACTTGTTAAATAATCGGCACTATTGTATGTATTCATTCGCGATTCGTATCTTTTATCATTTACGACTTGTTCATGTGTAAAAGGCTTAATTCACAGTTTCTTTTTTTTTTTTTTCTTTCGTCCTCGTTCCGTTCGTCGTCTCGAAATTTTTTGTTTCTCAGCCGGTGAGAAGCAGGTCGTAAGCGCGAGGATACTGGTTTCCTTCCCCGGTTTGCTTTAACAGCTACGTGGCCGTATCTGGAATGCGTAGGTAGTTTTACATCGTTCAAAGTAGAGATCTTACCGATCGCGGTAGCGTAAATGGTATAGCGAACGCCGTTACGGGTATTGTAGTGAAATGGAAGGATAAAAGGCACTTAAAAAAAAAAAAAAAAAAAAAAATGATATATTATCTTTAAGTTCGGCAACATGAATTATTTAACAATAAATTGGTCTGTCCGTTGAAGGCTCGATAAACGCCTCCTCGCGTCACAAAGTAACTGGCATTCGCCGTTTATATGCGCTCGAAAGTTCTGAAAGGTTGAACGGGGCGAAGGGCGACGAATCGTATTGACTGCCGCGACTTTGAAACAATTGTCATTTTTCTCAGTTACTAGTATTTGCGAGGGAGAAAAGATGGGTGTTAGCCCCGGGTCACCCTGTGTATGTAATATCGGGATATCGCGGAATATCCAGATGCTGAATGCATTCGCTGTTCGACTGTATTCGCAGCGGCAACTTTTTTTTTTTTTTCTTTCCTTTCCGGCAGAGTTTGTCCTCTCTATCACACTTCTTGAGTTGCCGGATCGTAACAACTTCGGCAAGAGATATCGCGCCACCGATCGAGCCGTGAAGAAGCCGGCGGGGGCCGGCTTTTAGCGAAACTTATGCGGAGAACGTGACTGTGCCCCGTAGCGTGTCGAAACTCGGTCGAATTCGTGTTTTCCGCGTCGGGGATTCCTCCGAAAATTGATAGCGTTTCCGATTGACGCGATTCTCGCAAGCAGTTAGACTCAATTTGCACGAATCCGTGTTTGTATACGAATCTAAACAGAACGGGAAGATTAAACGCGTAACGACAGATTCGGCGGCTAACTTATTTCAATGCGCCTCGTAAATTTACTTTTGTAAGCGCGGGGAAGGAAGTAATCCCGATGGGATAAAAATTGCGCTTGATTGCCTCTTTCGATAACGCTCGTAATCCTTTGTCATTTTAAGGATGAAGAGGGTGCTGTTGCCGCGTAAACTCGAAAAGTTAGGGACAACAACGATTTTCGCGGGGGATCGGGGTCGACGACCGTGCACGGCCGCTTAAACTTGTCTCCGTGTGCTTCACTTCGGAAATGGCAGACGATTACAAACGTCATCTCGTGAGCCAATCCAATATACCTCCGTGCGATTGGTTCGTATTAGTTTCGAAAGTTAATCGAAGGGATCTTCGGCAGGTGTCACGATGGCGCAGTCACGTAATCCCGCGCGAGTTCGGGAAGCCGTACCGATTTCTTTACGACAGTTTCAGAAATTACACGCGGACGTACATACGCGTCGCTCGCGGATATTTCAAATTTCATTCAACGCCGCGAACGAGTTTTTCTCGAGCGTGAAACTTGTCATATCGATCTGTTTTCTTAATTAAGTTTCCCTTATCCATTCGATGCACCGTGGTCTTCGCATCGAAACGAAGTCCCCCGTTTTACTTTCGAATCTTCGACATGTATTTGGATGAGGTTTACAAAAGATACGGCGATCGAGCAATGTTGTCGGACGCAAGATACACCCAACAGTCGAAAATTGATGTATTACAGTCTGGGCTTATGAATATTAACCGCAATGTGGAGCGTCGGACGTTTCTATCGAGTTAACTTCTTCTCTTATGTTTGAGTAACATTGCGCTCCCGACGAAACTTGCTCAAGCCGGAAATCAATTAAGAAATTAACGTGGCTACAGGCTGGACGGAGAAGAGCTGCCGAGGTTTTAGAGATTCTCTCATAAAACTCGTTTGCCGGTAAACTGCCGTTAGGATGCGGCGGCTTCTGATGCTGCTTCACTTCCATCACCCAATCTCGAAGAGAAAATCCTTTGTCGATAAAATGTCGAGAGGTCGAGCGCGGCGGTTGGAAAACGGGGTTATCGTGTAAAATGTGCAATACGTACACATACATGTATAAAATTCTGGGTACTCGAGTGCCTGATTGTATTCCGCAATGCGGATGAACGACGGAAAAGAAACATTTGTTTTCTCATGTTACGTAACGCGTATTAAATGCGATCTGCTCAAGATAAAAAAAAAAAATATATATATCTACGCAACGGGTATTGAATGTAAAATTTTTAACAACGCCCGAGATTTTTAAAGAACTCTACGTGAAGTAAAATGCTGAATTAAAATCACATTCAAAGATCGTGCTCAGGCAAAGAAATTTGCGTGAGGATTTTCTGCATCGCGTAGATACGCGATCGATAAGAAATTGATGAAGAAAATATGCAACCACGCAGCAGTTACAATTTCTTTCCGCCGTTAACTTTTTCGCCGTTAACTTCTTGCTTTAATCTTTTCGTGCTCGCAAACTTGCGGACGTTGTTTCACTACGAGTTTTACTTCTCGAGATACATCATGTGTATACACTGAAGACGAGGGTAACAAAGTGGTGAGATAAAACGGGGAAGAATAGCCGCGAAGGGAAAGACGGCGGGAATTAAGTCACGCCCGCTGTTTCAGGCGGAAAAAAAAAAAAAGAAAAAAGAAATTCAACTCGTAGAAGCTCGTATATATATGTTCGACACGGTCGGCTTCGCGGGCCCGTGCCTTGCGCTGTCTCTTGCCGTAGTTTTCAACGCCAGCCATGCCGCTCCGTGCCTCGTATATCCGTCTACGAGTTCCACTTACAAAGGAGCGGCCTCAATTTCAAGCGGCGACGAAATTCGCGGGCGAACTCCGCTAAAGTACCGGGACAAGGAGCGACGAGCGCGTCGTTATTTGTCAAGTATTATTAAATGGCAGCCGTGGCAAAATTCCGCAAATAAGAACGTAAAGCGACAGCGACGGCTTCTGAAACTAGCGAGATAGCGAGAGTCAAGCTACGCGCCTCGCGGAATTGCGTACGCACGAAACGCGCCCGAGTAAAATTAGATCATCTCCGTCGGCTGCATAGATTCGGGGGATGCGGCCTTTCGAACTCTAATGAAAATAAATGATTTCCTTTGTTTTTGTTTTTTTTTTTTTTTTTCACGGTAAAATAACCGCGGTACCTTGGAGATTTTCGTGAGTTATGAACCGACATTTCATTAATTGCAATATTTTTGAACGACCGCCCGCGAATGTTTTTGCAAATGATACTTTTATGTGCGTGACAGCTCTCGCGCATATTAGCTTCAACAATTAAAACGAAAATACAATGGTGTGTTTGTAACTTTCCGACAGTTAACCAGATATTTGCTAGAAAATCTACGTTAGTTTGTCGTTCCATAATTTTTTTCTTTTTTTTTTTATATAATTTGTGCCAAAGGCTGGAATTCTCGCGTATAAATTATGCGAAAGAAAAACTTTTACGGTGCACTTGCGACGGAAGAGTACATACAAATTGTGGTAAACAGCAATCTTAAGCATTTCAGTTTTCGCGAACTGAAAATTTCCTTTCTAAATTATTTACGCGATAGTGATTGTGCTTTCTAAAACGTGAAAACAGAATTATTAGTCACGCGCTGCTCACTTTTTCTCTTCTCAGTTTTACAACAGAAATGTCATACATTTCGCGCACACGTACTATTTCAAACGTGTGCGTCACGAGTACATATGTATTTCGAATTTTATATTTTAAATAATATAAATTTTTCGGCTCTCACTCTTTTTCTCTCACTCGCGCGCACCATTTATCTTTCCGGCGCATAACTCTTTCCTTTAATTTCGCCGGTATTACATCCGCCGGAAAATTTGCGTCACGTTGAATACGTGCCCAATCGCTCTTCGGCCTTCGCCCTCACGAGAGGAATCGCGACAAACGCGCATTCCATAGGCGACCGATAAATAATACCGTACGAGTCGAGTAACAAAATATCGCGTATTCGACTTGCCGTGTACGTTCCCCGGGCGATCGCTCTGTTCGCGCGCGGGAGAAGAGAAAGAGAGGAGAAACGACGATGGCCATTTGGCAGGAACGAAGTCGAGAAACTGAACTGGCGACGAGGACCGAGAGGTCGTAGGTAACCGCCTCCGAGAACGGTTCTTCTCTGCTGGTGGTGACACATGGCACCCCGCACCGACTGCACCTCCACACTGCCCGCCATATGTATATGTAGAGCGGGAAGAAGATAGAGGGATAACCCAGGTCACGGAGAGCGTCGGGAGCGAAAGGCGAAGGAGAGAGACAACCCGAGTCTCACGTATACGGAGATGCACTACTAAAGCGCGCCACGCCGGTAGAATTGTGTTTGCCCTTCGAACTTGCACGAGACCGTGCACCAAGAGACGCAGCGGCAATTTACATCTTAAGCGCACTCCACACGTTGCCTCGGCATCTTTCGACTTGCCCTTGTTTTTGCAGCCGAGCCGGCAAACTCCGGTGGTAAGTCGACACCTTACGCCGCGCTTTCTGCATCGGAGCCGCAAATTGTTCGCCGTTGAAGGAAATCGAACGGAATCTCCGTGCACGAACTGCATTGCGTGCGCGGCCACGCAAAGCACACGGTGTTCACGGCTTTATCCGGTGAAAACGAGTGGGTGGTAAAGATGGTCACCTACGGTGACCTTTTTCGGCTGCCTCACCGCGGATAATCTCGCTTAAATGGCGTGTCGGACGCGGCGAGTTCGTGACGGTGCCGGGCGCGTTATCGTGGTCGCGATTGTTTTTGCATCCATGCTGAGTCACGGACGCGACGTTTGCGCAGTATAATGGATTTGACGTAAAAAGGATCGCGCGAGAGCGTTGCACTATCTCGAAATGATTTTTTTCTTTGGCGGTAAAGGGGGAAAAAAAAAGAAAAAGAAAAATAAAGCAACGCGTGTCGAAATTATTGCACCGACACCGCTAGCTTTGCCGTGTGCCTTACATTTATATTTTTACAAAAGCGCACGAGTGCCTGAATACCGTGCCTCTTGATTCACGAAGACTGTTTATAAAAAAATTGCTCGCGATACTCTCGGCGTTCTGTTTCTCTCACGTCAAATGGTTTCGAAGCGTGCAAGTTTTATATTTACCAAATTATTTCGTCGCTTTTAATGAATACACATTTTATATTGCGTTTTACGTGTCAAAGTTGCAATTTAAATTTTACAAAGCTCTTTTTCGCCGAATACGTATTTCTGTCTTTATTTTTACTGCACACGCGAAATATAACAAGTCTTATGTTACAATATATAATATAATAAAATAATATAATAATAGAAAAAAAAAAGAAATAATATCACATAGATTGGACTCAGGTGCAATTTAAACTTCTCTTATTTTTATCTTGGAAAAAAGGCAGTCCGTCTCCTTATTTTCTTTTTCTTTAATTAAGTAAGTCCTCGCTCTTGCTTTACTTTTTCTGCTTTGAGAGCGGCACGGCAAACAAAGCGATAGAACTTTGTGTATTGTGAATAAACTATAAGCATTGATAGTCGCGGCTTCGTAATAGAGTTACATCGCCTCGGGTAGGTCAGAGATGCACGATACGAGCATCGGTACGAGCTTTCGCGTATTTCACACTTTGGAAAACATCCCATGGACCAGTGGGCTATGAAAGGACATATATTCTCGTGTGTGCGCAACGACAATCGGTCTCTCTCTCTGTCCCTCTTTCGCTCTAGCTCTGGGATCCTAAGGATCTCGCAGCGGCGGATATCTTTGTTTACCGGAACAGGTGTATCGGAAGCGTAGCTCCATCGGACGCAAAGCGTAGCGCAGCAACGTAAACAATTGTTAGCATACAGTGTTCAGTGTCTCGGGCACCTGTGAACTTCGTATTAGTAATTCCGACGGAAGCTGATCACGGGAAAGGTCAAACAGACAATTTCGAAACACGTTGAATAACCATCACGGGGGAAGACCAGCGGTAATTAAAAATGCATTAAATTATAATAATAAGCATTTCAATAATTTGCAGAGAGAGAAGGAGAGAAAGAGAGAGAGAGAGAGAGAGAAGGAACGGACGGTAATCCAGGTGTCCACTTTTCGGAAATATTAATTATGTATTGTGAAAGTATAATTATTTCATGGCTCATAATATTTGTTGTGTCATTTAAATCGATAATTAATGATATGACGTGTGCCAAAGTCTTTATTATGTCACATTATCGGAACAGGCGTAGTTTTTCGTAGCCACGTTACGATTCAATGTTATTCGTCCGATTATGCAAAGCCAGTTTGCAATTTGTTATGAAAATGTGGCCGAGCAAAAGGAGAATTGAATGAGGTACGTTATACTTGGCGAGTTTTCGAAAGTTTTTTTTTTTTTCCACTTTGAAAGGAATCTTTAAATTATGGATAAATATAGGTACCTACGGCGGGCACGCGAAATTATTTGCATTCGATAGAATTACGTAATTATATTAGCTACTTTCGTTTGGAGATGTTTTTACGTGAAATGCATTCAGGTAAATTACACGAAGTTGCCAACTCAAAAAATCTCGAGGAGAATAATATCGTCAAAGTGATGCACTTCGTCGCGTTCAAAATTAATGAGCGCGAGCATTTTCCTCCTCGCGTCAGACTCAACTTTTAATGAGGGAAATTGCGAACGCGCGCGCGGGTCCTGGCATTATGCTTCTTATCTTATCGGGAAGGAATAGGGCCGGGAACGATAATTTCAGGATGAGCGCACGGAACGCGTTAAAAATGGAAACGCGGAGCTCCCTCGAGACCCTCGCGCAAGAAGCGAGTCGGTTTCTCGCGCTAGGACTCGAAAACTGACAGGGAAAGGGTTAACTCGCGTACACTCTCGCGCGATGCATACATTTCGAAGGAGATGCTACGTGTTCGGGGCCAAAGTGATGAGTTTCTCCGAGACTGTGCCGCTATTCAACGGCGTACGAAGCGAACTAGAAATTGCACACTGTACAAATGCATTGTTGCTCGCATCGGGGGATCGAGCAATGACCGATCCTCAACGTTAAATGCCAGCTGCGGTGAGGTCGGTTAGCTTTAATCGCGTGCTCACACCGTGAAATTCCCCGCTTCTATTATTGCTGATTTTTAGAGCCTTGCATTTTCGAAATTCCACGACAAATACGATCGGGGCGGGATTTTATGCTCCAAGTAATCACGGCAGTGTCATTGTTGAATACGCAATCCGATGAAAAATATTAAATCGCGAAGAAGTTAGCGAATTATTGATATAATAAGAACTTTCGGTACGATTACTTTGATTTCTTGAAAATATTAATTGAGAAAGGACACTTTAAAGATTCACATTTTTTTCAAATTGATTTGTCAATTTTTCGAAACGCTACCGCCCGAGAGCGAAATTTAACCAACGGTACCGCATAATTTCCATGACGATTTTCGTCGTGAACGTCACGCGGAAAAATTCCGCGACGCAAGGAAACGATCATTTCGCGGTGATCGCGGACCGAGTGAGCAGCGGATCGTGGCATTGTTGTAAGAATCGCTCGTGGCAGGAATTCGAAGCGCGTAGTGCGCCGAGGCTTTACGGCCGGGGAGGCATTGAGAAAGATCGATCGGGAGGAAAACCGGCGGGTGAGTGATACGTGATTTCTGCCGCAATACCGCTGCCGTGCTTCCTTCCGCATCGTCGTCTGGCTACCGAGAAATGCGCGGCCGGCTGCCGGGTCGAGTCGGATGCAGCTATTGCCGGACGCGAAAGATCAAACGGCGAAATTCCCCCGGGAGGGATGCGGTGTTTCCCCTTCGTGCCGCCGGAGGGTTGCTGGAAAGGAGATACAAAGAGCCGGACAACCCCTTACGGCACCACCACCCCCCGCCGAACGCGGCACCGCAGTTGTATCCTGCACAACCTGGCTTGACCTGGTCCGCCGTATCGGCTTCACCTGCAACGCGGCGGGTATGTACGTGCACGCGTGCGCCGGCACCTTTCTCGTCTCTAATGTCGTTCTCCTGTCCCTTCGCGTGGTCTATAAAAAGTATCTTCTCGGAAGTTATTCCGAGTTTATCCCGTATCGAGACCGAGACCCTTTTTGCCGCTTTAAAAATATCTCGGCGGAATTAATTACCTTCATTCACGTTGAGACGTCGCTGTACTTTAACATCGTAACGCGGCAAAGTAATAAGACTTTCGAGCGATCGTTTCTCGGGGGAGGGGGGGGGGAAGAAGGAGAATTTATTTCGTCACATTAGCGGCTTAATTATTGTCAGGTATCAAAGCAAATAATACTCTCTTATTAATGAAAATACGCATATGTTTTCTCTAAATTACCGCTGAGAATCGCGAGGGAGCGCGTATGATATACGGTATCTTCGTTTCTCCGCGAGATAAACGCGGAGTACCAGGCCAACTGCCGAGATCCCATCGTTGAATTACCTATTCGGGAGATAACATTGAATTACGTAAAGTGCGTCAGTAAATAGCCGGCCGCCATTATTTCACGCGGTAGACTCGCGAGTCTCACGGTTGGCGCGCACATTGTACGACATCGCGCTAACGAGCTATCCTAATATTTGCCGCGGCTTATTGGTATAACCCGCGATACATCGTGATTTTACCTGCAGCTTTAAGACGTGGCTCCTCGGTAAAGTTCCGACTAAGTAGCTTCCTACTGCAGAATGGCGCGCGGTAGCGCGTCGGGTTGATATTTATCAAGTTGGGAAATTACCTCTCCTCGGAGTGCGCTTAATAATCGAAACGATCGTCGTAAACGTATCTCCCGGGCGCTATGCCGCCCGTTGTTACCGCGTCGACACGCGCTCGCCGGTCTAATTTCATGCATTATCAATTAACGGATGTATTGCGAATTCATCGCCGGCAAAGAGCAAAAAGACAAAGGTAAAAAGGAGAACGTTTCTCCGCGGCGCGATATCGATTTTGAACCGGTCTAGGTCGAGCTATTCGTCGGTCCGGAGTAGGTCTAACCACCCTCAATCTTCCCCAAATCCGCGCTTAACCCGCCATTGTACCGGCGAGAAGAATCTAAGAGCTAGAAAGAGCTGCACAGGCTGCTTATCACAGACTTACAAACTATACGGAGCATTCTTCAATGGCGAGTACTTTGACGAGCACGGAGGCGATTCTTTGTTGGCGAAAATTCGTGGGAGGACGCGAATATTTTCTTCCTTTTCCGTAACAATCGAAGCGCATATTTTAAATTATACTTCAACTGATTAGTTAAATATAACATTTGCGAGAGAGCGATTAATTAAGAATTAAGCAGAATTCTCGACTGGTATTTCTAATTTTAATTTAAAAAATAATGCACACAATGTGTTAAGGTAATAAAAAAAAAAAAAATTAATAATAATAATTGTAAGAATTCTTAAAAATTTTTAGCAAAAATAACGTCAAATTTTGCAGCTTGAATATACTTGAAATATTCCGGTTGTTTGTTTTATCGCGATGATTGCAACACGATTGAAGTTCTTCGTTCGGTATTTACGCGAAAACCAAACGGCTCATCGATAATCGTCCACGAAGGCGTGAAGAAAATGCATGCAGGGCGCTGCGTGGATGCTCGCGCACTGACGATGGATTAACTCCGCTAAGATTAAAGAGACGCGGAAGTTTTCCACGAGTTTTATTCTCTCGCTGCATCGAGTGTCGCGGCTACATAACGACCGCGGCCACCTTCGTCTCTTTTCCTCCTTCGTCTCTTTCGCTCGCCTTCTCTTCGGAAGGCGCTCACACGCCGCATGCTCGATTACCAAAGAGCCTCTTTGCAACAAAAGCTCCTCGTAACAGTTAGCCGTATCGAGTCGAGATCGATCGATGGTCGAAGAGGTAGTGGCTGAAACATCGCCGTGGCGAGCGCCAGGCAATATCGGTAATATCGACGACGGCCAATGGCCAACGCAGATTAGGTGCCCCTAATCGACAGTTACGCAATGGAAGTGTCGCTACGTGACATCGATTAATGGCCGACGGTGCTCCGCACGTCGTATGCACAAAAACCTCCCCCTTTCTCCCCCTCCGGTTTTCCCTCACCCGCGCGAAATTTCGCACCGTGATTCTCGGACGCAGTGAATCGCGTGTCGTTTTTCATCCCGCAAAACGTTCCGAACGTAAGAAGATAATCCAATGAATGTGTACGCGCCCGTCGTCCATCGACGGCGACTCGTAATCCGACTCTTGAACCAAACTCGGCGCGGCGCAACGCTTAGGCGCGGAACCAGCTTCGATCATCATTCGTGACGCGTGCGACCACCCGCGAATTAAGCAACGTTTCCGCGAGCGAGTTATGAAAGCTTTGCGGGCGTGGAAGTGGTACGCGACGAAAAAGGGACGGGAAGGGGGGGGGGTGGTCGGATTTATTGCACCCGGGCAATCTGCCGTAATCTAGGCGAGCGCGGCGAAGACACGGATCGTGGATCTACGGTTAACTACGTTTTCAACGCTTGATTATCGCGTTTCACGAATAAGCACCCCCGAGTGCGTGCTTGGAGGTGGCTGGCTGGCAAGCTGGCTGGCTGGCTGGCTGGTTGCCGGTCGGAAAGTTAACCCAGACGTGGCGCAAGGGAGGGTGAGAGAACGGTCTAGGCGTGGCTGCGGCGGCAACGAGATACGAGTGGAAGAGAGAGGAAGAGCACGTTGCATTAGCCGCAGATTGCGTTTATACGCCATCGCGACGCGCGGAATTATGTACCGAGCCGCCGTAACGTCGCGCGCCATTATTTCACAGTGCAAATAATTAGTATTCCGGCGAACGAGTGCGCGATGGTGAGAGCACGAGACGAAGATAGGGAAAGTGCGGGTGAATAGGCACGCGCGCGCGTTCACGCACGTCTCCTTTCCTCCCCTTTTGTGTCATAACGTTGCCTTTGCAGCGCGGTTACTGTCGCGAAATCGAGACCGTCGTACCCTCTTCCGCCTTTTCTCTCTGCTTCTCTCTCTCTCTCTCTCTTTTCCTCGGTACGCGACGCGACACTTCCGCGACTGTATCCTATACGCGTATTCATTGACGTGCATTGAGCGTCGTCGATGGTAACAAGCATGCACAACGATGGACGTACTCGTGCGTTTCGAGCGAAAAGCTCGCTTTGAGGTAGTCGCGGACGGTCGCTATCAGACGCAGCGGACAATTCTTTGAAGTCGGGAAATGTCACAGTTAATTTTTAACAAGAGACACCGGGCGGGAGAAAACTCGTTTCGCGCGCTTTAAAGGGAAAGTAATTTAGGTTTTCGTATCGAAACAAGGCGCTGGCTTGACGGTTAAAAAACCCCGATATAATAAAAACAAGTATATTACCTGCCCCCTCGCTTCGTTCCGACCGTATTAAGAGTCGGGGTTAGTTCAGACCTCCCTCATATGACTTTATCGATTGTTCGAAAATTAGAAGATGATTTTGCTATTAACGAACTATTTTGTCAGGGAATAATTTTGAGATCTCGGTTAACGGGGTGCTGTCACTCATCCCTCGGGGCAATTCATATTTGCGCAACAATAATACTCGAACGTCGTCGTCGTGTATGGTTAATGCACACTACAGACTGCCACTTCCGCGCGCATTAAGGCTCCTCCTCGGCTCCGTTTCTGTGATGCACGCTCTCCCGTATGGGCGCCGCCGAACTTTACCGCACACACTGCCGCCGTGCACTGTTTTGTCCTGGTGATTTGCAGCATCTGCGGCTAGCACCTCCAAGCCAGCCAGCCAGCCAGCCGGCGGGCAGGCAGAGTGAGTAGATCGTCGTCGGGTTTATCTAGCGGCGTAACAGAAGGACGGCGCTGTGAAGAGGGGTCGTGAAAATTATTTGGAATTAGGCGATGCCGCGATTTACGTGCCTCTCCGAAACGTCGGCTGGTGGATGGATGGCGAGTATAAGGCGAGGGATAAACCAAGCGCCGGGTACCGAAATACCGTCGTCATCGTCGTTGCGAGCGACGAGTTGTAGCGGGGACGATGCTAACGCAAGGAAATTGCATTTCCGCCGAAATTACTGGGGCCAGGGGCGCGACGGGCGGTGTGGGTTATTAAAATGGAATTATTATTAAAACGGCTAATAATCCGCGCGAGAAAACGCCGCCGCCGCCGAGTTACGCCGCGGCTACGTGAGAGCTGCGGATGTTAATTCTTTTACGATTACGTAAAGTGCAGATGTGCAACCGGCGGTTGCGCGACGGTGATCAAATTTCACCTCCTCCCTCCTCCCCCCCCCCACCCCTCGATTTCGAGTCGCGGCAACAGTTTATCGCTGTCGACTAGCGATACCGCGTAAAACACCGCTTTACATAGTAATGCACGAGCATAATTGATCGCGCGCGGCGATCGGATTAATTGAAATTAATTGAAGTTAACGAATAGCCAGTTTGTGCCGACGCTTTTCAGGTTTTTGACACCGTACAGCTTCCTTCATTAAATCACTAATTGTACCATTTCGCAAATTAATTAATTTCATAAATGTTGAATTATTTAACAATTATATAAATTCTTAATATTATTACCTAACAGCCGTCACTTTTAGGAGGCTCGGAATAGAATTCCAATTACAACACGGATACGTGTACGATTGTACATATATTTTATTTAGCGCGCTGCATTTCGCGTATCGCGCGACCTTTGCCGCAACTCGATTAATGTTCCCGCCGTCTTGATGTGACGTCTGACGCGGCGAGACGTTGTCCTTTTCCGGATTGCCAGCCGCGCCTTGCCGCGTACATTTTCCACGATCGTGGTTTTTCGCGTATGAAGAAGCCGCATTTTGCGCCGACAATTCGCGCGTTCATCTCTCATAGTAATCTCGCCGCGGTCTCGTGAAAAAAACTCACGGCTCTTGTGTCTCGCGCGTTCCTCCTACGTCAGGACGTCGGGTACGACGTCCCCTTATCGCTTTTACGCCCGCTGCAACGCTTTTCGCGGCCGCCATAAATATTTCCGCAATTGAATTTGAGGAGAACAATGGCCTCGCGCCCGAGCGCGATAAATCAGAATCTATCTGCAGAACGCGAGGAAGAAGAAGAATCTGCGAGGTACGCCAATATCGGGCGTACTCGATAATCGTGGAGATTACTAAAAGGAAGCACTTATCTCGTTCAATAAACGAGATAACGACAAAAAAAAGAAAATAAAAACGCGGAATAATTCGCAGATTAAAAATCGGTTTGTGACATAAAAATATCGGTATCACTTTAAATTCAATAGTACTTTTAATTGAGAGATAGATTATGCAAGAAAAAAAAAGAACCAATTTTTTCAGGTATTTTTAATAGACTGAAAAATAGACTGAAACGAGATTTAATTATGCCGGATAATTACCAGGGAAAATAAGAATCATTCCCAGTTTTTTTCTTTGAAGTTTACTAATAAGTGATACAAGTCAACGATAAGTTATACGTCTTAGGTATCGCGGATAATTATTTCGTCGTGACGTAAAGTTGTAACTTTTTTTTTTTCTTTTTTTTTCTTATAGCCACGAAAAACGTTGCATCGAGCTAAGTGACTTTTACACAAAACGCTTTTGTGAACTTCTTTGTTTCTCGAAGTAGAGGAAAATAAAACATCTGCTACCTATTGTCTCGTTCAACGAATTGTACTTCTATGCAGGAGTGTATTACGCTGAGTAGTTCGCGATAATGATCTTATCACTTTTGTACAACCGCGACCCACCTTGACAAGCTGCAATCATCGAATTAACGAAGCTAAAATTACCTCTTTATTAATGTAACGTAACAAAAATTGAAATAAAATATAAGTGAAATAGAAAATAACGTTTCAACATTCATTTAAAAAATGTATACTGAAGAATATTATAAATTTATAGATCAAGAGGTAATTCGTGTTAGATATTTCTATTTCAAATGTTTTTAATACATTTATCTGTAGGTATCGAGAGAGCGCTCGCTTTTTTTTTTTTGTGCAGAAACTTTCTTTATCGCGGCGGTTTTCAATGAAATAGATGTACAATATTTTATCAGCCGGGATGAGCCGAGAGCACCGGGGCAGCACGGGGGCAGTCAATACGACGACAGATCGGCGAGATTATTTGTTATCGTCTTCCCTTTGATGCCCCGTCGCGCGGCAAGCAATACCCCGGTGACTGCTCACCTGTAGGAAAGTCCATGTAAATTGAAAACTCTCGGGTCGATACGTCATAACGTAACGACGCCGGGCGGGCGCGCAGCGAGTTTCAGTCAGCCGGCGAGCCATTAGCGACGATTAATTAGGAGGCTTTTACAAGCTCGGCTGCGCTTTTATCGACTTCGCCCGATTGCTTTCCCACTTGACCGTTTAAACTCACTCTCCGTCTCCGTCGTACTTTGCCGTGCTCTACTCTCCCTTTCGCGCTATCTCGCACCCTGCCCTATGAGCTCGTTGCTCTCGCCTATCGCTCCGTTCTCTTGGTCACCACCCTTCTTTGCCCTCCCCCTTTGTTCCCGCCGTCGTTTCTTTTCCTGGCTGCTTTTGCGAGTGCAAACTCCGCTCGCCCGCTTGCCGCTGCCTCTGCCCGCGAGAACGACCGACGGTGCTACGAGTCTACAGGGAATCGAGAAATACTGCGGAAATTCTGGATTAAAGTGAAACTTTAGTTGCCACCTGGGCCGACGGCGATGGCGGCCGACAGGCAGCTTCTTCGCGAAGAACGAACTCGCGAACAAGCCGGCAATAGCTCGGGCGGGTAAAATTCTACCGCCGGCCTATTTAATTTCTCACAATTGTCGTACGGGAGAGTACTGCGGAGATGAAGGGAGTCCATTAAGGGCATTGTTAATAAATAACGGATTTCATTATCTTCTAGTATCTACCCGCGCTGTAAAATTCTCTTTCGGTACCGCGCGGCGAATGTTTTGGAGGAAATACGTGAATTATGAACGCGGCAAGTAGAACGGGATCGCATGTTGGAAACGAATAAAACGGTAATTTGTCAACGATATCAATAAATTCCGCGAAATTTAATAGCGCCTCCGCAAAGTGCATAATGGAATATAACTTTATCGGGTGTAACTACGTCGTAACTACA
Source organism: Cardiocondyla obscurior (assembly GCF_019399895.1). Taxonomy (NCBI): domain Eukaryota; kingdom Metazoa; phylum Arthropoda; class Insecta; order Hymenoptera; family Formicidae; genus Cardiocondyla; species Cardiocondyla obscurior. The sequence continues at coordinate 327,165 of NC_091882.1, forward strand.
TCAATCACTTTGCTCTGTTACAGGTAAGAGCGGATAACTATTGTCTTGCACGCGAGTATTGGAGGGTTAAAGGCTGGTTCAAGGGCCGGGAGCGGTCGATCGCCCTGGCTTTGATATTAATATCACAGCCGAGTTTGCTCGCTGCGACGAGAATAAATTCTTCCGGTAAGTACAGTCTCTCTTGCGAGTCTGGTTCGTCGTATTTGCAGCAGCCTCCGTGAGAGCAGGGCGGAAATAATGATCATTTATTGCGGATTCAATATCTCTTTCTCCTCTCTCTTTCTTAGAGAGAACTCTTTTTATCTCGTATTTAAAAGTGTCCCCGTGAATTTCGTTTCGCTCCTCGGATTACGGTCGGCATTAGAACGCGTAGTGAACGAAGGAAAATTCACGCAGCCCGGTCATCTATCCGCGAAACGTTTGCGCTTTTGCGAGGGACTATTGTTGCAACACGACGATAATACGTGGCCCGATCGATCGAAGATACCCCTCGTCCGCCGTCCGTGATACCTAAGACGTCCATTAAGGAGATTAACCCTTTATTACTATTTGCTAGATGCCGCGCGGGCGGAATAAGCGCGGCGAGTACGGGAGACGCGAGGGATGCAAAATTGCGTCCGGCTGATCCGAGCAGGGCGGCGGATAATGGATGCTAAGTAAACGACCCGTCTTTCCTCCGAGTAAATGATTTAAAGGTGGAAACTGCACGCTGGCGGTATCAAGGGATCATAAACAAACCCGCGCCCTCCGCTTTAATAATCAGGCCTGACTCACCTGGAACACAAAGAAATGGAAATCGTTGAGCTTTGCACGGAATGCACCTTCGTGTATGTTATTCATGTACCCGAATTATAATGCGAGTATCGCAAGTAATATTATACGCCGGGTATTATCTTTGAGAGATTTACCCTTCAGACGGGGATGGTGGGTGTTAATAATAATGCGCGGGAGCTTTGGACATTTTTGGATACGCCGAGCTTCAAACGCCGCTTCATATTTCGCCGCCGCCACCGACGCCGGCGATAAGGATGAAAAATTAACGCGATTGCCGGGGCCGACGTTATAACGGAATAGTTTCAGGAAACAATACGAGACTCTCAATTTTCGCACGTCTACGTTTTACCTTGTAATTCATAAGGTTTCAATTTGCCACGCGCAAATTGCATCCCGCATTCTCGCATGGTTCGCGTCGAGCTGCGCGCACGGTAAAATCCGGTGGAATCTGTCGCGCGAGCAATAACGAAATGAAACACGCGCGCTTCAGAAGGTACGACCGGCTATCCCGCGAGGTACGCTTGGCGCAATAAGAAATACTCTCCGCGCGGTACACGCGGACTGTGTGCGTTTCGACGTTTCCGCCGGCGTGTGGCTAATGAAATGGTTTCGCCATGGGCGGCGCAGGCGAAACAAGATATGTCGCTGCCGTTGTAATGACAAGGAGCGCAATGAATTAATTTCCATCATTTGGCCGGACCAAAGTCGTGCGTCACGCTGTTGACGCGCGACAGCGAGGCTCGGAAGGAGCTCTCCGATTAATTACGGTAGCCCGTGTACGAGTGGAAGACCAGATTGGATGGCCGTGACTGAATGCCGTGACAGCGGGAGAAAAAAAGAAATTTCCAAACGCACGCGCGCTTCTATTGTAGTGCCCCGAAAAAAACGTCGCGTTCTCTTTTCAGGTTCTTTTACCGCGCGCTCTTTTTGCGGCACTCGCGCGATCGATCCCTTCCTGAATAAAATCGCTGGAGGGCACCCCGTCGTGGTTTTTAAGTTAGCAACGATTGAAACAAACGACATCAAACGCGCCCCGCGGCGCGCCGCGTTGTACGTTTAAAAGTCCCTCGTTCTTTAATTCACTAACGGACGACTCACCGGTAAAAATCTCGGAGATTCGTTTTAATTTCCCGAAACACGCGGCTGATACATCGAAGATTTATTAAATTTCAATTCAGCTGATAGGCTATATCGTCGCACTCCAATCGTATACTGATATTCGATAATTAACGAAAATTTTATTTTCTTTTATGCGTTTCTTTTATATTGCGAAAATTACGTGCCTTCAATCGCTCGATACTCGATATTCCTTTTTAGAAATAAAAGAAGAAAAAGAAGGAAAAGCTCGACGTGAGATAAAATCATGCGCCGCGATCATTAAAATTAAGTTGATTGCAGATTCGCCGATGGTGTGATATATAACGTAACACAACATATCCTATTCCTCGCGTACAAGACGACTACAGCGATACCGACCAGATGTGCATGTTCGTGAATGCAAATGACTTAATCCATCTTCCTTCGCGCGTGTGTACGCGTGTGTCCCCGGGATCAGCCTCCGAGTCTTGACTCAATTCCAGGATGGATATAGCCCCCGATAATAACCCCCGGTGTGATCCTATCGATATCTCGGCGAGAAAGCGCGCTTTTAACATCTGCGAGTCGTCTTCGCGCGCGGAAATCTGCGGGGGGCCGAAGTTCGAGGCGCGCGGCGCGTAGAACAAACGTCAGATCGAGATAGAGATTCAGCGAAAGTATAAATAGCCGGCTCATTAATTCTCGTCTTTGGCTAACGGTTACGTGCATTTTATTATTTCACCGACGTTTGGCGAAACTACACGCGAGACATATCCAAGACGTAATAATGTATAATCATTTCGACGGAGTTGCATATGAAGCCGCGAGCGGAGCGCGCGCGTCATAACTAGTAAGCCGAGCAGGTTTCCCGGTGTGAGCTGAAATTTTAATAGGGCTCGTATAACATCCTCTCGCTTCACGGCGCGGCCGTTCGAGAAATAGCGGCAAGACGTCCTTGCGTATTTCGCAAACAACCGCCTACTAACTTCTTACGGCCAACTAATTTCCCCGCTTCCCGAGTCCGGCTTATTTGCGTTAATTATGTGACGCATCCTATCGGATTAAATCTATTTGTTTAATCATCCCGCGCGATATCGCCGGTACGTCTCGCAGTAATTTCACCCTTTAAACGACAGAAAATAAGAGCTCAACGTAAACGCGAATAAAGAAACGAGCCGCGTCCTTGATTCCGTTTCTCGACAATTCCTTTGCGCGATAATCTCTCGTGTTTAACAATAAATAACGAACGCTCTTTCGCTGAATAAAAATAACTTGATGTAATTACGGAGAAAATGCCCCTTAACGAGATACCGAGAGATACATTTTGATAAAGTGCGCGGAAGCGACTGTCGCGCGCGATTTTTTGCATCCATAATGCGCCTATTATCGCCATCATGATTTTTTTTTTTTTTTTTTATACCTCGCGTCCCAAACGCGCCCTAGACGCGAGAGATAGGGGAGAATTGAGTGTTATCGGCCTCCCGGAAAACATTACGTCATATTTCACTCCCGGCCGAGCCGCGCCCTGGTGCACGCAATATTTCCCGTTTACCCGACGCTATCGGCTTTAAGCATCTCGCACGGCGTAACCTTTCTTTATTATTATTAACCTCATCGTCACCGCCGTTATCATTACGGTTATCGGGTCTCATTGGCGTTACACTCCAATCTCGCGCGTCTCGCGAAAAGCTGCGTCTTTAGGGCAATAGTCGTTTAGCAGCGTGTCGTGGCGTTAATTTCGAATAGCGACGATAGTTAGCCGATTCCGTGATAGCCCCATTTGCCGTTTAATCCGCCTCGCTGCGTCTAATTTCATTTACGTTGCTCCCCTGTTGTCGTAAACACATAGATCGCTGATTCTCCGCAAAAATTTCACGAGCTCGAAACGGAGTCGCGCATCTTTGTTCGACACGAAGTAGACAGAAATCGAATATGCAACGCGATTCCTATCGCGTCTTTGCATGCGAAATGTCTTGTATCACGGACGATTTTCATGTAATTTCCGACCGAGAAAAATATTGGCAGTCGAGAGAAGAACGAATACTGGTTTGGTTTTACCCTTTTAAAAGAAAGAAACCAATTTTGTAATTTTATTTCGATAAAATCTAGAGTATCCAAAGTTGAAGGAAGTAGAAAAAAAAAAAAAAAATTAAAAATGACTCTTCTAGCTTCCATTTCTACAAATATACTTATGTATAAATAATATATCTCGTCCAAGTGCGAACTTTACGGATTATTTTTGTAACGTTACGTTTTTTTTATTCGTCACGATGTAATATTGCACGAACTTTCTAATTTCCTAGGGGTGTAGGAAAAAGCATAGTGCGTTATAAATTTATTATAACTTGAAAAAAAATCACAGACAAAGGTCCGCAGACGAAACCTAAAGCGTATTTTTGTTAAAAAAAAAGAAAAAAAAAGAGTTACATCCGACGTATGACATGTGATATTTAATCGCACAAGGATATGTTTCTTTTACGACGGCACTCCGCGAAATCGAAACTTTCGACGTTTCACATGCAATAGCTACGAACGAAATCGATTTCGACATATGTTGCTACATTTTTTATGTACCATCTTGTTTCACGTCTCGCCGCTGGCCGTTTGTAACCGTCGATGTATTTCGTGCAAGATTGAATAGTATGTCACCATCTGTTTCCGAGTCGCGCGATAACCACGTGATAAGAGACTGCACTATTTTCTCTCGAGATCAAGAAAAAAAAAATAATTTAATTTTTTTTCTTAACGCGTAATTTTTTGCTCAGTAGCGAGCGCGATTGTGCAATTCTTTTTGACAAAATTGCGCGAGATCGGCAAACAATTTCACTGGAGACACGTTGCAGTATTTTAATTTTAAGATTACGCATTATATTTTTGAAAATCAAATAGTTCAATATTTGCAGTTGGTATCGCGAAATGTATACACATCGCGCGGAAGATAATTAAAATAAAAATTATATAAATGTATTAAAAAGAGTAACGTAAACGGAACGAGATTATTGTAGTGATTACATAGATTTACTGTTTAATTGCATATACCTAGTTTATTCATGATAAATAACAATTCGTTATGCTAATATTTATTATAAGCTCGAGATATGCGATTTTACGTTAATTAAAATTCACCATAGCGGAGAAGTTTCTTTGCATCAGTGGAGGAAAATGTTCTCACAAAGGGTTTATACGCGCCAACGCCGCGTTTCAACATATATGGCATTTTCTTTTCATATATATTTTGATCTCTCTCTCTCTCTCTTTTTTTTGCTTCTTTTTTTTTGGGCTTATACGCGTTGCTATTCCATATCAAGAATTGTCTTTGCGTAACGTCGCGTTCGCTTCTTGCCGTCGCAAGATTCAAATTCTCTCTCGCGGTATGTAAAAATGTACCTAGATCTCGTTGCTCTCACGCCGGTCGGCCTTTTGTGACGTTTCCCCCGTCCTTTTCTCGCTCACACGTTCCCGTCCTATCGCACTATCTTTCTGCTTTTCCGTGATATTGGGACGCGCACTCGGCGGGATTTCGTCAGGCGAAGATGCCACTTTCCGCATTAACCGTCCCGTTGGGCTCGAGCCCGTTCACGAATCCCGGAATGGAGGATCCTTGGCGCGCGTTTCCGCCCGCGCCGCGACGGGATCAATGCGTAATGCAGGTAGTGACGAAAAAGAAGATTGGCTAGAAACGGAATCCGTATCCGCGCGCCGGAAGACGGAGGTACGCCGACGTTGGAAAGAGCCGTCTAACGATAAGAGGAAACTCGCTTCGTCTTTCTGTCCTCCGACGTCTCGCTTCCTGCCGCCCTCCACCGAATTTTCAATGGGAAAATTATGCGCGGAATTTGCAGCCGAGAATTTCCGCCGCCGCTCGCGATGCTTCCCCAGCGACGAGGGCGTCGGAATGAAACAGACGTATCAATTTAGAGATCCGGCGAGCTTCTAATTCCCCCACGTTAATGTAGCGGGGCCCGATTATGTCAGGCCCACCTACTTGACAGCGCCGAGATGACCTTCGTAATTGGAGAGATGTCGCGTCTATTAAGGCTCCTTAGCTCGGAGCGCACCGTTTTCAACTTGACCCTTCTCTCGCTCTTATCTCATTTCTTCATTAAAATCAATTGGAGGGTTTCTTTGTTAATCGCGGTATTACGCGCGCGACGATAAACGATAATAATGACACCGCACAGGAAAAATGTGGCAGAAATTATATTTCGAAGTTTATCGCCTCGATTGTCGTTTCGTTTTTATTTTTCTGTTCGCGTGGCAGTTTCCGGAGCTAGTCAAAGAGATAGGCGGCGAACAATCTTTTTCTCGCCGCATGGACCCGCCTGTCGCGATTTCGATATTTCTAGATTGGAGGCCGCGACTGAGCACAGGCTTTTCTGCGCGGTCAGCGCAGCTCGTCTTTCTTTCTCGGCTCGGCGCGCTCTCACGGCGACGCAGAGACCGGTAATCAGCGGCCAGGACTTGACGACCTGACGGAGCAGGTTGCCAACCTGGGCGGGTCCGTCTCGATTTACCGAAGAGGGAGTTCGGATTTCGGAAGGTGGACGTGCGCGTAAACGGCGCTCTGGAAATATCACACTGGGATATCGATATGCGCGGAATAATAAATCCGATCCGCCACGCCACCGCCTGTCGGGGAGCGAACCCGGGAATAAATCCGGCGAGAGCGAGTGGTACGATTGATGGTTAAACGCACCCTCCTAATGCATCAGCACTCTCCTCGCGAGCGAGCGAGCGCTCGCGCGCACGCGACGAAGAATCATTCGCGTTATTATTACACATTGCCGTAAAAATGAAATCCCGGCTATTACGCGAACTCTGTCCGCGGAGGATGCAAATTACTTTTCCGCGCAATAAAACGTTCCGATCGAAGTTTCAGGACGATTAATGTTTGTTATCCATTAGCGCTTAATGTATAACGTCACGAGAAAAGTAAAGAGAGAGAAAGAGAGAGAGAGAGGGATTAAAATATTTAATTTCAATCATAAAGTATTACGAGAGATAAAACGTAATTCCACGTGTGTAATTTTAAATTAACCGACCGTGGTGATATGACAATTCGTTAGCTAAGTCAATACGTTAATAAGCTATTTTATACATAGCTTTATCTTTCGGTATTAGAAATCCTGGGAAGCAGGTGCTTTTTATTTTTTATTTTTTTTTTCTAAATCAAGAATAAAAATTTTTAGCTGAGAAAATATTTTATTTATTCGAAAGATTGGAAAATATGTTCTCCCCAATCTCTCTCTTTCTCTCTTCGCATTTATCCTGGACTTGGCAAAACTGGACTTATTTTATAGTGCTACTGCTCGCGACGTATCTAGATACTGGTCCGCAACGAGGAATTGTTCTCCGCGAATATGACACTTATGGCTCTGTGTGCTCCAAGGCTTCGTCTATTGCAGTAATCGATTTTCTTCTACAGCGATACACAGTCCCTAGTATACTATATGGCGAAGCTTGCTCTTATAAATTTTCACCTTATCCTCCTTTACGGAACGGAAAATCTGTGAATTCCGCGGAAGAAATGAAAGAAAAACTTAACTCGCACGGCGGCGAGTCCATTTGAGAAACGTTCGGTCCGTGGGAGAGATATCTCGGTATCGCCGCGAGTACGGGAGGGAAGGAAGCGAAGGATGGTTTTAATTAAACGCGTGTAATTTTTAATAAAAGCTCAGCTCAGGAAAAAGTGTCGTTGTCCAACCACCTCGAAGCGGAACCGATATAACGATATATCGGCCGCCGAGCGTCGGAAAAAAAAAAAAAAAAAAAAAGGGAAAAGGGATGGAAAAAAGAAGCTCGACGTTAATAATTAATAACTTATCGCGCCGACGGTGCGCACCAATTCCCCAAATCCGGGACGTTGAAAAGCGAGCGATCGGATGATCAAGCGCCGCGTTGACGTGGAAGAACGTGGATTAACGGATGACCCCGAAAAGCATCGCGGAAGATCGGGAGGGTGATCTGATCGACGAAGAACAAACGAGGAAAAAGAGCGAGTTTCTTTAAAACCGCCGAAAAAAAAAAAAGCTCTTCCTCGGCGCGCCTCCTCCTTTTTTCTCTCCGTCGTTCTTTCTCTCGTGCTTCCGTTCGCCCTCCTTGCAGCCGCCCTCGTTCGCGACGTTGATTGGACATTGACAAACGATGTCCGCGTACACCGGCGTCCCTGACAAAACGAGCGTTATATCGAATGAGCGACCCCGCGGTGTGTATTCGCAGGAGGAAAAAAACTGTGCTCCGCTCTTTTTGCGATCCGGCGTGTATATGTTGCTCGCATTAATTCGTACAAAAATATCGAAAGGCCAATTGAAGTCAGTCAGGCTGATGTCTGACCGAAAGTGTACTAGGATCGCCTTGATACCGTAGAAACGCGATTAATACAACTCCGCGATCAAACGGCACGTCGAATGGATCATGACGCGTTTCGGCGACACGTTGAAGTATTGTTTGAAACTATTCGGGCTTCACGAACGACGAGTTAACGAGCGTGACGTTTCCGGAAATCATAACGCACAAACGCTTCGGTTGGAAATCACGATAAATAAAAATGCGTATTGGTTTCGCATGCTTATCGGGGAAGATTCGAAAGACTCGATGCTTTTCCGAATCATTACTTGATAAGAGGTTTAGTCATGCTCGAAATGTCTGGTCTCCGTCGAGAGTTGCATAGCGAGCCAATTTTGAGTCGACTGATCCGAAAATAATGATCGTTAGTTCCGCTTTCGCGTGTGGGCGAGTCTATCGAGCCGAAAAGAAAAGTTGCGACGTAAAAGAACGGAAGATTCGTGATAATAATTCATTTGTTAGCGGAGTACACGTCCGTCTATAAATTAATAATACCGTACGTGAGCGACGAATATATAGCTTTATTATACACTCGCGAGAGATAACGCGCAGAAGCGTGACAAAGTGCTACGAACAAAGCATTATTGTACGACACGAGCAGCGAACAAAAGCAATTCGTTGGCAATTTTGATTGTCGTTGGAGACTACGTCAATATCGTTTTTAACATCACCGAGCACCGTCGACTTCTTCAGCAGCGAATTTTAATTTCACCGCGGTGTATCACGCAACCGCGAACAAATAGACAATTTTAGATGCTTTATTTATTGTATATTTTGTATAACAATTAAAGAAATTTGTAATATATATTTATTTAATTTGAATTTTGCGTGTTAAAACGAAACGTAGCCGGATAAATTTTAATCGCGATATTTCAGAGCCGCCGTACTTCCTGAGTAACGCTTTTTCCAACGTTAATACCTATTTATTTTAATTCCACGCGTGTGTAAAATCTGAAAGATTGCCCCATGAAGTATTAAATACCAATATTGGTACGCAATGATGCTGCGAACTCCGCCACATTGCAGAAACACCCGTAATCTCTCGTTATTTATTCATGCCCCGCCTCGTTGCAAAATATTTAACGCGAAATGCTTAACGCAAGCGCGAGAAAGAAAAATCTCGCGAATGCGATAACCGCATCAGGCAGGGCAATACCGAGATTTTTCTCTTGCCCACGCACCGATGCGATGCCACGTCGCGTTTTAAATTTTTATACGTATCTCGTAGAATTTTTCTCTCAACTCTGAGAAGAAACTCAACAAATCATCTGTCGGGGAATACAAATATTAAACCGCGTTAACAAAACACGCACGTATTTTCCGCGCTGTATTACCGTCCTATATTGCTACATATTATTATAGATTAAAGATTACGTCATATTATAATTCATTTACATTATATTGCAATTCAGCTCCGCATACAAGACTGTTTCAACAGGATTACACGCACGTACGTGAGCGCGCTTGTGTGTATCCGCACAAGGCAAACCGAAACGCATTGTTAATTTCGCTCCAAGTTTGTTTGGCGCAGAGCGGCTGTCCATTTGTTCGAGCCGGACAGACTTTTTTCTCACAGTTGAGCCACGCATCTCACTGCCATGCCCAGCGTTCGCGTCGCGCCGCGCCAAACCCGCGTCGCGCCGCGCCGCGCCGCGCCGCGCCATGCCGATGCCGATGTCGTGCCGATCTGCTCTCTTCTCGCGTTCGCGTCCCCGCCCATCCTCACGGCTCCGTTCGCAGCAGTGGAAGTGTATTGATCGGCGGATGGCAGAGCGGGCAAGCGGACCGGTTTTCCCTCTCAGTCTCCCTCAGTCTTTCTCACCCTCCCGCGCGCTCTCCCCCGCGTTCTCCACCGCGTCCGCGCTCGCGCCCGCGCCGTCTCGTTTCCCATCTCTGCTCACCCTCCCTTCACCTCGGCTTCCTTTCCTCTTGTCTCCTTCTCTTCCCGCCCCCGGTCTATCTTCTTCTTCTTCTTCTTCTTCTCTAAAACACATCTTTCCGCGTCTCTGTCCTTTTCTCCCACTTTCTCTCTCTTTCTCACCCACCGCGGCGACATTGCCCTCGTCCTCGCGATCTGGATGGAGACGCACTCGTCGCTCGTTCACGTTGACTGCCATCCTAGTTGTCGGCTCTCACCCTTCACGGTGCCACGCACCGAGGCGGAGGAAATGTTTATACCGATGTATCGCTTCGCGGTTCCTATCACGCCTCTGCGTCCTCCCCCGCTGCCGGCGTAACTGTCGATCGCGTTTGCCGTCGAACGCGAACATTTCTTCCCGACGGTTCGCGTCGCGGATCATCGCGCGGAGCATGCCGCAAATCGGTGTCCGGGTAGCTGCGATTCGACGTCGAAAGCCTTGGAAACCGCGGGCGTCGACGTTAACGAGCCTTCGCAGTTGCGCTACTTCAATTTAATAGGACAACGCCGAAACGTTCCTGCGGGAATGTCATCACGACTAACGCGATATCGTGGGTAAATACATGGCCGTTTACCGTAGGTATCCGCCAAATACCGTAGGCATCACCAATGTGCCACCTAAATCAACGATGATTATTGATCGCGACATTAGTCGCTAGGGTCATCTGAGACATCACCGGTGACCGTTAACACGGACACGGTGCTCGTTAACGCGCGACTGTGCGAGGATAGGCTTTTCGCCTCCACTTTTGAGATTAATAATTAGCAAAGCCGGTGGTTTCCCCTCCTCTCCCGTTCAGGTTTACGCAAGCGAGGAAATTTAGAAAATTCCTATAAGCACATAATTCGTAAAAGTACCTAAAGAATTTCTTCGGTCAGCGAGTTAATGTTTGCATGCCCGACGGGGGCCCTCTCGTTTCTCAATGAGAAACGGTATCTCTTCTGTAATAGCCGCCGAGCGCACTTTTGATCATCTTTTCTCCGCCGAAGCGAGTATTATCGTGGGAGCGAAATGCTTGCATCTTAATGCGCGGATCGTAATAATAACGGCCGCGACGGGGGCGATATCGAGCACTCGATAATCCTCGGGAAAGCATTCCGCGAAATTCCAAGAATGTCGTTGCCTCTGTCGTCGACGACAACGGGTGTGCTTTGCGCTTCACGCTGATTTAACTCTCCACGTGCCGTCGTACGCACCCCCGTGGATTATTAACTTTCAACGGGTGCAAATATTTGCGCTTATCAGCGACTCCATAGTTAGATAGCGGAGAACAATGTTAAATCGCTCTAAACGGGATGCTGATGAACGCGAAAATTCAATTTCGCTAGATTATCGTCGCGTTTTCAAAATTTCTTTTTTTTTTTTTTTTTTAATTGATCGGTGAAACTTGGACAGACGCCAACTATTTTGGCAGCTGGATGTTCCTCGTACGTTAGTTTATTAAAATTATCGCAACGTTGATTTTATGATAACGCCTAACGTAAAAGTACCCTTCCTCGTATTTCGTCGTGTATTTTAGATGTTAAAGTTCGAGGAGTAAGAAAAGAGGGTAAGTTCGTCTTACTATGGCAAGGGAACAATACGTATACACATACACGTGTATTTGCGATAGAGCTAACAAAATTGGAGCTTCTGTCGAAAATGCAACATTCGCGATGCAACATTCACGAGTCCCCGTCAATAATCTGCTTTAAATGCTAATGTGTCTCGTTATCGCATCTTCCGTCTATCGTATCGTCGTTGGCGAAACCAATTCCACGCTCGTCTCCCCGCTTATGCAAAATGCACGCGTGCAAGTCGTCCCGCCCGATGCGAAACGAGGATGTATAACGTCAACCTAGACTCGTGCATTCTCGTATATTTCCCGTTCCACCTTGCAACCTGCAGAGCCTTCCTCGTCAGGTTGACGACCGCTGTTGCGTCGCAGCGTCGTTACACGGGCCCACGCCATCATATTCCTATTTGTTTATACAAAAGATAGGCTCGGGTGCGAGGGATACACGTGCCGGTTTTATTAGCCCGGTACACCTTCATGACCGCTCGTTATTGCGTGGAAATGCATCGCTCGCCGACGCGCAGGAATTATTAAATCGCCACCACTGCCGTCGTCGCCATCATCAGAGCGCGCCAACGTCCGCGTCGGGTTTACAATATTCACGAATTATTGAAAGCATCGTCAACGAGGGAGCGCTTGGACCCGCCGTCGGCGGCAGTAGGCCGGAAAATTCTCACTGTCCCCGAGCCGCGAAAGGCGGCAATATAAAAAGAACGGTGAAGCGCCGCCTTTCTCCGCGAATCAATTTCCGAAGGAAAGTTCCTCGGGGAATATTTATCAATTTTTAATCCTCTTGCATAAACAATTCTTTTATATACATATTGAAGCATGTCCTCCGGAATCTCAAAATATTCTTAAATTCGCAAGCTGCGAGCGAAATAAGGAAAAACGGATCCGAAAAATCGTGGGCGCACGAGCGCGATAAATGCTGTAATTGCGAATAAAAATACTGTGACTCAATGACTGAAACACACTCGGGAATCAAGCCGCACCGACCGCGTTCTTTGTCTCGTGTAACCAAGGCAATGCGTCGCGGCACCAGGCTGACGTGGCCGACTACAAGAAGGAGGCTACTTATGGTATATTAACGGTGACCCTTCTCTGACCCGGGCCTCTCAGACCGGATTTTTATTCCAGCGAAACAGATGGCGATCGCGATCGCGAACTATTTCCAATGAGCTCCCTTATGCGGCCTCCCTTTGTGCGCAACTGCGAAACAGGAACGCCTGAGCTCACATTAGGTCGCCATGGAGCCCTATAGACTCGCGCGCAGGGCTTATCCATACACAATCGCACCCTCCATCACCTCGCGATGTAACGAGCGGGAAACGCTTGAATATCGCGCGACCTGCTCGACTATTCTCGCCATACAATCTAAATATCGCGCGACAGCGCGAGGTTAAATGCTATTTGTATACCGTTGTGTTCATCTCAGTCGACGATTAAGGGCGACATTCCGCGCTATAAGGAGCATAATTCGGTGCTTTTTTCTTTCGAGCTCTCGTCGCCGTTTCAGAAGCATCATTGAAATAATGAAATCAAATGCGAGAAACAAATTTTTGTGGATATAATTATCTACAAATGCCACTAAAAAATGTTCTAAGCTTTGAAATTTGTGATTTATTTAGACATTGTATGCACACTGATATTAATTTTTGTAAGAAATTGATGTAGCAAAATTTTTGTTAAGAACGCTAATAATTAAGTAACAAATGTACTTTGTTGTATTGATTAAAATATTTTTCTCAGTGACAGTTTGTATGAAATTTATTTATTCCCAATTATTATGCACATAAGTATCAAACTAATTTCGAAATTTATATTGACGAACTAAACCATTCCATTTGGAAAATATTTGCACACACTTGACAATTTTTGCATTTCAAAGGAGATTTTTTAATTAAAAAAAAGAAACTTTTATTTCTCAATTTTATAAGTTAATATTTCTCGATGCGTAAAAATAAAGATTTATTGCCGGTCGATTTCGGTCGTATATTTCTAAAAAGTATACATTTAAATGCACGCTTAAACATATACAAACATCAGCTTTAAAAATATTTTTCGTTTTCGAGCAAGATTTATCATTCGCATCGTTTCATAACTGGCTGCTATTGAAATGTGTATAAAAATTTAATAACTCGCATTCGATTTCTTGGAAATCGTGATTAGTGAAAAAGAAAAAGAAAGAAAAAAAAAAAAAACGCAGAAGAGTGTCCAGTTCAATAAGAGAAATTAATAAACATGCCACGAGGTTCATGCGATATGACGGCGCAAGATCCAAACGGGGAAGAGAGAGAGGAAAAAAAAAAATGGATAGATCGGCGATACCTCGTATCTATAAATCAGCGTTGCCTTCATCGAGGCAATATCATTTCGCCGATTGCATACCGAATGCGAGCCAACGCGATATTACATTTTGCGATATTCCGCATTCAAAAAGTTTTATCTGAGACGAGTTAATAAATCTGGCGGCGCGCGCTCGCGCGCGCAAAAGAGGGGAACAACGGGAAAAGAGGGAACGCTCGACAGAGCGTTTTACGCGAGATGCTGCGGCGAATCGTGGAGAAATAATTTCATTAAACTACGTAATTGGAATTGTTTCGAACGTTCACCTCGCGCGCCGCCGCCCCGCTCTACTTATTTCATCCCCAAGATCCCCTGCACGACGACGATCGCGCACCCGTAAAATAAATACGTCGCACTAAGCCGCGACGTCTTTACACGTCGCGCGTATTTTCTCGGCCATTCTGTTTCTCCATCTCCACCCTTCGCCGTCGTATTATTCCTTCTTGCAGCGGCGCAGCTAGAATTCCTGAACCCTTATGCAAAGGTTACCGAGAGAATTCCTCACCTTTTTCTCCGTACCTCCTACCTTCTTTTTCGTTTCGTTGCCCGAAATGCCCGACGTTGTACAGTATCTCCGAGTGTATTAACGTTTTAGCGTATTACATTCTAGAGTACGGCGCCTGCATGCGAGCGCTCGTCAAAGGGGAACATCTACTTCTCCGGCGGAAATACAAATTGAAATCTTTATCCCGTGCCTTACGGAATAAAGGGGTTCGATAATTTATCGTACGGACGATTGAGAAATGGATTAATACGGAAACTAATATAAAGATCGACGTCGCGCGCTGGCGAAGTTCCGCAATAAAAATTCCCATTCACCGTGCGCACATCTGACTTTTCCTGCGCGCCGGCGAAAATGGGGAGGGAAGGGAAAAAGAGGAGACTAAGGTGTATCTCGTCTGTATTCATCGGTCTCTGTACTTGGTTCATTCTCGGCGGCAGTCACGGCCTCGTCTCTCTTACCCCGGGCTTGGGGAGAGCGAAGCAGGAAGAGAAAGAGAACGCGGAGGAATATGTCGTGTCGAAGCGAACGATGGCCGAGAAATTCAACGGGCCTGAATCCTGCATGTCCCGGGGCTGCTCTTTCGAGCGAGTTATGCATGTGCGCCGCGGCGACGTCGGTGCTATATACATAACACCTGGCGACGGCGAGGCTGCGAGAGAAGCCTTCTCTGAACGTGAGCAGACGATGACGACGACAACGGGGGACGAGCGAGCGAGGAATTCAAGAAGCTTGGTTCCGGCGCGCCTGCTTTGCCCCGGGGGCAACCGTGGCTCCTTTTCGGGCTCGCCTTCTTCTCCACTTTTCTTCCACCTGGTTAGCTATACAGACAGGAAGTGCGATGAAGACGTTCGCGATTCCCGCCGCGTTTTCTACGTAAACGGTTTTTTTTTTTTCCTCCCCATCGCCGTTATCGCTGTCGATCAACCACCGAGAAGCTCTAGTACCTATGTATAACTTATTAGTACAACTGGGAGGATCGTAAAGCGCGGACGCGATTTTTATCAAATCATTTAACGACGACGGCAACGAAGAGCGAAATATCGCGACGATTCGAGGAATGCAAGGCGAAGAAGGAGATGGACAAGTCTACTTTGTTAAGTTGCCGGCAGGGTCTTCTCTAGCTTGGCTGCGTGATAATTGCTTAGTCGCGAAGAAATCGATGCGCTATGCAGCGAATGTCTTCTTTAGAAGACATTAGATTATCCCGTCATTCGTTAACTCGTAAATTGTTTGGCATTCATCCTGAATTCGTTAAGTACCGATTTAGAACGCGACAAAGTTATTTATTTAATTTAATCTTAATGTAGATCTTAGTAAAATTATACAAAAATAAATTGCAAGAAAACTTTAAGTATATATAGCTAACGAAAAATTAATTTAACAACGCCGTGGCAAAATGAAAGTTTGTCGAGTGCCAATAAAATATATAAATAATTGTTTATGCAATTTGATATTCAATTTAACGTTGAATTAATTTTTTTTTTTTTTCCGGTAACCGTTCGTCGCAATATTTGCTTAAAAATTAAAACAATTAAAATATTTTAATATGATTTAGATAATAGTTTCAACACTTTGTGTACACAGAGTCCCATCTGCACGCCACGTTAAGGCAAACAGTAATTTGTCATAGCCACATCACGTCCACGAAATATACCACACGCTATTTAAAACAAACTCCGGCGGGCTTTCATGCTTCAAATAATACTTTCCGGGCGTTTCTCTTCACCCTTAGTACCCTATGATCGTTCTCTAGCACCTACAAAGACTTCGAATCAACATTTTAAAATGTCTGCTCTAGTTAATACCTTCCCTAAATTAATAGTTAATTTTTTTACGTCTCGTCATCGCGATATATATTTAATAGCTTTAATTTATTGCAAAATTTTTTTTTTACGCGTTCTCGGGGTAAGATTCCGCGTACAATTACGCGGCAGCACCCCTTATTTTTCTGTCTCGCGACGCAGATACAATTTCTAATTAAATCTCGCAATCGGCCAGCGCCCAGTGTCCGCGATCCAATTGCGATCGACCCGCAGTTCGCGCCGGAGCCGACAGTGAAATAGAATTTCACGTATAGTCAATTCTTCATGCCGATCCGCTCGCAGCTCGCGCGAGAATCCAAGTTGCGGAGCATCGGTTTTATCGATGGGCCCCGGTAATACGTTTTCGCGTGTGGATAATTAATCCGCGGGCATCGATATCGCAGGCATCGTCGCGGCTGTCGCGCCGTTGTAATACCAAAGTAGTTACAGTTAAACCGATACCGACCGCCATCGGGAGCGAGGGGGAGGAATTTATTGCCCCAGTCGTCGACCTCGGGCCAGCCTCTGTTCTCTCGCGCCACCCTCTGCCTCCTTTTACTCCGTTTTCCTCGTCCCTCTTTTCTCCTTCTCGCCCCGTGATTATTCTTCAAACACCGCCCGGTCTCTCTTATATGTTTAAACTGAGCTCCTTTTTTTCCTCATTCCTCCACCTCCTCGACGTCGCTAATGTAAGCCATTTGTTTCCTCGAGCTCGCGGCGCGAGTGTATATTTTCCGCTCCATCGTTGAATTTCAATGATGCCGCTGCCGGGGCGCTCGCTTACACCCCGTACG
The DNA here is from genome assembly GCF_019399895.1 of Cardiocondyla obscurior. Lineage (NCBI taxonomy): Eukaryota > Metazoa > Arthropoda > Insecta > Hymenoptera > Formicidae > Cardiocondyla > Cardiocondyla obscurior. Next base: position 344,282 of record NC_091882.1, read on the forward strand.
CTGTCGCGCGGGACTCGTAAAAATGTTCCGCGGTATAAAGGGTTCCCTATACGTGCCTCTCGTTCCACGGTGCTCTTCCCCGCGCCCGAAATTCGGACAATGCCAATAACACGTGTGTACGACAATCGCTCGTGTCCCTCCCTCTTTACCATTGCACGTTTTGGATATTCGACCTCGCTCCGTATAACACGCTGAGCTCGCGGGTGGACAAATTCCGTTATAAAAAATAAAATAAAAAAAAAAATAAAAAAAATAATAAAATTAAAAAAAAAAAAAAAAAGCAGGAAAGGATTATTAACGTGCCGCTCGTCGCATTTAACTCTTTCAAAGCGAAAATAAAATTACGAACATGTTAGAACGTATTATCCCTTTTTGCTGAAAATATTTTGTAATACGGCCCGTTAAATATTTAAAAAATATCGAATGCGCGAGCGGCGGACGCATTACTTACCAAATGCATGTCGATATTTAAATATGAATTTCGCTAATGGATATATGAAAATGTATATGCCATCTGCCAGCCATTATCCCTATGATGACTATATAAATATGATCGTTCTGCAAAAGGTTGCCAAGATACAGTTTCACGAAGTAAAAACAAAACCTGCCGTTTCCTTTCGCAGTTACATATTTCGATGACTCGAGATTACGTCTCTAATTGCTTCATTTTTTACGAAATTAATTTTTCTCACGACATAAGACAAATAGCCCCTTTTTTTTCGTCGATAAATATTCTCGCACGTGCGCAAATGTACGGGAAATAAAATTAATTCGGGACAAAAATTCATTTGTGATAATTGTTGAAAAAAAAATTTTTTTTTAAAGTAAATCTCATGAATTGATTGCACGAAAGTTTTTCCCTTCTACCACGGAATAGATTGTTTCCGCGCTTCAATTACCGCTTCAATTTTAATTTACCCGTGCCTCCGAATTTCACGCGGTACAATATTAATGCAATCGTTTCCGGCAGCGAGATAGTAAATCGAGGATCACTAAAACTCCGTCCGATATCGCGAAAAAGGAAGGGAACGTAGTAAGCTACGAGGTAATAAGTAACGGAAATCCGTTCCCGGTTCACGAAATGAGGAGCCATTGAGAGAGTATCGTTGTCCCGTCGGACAACGAAGGGAAACAAAGAGAAGATGGAACGAATTGGTTAGTCCCGCGGTCGTCGTCATATCCTCGTCACAGCATCGTACAGATATCGAGAGACCTTTCCGGAAAATAAAAAGACTGTCGAACGGAATAGAATCCTGTGCTGTCTCAAATCGCGGCTATTACCCGAGTGGAGATCGATTCCAATCGTTACCTAATAATTAGCCGGCCAATTCGTGATTTATCTCGCGACTGTCTAGCAAAATTTTTTTCGCCGCGTACTAGTCTACTGTTTTATTGCGTGCTGACGTTATGCAACGCTCGACTATCGAATTCACCGAGCTCACCTGTTCCTGCCGCCCGTCGCGATAGTGTGAGTACGTGCGTGTGTTTACATCGGCCGGCAGTCCTCGCGCTCCAAGTTCGCAAGGTGGAGGACGCGCGGACGGCGGGCGGTGAGAACCAGTTTGCCCGGCGAATTCGGCACTCGAGCGAGCTTTGCGTAAGGTCAGAACAAAACAGTAAACAAGCGCGCGGCGAAAAACGTTTAGATATCTATTCAGATACACGGTCCGCGCTGGACAATGACTAGACGACCGATACTAGACAGATTTTGTTTCTCTCTTTTCAAATAACTTTATTTTTTTTGAAGATAGTCATATATTTAATCTGCGCGATCTGACCACCGGCTGCAAAATCAAATTAGCTGGATGAATTTTTACTCGGATCCGTAATTGATATTTATTGCAGCAAAATTAAAATGAGTGCGCCATAATACGTTTGTACATCCAGAAAACAATATATTACTCACGTCAGTAGGAATAATGAAAAGTAAACTTTGCCCTAGCGAGAGTAAAAACAATTATAAAGATGTAATCGGCTTTAGCTGGAATAATAAAATGCATCCTTTGCAAAAAGCAACTCATAAATCTGCTTATCTGGCGACGGATAAAAATAATAATCGCGTATAAAAGTTTGCGCTCTCTGCGCGAAAGGTCTCTGATAATTACTTCTTAATACTCGGTAGATATTTGTATAGAGTTTCTACTTGACTCTCGAGCTCGCGATGACCGCGAAGGAAATAACGTCTTTTTTTTTACCTAAGCTCCGCGCGTTATCTCGCAGTCGGTCGCATCTCGCGATATCGAGCGGCAAGGGATCCTTGGGATTTCGGCCGGGCTGTATAAATCCACGTTACGAACACCTGGGCGAGGTCCTACGCCGGCATTTCTGCTGGCAGTTCCTTAATAATTCCGCGAACGGGCGAACGTTGCGGAACTTGCGGGGAACTCATGACTCGCGTCGCACAAAATTGCAGGTGTCGTGCACTGGCGGCGGGCACGGTTTCTCAGGTCGCATTACGAAAAGACGTGTATTAACTGTAACCTTCTGTCAACTCTCCCTCTGCCGCCCACGCAACAGCAAAACGCGCCTCGCGCTGCGGCATGCACCCTCCCCTTTTACTACGCTCATAAGCGCGATTTGCAACGCGATGCAACCACCTCGCGCGCACGAGTGCCGATATTTCCCCGTGAATCGATGCGTCCCCCGTCCGATGCAATTCGACCGACGTATCGAAAGGATATTCCGGAAAGTGCATCTTTAATCTTTGATGGCAGATTCTCCGGCCACTTCGAGTTGAATTTCTTTTTCAGCTGAATTTTTTCGCGAGATGAATTTTTCGTCGATGACGAAATATCGAGCTCTTTGATAATTGCGAGGGGTAAAAAAAAAGCTCCACGTTTATTTTACTTTGTAGATTGGTCATCAAGATATATTGAAATTAATGAATTTAAAAAAAAGTTTTGATGAAATTTTCGCTGGAAAAAAAAAAAGAAAAAAAAAATACGAGTCGAAATAAATTAATTATTAATATAGTATCGATAATATAATTATGGAATACCATCTTCGTATATTAATGCCTAATTACGTGATTCATCAAACTTTCATTTTCCTAAAACCTCTCATTTGGATATTCGTAACTTTTTCAAACTGAATTCCGTGACGCGTAATCAATAAATAACGAAAGTAATGTAGTATATAAAATGTAGAGGTCAAATTAAATTATAGTTGACACCGCTCGAGAAGAAAATAAAATGATTAGGCGGTGAAAAAGTAACTGCCTCCCAGTGATCGACTGAAGCGGAGTTAGCGAAGCAAGTTGGAACGAATAAACGCGAAAAAAAAAAAAGTTTTTAATTTAAAATTCGATGAACTTTGTGTGCAATCTCATTCATCCGCCGTGTCGCTATAATATTCAATAAAGTCGTGGCGCGGCGTATTAAATGTATGAATATGCACTCGTTCGAAAGGCGAGCTCTTATCGTAACACGATATACTTTTGCAGGCTCGCTGTAGATCTGAAAAGCCGAGCGAAGTCAAGAGAAAGCCTCGGCGCTGCGATGAATGAGAGATCGAAAATTATTCAAATGCTATTTGTCCTGGTCTAATATAACAGGAGCTGTAATAATTTGCTTCATTATTCTTCTAAAAATGGAAAACAAATATTTGATAATTATAACAATTTTGTTCAGAAAATTAATTCTATAAAACAGAATAATACTATTTTATAATGTTCTTTTTTTTTTTTTTCTTAATTTTACAATTAAAAAAAATTTAATTGCGAGTTAAATAAATATTTCATCTCGTTAAAAAAAACGAGTATAGCGCGTGTGCGATTTAAAACTAGAAACGATCAGCGACTATAGTCGTGAGCGTTATCACTCCCGATGCTTGTAGTTTGGATTACGCGAATGTGACGCCTGAAGGTGTTAGGTATGAAACGCGAGAGGTTCCATAGAAAGTTACTCTTCTCGTAGTGACATTTCGAAGAGAATAAAAGTCAATCTGCCGGAAAGAATCATTCGTCGCCGAAGATAAGACTCGCCATAATCTCACTAAGAATTTATTTTCCATTTGTTTTCGATACTTTCGTCTATTCGTTCTGCTCAAGTAACAGACTCGTATCAAGAACACAACTCGAAGTAGCTTGATCGAATAAAAGAAAAGAAAAGAAAATAGTAAAAACATAAATAATTTGCTCTGAATATTTAAAAAAAAAAAAAAAAAAGAGGGAGATTTTTATTTTCAACATTCTTCGAGTATCGCCTCGCTTAAATTATTCGAGTTCGGAAATAGCTCGTTCATATGCGTGAATGATGCAACGATACTGTAATCGTAATGATGCGGTCGACGATTATTAGCGAATGAATGTTGCGGTCGTCGTATCACGGCGCTCGCGATATCGCATACTCCCGCGGATGCGAATTATTCCATGAATGCCCAATCTATTTTCATTTATTTATTTTCAAGTGAGTTTATTTACTTCAATATTACATTCGCAGCCCTGCGCGGCGATGACGATTTTTGATTGAAATATTCGCGCGGCTTGTCATAAAAAGATAATAAACGTCAGCGGCCGCGTATAACACCGCGGGGATATTTCTCGTCGATCCCGGAGCCGAATGTCGCGCACGCCGGTCGCGGAATTGGCGAAAATGCGATTGCATTATGCCGTTGATGCGGACGCTGACGCGGCTTACGATTTTCGTCGGGCGCTCCGCTCCCTCTCGTCCTGGCCTCCCTCCCTCCTCCCCTGCATTATCGCGCCGTTAAATTCACTACACGTGCGATTTTAAATCAGAGCGTTTCAGCGCGGGCGAAATTTCGCGGCGGGGCGCGCTCGCGATGGCATCGGCAATCCGGTTGAATTCTGGTCGATATATCGAACGCGGCGGGTCGACAGAACTACGGTGCGTGTAATCAGCTATTACACACGGCACCGGTGATGTCTACATTACCGCTAGGAGGCATTAACATAATACACATCTTGCGGAACGCCTGCGCGCGCGCGCGCGGCACGATGCGGCGTACCGTAACGAGTCGATTATCAAAGAAGAGTTCTCCCGCCGGAAGCACGAGCTCGCGCGAGCGTCATAAAACATGAATCCGACTTTATGAAATAATCGACGGGAATTTCGGAACTTGCCCGGACCTGCTCACAGATCCTGCCCTCATCTATGACAAATGAAATTCCACCGAGTGCAGTTAATTATTGACGTACTCAATGATGTTTCACCAATAGTAGCGTATAACGAGCCAGAATTCCATCCATCTCCGCTTAATAGCCGCGCGTCAATTACTATTTGGCTAACACATATATTAATTCTTTTTTTCTCTGAAAACCGCGCGCTAAAAAAGGCAAATATATGTGCTGAAAGAAGTTAAAAAAAACTCGAACAAAAAAATTAAAATAAAAAATATTTAAAAAAATAAAAAATAGAAAATTTTTACAAACTCTGTGAATACTATATAGAAGAATTGCCGCGACGAAAATTAATTGAGATTTCGTTAGCACTCGGGTCGGTATTAAATTACGTTTTGTTAAATTATAAAAGATATTGCAAAAGGGCAGTTAATTTATTATTATATTATATCCTTTCATTATTGTTTATACAGTTTATTATTTGTATAATATTATTCGCCGTTCCGTTATTTTCATTATACAATTTTTTTTTATATTCGAATTTCTTTATTCAGTTCTCTGCTGTATTTCAACACCGCGGCGTCGCTATTGTTTTCTTTCACTGTTACATTAATTTTTTTTTTTTCTTCCAATGTACCGATTACCCGAATCGGCCGTTAGAAAATGCAGAGGGAGAAAATCTATAAACGCGCCGAAAAGAGTACTTTCGATGTCGATTACTTCGTCGCCGTTATTGCGACCTTTCTTGTACGGTTGTACACGACTCAGTAATCGAATATCAGCGCCGGCCGTGGTATACGTATACGTTCAGGTAGAGATTCGCACTTATCACGGCGAGGCAGCAACAAGCCGTTCGTGCTCGTTACGTCGCGATTTGGACTCGGGTTCGCATTGCCGGATCGAGATTCACACGTTGGCATTCGCGGGCCGTCCTTTCAGGCGCCCTGGCGCTTTTGCCGTTCATAAAACGAAACGACACGAGTCAACTGCGACCAACAGTATTGGACTTCGGGCGTGCGCGACCCTGTGTCACCTTCTCTCTCGCCTATTGCTCGCCTCCTCGTCTCTCCCTTTAACCTCCCCTGAATCGACCACGTACGAACCGATCCCTTTGTCACCGCACGGCTCTCCTGGCGACCACTTCGCCTCTCAAAGAGCCGCCGGTATCGCGCGCTACCGAAATTCGAGAGAGTTTCCTCCTGGAAGAGCCCCGGGAATGGAAGGCGCCACTAACGTGTGCATCGCCGATCACGTCTCCGATGCGGCGCTACGGCAGTTTATAGATGACTCGGTATAACGAGACGGGAACATATTACGTAAGTGGCGACGATGGCGTCTTCGAGAATCGAGAAGATTGCCATTGATGGCAGCGTCGGACTCGCGGAGTAAATTTCCCAAGAGATGTAAGCTTCGTTCCAATTATCACTTACACGCTTGATATTGATTTTAAAGATTCCATGCTTCTCCCAAAAGGCAAAAAAAAAAAAAATGATTAAAATCGAGAAAATTTAAAAGAAAATTGACAATTCTTTCTTCGGGGAGTTTTTTTTTTTTTTTTTTTTTTTTTATTTAAATCACACGCGTTCTAAATGAGAAACGAGCATGTGTAGAAGTCAAGTAATCGCGAACGGGATGCAATGTCTCATGGTTTGCGAGACGAATTAGATTCTCTTTCGATCTCGAGTCATTTGGGCAGCTTCATCGTGTCAGGTAGTGACACGGGCCAAAGTGTAGGCGAATAAACCGGATCTAGGCGATCAATAAACAGAACCCTCGGGAAAAGATGTCAACAAAAAGTTGTTTTCCGTCCAGAAGTACGGCCTTTAGCAGACGCTCGGACCTGTCTCAATGATCGAGTGGCTCAACCCAGATGACCGCTCGAGTGCGAAGGGTTAACTTGGGTGACGGCGGGCTCGCTCTCCCACGAAGGGAAACCGGCCGCGTCTCTTCTCACGGGCGCGCGACGTAAAAACCGGCCCGATCGGGGACCCGAGAGTTGGTTCGAATTACGGAGGGGCTTCAGTTCGCCGTATGCGGATACGTGTGCATACGTCGTAAACCGCGAATGCTCGCTGGAAGTTGGCGCGAAAGTATCGGGATACTTTAACCGCGAGCTCTCGATTTTTTTTTCCCGCGTCTCCCGGGCCGCCGCTCTGGGAAAGCGCTTTTGATAAAAGCCTCGCCCGGAGGTGAGAACTCCCACCCCCGGAAACAGTACAGACTCGCGATGCGGAAGTTTGCTTTTACCACGGTTTATATAACGCCGTATGTATTCTTATTATTATCCAACGTTTTCGTTCGCCGTGCCGAATCGTATTAATCGCCTGTCAAGGGTGGCGCGGAATTTATTCGACGTTTAATCGGAATTTCGCGAATAAAAGATATTCAATACGGCCGCGGACGGCGGATAACCTATCTCGCGTCCCGTATCGCTGGAAAAACATTTCTCGACCGGACCCTCGACCCCGTGAAAAGTTTAAGTGCCACGGAGTACGTGCATTACCGTGGGACAAGAAACGTTTCCTTATTCCGCATCGAGAAACTTTGGCCACGAGTATGCCCCCCGAACGAATTTATTCTGCCTTTTTCTCGCGAGCGCGATATACAATGCGCCGTAGTACTTTTCCGGCTATAATTTCGGTAATAGATTCTTCGGTCAAGTAGCCGAGTTGACTTTTACAAGTGCGCCGGGCACTTTTTGCGCAACTAACAGCGCGTAAGCTGGTCCCCCCCACTTTCAACATTTCTCAAAAGTATAATTTAAAGAACGAAATCGAATAAAAGCGAAATAATTGTGACGGGACATAATACTGAATATTGAGCGAGCCCTCCTTATTATTCCGAGGGAACTCTCGCGGCCCTTCGATTGAGCCGTTCTAAAAATATAGGTACAAGCTGCGAAACTTGGATATGAATTTTGATAACGAATTCGCCGACTGAAAGTCGATTACGCCAAATTGGCCGAAGGAGAATATTAAAATTGAGGTCGCCCCGTATTTCCAGGGCACCCTACATATTCGAGGCTAACTGCCCGATCTTTCTATCAGTATTCACGCGGTGGTTTAGGCGGTTAAAGGGTGATGGATAGAGATGGGCGGCACAGCTCGCGCGGATGGCAGTTAAACCAACTTTGCTAATCTTCAAACTAATTTTGAATTTAATCCGCGGTCACGTATAGCAAGTGAAAACCTGGGGGCTGAAGAACCGGCCAGGCCGGTCGGCCGACGTGCGCTAACGTCGAGGTAATAAAATTATTCGGACATCTTTCCTCGATAAAACGTCGATCTCTAACTTAAGGGATTTCACCCGAAGCTCTGCTCCGCTCGAGATTAACCGGAGAGCGGAGCGGCTTCGGGGGGGGAAGGAGGAGGGGGAGGGAAGAGATAACGGCGGAAATTACGACTATGTTCGTCAAGGCTCCTGCGGATTAAGTGTGCATTGTAGTTTAATGTTTGCCGCGGGACGATAAAAGGATGGGCGGGTAGCCATGAAACCGAATCCCTTTATGAGAATACTTTACATATAATAGCGAAGGCGAAAATTGAATCCGTTAACACTCGATCGCGTGCTGGGACTAATTAAGCCCCGTGTCCAAGCATTACGCACGCCCGCCGGTATTGGATTTGGAATTTTACAGTTTACGTTTGACATTCTCGTGTAATTATTTAATTGTTATCGATTGTTCGAGGTAATCCATCAAGTTCGCGAAACAAGCGAGAACTTTCTCCCCGGGATAACGAAGGTAACGAAGGTGTCCTCCGACATTTCGAGTCTTAGTCGGTCAGTTTTCCTTTAAATTGGAAAGCGCCGGATTTATTCGGGCAACACAAATTCCAACTACGAGGGTTTCGAAAATCCCTGGCTCGCGAGAAAACGGAGGACAAGCTCGTGGAAGACAGCTTCCTTTATCACTATGCTTACACGTGATTCTCGCGGTTATTATTATTACGCTACCAGGGTGTAACAATGCGTGCTCGCGGTGCCGTGACGCTGATATTAGAAAGTAGATACGACGCGGTCGTATAATTAGCGTATTTCTAAGTAAAAACCGACAAACTGCCGCAAGGATGAAATGGCTCGCCTCTCTTTTTCTTTCCGTACATACGTGGGATGCGCGTCCGGATAAACCGCGGCCGCCGCGTTTTTCCACGGATTTCGAATTCACGTCTACTTCCCCGCTCTCCTTCCCCCTCCCCCCCTTTTTCGTGGGCCGCGTGACCTAATTTTAAGAGGGAACATTTGCATCCCGCCGACCGTGCCCGGCCCGTCCGTTTAAATGCACCGCACCATGTCGGCGTCGTGACGGGGATGAAGCGGGAGTTTAAAGGGGAGCGTTCCACCGTGGAGCATGTCCCCGGTATTTTCGAAGACGCGGCGCAAATAGGTTTATCTCATTCACCGAAGTTTGCCTAACTCTTTTATCGTTTTAAGCGGAGCTTACTTGAAGGAAGAAATGCGGTCATAGTTTACTCGGCGCGCGCGCGCGCCCGCGCGCACCCCGGGATCAATATTTCTTTTCGCGGTGCGGCGATGTTATATATCCAATTTTCAAATTGAATAACAAAATTGCACGGCGAACTCGACACAATGTAGTGCTCCCCCAACGGAGAACTTGTTAATACGTGAAATTTTTCAAAAATCAACTCTGAATGGCTAATAATTATGTAAAAATGCGGCGAAACGTATATTCCGCTCATATTTCGATTTATTAATAGCGATCGAAGATGAATTTAAGCGTAATTCGTACGAATTATCGAGGGGTCAATTCGGATATTACGCTCGCGTTATTCGCGCAAAACCTAAACGCAGGCGTATCCGTATTAATGCGAACCGAATTTTAACGTAACTATATTTTTGGTCGGCGTATAACCAGACGGAAAATATCTCGTTATTACCTCCTTTGTAGTAAAACGTGAAGCAAATACGACGATACAATATAGGTACAGCGCGGAAGAAGAAAGCATTAATGCAAGAGGAATTTTCCTCTAACGTGTATTTCGGACGGCAAGTAATTAGTTACCCTCTCCGCTATTACCCTCCTTTAATTTATCTCGAATTCCTTTTATAAGAACCGCCGGCGCACTGTAAAACGCAGGAATTTGTTCAAACAAACGGTGCCGCGCGCCGCTCAAAGTGTCGCAAAAAAATTGCGGATCCGAAGATTATATTCGCTTTATGATATCCCCCTCGGGCGACAGAAGCAATTTTGCTCGCGAAAGCGAAAACGTTCCCAACCGAACGTTCAAACATGCCGAAGACGTTCGCGTTTCTCTCTTAAACGCCCCGCTCATTCCGCATACATGTACGAACTTATGTGGAAACGAATATGGCTTTGCGGCTCTGTCGCGCGTTCGTGAATTTATCGCGTTTCACCCGGCCGGCGTTCGCTGCCGCTGATCGTTGTTTAACCTTCGTGCGCAGACACAGTCGCGATCGGATTTGCACTATTTTCTCCTCACCGCGAAAAAGCTCGATCGGGCTAAGGATATCGCATGCGGCGCGACTGGGCTCCCCGCGCTGCGGCGGGCAACCTGCCAGACACACGTGAACGTGTGCAATTTGATCTTTTGGCACGTGACGCAGAAATAAGCGCTGCACCGAGAGGATATTTTTTTTTTTTTTCCATTAATGATCTCTGTTTAAAAAGCGTTTCGAGAGCAGCAAAGCCTCTTCGCTCCCGTCTTTGTAACTATATCGTTAGCTAATTGAATACTCACTGTATATCTATACATATACGTCTACATTCTGTATGCACGTGCAGAAAAGGAAAAAAAATGTTTCAGACGCCAAAGCTTTTTCGATGCGTAAAATAAATATAACAAAGTACATGCGCGATATGTGCGCTCGGATATCACGTCGACACGTTGAATAAGATTCGAAAAATTCTCGTTTCCTTTTGCGAATGGAATTCGCGGAATTTGTAGCAACCCCCATAATACCGGACACTTTCCTCGCTGTATGCCCGGCTTTTACCCTTTTATATGCGACCGGTGTCACTCGGCCACCCTCCGCTGGCGCATATGCGATCCCTCCCCTCAGATTTTCAAATCGCCGCGCTGGCCGAACACGTCGCATCTGCGCTGGCATTTTCGCTTGACGGAACGAGCCGCGGCGCGGCAGGAGGAAAACCTTAAACGTGACATTACAGCGACAGGGATACTCGCCACCCGTTGTATTTCGTGATGAAAAACGTTTCTAGGCGTGAGAAGTGTTACCCGTCTCTCTCTCTTTCTCTCGTCCTCGTACACAGACCGTTTCAGCGAGATCGTATAATTATTATGGATTAAAGTGCATTAAAGAATAAAGTGGAATTCCAACGTCAACGCCGTGGCGTGAAACAGACCGCGCGACGACAGCTGTCCCCCTCTTGAATTTTATTTTATTACTTTACGAACTACAATAATCGATTGTTAATATTATTAATGATCATTAATTATTTATAATAAGTAGAGCAAATTACGCGCACGCCTCGCGTGCGCTATTTTTCGAAATTCGTGCGCGTTATTATAATTGAGTAATTTATCAACGTCGGCGACGTGTTGCAGGTTCAAGAGACCTAATTACAAAGTATAAAAAAAAAGAAAAAAAATCATGCGACTTACCAATCTGCATGTACTTCAGCGGAGTTGTAGAATTCCGCCGGTGACTGTAACATAGAAAGAAAAATATTAATGTAGACATGTATTTTAGTTAAAAAAATTAATAAAAAGAAAGGTAAAAGTTAATATTTAATGAAGATTTTATTTAAAAAAATTCTTACCTAAAAGTTGCTCCGCCGATGCAAGATGCCCGTCCCGAGCCTGCTCCTCCTCTCAGTTTGTGTGTCGAGTCATCCTTCCGCGTACTGGACACTCGCGTGAGCCGCGACCGTGAATCTAAAATCGCGAGAACAAATTACTAAACACTGTCGCGCGATTTTATACGACACTCCCGTTTTTAATAAAATCGCATAATAAATTCACTCGCCCGATTACTTTTCGATTTTCGCGAAAAAACGACCGACGAACCGGCTGCGGTTCGTTTGATGACTAATGTCGGCGGTAACGGCACTATAATCTGTAACAGAAAAAAGATACAAAATAGATATTAGTGACATGCTGTAAATCTCTTAACTACGTGCTATATAGTCTACCTATGCCGAAGGAATAAGGTGGGGAAGTCGCGTGGTTCGCGCTCACCCTTAGCCGCCTACCGCTCGCATTTTCACCACCCACCTGCCCCCGCGCCTCCCCTTGTACGTCTCGCTCTTACGTAGCATGAGTTTTAAGAGTTTTTTTATATACAGATTGTTACTAATTATATTATGAAACGTTACGTCGTTATGTGATTACGAATTAATATTACAATTATTATGCTCGACTACTACGTTACTTTGGGCTATGAAATGTGACATGTGAAAAATTTGAAAAGATATTTTAGCCTTTCGATTTTTAATCACTCTGAAAATCTTTCACTTCCCTCAAGGCACGCCGTGAATTTTGGTATATTCGTCCGCCGCTTTCGATCCGTAAAGTTCACTCGTCTGGCTGCAACCTGAACGTTACGGAAATAGTTTCCGCGAATTATTAAAAAGCCGAGCTGGTCGGCTCATTATCCGCGTTTCGATTGTTTATTCCGTGATTTCGGCTCTTTAATTTCCTTGAGGCACCGCGCGCGATGTTGAGCCGTCAATTATATATGAAAAATAAATAATCCATCTCTCGCAGAGCGGATTTGTTCTACGAAACGAAACGGACGAGCGTGACGTTGTTATCCGAATGTCACGCGCGCGAAAAAGGTAAAGCCATCACTGCTGGCTTGGGATCTGCCGCACGCTATTGCACCGAAATTTAGCGTAGCCGGGCAGGAGAACGAAAAAAAAAACCCCTTGGGATAAATAAATAAATAAAAAAAAAAAAATAAAAAAATGAAAAAAAAGGAGCGGAGGAACAAAGAAAAATAAAATACAGTTTCGCGCGCGTTTCGCAAAAGACACCGAGAGCCAAATGTGAGCTTATTCGCGCGTAAACATGGGATTCGCGTCGTCGAGGACGTGGAAAATATTTTTCGATGGAAGGCGATATTTTCTTTTTTAAGCAATAAACATCTCGCTTGCGATTTTCCGACGGCAGGATCACGCACTCGCCTCGGCCTTCGTCCGGGCGCCGGATAATGAATGTAAAACTTGAGTCCGGCCTTAAAAACGGCGGGCGTTTTGTCATTTTTATCGTCAGCGCGGCGCGCCGTCACCGCGCGTCGCTGCAAGTTATTCGGAAATTATTGCCGTCGAATATATCATTACTTGACGCACGCATGCGAACGCGCGCGCACCCACCGCTGCAAATCCGGGAAAATTTTTCAAACTCACTCCTCGCCGCGGGGTAAAGCGCGCGGGCGGCATTTATTATAGCGTGAAACGCTATAATAAATATGGATCAATTGGAGGCTAGGCGAAACTGCAAATATCGGCATATTTAATGTGCGCGAAATGTCAACAGTCATAAATCACAAATTTCGTTGTTCTCATTTAAAATTTCTCCCTCCCCCTTCCCCCCCCCTCTCTCCCCCGTTGACATATTCATTATTTTTCGCGCGAGCTTAATATTTCTCGACGTGATATTTCCGCCTCGGTACGCGAATTTGTCAGTTGCGTTTCCCGAAGTGGGCTCTTAATGTTCGTTAATTTAGTAACGCCACGGCGCTCGACAGCGCCCGCTCTAGCCGCAGATATTTCTGTTATTTCTATAGTAACTAATAAAATGATAGCGGGGGACCAATCGAGCCCGTCAATTTGCAAATTGTTTGCATATCATCGCGGTTTGTTACGCTTCTCTGAATAGCGCTCCCCCTTGTTTTCGTGCCGCATATTCTGATTGAGTAACGCTAATTCAACAAAATTATGTAAACTATGACATTGCGCGACATATCGTTTGTTTAATTACTATCATTTATGCTAAGTGCGAGACTAAATTGCGTTAATTTTCCGCATGCACCGCGGTCAGAAAATAAGCCGGCTGATTCACGATAATTGACTATAGATTGTTGTTCGCTCCGATTATTTCAATACCGTCCGGTTATTTAGTACTTTCGAATTATAATTAACGCCGGTGATTCGACGGTTTTGCGACTTCGTTCAACCCGAAGCCACGGCAAGACGAATTTACTCCTCGTAGAGGTAAGGACGGAGATACTTTACAAGAAGTAAGGAGAAAAGGGGGAGGGGAGACGGGAGACGACATACGATTACAAGTTAAAGGCATTTGGCGGAAAGTTAAAAATTTTTGTTTGAAGAAACCCGACCTAAATGAGTTACAAATTAGGATCGCGCGCGATACTTTTACTTATCCGAAACGTTGTTGAAGTAACGACCGGACTTTCTATGCGGGGGAGCTGCAAAAAAGAACTTTGGGACTCGCCCGATTTTCCGAGCTTTCAGTTAACATAAATTAAAGAACTGCAAGTAAGGGAGTTTTTGCCGTCACGCCGTGGGTATCTGTGCTCTAAGTAAAGGAGAATCGATAGTCGCCCACCGGAGTAGAAACACGCGCGCAGCGTGATTCTACTTCCCTTGAAAGGGGAGCGATTCTAAAGCTCCCTTTTTTTTCGCACTCCTGCCTTCCCTTTAATCAAAAACGCGCGATCATTTACTTTGACTTTAAAAAATGTCTAATCATAAACTTCGCGAGCGCGAAAATATTGTTTTTCGATCGCGAGCTACCGCGAGTCGAAATATTCAGCTGAAAGAAATTTTATTGTTCTTTAATGTGACGGTAATTACAGTTATTTAAAGGTTTTCTTATATATATTTTGTACAGCGTTGAACTGGATAATTTTTCTGTTTGCAGCGAGGTCTCCTCGAGCTCGGCGAGCTCATAAAAAAAAAAACGTAAACAGAACTGGACGTCGAGCTCGGCGCGCTTCCGAGAATTTAGCCGAGCTCGGCGCACTTCCGAGAATTTAGCCGAGCTCGGCGCACTTCCGAGAACTCGCGCGCGAGTAGGACAGCGCGCATTTGCCGATCTACTCTATCTGTCTGTCTCACTTACTTACGCGGTTCTTCCTCTTCCTCCAAGGGCCGAAATCTCTAACGGTTACTTCAGTCTGGTTGCGAAGTCTCGGGCGCGTGGACGCGTCGCTAATCGCTCCGCAATAACGCGTACTTTTGCCCGCGGATAGGAAAGTATCGCGTACGAATAGTGTCTACGTCGTCGGCTCGGTAACGGAACGATCATTCTCTGCACTCTCGCGTCGTTTTACTCGTCGTTTTGTCCTTCGTTTCGTGCCTCGAAGAAGCGCTCCGGCAAGAAGCGGTCACGTCGCGGGCGCAGCGCCGCACGGAGCGTCCAACGTTTATTACTCCACCTCGATCGGACATTTTCGGACCCCGCTTCCATCACAATTTTTTTTTCGGCAAGTTCCGGCGAATCGCCGCTGTCAATGCGCCGGGATTTCGTCAACCGCCATTTTACCTCGCCCGTCTTCTTCGTCGCGGCCGTGATTCTCATTCTATCGACGGGATTTTACCAAAGGATTAAAATAACCTCGCTTTACGTCGCGGCCGGTTTCTCGTCCCGAGATCGAGAACGACGCGAGTGAAGATCCGACTGAATTAAGCAACACTACGAATATCGAGAGTGCAAATTAATCCAACGAATGATCGTACGTCGCGCTTCTTAATTTTAATCGTTAAAAAAATCGCCGCGATAATCCGCCGTCATTTTTTCGGTCGTGTTCGTCGGTCGAGTGACAGTGTTGACGATTAGTGATGATAAAAAAAAAAGCACAGCAGTGTAATATACTGTGGAGTGATTCAAAGTGCTTTAAGACAGTCCAGGATACCGCACTGTCACGGGAGGAAGGATGTCGAACGCCAACGGGACCGTGGACCGCGCAATTGTAATTATTAAAATAAAAAAAGTCAATTATATTAATCAATGTCCGAATTTAATGACGCGCGCGTTCTGTAATCCCTAGTTTTTTTTTTTTTTTATTTTAATCAAAAAGAGAAAAGGCATTTCATATCCCGCGAAACATAAAAGCGGAATCGATTATCTTTCTTTAAGAGCAGCTGGTCTCCGTCGTTACGTCTACATTTCCATTCTGCTTTCCGTATTATCCCATATATTCGCGGTTGGTGGTTTCTGCTTTGCATGCGGCAAGTCGCGCGGAAATTCGACAAATATGCTGACATACGGAGTTCGTTTATTATTGCCGTAATGGGGCCAGTTGGCGCGAGGAAAACTCGCCGGTGCTATCCGCGGCTGGGAAATAATCTGAAATCTATGACGATCGTTCGTGACGCTGCGAGAAGCCGCGTAACAGTAAAAACGCCGAGATTACGGGAGGACACGTAAGAATTACGTAAAGCCCCGGCGTAATTTTCCCTCCCCCTTTCCTCTCCCTCCGGGTCGCTCGTCGGGAAGGACGCGCGTTTACAATGCCGCGCAAAAAAAAAGAACCCCGTCGAACGTCTCTTTCGTTCCCGCGGCTCTTTCCCCCTCAGAAAAGATTACGAATTCGATTCTCCCGCGACGCAATTTAATCCCCGGACCTTTAATTCCGCGGACCGTCGGCGTCGCAGCCTCGCCCGCGATAAAATCAGGAGCCCCAAGATCACGCGAGGAGATACGTCTCTCTTAATCGGGGGGAAACTTTTTAATTTCGCTCCCACATGTCCGATACATATATCTCGCGATTATCGGCGCAATTATCAAGGAGGACCTCCGGGTTTGTCTTTTCGAGATACGCCCGGTCGAAAGGATGTTCCGCGATGTGGGATTCTCCGCGCTGTGCCCGGAGAGCACCAGTTCCCCGGGGAACCATCCTATATATTCGCGAGGATCGTAACTTACGCCGCGCGCCTACGAAGTTTGTTTTTGCGCCGGTTTTGCCGTAATATGCGATGTTGCTTCCCCGGGCCGGCGGTAATATATGCGGCTACGATTCCGGAATCTGAAAAACGGCACCGGGTAACGAACGACGGGGGGTAAAGGGGAGGTATTCGTTGTTCGAGGGTATCGTCCACTCCCGTTTTTATTTGCCGCCTGTAGTACGCGCGAGATTGTTCCCGGGTTCTCGCTTACAAGGCGAAGGGTATTACCTCGGTGCCAGGCGGTGCAATGGAGCGAGCGAAAATGCATTAGAGGCTGAAATCTGTTTGTTCTCGACGCCGTCTCGTTGTGCAATAATAATCGTTGTGCTAGATACGTCGGGTAATGGATGTAAATACGAGAGAAAGGTGGAGAAGCAAGGGAAAGAGGAGAGAGAGAGAGAGAGCACTCCTAAAGCCCTTTGAAAATTGAGACCTAAGGCAATTTACGGGGGAAAGGTAAAAAATGAATAATCAAAGCGAGTAGTAAAGATGAAGCGAAAAGCGGAGTCTCGTTCAACGCAAACAGCAGCATCGATCGCGGGCCACACTTTCTTCCCTTACCTTTTTTTTTTGTCTCTTTCTCTTTTTCGTTCTCGTCAATTTCCCGGTTTTTTTTTTTTTTCCTTTTCTTTCTCTCTTTCTTTCGCGAGACGAACATCGGCATCGTCTTTTGATGCCGGAAACGGAAGGGAGCGTGGATTGCCTTAACGATTCGCTTGTTATTCGCCGCCCGTAGTCATTGAAAAACGCGATGTATATTCGAGCAATTACGTTCGCTACTTTCGTTACGGATTCGCTGAGATTGCATTGTTAAAAATGCATTGCGGTCTGTAACGATATCTTTGATTTTATTCATACGTATGAAATTTATTAACCTCTTCTCTCTCTTTTTTTTTATTTTTTTTTCTCCCGTCTTATCATCGAAAAATTCAAGAATCATTTTTCTCCTTAAACTGCCGATTTTTTAAAATAAATTTAAATTTGAAATTCAATTTCCCTTTACTACATTTTAATTTAAAAGTTATTACTCCGGCTGTTTGATTTACGATAAATTTTTACAAAGCCAAGGCTGAATTTTAAATAATATGTTTCGGTCTCACCGAAGAAGAATAATTCGCATTGTGAATTTCAATACACAGCTTGATAAGAATTGTTTGAAAATTTTATTGTGCGATGGAATAAAACGGTGATTTTGGCATAAATAAATTTATGACGTCGTACGATTAATGTAAGCAACTTAGAATAGAAAAAAAAAAAAAAAAAAAAAAAAAAGGAAAAGAATAAAAGACGTTTTAAAAGCCGCATTATTTGAATTTTTCGTACGCAGTCGATGCATTCCGATTTTGTTTGATGATTTTTCAAGAAATTTCTTTGCACGCGGAAAGAGTACTCGTAGAAGCTTTCGATTTCCCGGGAAGCACACCCTTAAAGAACTTTTCCATCTATCCCACACTACACTCGAGATACTTGGAGTAGATTGAACAATCCTGGCGAGCGTAACGTCGCGAGCGTTAAGCGTGATTCACGGAAGGATCAGGACGATATGATCAATGATTTCCCCGCCTTTCGCTCTCCTCAACACGGAGTTTGTCTAATTCGCGATTTGGATAGATTCCACCCAAGACTTTTAAAACCGAACGCTTTCGTCGTAATCCCATCTCCGAGAATTCTTTACTTAGGTTTTTTATTCAAAGTTGATTCAAACGGATCTGTTATCATTACGTATTGCAGACAAATAAAAATTGACGATACAGAAAAAAAATATTTCTGCAATTAAATTCCACAATAGACTTTCGTCTGATAAAGCTTATATTTCGGATTCTTAACCACGGAGGTAATTAATGTTGAAATTTTTTTAATTACGAAAATAACATCTTAAACTCCGCATCCGAAAATTATGTTGAAACATCGCAATTTCAGTTATAGCGATGTTGTATAACTCTAACTGGAAAATATGTTGCGCACTTCTGGAATTTGTATTTCGTATACTGCGTAATTTAATAATACGCATTATTATGATTATAATACATTCCTCATTCGCTTCGAAAATACCTGCCGCCCGAGCTATTCGACTCGCTCTAAAACGGTCGGGATCGCGTTTTAAATCTAACGGCGAGCCTCCGGACGTATCGAGAGCCGGTCAATAGATTTCGCGAATCGATTGGTCTAATAACGAGTGGGATACGGGTCGCCTGTAATTGAAATACGACAGGTCGATTGACTCGGGATCGCGATTACGATTCGACGAGCGTGTAACACGCGAGGCGGAACAATTGCTTAAGAGACACGGGCGGCGGCTAGTAAATCTTCCGCGGAGCCTCCCTCCCCGCTCAATTCGGACTGTGTATGCATCAAATTTCGTTTCCATCGGTGCGCGCAAGGAGAGAAAGAGAGGAGGAAAAAAAAAAAAAGGACTTGCCGCGGCTCGGGCGCGGTCGACGAGAGACAGATGGAAACGGAAATTGCGACCAAATAGAGCGTTCGTAGCAAGATCGGGGTGAGGGCGATCCGGGAGCCGCGCTTCGCGGCGCACGTATCGGAAATAGAAGAGAACCGAATCGTTTAATGCCGGCAGTCGCTGCGGCGGCAACCGCTCTTTCGCGGGGAGCTCGAGCTCGAAAATTTTAGCATGCGAAACTTTTTCAATAACATCCGTATAATCTCTCTGTCTCTCTCGGTCCCCCGTCATTTCGCGCTCTTTGCCTTTTTCTCGCGCTCCCAATGGGATCGTTCGGTACCCGCTCGATTCCCGCTTCGGGACCTCCTCACAGGTCCAACTTATCCGGGATAACGAAGACACCGAGCGCGGAATCGTCGCGATGGCGAACGCTGACGGATAGCGACGCGGTTGTTTCCACGCGTTACTCTTCCTCGTGGAATTACGGGTGTTATTTGCTTCCCGCTTTTCCCCTCCCGCCCTCGCCCGCGAATGATCAAGATTTCAATTTGGAAAATCCTTAAGCTTAATGAGACTTAATGCGTTCGTGGTTGATTGCGGGCGAAAGTCCTTAGCTTCCCGGGCTTGGAAACCGAAATGGAACACGTTCTCGCGACAACGTTTCTCGCGGGGGAGGGAGTAATTCGTATCGACACAAAGACGTATTACGCGGACGTACACGATTGCGGCAGACGTGACCTAACGCACTCCCTACGTTACTAGAAATCGTGGTAAAAAAAAAAAAGAGGGTGCCTACTGCGGCGGGATGAAACATGGAAAATTGGATAGAGAGGTCGGTTGAAAGAATGCGGTTTCTGTACGTGTTCCGAGGCTCTTTATGCAACAACGACGTTGAAATAAAAGGCAAATAAGCAGGGAGCGCGCAATAAGACGACGAAAAGTAGAGAATGACAAGAGAAATAGAACAGAAATTCAAGACGTCGAAATGTGCCTCGCAACAATTTTCGATGAGCGTTCGGCACCGCCGCTCTACATCTCCGTCTGTGTCACCGTCCGCGCGATCCGAAACGTCGGCGTTTAATTTTATGAGACGGGGACGTATTTTTGCCCTCTCTTTCATAATCGTAATTAATTTCTAAAGTTATAATCCGCGAGGATCTCCTTTTACTGTTTATTTGTAGAGGGGACTTTGTTTCTCCCGCTGGAAGTTTAATTTTCAAGTTTAATTTAAGTTTTAATACCAGAATATTCAATTCTTGCTATATAGTACACCGGAGGCGGCTTCGTAAAGAAACCCCCGCAGTCGGGAGAAATAACGCACGGTTACCTTCCTACGACGTGAAAAATATTCAACTATCGGCGGCGACGGAAATATATACACACATGAATACGGATATATATATCACGCAAGGGGAAGGGAGGGCGGATTATTAATTAACTTTCCACAATCTTATTTCATCCGTACAACGTATTTTCACGGGCAGCCGAGGGAATGGCGATTCTTGTCCATTTTCGGCACTTCCGGCCGGTGAAGTGCACCTCGAGCTCACCTTTGAGGAACAGGCATCGACGACGACGACGGTGATGACGCGGCACTCGTCGTTGATGAAATCACTTACAAACTGCCAGAGTCGCGGTTCACCGCCGCCGTCGTCGTCTACGACTTGTCGAGGAAGTCGGTTAAATCGTACAGCAGAAAAAGAAGAAAGAGAGATAAAGAGAAAGAGAGAAGACGGTGGGGCGCGACGAAATAAAAAGAGAGAAATAAGGGGAAAAAAAAAAAAAAGAATAAAGAGAGAGAGGAAGAAGAGCGAAGAAATAGACGCCTTGTGAATAGCAGGATGTGAACGAAACGAATGAGCTCTTGGGAGAGAAGGCCGGCCGCGCGAATGAGTGTGTAAGGAGCGTGGGACTGTGATTGTTCAGCCCGGGCGCCCTCCGTCTCGCCTCGCCTCGCCTCGCCCGCCTCGCTTTTTGCGGAAATGACGACGACGTGCGTCGTGCTAATAACATTGCCTTTCAGCGTGGCGGGCTTCGGGGATCCTTTTTCAGAAACTACGGGAAGACCTTTCGCCGTGTCTTTGGCCGCGTCGCGTCGCGCGCGGTGGCATTTCGCGATGTAACGCGGCGTAAAGAGACGATGTGTCTAGCGGTATTACGTTGCGCTGCAGCTATGAAAATTAGTACAGCGAGAGTTTGTCGAGGAACAGAGAGAAAATTAATATAACCTTCTCTAAATAGGAGGAAGGAAGAGAGAGAGAATTAATACGATGAATCGAGAAGCGCCCGCGAGAACGGGCGGGACAGACAGAAGAAGATATTTAAAAGAGGGCTAAAATATTAGATCGTCTCTCGGGCACTACGCGAACGGCGACACTTTTCAGCGATATATTAATCCGAATACTTCTTTTAGCGCGGGGAGGGAGAGGGGGGGTGTTTAACGGCATAAAAAGTAATTAAACGTTCAGTTAATAACGGGCCCGCGCGTGGTCCGAAAAATTATAAACGCAGCGACGCCGGTCCGAAGGGGCACGTGCGTTATTTAACTTTGATTCGAAATCGATACGTAACAATGATTAATAACTGCAACGTTACGCGGCAATAACTGGCTCATTGGAGTTATGGCGGTTACAACTTTTCGCGTCTTGTTTTATGTACATCTCCCGTGAAACGTGGCACATATATGTATTAAGTTTATAAATGGGAAATCGATGGACGAAATATATATCACGCTCGACGTATTCATTGTTAAAACGTATCTAATCAAACGGCGATTGTCGGGGCCAAAGAATACGATTTTGCAGGAGGAGAGGAGGAGAGTTCGTTCGCGCGCTGACAAATGTTAATTTAACCGAACGGGGAAGGGCCGCGATAAATTAGCGGCGCGAATCTGAATCTCTGCAGGCGATTTTGCAATTTCTCGCTCTTCCGCGCGCCGAGGGATGCAAAAATCCACGCGCGTCGCCGGGTATTGTGTAAGACGCTCAAGTATGGAAATGCGCGGCGACAATAAGGAACGTCGCCTTCGTCGATTGAAAATTCGCGTTCGGCTCCTTCGAATTTTCCACGACGCGCAGATCGATTCGCGGATGCGGCTGTCGACGCGACGTCGAGATAAAGGCGGTAAGGGAGACGTAAAGCGAAAATATTCTCGCATATTGATCACGAGCTTTATACGTCGGGCGGAATATCAAGCGCGATTTTGCATACCGATGAATATATCGAGTGCCGTAAGTGCGCCGGAATGTGCTACTCGTTAGCGCAGCAGCAGCCGTCGGCAGGCGCGGAACAAAAGTGCGATGCAGATCAACGCGGGCGTTAAGCTTCTCTTCATTGTTCAAGACCTCGGCGATAAATCATCCTTTTTTTCTCTCCCCTCCCTCCTTCCGGTAATGTTAACCGTAATTCACGTAAACTTACATGATAATAGAGCCATTTGAGCGGTCAATTAATCAAACGTTCCGACGTGTATTGCGAGATATGTCGTAGGTAAATAGTTTAATGATAACATTTCACTCATTTGTGTCAGAACTTGATTTTTTTTATTTTTTCTTTTCCATCCCTCACGACGGCGTAATCACTGTAATTCGCGTGTCCGTGCGTATGTTCCGATTCACACGTGACGCCGAGTGGCCCTTGTCACGTACCGGATACCTTTCCCTTCCCCGTCCGTTTCTTATTGCGAAACCGGGAGAACGAGATCCGTTCGGATGACTTATCGGGCGTGGCACTACCTCGCGATCTCGTTCAGCGTTTGACGTCAATGGCCGGCCGATACATTTTTAAGGAACGCCGGCCGTTCGATCTAGACAGCGCGGGAATGGCCTGATAATACATTCATGTCGAATCCATCGGATCGTGTTACACGGGACGGTATTGGCGATTCGGGCGCACGAAATATTAAAATCCCCGACGTTTTCTCTCGACTTCCTTCCTATTACGTCTGAGACGTATAGAACGTTTCATTTAGGTGCATATTTTACGCGGTCGAACGCATTGGAGTTTACATATGTCCAACATATTTGTTTATGGTCATTAAAGTGTGGACGAGATAACCCTTTTTTATTTTTTTTTATATTTTTTTTTGGTTTTATTAATTTTTTTTTTTTTTTCCTTTCTTTTCTTTAAGCACGTCGAATTTTTTTAAACCACTTTCGAACGTTTGTCGCGTTAGAAAATCTGTACGTACGGTCTAATCTGTAACAATATGCCGAAATTTAAAGTATCTTATTATAAACTTTACTGTGCTTTACATAATCCGAACTTAAAACTTGGGCCGATACGGTCGAACGGCAGTTTTAGCCGGGTATCAGCGTCAGCCCAGCCAACTAACTTCGAACGATCGATCATCGGAGTATCACGCCGCGAAATTTCCGAACAACTATGTCAGCCGCGAGAGCATAAGCTTATCATCGAAGAATGATCAACCTGCTGATTTTCTGCCCGGACTGCGGGATCGTTTCTGCGCACGTTTTATAGCTGGTACGGTCAGTGCGTCTCTAAAGCGCGAAAAGAAAGGAACGGCGTCCAAGAGGCGCACGTATCACACCGTCTAAGCATCGTCTTTTTTTTTTTTTTCCCTTCTTTTTTTCTTTTATCTCTCTTTCTCTTTCTGTCGTGAATAGAAGCGTTGGGTGAAATGGCCAGTCGGAACGAAGGGAAAAAGAGGAGAGAAACGAGGACACCGACGATGACGCGTCGTAAGCTGAGCATGAAATCATTTATCTCCGGGATAAGCGCCGACGACACTCTTTCTTCCTTCTTACATGGATTTAAAGTTTTTTCGTTTTCTTTCTCTCTCTCGCTCCCGTTTCCAACCCAGCTAGCCGCGCGGCCGCGCGACCGCGCGGCGCATTTCGCCGTCATTTCACCCGGGTGTCGGGAAAACGTTGCGGGTCGTAACTTATCTCGGTTACGGTACTCCACTCGGAAATTTCCGCGTCAAACTCCCCGCGTCGTTGTCGCACGATCGTCGGACGGATGAGAAACCGACCGCGACGGTACGCGTTAATTCTGAATAATGGGACACCGTCTGGGAATCCTGCGCCTTACGACGAAGAGACGCCGGGCTCGATCCGTTACACGCGCGATGTCCTCTTTCGCGACAGTCGATGCAGGGACACTCTCGAGACGCGAAAAAGTTCTCAAGTGGTCTTCCCGGTAAAAGTCACCCTTACATTTGCGCGCCCGCGTCTCCCTACAAAACTGTCACGAAGTATAATATTCCCAAGCGCTCACCTTTTTATTATACCGGCCGGCATATTTTTCGGATTTCGAATCCAGACGTTTCGGCGAAAGGATTTTCCCTCGGGCCACGACGGACGAAGCGAGACAGTGATGTACGTGTATATCTCCGTTAATAAAGTTCGCGAATGAAACATATTTGATGCACCGCGAATTTTAAGTAAATAATTCGTTGGCGCAAGTTTGTTTGAGTTTAGAACTTCTGATTGCTTCTAGTCTAAGAAGCAATCTTTGCTATGCTTTCTCTGTAACTCACACGTTTTCAATTTTAATAAGATTTACTTTCAAATTAGATTTAAAGCATGTGTGTAAGTGTGGCGCGAGAGATAAAATGACTGCTGACAGATTTCATCAGATTTCCACCGCATAATGTGGCGATAATAACAACTTTCGTTTTTGGATATTAATTTCAGAGCCACTTGACAAGTCCATGAATTAAAACTATGAAAAAAATTTAAGTTTATCTTAATCTTCGCGGAATGAAATTGACTTCAATGCAGATAAGGTTTTTTTTTTCCCTTTTTTTCTGCGATATTCTATTTACATCGCGTTCTTTCTACGTCTAATAAACATTCGTCGCAAGTACACGCGCCGAGGAATTTCTTTTCAAGTATTTTTCAAGTATCTCGACAATGGCGAGGTTACAGAGACGGCATCGTTTTATACTTGCTATTTAATTTTTGACATGAAACATTCTGTTAAGATAGAATTGACCAAAGAGGATAAAATATTTTAAAGAATTTTCGTTCACAACTGGCTGGCGGAAATTTTGCTCTAGAAGTCAATTCCTCGTTTTTCTCACACTGGAATTTTGGAAATAGAACGTTGAAAAGAATGCGCGAGAGGGAAGTTAAATTGGCCGCAACCACATCTGACTTTGTATAAAAGACGACGTAAGATTACGTTTAAAAAAGACTCGCTATGCAAATAATCTGTTCTTTTTTTTTCAACGTGAAACAAATAACCGCTGTCACCTTTTCTCAAAGCGGGAAAAAAAAGAGAGAGAGAGAGAGAGAGAGAGAACTGGCCGAAAAATCGGCCTCTAGTTCACAACATGGGTTTCCTCCTTGAAAAATACGTGCAAGACACGTATTATTCAAATTTCCGCGTCGAGAGCACATAACGTTACCTTACAAAGCCCGGCATACACAGACGGGGCGTTTTTATTTGATTTGAAGCGTTGAATATCAAAGGCGAGATGCGAACGGAGTACACGTACGGAACAACTTGCACATAAGTGCGAATAATAATTTGAAAGAAACAACAGAAGAGATATTTGCGGGAGATGTGCCAGAAATATAAAGCGCTTTTTTTTTATCGGTCATAAATGCCGGCTTGAATGTCGAAAAAGAAAAGTGCTGACGCACCATGGAACAACAGAATAATTTGTCTTTTGATATTTATTTTTAAGAGATAAAATTTCGCAAGGAAAGATGTGTCTGCCGTTCAATTTATTTCGTTTGCGAATCGCGTTTCGGCGCAAATCTAATATTAACGGGGTTTAAATAAAAATACACAGCAATTTATATTGTTCTGCCTTTTTTCCCTTCTCTTTTTCTTTTTTTCTTCCTCGACCTTTTTTCTTTTTTTTTTTTTATCTCTTTTACAAATTTTAGATCCGTCAAAATTAGTTTTACCTTATGTACTAAAGTTACGTGTCTCACAAGAGATACGAATGAAAGAGCTTTTCTGGAAACTTGATGATATTTCCTGCACATAACCGCAAATTTCTTCTCGGAATTCCAGACAGAGGGGGAGAGGGAGGGAAATAAAAAAGGAAAAATCAGGTCGTGGGTCATAAAAATGCCCTTGGCGTTTCTCACTTGATGGAGACCGAAACAATGGGGCCAGGCTCTACGTAGCACGTCATTAGTCGCCACCTCTCGCTATTTATATGATAATACAATTTTACGACACTGCTCTAGCTCGCAAATAATGCTTCCGCCGTCTTCGAATAATCTTTGCGACTTTTCTATCGCCGATCGTGAGTGCCGAGGTGCAAGATGGTGGGCGGTTATCGATGACAAAGAGGCATTTGCGAACGTAAAAGACTCGGGCGCGCCGTAATGACATTTATCGCGCGATTGCCCGTTAGTTGCGAAAAGCATCGGGGTACGCCGGGAAACGCGCTTGTGACATTCCGACGGTTCAGATCATCGCCGATGATATGGAAAATTCAACGCGCGGAACGTACGGGTCAATCGCAAAAATAATATATTCATGGACATCGTAATGTTATTAAATTAAGCGAGCATGCCAGATACGAATCCCCGACCCGATGAATCCGAAGTAAATTATGATATTCATAAATTTACGGGGCGAAAATACTCGCACGCGAGCGGCGGCACCGAGCCCCCGACTCATCGAGCTGATGCTATCGAGCCTCTAATCGCCAGTATAATATCATAGCTGGTTGGTTAGACTAAGCCAGGATGAATCAGGTCACAGCGTAGATACGGTTGACTTTAACGGTTTAACTCGCTGCAGTCGATTATAGACAATCTACACGTAATTACAAATACGATTTAACAATTGCTCGAAATACATCGGCATTATTAACATCCGGTCCGCATCGTCGGATCTTCGTTTTGTCTTTCGCGGACGATTTTAAACTCCAGCTATTATCAATAATTGTATATTATTTTGCAGAATTATTTTCCGCGCGAGCAATTGCGACAACGCCGACGTCTCGTACCAGATATGCGCTCGTTGGATTACGTATCCGCGTTGAGAAAATATCGATAAAGCTTTGTCGTCGGCAAAATGTTTAGACGTTGAACCCGGCTCGGTTTAACTTATCAATTATCGAGTATTCAAGAAAATATTCGTAGCGCGAAAAGCTACG
Source organism: Cardiocondyla obscurior (assembly GCF_019399895.1). NCBI lineage: Eukaryota > Metazoa > Arthropoda > Insecta > Hymenoptera > Formicidae > Cardiocondyla > Cardiocondyla obscurior. Next base: position 371,700 of record NC_091882.1, read on the forward strand.
GAAAAATCTACGTATTGACATATGTAATGTATTTTTCTCGCGACGTTGCATGTATAATTCCGGCTGCGCGTATCCGAGCGGAAATTGAAATCCATCAAACGCTCTGAATACTTCACCTATTTCGCTTTAGTGCCCGAACATTCGCGTATGAGCAAGTCAATCTTTCGTTTTGACGTACTTTCAATATTTGCGCGTGATATATCTTTGATATGATCCTCGCTAATTGAGAGCTCTTGCTAATCAAATAAAAAAGCGTTACGCCTTTAATAAAAATGTCCAAGTGCCGGTGCTGCCGAATAATAATAAAAAGATTAGAAGAACGGGAAATCGAAATCCGCTGGATCAAACGATTCGATGGGGGAAAAAAAAAATCTTTTTCATCAAACTTGAAGGGAACATTAATTTTTCAGGGGAGTAAAGGTGATTTATAAATTCCGTTCTTTATTTAATTTCCATCAGGGAAAAAATTAACGAATTCTCCTCAATTAAATCCTTTTTTTTTCCCTTCCTCCCCTCCTCGCTGATTTTTTTTTTTAAGCGATAATTCCAATTGCAGACAAAAGCCACATTGAGCTCGCATTATTTTAGCGCCTATAACTATGCTATCGATTACGCTTGCGAAATACACGCGCGCATGCACTCGTACAGCAGCGGCGGTCGTGAACCCCTTCAAATAATCCGCAATTCGACCGGGCTCACGTAGTGCCCGAGCGTTAATTAGCCCCGGCGTGTTTTCGTCGACCGGATCTCGCCCTTGGATCTCCACCATCCGTCTCGTCCAGCGCCGCCGGGCCGTCGGGAATTCCGGTTTCTGAGGAAACCACTGGAAGCATTCGCGCCCTGGCTTCGAAATTCGCTACCGTGCACGCTACGCGAATACAAACCGGGGGCGGCCGCGGGAGGGGTGGCGAACGGGGCTCTCCATCGGCCCTCCACGTACGCTTTGGATCCCCCTCGTCGACAACCTTCCCAACCCCACACGTCCGTCCTCACCAGCCATTCATCAGCGGCGCGAGCACGGCGTTTGAGACGCTATTACGTCCGCCCAACCCACGGCAGTTTCGGCTGCCGTTGATCTCCCGTCTTCTCGATGGTGTACGTATTCACGAGACACGCGCAACGCGCACGTACAATCCACGTGCCTGCCAATACACGCGCGTACTAACTACGCCAGATCGTCTATGCAACTGTCGCTTAAGGGCGCGCGTGTGAATGCCGACGCGGAAACGTTAGATGATGAACTTAATCAGGCCAGCTCCTCAATGTCTCATTTCCGTCCCGCGCGTCATCGGGATCATTTAGTGCGATAAAGATTACGCCGAGAATCCGAAAGTTTGAATCTCTCTGAACGCCCTCGTGAATTCCGCGAGCGGAAAATTAAAGAGAAAAAGGACTGTCGCGACAAGTGGATTTATTTTCAGTCCGCGAATGTACTTGTCGAATAAGAATACTCGACGTCGAGAAGTTTTAATGTTAGTAGCTTGGCTCTTACTTTTTTTATTTTTATTTAATTATTATTATTTTATTTTATTTTATTTTATTTTAATTTTTTATTGAAATATTGATAAAGAATTTCAGGGATTTCAGTTTAGGTATCTGCGCCTTGTGTTAATTCCAATTGTCTAAAGAGAAAGTAATTAATTAATTTTAGATACTGAATTCTTTTTTTTAACTCCTCGTAAGCTTTCTCAGTCGAGAGAGATCTTCGACGGCAAAGGGGGCAAAGGCGTGTGCCACTGTCATTTACTTGTTCTCCACGACGGAGCGCGACGCGACGAGAGAAAGATAATAAAGGTAGTCGGGAGGAAGAGGACCCCGGGTATTACGAACGCGTCCGACAAAGCGCATCATATACAAGACACCGGAGTCAAAGGTCACGGCTTCTTTACCATTATTGTCTCCAGATCCTCTCTCTCCGTCTCTTTCCAGTTTGCCTCCCCTTTTCCGTCGGTCCTTTTCTCGAATGCCTTAGGTGCCAGGCCTCCTCCTCGATTCAACCCGACTCGGGGCTACGTACACGCGCGGGGATAACAAAAGGAGAGCCGGCACGAAGACGCGAGAGAAGGAGACAAATGACGAGAGGGAGTTGTTCTCTCGACAGAAGCCACGTCACTTCCTCTGAAACCTCGTGGACGTGGTTTATCCTGTCCTTGCTGAGTGAGTCACTCTCGGATATCCCTTCCCCCCTTGCCTCTCTTTTGCCCCGGTTTGCCTCCTTCAAGTTTCTCGCGGACTCTCTTTGAACCCGTCCCGCGACAGGGTGCCCCCGCTTCACCTGCGCTTCACCTTGCCCACCCGTCTTTCAACCTGTTCTCCCGGCGTCGCGTGCTCTCGTCTCTTTTCCCTCTTGCCCCTTTCTCTCTCACTCTCTCTCTCTCTTTCTCTTTCCTACCGGCGCTATGTCGAATACGCGAATAAATCATGCACAAACGTTCCCGAGGTCTGGACACGCTCGCCGATAAATTATTCCGTCGGTGCGGTGGATCCTCCGTCTCTTTTTCGCGCAGCTCCTCGCGCTCTTTTTCACTTGGTTCGTCTTCCTCGCGCTTTCATCCATCCGCCCAGCCAGCCGGCGTGGTTCCGGCGTGAAATTTATATTGCAAATTTATTCATTCATTTATTGCGAGCGTTTGTTTACTCCTGTCCCGTCGGGCCGAATAACGGCCGCGGAACGAGAGACGTTCCATACACTACCGACCGTTTCGGTAGTTACGGTGACGTTTGATACGATTGACCTCGTTTTATCGCCGATTCCTAATTGCCGTGGAAGATATTGCGATTTTCTTTTATTTGCATACAGTATTCATTATTGAACAATCTGCGATGGCATGCACGCATATCGATATTATAATAATTAGCAGCAATTATCCCAATTTTCCTTGTAATTCCGTTAATAAATAATAAATTTAATATTTTCGTGAAAAAGAGAAGGTTTATAAAAAAAGAGAAAAAAAAAAATGTTACTTTATCCTACAGCGTTTTGTGAAATTCGCTTGTCTCCCAATTTTTTAATTTCTAATTACAATGCGTTTTCCTTATTCTGAATTAGCGTAATAAAATTTTATGTTTAAACTTTTACATAAAATTAATTACAAACGTCCCGTTGAGATTAAACCACTTTTTCCCTTATTTTTTATCAATAACAAAGTAGACCTTTAAAAATATTCATTCGGTTAACTATTTCATTTAATATGTTTAACGTACGTGTGTACGTTGCGAAACTTTTAATAGAATAAAATTATCATATCATGCATACATCATACTCATCAAGAGTTTATTTACCGAGAGAACTGAAAAGACTTTCAGCCGCTCTATCGCGAGTGACGCCGTGAGTTCACACAAAAATAACGACGCCGCTCCGAAATTATCTAATTAAATTATGCGGACGATCGTGAGAGATACGCGGGAGCTACTTCCAAGCTTTCTTGTAACGCGTTTCATATATTCCGTCCTCGCGCTCCCCGTCCCACCTTAATTTACCCGCGTTTCACGACCTGTCTTTCCGCGTCGTTCGCGATAAATTGCATCGATGCGAGCGTGCATGACGCATCGCATAATTGCGAAATGTATAATTTTGCAAAAACGTCGCGTTTCTCGCGCCCGTACGCCGCCGAGCCCGCGGCCCCGCGCAGAAAAAGCTCCGTATCGTATATCGAATTTTCCGGGTACGCATAATTGCTGACTAATTAATAAATCTCTGCCTCGTGTGTAAAGTTCGCCATGAAGCGAGTCTCGCCTCGTCGGGCGGATAAAAATCGAGCAAGTCATCGTGTTTGCGAGCAATGGGATGACGAGCCATTTTTATGGGCTTGCAAAGAAATTGCGAAATCTGTCTTTATCGCTAACCGTAAGGTATACTCTTCTCCTCTCTTTCCGCAGTTTCAGTTTCTAAATCACGGGGATGAATCACGTCCCTCTTTCCCGGATCGGAGTAACGAGTTTAATCACGCGAATTGAATTTGTTTGCGGAAAATTAATGAAACATAAAGCTCTCACCTACGTTACCGCGAGCTTCTTAACAATCAGAGCCGCGTCCGATTGTAAGAGCGCTCGTTAGTGCCTTCCGCCGAGCGAGACCCGCGTGCGACACAGTTCGACACATTGCACGGCGGAGTTAGCGGAGCACGAATTCCTAATTATCGCCGGGTCCCGCATAGATATTCGCGGTACGATAAGGAGACGAGCGACGACTTATAAGCGACGGGATAATATACGGAGAGTTCAGGGGCTCCGCGGGCCCGTGGGAGAGTCCCACACGGGGCATGCACCGGAACACGCATCTTTTACTGTGCTGCGCCATCGCCACCTTTCCGAGTTTCCACCTTCCTCGCCGACTCGGCTTCTCCCCTAACGTGCGATCCCTATCCTTGTCTCTGAATACTTAAGGGGACTGCCGAGTCGAGGAGCGGAAGTGGTCGCGCCTTCAAAAGGAATCACCAAATGAGCTTCGTCGTCGTCGCACCTGTTAAAAGCCCTGCGAGTAATCCGGTGCCACCCGGTCGAAATACGACTGCCACGCCGTCAGCGTAGAGTCACGTTAAAGCCCGTAATGTGGCAGCGTCGACAAAAATTAATAGTCGAGTCGTGATTTTTGGGATAATAATTCGCGATTCGCGTCAGCCGTAAACTGGGCACAGGAAGAACGACGCTGGTAACTTTTTGATAGATTCCACGCGTAAAAAGTGACGGGGTTGCAAAAATTCATTTGCGAAAAATGTGATTATAACACCTAAATTCAAGATAAAATATTTACTTTTCTATATTCTATTTCTTTTAATAAGTCAGACTTACAAGAGTAAACTGTTTTGGACATTTTTGTACTTGTGCGACGTAATATTTTTTTTTTCTTTTCTTTTTTTTTCTTTTTATCTTTTTGAGATGTTCTTACCTTTTCTCAGTATCTGTGATTACACGACGGGATCTTGGAAAAAAATGTGATTGCGGTTTTGAGAAAATGCAGGCCCCTCACACGCGATTATTGTTGTTTAACAAGGTCGCTCACAATGATCCGACTTCCGCTCACGTTTTCCCCGGGCTTTGATCGAGCCCTCGGCGCTGCGCGCTCGACTTTCCCGTATGATTGTGCGAGTTAATGTTTCAAGTGGGGCAGGTCGCGAAGCACGCCGCTATGTAATCTTCGCGACGAGGACGCGGTAATGGACTCTTGTCAATTTTCGACGTGCCATTTGCTGTTCGCGAACGGACGCTACGTCCTGACTTTTCCGCGCATCTAAATTGCAGCGCGCGATTTTCACCGAACCCCCCTTTTCTCTCATTCATCGTCCCCAGGAGAGGCCAAGGTCCGAGACGATGTATCGCACGCTTCTCTCCACTTTCTACCACCGCCTTCCTCTAGTCATGTCTTTTTTTTTTTTCTCTCTCTCTCTCTCTATCTCTCTTCTCCACCCGCTCATACACGCAACACACATGTATCACCACTTTAGAATTTTCTCACGCTCCGCCGGTATAAATATTTACAGCCCCGTAGACGGACTCTACCGCGCTAGGGTGTCGTCTTCAGGGCGAAGGACGAGAGCGGCAAACGCGGACCTGTGCCGGAGTATCAAATGTACTGTGTGTTACACGTGTGCGCGGCACATACACACACACGCGCGCGCGCGCTTGTTACGACGCAGACGGTGCGCTGCACTTGTTTCACGCCCGGTGGTTCGCCATGCTATCGCCCGGTGCATGCCCTCGAATCCCGATCACCGTCGACTACGATCGACCCTTACCCGTAAAGGGCCAAAATACTCTCTCGAATGGGGAAGAGAAAAGGTCTCAATACTCTCGTTGCGCTGAGTGCACTGGTCGACTGACCTCCGGATGTCTTTTGTAAAAATAGAATCGCGAGGCTGCGTCGTTTCGCGTTTAAATAAGACTTTTATATCACGCGATTTGAACGTAAAGTAATCGAAGTAAATTTAATGCGCCGGAAGTTACGAGCTTGAAATAAAAATGACAATGTCGAAACGAGCGAGCTTATATATAGCGTTACAGAGTTATTAATTTTTTTTAAATTTATTATTATCAAAATTTTTGAAATTAATTTTGACGACGTTCTATCTTGTAATATCTAATTAATTAATTAAATTTTTTTTTTATTATGGAAATTAAAAAAGGTCATAAATAATTTTGAATTAATTCTACATATACGTACAGAGAAAAATTAATTTCTTTTTTTTTTACATATGTAACATAAACGATGTGTTAATTAACGAGGGTCGGAAGCAAATTATTATTCATTTAGACTTAATACTAATGCAAAAGTTTTGTGTGTGCAGCATGAAGCTTTTACGTATAATATTTCAAATAAATCATTATAACTTTAGTACAACGCGAGTTATACCTGTATTGTCCTCTTACTCAAACGAATGCAAATATTTACGAATTAATTGATCGAACGATTTTTTTAATGGGACTTATGACATCCGACGTATTGGATGTCAATTTCAGAGTGACGACAAAAACAAATGTATCTATGCTTCATCTGTGAAACTAATTGAATTGTATCAAACCGGGAGAGAAAGACTTAATTAAATATTTATATTAAATATATTATTAAACGATCGCGGGCGATCTGCAGCGGCGAAAGATTATACGCAATTTACGTGATGGATTGCAATTTATACAATTTATTCTCTCATTTAAAATCCCTTTTTCGCAATTTTAACGTAGATCGAGCCGGGCAGCCGAAATTCCTATCGTCGATTTTTCTCTTACTTCCGTCTTCCTACGTTTCCACTCGCCGTATGATTCTTAGCGATGGACACGGTCGCAGAGTTTGCGCTGATCACGGCACGACAGGTTCGTTAGATAGACGCGAATCAGGTCGACACGTAGGCACGCCCGTAAACCTGCGACGCCGAGCCACCGTTGATTTACTGGGCCGGCGGATTAAGCCAAATTGTAACGCGCGTCACCGAACGTGGAAACCCTGCCTGCCGGTTCTGATACTTGATGCAGACGCACGACAAATGAACGGCTCCGACTGTTCTAACTGTACCCGGGGTTTACGTGCACCGGAATAGCACAGTCCATCATTCCCGGAAGCTATTTGCCCGTTGAAACATTATACGTTTAATCCTTTTTCATCAAATCACGCACGAAACGTATACGGTCCCCGTGACAAAATTACTTGATATTTTCACCCAAGTATCGACGAGCGCTTCAAGACAGCGGCGCTGTATAATTAATTTTACGGCTTAATTGATACCCGACGATTGCAACGGTTTCGTTGTTATCCGTTTCAACATAGTTTCAAAACGACCGAAATTGATATAAAAAGCTTTGAGTCAACGGCAACGAAAAGGTGATTAAATTATAATGTAATTCGAATATACGTTCTATGAAAAGCCTCCGAGTATGCTTTTATTCACGAAACTAATTTTCATTCTCCGAAATATTTGGAAGCCGTGATGTTATAATAAGGTGATTTTACACGTAAACGAGTTAAAAATATTAAAAAAAAAATAAAAAAAAAAAGAAAGAGAGATTAAGTGTTTATCGTGTCAATAATAAAAAAATTGATATTAAAGGAGAAAAAAAATTTTGTTTTCATAATCGCAGATTGTTAAATGGCGTTTAGCATTAATAAAGCAGTCTTTGTCTTGCACTCGCATTACAAACGGAATCAAGCAATACCTTGACGTTGTCAAAAAGGAAAGAAAAAAAAGAAGAAAAAAAAACCCGAATATTAACAAGTTAACTGTTACGCAATGTGCTGGCTCCTGCATTGTTTATTTGTATTTGTTACGTTTAATTCACTTGTCATCGTCCATATTTGTCGTTTTCGAGCTAACGATGTAAATACATATGTATGAATTATACAATTGGAGTGACGGTTATCGACAAATGTTTTGCGTGCCCATTTGTAACGACGTAACTTTACAAATGTGATTTAGCAATATACTTCTTTTTTTTTATTTTCGCATACTGAATATCTCCATTTGCGTTGATAAAGTTAACTTTTCGGTTCCGCGCCACGAGCACGGTCCGCGTCGAAAATATATATCCGCAACAAAATGGCATTTAAACGAAAATGCATATTCACCTATGCGTATTCCCCCTACGCGTTTCCTCCCAATTTCATTTCGCGTGTTTATACACGGACACGCGCGTTACGGCCCCGGCCCTTTATATCGCTCGCAACAAACGAATAAACCAGCATTTTTTGCAGTAATTACTACTTGGGTTTTCGTTGAATAACATTAAGCGACGTGAACGTTGAAATCGTAAAAACGTACGGATATTAAGGGACCTTTGAAGAGCGACGAAGTAGGCTCGCAAAATCCTCTAAAACTATATTATCATCCCCGGGTCGGCATCGCGAAATGCAAATCAATTTTATTTAATGCGAGCGCTATTAGGTAATACGAGGATCATTCCGTCCTTTCGATGCGACACATTAATTACGCAATCGGCGAATTCATTAATTAATGGTACCAGTAATATCTGTAATATTACTTATTCACGTTTGCCCTTTATTGCACAAACTAATAATCATATAGAAAAGCTGAATTATTTAATAACGCATTATAAATTGATATGAAGCGTTTCTTTCTGTATTGTAGATATACATTTGATGCATCGCGCGCGGTACTATGAGCTATAATTTCTCAAATTTCACAGGGAGGAGAGCGGAACATCAAAGAGTTAAACTAAATATTCCTTTCTCGCAATTTTCATGATTTTTTGATAAATAAAAATTGAAAAATTAAAGGGACGGGCGAACGCGAAAGCTCGCATCGTATATGGACACGTACCTATATAAAAATCTTTATCGTTATTAATCGGAAATTTTTTGCGCGGAGAGAGAACGTCGAGGAGAAATAGGTACGTATCGATAGCGTTCCACGGCGGAAATGGATACCGTTGTCGGATATCCATAAGACGCTTTGTGCGGCTCCGACGAGACTCTAGCCCGACGCGCGCGTTCTACTTTTCGCCGTGAGATTAATATTTCAAGTGAGAAGTAGTAGCGCCGTCGCCACGATAGTCGCTATTCGCGGAATATAGACTAACGACCTCCTCCTTCCTCGGCTCGGGCTCTTAACGTTATATCGAGGGTAACGATCGTTCCTCTCGCAAAATGCGCCTGCCGACCAATGCGCCGGGAACCCGCTCGATGAATATTCTCTCGCCACCCTGCAATCCCTCATCCCCTAAGACGCTCGACGAGTTTAACCTACGGCCTGTACACATGTCCGCGCGGACCGCCGCAGGAATACTCGGGATTCATCGCGGGGTGACGCCGGGAATTCCACGCGCTCGCAATGCGGTGACCCGTATTCGCGGCAGGTATTGTTTACGCAATACGCGGCGACGAAGCAGTAAGAGTGAATTGTTCCGATGCCGTTTGCAGTTTTCACGTTACTCGTGAAAAATTCACTATTTATTTGTGGCTTTAACGCCGCGACTCGCGAGGCACCGCTGCTATTTGGGAAGAGCGCGCATAAATGCTGCACACGTTTCCGTTATTTCGACGCTATCGGCACGTTCTTATATCTTCGAAATGCATTTCTCTTGTACAATCGTGACATTTATAGCTTTATAAGCTGTCGAGACTTGAGCCGGGAGCTGCAGCTGCGAGCGCAAACAAAAGTTTCGCATATCCCTCGATCTAATCTTCGTACCAAGTCCCTCACGGTAATTCCAAGATTGATTTCAAAGATACAATTTTGGAATTTAATACTCGAATGTCGAAAGCGAGAATCATATATTTCAAGGATTCGAGTGCTGTTTATATCAAACGGAAGAAGTTAATATTTGCAATTTAATTAAGAAAATAATTTTTTTTTTACAATTTAATTCGTGCAAAAAAAAATTTTTTTTTTCAAATTCTTTACAATGGCACTGTGTCTTGTCGTTACCTACTATGGGAAGCACTATTCTTCTCCGAGTTATTCGTAGCAGCGACCGGGCCGAGCTTAATCATGCGCGATTACCCACAATCTTCCCTGCATGCCCTTATTTGCATCGCTAATCGCGAGTTTTTAAGTACATTTTTCTCGGAGGAACACGCGGGCGTCCACGAATCTGTAATAAATCCCCACTTTGCTCCGCAAAAATCTACTGAAATTGCGCGGCTCTTTTCTACCTGGGCGCCCGGGTACATCATCCGCGGAAACTTCAGCGCGTCCCGACGACGATTTCGATGCGGAGTCACGATTTGATATCACAAACGCATTACGTACGTGACGTTCGTCGGCTTGGATATCGATGGTGCCATCAAAGGGATTCCCTAATACTGCTGGGGATCGGGCCCGTGCGCTTTTCAGAGCGCGCACTCGCGCGACTTGACGATGGCGAATCGATACCCGTTAAACGACGGAACTCGACACGGCAACCCCACGCGCGTTCCGTTTGCATCCCTTGCGCGTCAGTCTGCCCCTTTACACCCTTTCGCCCGAGAAAAAAAAAAAAAAAAAAAAAAAATTGTTTTCGCAATCGAGTTCGATCGGGACCCCAGTTAGATCGGCCGGGCCGGTTGAGCGATGCGGCTGGAGTCGCACAAAAAGCACGCCGGGATGAAAGTAGTATTGTCGTGTTACAATCGAAATCGAATATTTGAAAAATACCAGCGACGCGCGCGTTTGTAATTGCGTACATGCTCGCCGACCGACCGCGAGTAATTTGAAAATGTTGACGCGAATATGTGGCCAACTATAGCGCGACGCGGCGCATGTAGGCCGATGACATAATTTGGCGATTTAGTATTGATCCACGTGAGTCTTTAAACAGCGGCGCGGACAACGTGGACGGGAAAGGAAGACCCTAATTAAACGAGAAAATACTTGGATTAATTAATTCGTCGCCTCTAATAAATGTCATCTAATTAGGATATCACTTGCGGACTGAATACAAATCCGATAGGTCACGTCTTTATATTCGCGCGTGTGAATAGGCACTCCGATATTTATAACAGAAAGCTGAGCCACCTATAATGTATTTGCCGTATTGTAATATATTTATGATAGCGCGATATTTACGACCGCTCTTCGCAACCTCCGTGATTTTGGCTTTCTATGAAAACGAGCCGCGGTGTATAATTTTTTTGTTTTTGCGACAGTTTCCTCGCTTTGTACGATGCATGTAAATTCAACAAAGAGAGAGAAATTGGAGTTATTTTTCGGTGGCTCGGAAAGAATTAATTGCTATGTTTCATGCCGAAAGAACGGTTATTCGCTATGTTTTATGTAAAAAAAGTTGTTTTTTATCTTTGTAATCCAATTACAATTAATTTATTTTTCCTATTAAAAAATTTAGAGATAATTTGTTAAACGCGTAATGAATTTATTACACGTCAAAAATATTCACAAGACGCTTTAAATAATAATCGTGCAATATGTTTTCTAAAGAACAATAATATTTGCGCTCGCTATAAAAATATTAGATTGCCCGGATAAATAAAAAAAGAGACATTCACATACGCCATTAATCGAGAAACTCGTTGTGACCGACGGGAAAACTACTATTTCCGGGAAGAGATTTTCCACGAGCGAAGAAGTGTTCAAGTCACGATGGGTCGAAGGAGAAGAGACATATCTCCAGCTCTTTTGCAAAGAAAATGGATGATCGCGATGCGAATAGATATCGAGGCGATCAAATCCGGGACACCGTCGACGCGTTCATCAATAAGATCGGAATCGCAGGGCTCCGTGTGCCCGATCCACGTGCGTATTTCGCTGCGTGGCGGCATTTTGCCGTCATAGTCATTTGTCCGTCACGCCAATCGAACGGACGGACGGCGACCGTCGACATAAAACCGGAAGCGAATTATGTACTCCGATATAAATCAGCCGGACACACCCCATTCGCGTCGCGGACAGGTTATTATCGACGGTGCCATTTTAACTCTTCCCCTCGTTCACCCTCTCCGCCCTCCTTCCCCCTGTGTACGACCGACCCACTTTTTTCACGTACGATGTAGTTTATGGATGCCCGCGGAACTAGTCAAAAATCCCAGGGCATAAGGGCGTGCAGGGATTAAACGTGCACACATGCACACGCGTGTTTTTTTGTTTGTTTTTTTTTTTTCTTTTTTTTTTCACACATCAAGAGTTATGAACAGACCAGTATTAATCGCGACAATATTCACTCGTCGAGTATTGATGGTCGAGTTGTGCTGAAATATCTTATACATATGGATTGATATTAAAATGGCGATTATAATTTTTTTTTGCTCTGTTATCTGTACCCTGCAGTTACGCGATTGTAAAGTTCTGGTTCGTTGTTTTTTTTTTTTTTGTCGTATACTTGTAACGAGAATGACGAGTAATTATCTCGTGAGGGTCATAAAATGAATAATTAGATCTTTTTTTTTTCTCACGGCCTCATAAAAATTAACTTTTATATTGGACGAAATTGATTAATCGCGACAAAAAAAAATTATATAAAATAAAATTTAAAAAAAAAAAAAAAATTGCGTAAAATTTTAGTTTAAATTTTCACATTATCTTTCGTAAACTCTTGCTTCCGGTAAATGCTAATACCATTTCCGCGAGTCATTATCATGCAAATGCCCGTTTCGCGGGCTTCGGGAACATACTTCACTCTCCACGCATTATATTCCATATTGGCTATTCGCGATGGAGTCCTAAATTAATAAAAAGCAAAGCGGTCAATCAAGATAATTACACGAGTATAATGAGCTTAAAACCTTGTTACAAGAGCTAACGATATATTTATTTAACGTGCTGAATAACGATATCGAAAAATACAAATTCACGTATTTACGTAAGAATTATACGATCGCATACGTTACTGTTATTATAATTATTTAATACACAACAAAGATAATTATATATAATTATTAGGATACTCTAAATTCACTCCGTGCTGTAATTTATTTAATTATTTGACCCGATCTTTGAGATTAGTACGCACGTGTACGTATGTAAATTTCCCAAAGTAATCCCGGCGTTTCCTCTTTAATCCCGAAACTAGCCTGTGCCCAGGGCGAGCGAGGAAAAATAAAATGCGAAAGCGGTTTATTATCGGACGGAAGCTAACCTATTCAACGTCGATGGACCTTCCTGCGAGCCCTGATCCTTACGCCAATATTGATTCGATTAACCTTTCTTAACCTCGAGAGTACGGACCAAGGGGTTTGTCTGTCACTGACAGCTAGTGGGTGTATCTCGAGGTGTGTTGACACTCGATAAGTAAGTCCCAGATGAGAGGATCGTAAAGGACGAAATGTTACTGCGTTACCTACCATATCGCGATGTCGAACGAACCGTTGGGATCACGTCAAATCATTCGCCGACATTAATTCTTGTCGTTATTTTTCCATTTATCATCACGTATATTAAAATACGTGATGATAAATGGAAAAATAACGACATATTTTATATTTTTTTATATTTTTTTATTTATTTATTTTTTTTTTAATTTTTAGGTAAATTAGTCGTATTAACATTATGCATTATTATTTATAAATGTCACCGGATTTCAGATCGCTAGATAAACAAGTGTATACAAACGATTGTTAATCCAGCTGACGAATGGAGGCAGAAATTTATTTTGCGCCGGCGGTTTCAACTTGGAAGAATATCCACAAATATCTGTTAACTCATGCATACCGCGTATTTGTTCTTTCCAATAAAAAGATTTTGCAAACATGGGAAAAAGTCCCTCGACAAATTTACCATAACCATTATATTTGCAGTGACAGGCAAAATTCGCAAAACGTCGCGTCGCCGCTGTTTTCCACTTTTTTTTTTTTTTTTCTGTCCCCCAACTGAATTCAGCGCGAAACGCTGATCTTCCGTGCGATATTAATTTAATAATAGAACTCATAAAGACATTTAACTTTTAAATGCCGCGCCTCAATTTGCATATTTCCAGGTTTACACGGGAAATAACGCTTTAAGTATAATGGATACAACAAACACGACTGGGTGAGCGTCGTTCGTCGAGTCGTAGTTGTAATCTCTGATAACTGCAATACCCGTCCCGTCTAATCCGCCGCGAAAAAAAGTCCGCGAATGAGATACATGGTGTACCAATTAACTTGATCCTGCGACGTCACGTCGGTGTGGTTTGGTGTTATCCGGCGGCGCAACATCCCGATCGCCGGCCAATAGTAATCGCTCAACGGTGGTCATACCGGTTACGCGAGATTAGGACTTTTTCATCATCGACGCGGAACGTCGTACACGACTTACACCGTTATTAGCATGCACACGCTTCGCCTAACGGTCCGCAAATGGACGCCGCGATCGACGTATGATTGATAGCGGCCGATGAATTTAATACTTTTTTCCTCTACTTCCCCGGCGGCATTAAACCGAGCGATAAATAACTGCAACGGAATTATGGAAAGCAGACGTAACGCAAAGTTTCCCTCCCTCTTCTGTCTGTCTGTCTACGCGAGGAAAAAAATTTAGGATTACTTGGAATTTAAATGTGCGTGCAAAATTGAAGTAATCCGAGTAATTTATGATTCGCACAGCTGAGATACATCGCAATCACGTTTAATAAGATTTTCTTAAAATTTTTTCTTTATTACTTTTTAGAGAAAAAGGAACTTGTTTTACTTGCATCGTATTTATGTATATATGAAGGATATTGAATTAAAAATAACAAAGATATAAATCTGATTATTCAAGTCTGAGAAAACACGATATAGTAAACCAACAAAAAAAAAAAAAAAAATGCCGCAGTTATTAAGTAGATGCTGATAAACATCGAGAATTTCGCGCAGCAACTGTAGCGCGAGGCTTTCATAAATTTTTGCGAGTTCAAGTTCCTCGAAACCCTGCTTAACTCAATCGCGCGACTCCTAACTACGAAAACAAAAGTAAAGGAAGGATATTCGAGAGAGCGGGGCGCTGGCCAGGCGCGAGTATGCCAATTACAGTTCGCCTCCGTCTCGATTTTTATCGGAAGTGCAGTAAGTCCGCGGAAACGGGCTTCTCTCGCCCAGACTCCTCGAGCAGCATTCGAACGAGCTGGAACTTTTAATTTCACGCGTTAATGACAGCCGCCCGGTTAAAGGATATTCTTTATTACTCCGCAGTTCGACTCCCTCCCCTCCCCTTCCCGGTCCCGCTCGTCCTTTTCTCGTTTTCCGACGTGAGCGAGGGCAGAGGGACGCTTCTGAAAGTCTCGGACACGGTCTGCGGGTTCGCAGGAGCGCGGGGGATCGGAAAAGACGGGCCCGACAGGGGAGAAACGGGCGGAGGTCGGACGGTAAAGCTCGCGCGGCTCGCAAGAGACGAGAGGTTAATCACGACTTCGGAGGAATACTTGCGCGCAACGGTATGCGTTTTCCGAACCCTCTGCCCTTCTTTTCCTCCGTTCCTCCGTTCGTTCGAGCGTGTGGCTTTTCCTTTTTCCCATCTCCCGCTCTACCTATTGCCTTTCCATTCGCGTTCCTCTTCGTCTTGTCCACCATCGGCGCGCTCACGACTAACCCCAGTCCTTCGGTACACTTTGCACTTCGTGTTTTCCCACCTTGCAATTTTCAATATATCGTGCGCGCTATCGCCAACTTTCACGTTGGACCATTTCGCGAGCATTCCTTCTATCCTCTTCGCAGATCTCACCTCGCCCGCGAGCTTTTCATTCTTTCGGCGCGGAAATTAGTTCAGAAATTTACGGACATCGCGTTTGCGTTAATAGCCCCGAGATAGGGAAAAGATCTTATCGCGCGTGAAAAGAAGGTCGCCTTATATCGATCTCGCGAATTGCGTTAACTCGAAAGCGCAATAACGTCCCGAGATCGCGATTTAAGAAAGACGGTAATGAAATGAAATCCTTCCGGGGCTTTCTTTTTCTTAATCGAAATTATACATATACGTAAATGAAGATAATACGATTAGATTAATACAAAAATTAATGGATACATTTAATGCGACTTTGGTTTTTCGATTATATTTTCTTTCTTAAATCATTCAGCATTATCAATACGATACTACTAGCAGCTCTCGTCTCGTTATGTTGGACGGATTCAAAAGCCACAAGTATCTCATAGTACTTATATATAAGCGGTTTGAGGCAATGATACATTAAACCACACGAGAGAAAACCGCACTTGGCTTATTACATCTATTTACATAGCAAAATTATGGCAACGATAAAAAAACTTGCATGTTTTTTAGTGCGTAAAAAATTTTTCAAGTAATTTTTTAATTTAATTTTTTTTTTTTATCTGATTTGAAAACTATTTTTATTTGATTAATCTCGAATTTTTTAAAATGTATTTTAGTATGCATTTAACTTTTTAGGATGTAAAATAAAAGTAACTTTGCTTTTCACAGACATTGTAAATAATATTTTGAACGTTACAGTGCCGTTTATTTCGAACAGTTTAATCTTTGCATTGCTTTATACATATAAATTGTCAGATTTCAAGCCGACGTGCTATTGTTTTACCCCAATTAGAACGACAATTAAAACATCAAAAATTCGTTCAATGTCGTACCTCGAGCAAAGAAACTTTCGTCAACGGGATTTAATTATTTCCGAATCTTTCTCTATTTCTCTCTCCGCCGTTCGCCCCAATTTGTCAAAGTATTTGCGCTCACAACAAGTTTGTTCCGCAATCCCTCGTCTACGAGCGTGAAACTCTTCCCTCGCGACGGTGATATCTCGCTTCGACCTGCTTTCCTACAACAATCTATGATGTAATGAAGCGCATCCGCCTGACTTCCGAATCTTTTCTTCTCTACCCCTGGTCTCCGGCCCACTAACTTCCCGCGCCTTCTTGTTCACCTCGCTCGCACTTATCTGACTCTTCGGCCAATCACTCCGGTATACTCTTACCTCCGCCATTTATTCCGCTCTCTCCCCCGCCCCCTCCCCTTTCTCCTCTTTACCCCTATCGACTTCCTAGACTTTTCCTGGACGAAACGAACTGATCCCGAACTTCGCGATTCCGCGGGGTTTCATTTACAGTTCCCCAAGTTCCGCGTCTTTCGAGTACGATTCGTTGGCGTTTTACAATTCCCGGTCTCGACTGCGTTTGTACGAGCCGTTTGGCAAGCAGTTACCTGGGCTGTAATTCTTGCAGTTGTCGTTTTTCATTACCTCCTATACAGGATATACGAGAAAGTTTATGCTCTAAATAACTTTCATTACGTTCTGGAATTTCTTAACGAGGGTGACACGTAATTGCTCGGCACACTTCAACTTCGACATGATAAACTCGATGCGACTTTATATCCGCAAAGTTCATACCTCGTTAATTTTATTTCGCAACTGCATTCGTACTTGTTTTTCGGTATTAATATCGTTTTCTTTCAATCTTTTATTATAAGTGGAACAAATCGTGCGCACGCCTCGAGTGCGCTATTTTTTGTAAGGTTCTAATTACGATCTACGAAAAAAAAATCATGCGACTTACCAATCTGCATGAGCTTCAGCGGAGTTGTAGAATTCCGCCGGTGACTGTAACATAGAAAGAAAAATATTAATGTAGACATGTATTTTAGTTAAAAAAATTAATAAAAAGAAAGGTAAAAGTTTATATTTAATGAAGATTTTATTTAAAAAAATTCTTACCTAAAAGTTGCTCCGCCGATGCAAGATGCCCGTCCCGGGCCTGCTCCTCCTCTCAGTTTGTGTGTCGAGTCATCCTTCCGCGTACTGGACACTCGCGTGAGCCGCGACCGTGAATCTACAATCGCGAGAACAAATTACTAAACACTGTCCGTCGCGCGATTCTATACGACACTCCCGTTTTTAATAAAATCGCATAATAAATTTACTCGCCCGATTACTTTTCGATTTTCGCGAAAAAACGACCGACGAACCGGCTGCGGTTCGTTTAACCTTTAATGTCGGCGGTACCTTAGTATAATTTCTGTAACAGAAAAAAGATACAAAATGGAAATTAGTGACATATTGTAAATCAAGTCAATCTTAAAAAAAAAAATATGCGTTTCTAAATCATTTATTAATTAAATAATTAAAAAAAAAATTTTCTATCGCATGCGTTGATATTTTAGCAAAATTGAAAACATCACTAAAATATGTATAATTGTATTTGCGAGTGATATATACATATATATATATATTTTTTTTTTAATCCCACCGCACTCGATGCGCATCTCGTTAACGGACGTTTATTAAATCCCCATCGATGATACTCTAGTTAGTAATAGTCGAGTAAAATCTAAATGTATTTTATATCTGTTTATTTATCTCTTCCGTCCACATGTGCGGTGCGTAACGAGGAACGCGAACCGCGAAATCGCAGCCGCGGATACGATTGGTTTTCGCAACTGATTTTCGTGATCGGACAAACAGAGCGGCGGGGTCCCCCGGCTTTTACATCGATATCGCGCGCCGCCCAGCGAAATCGATCTCCTTTTTTTTCCTTTCCCTTCTCTTCGAAAATCATGCCCGAATAAATCCGTTGCGCGTGTTGCTATGTCGCAAATTTGTTTCACGCTCGCTCGAGTCTTCCCAAAATTAATCCACTGGCTATTACCAGCCGCGCAGGGGCGAAGCGGTACAAACCGCTTTGTGCACGGACACGGGCACGTGTTACGAACCATTTTGCCGGGAAAACAGATGGTATAGCCTCGCCCGGTCCGGCTTTTTAAGCGTATCGCGTCGCCGGATATCACGTCAAACATTTTTAACGTGCTTTTAAATAACCCCAGACACCCTATATACCGCAGACTACCATTCGCGCGTCATTGTTTACCGCTCTTTAATTGTTACTGTCGTTCCCAATGGGCTACGGCTTCGGTATCGTTTAAATAAATTTTCAATATTGCGTACTTAATGAAAAACCAACAATGGTCAGCTCGACGGTTGGAAATGTAGTAAAGGGATCTGGATTGGTCAAAGAGATTAAATTCCTTTTCAAACAGGGACTAATATTATACATATATGCAATTTACGATATTAATTATAAAACAAATATTTAAAAAAAAAAAATCGTTTTTATAACGTTAATTTTTAATCGTTGTGAGTAAAATCCTTAATCGTCACGCGAATAAAATGGATAATTATTTTTTAATCTATCTTTATGTTTGATATACTTGTGCGTCCGACAATTATCGAGAAAAATAATCGCAAAAGTATTTAGATACCCGTCAATGAAATTTGCGAAAATCGCGAACATGCGTTCGATATTTTGACGAGTGAGAGTGCGCGTACATTACATATACGCGTCGTATTCTAAACGATAAATCAGCAGCAGATAGGACCTTCGACGGGACTGGAAACTGTATGTGTAACGTCCGCAAAGTACACGCGTCATTTACCGGAGAATCAAAAAAGACAAAGCACGAGGAGAGCCAAGGACGACCTGTCGCGATTACGTGCAGCTCTCTGCAGCCGCGATCGTAGCAAGTAATAATCGCCGGTATCCGCTGCTCCGTCGGGTTCACTTAGCTAATGCCCTTGACGTTTGACGCTGCCACGATCCTTTGAGCGCGAAAGATGGAGAGCGTGCCTCGCCACAGCCGCATGCGCTCCCGTAACTTTTTCGTTTTCGTATTCACGACTATTCTCGAAACGTCGCGCGGGCAGCCGAGAAATCGCTCGGTTTGAAAATATTAGAGATAAAGTGCTGATAAAATTGATAGTGTATAATCGCGCTGTTCATCATTTCGATCGCATTTTACTTGCGCACTTTCTTCAAATGCGTGAACGATTCTTAGAAATACGTATCTGTTAAAGTCTTTTTTTCTTTTCTTTCCTTCTTTTTCTCTCTTTTTTTTTTTTTTTTTTTTTTTTTTGCAGTATTTCTCAACGTTTGCCAAGCTTAAACGACTGTGCAGATTAGCTTCGCGAGGTTTGACGCGCGAGGAAATTGTCGGGCTTGACCTAGAGAAAATTAATTTCTCAACATTTGTCAATACGAGTGAATATTATATTGCACTGTCGAGATGTACAACGCTATTAGCTTCGTGAAAAACAAGGCTACTTTAATAAGTATGATTTATCGACGTGCGGGAAAAAGAACATGCCATAAGTAGTACTCGAGTACATACGTGATTCATAAGCTAATAAATGTTTTTTTTTTTTTTTTAATGTCTACCTTGAAAAAATTTTTCTGTCATAAAAAGCTATGATAAGGTTTTAAAAAAAAGCTGTATAACTACAGTTAAACATGCCAAGTATGAAACGCACGCGCTGCCTTCTTCTGCATTTCAATAATTAATTTTCCCGAATAAAAAGCACTCTTACGTACGAGTGGCTACGCTCTACGGTGGCTCTTGAAAGTGGCCGATAAATTCTCAGTTTATTTCGTAGCCACTTTACATGTACAAGAGCCGCGTTCAAGTTTTAGACGGCGTCCAACTCTATTTAAGTAAATTAATAAGGGGTTGCCGGGAGCACGCATGACGACGTAAATCCGGCGCCGCCGTCGCTGTTACAGCTTGATCCGTGACAGCACAGTATGAGCGCGCCGCGTAAGGACGATAGCAAGAAAGGCGCCTCTTATCTTCCACTTTTACACGGGACTTGGGCGGCGCGATCGCCGTAATACGCGGGAACATAATTCTACCGTGCAGGAGCATGTCCCGGGTTACATACGTCGTCGTCGCGCGTTACGCACGCTGATCGCAGATCGAGGGACGAGATTTCACGCGACGCGGCTCCTTGGCTCACCGCCGCGCGCCGGCGTGAGCACCTAAGTACCATGAAACGCGCGGCGTGCATCGCGCGCCGGTCGCGCGCACCGACGCCTCTGGCCGACGCGTCTGGCGAAGCGTGTGCTTTCCGAGCGTGGACCAAACGAGGCGTGTCGCGGAAAAAATTGCCGCCGCGATAAAGGCGAGCGGCGGAGTCAGGGCCGGGCTCCGCTCGTCCGCCGTCTCTTTCCCTACCAACGTTGTTTAGTAATTTCACGGTGAGACAGATCGCGACGCTCTTCCGCGCACCGTAATAACCGGGCGACAAATAAATAAGCGCCGCGCTATCACTGACTCATCGGATCGTACGTTCCACGGTATACCCCGGGGAAAACGCGCGGGCTCAAATATCACGCCTCGCCGCCGCCGAGATTTGTTACCGAGATTTGTCAAGTCGCGTACGCACGACGTTTCTTAATCAGATTACTTTAAATAGCACGCATTGTCAATTAAGCCTTTATCTCGCGATCGGAGTAACGGTCGAATGAAATGAAATAACTGTTATAGTGAATATTTTATTTGATAAAAGAGCCGTTATGTCGAGAAGTTATTAGGCGGATAGAATCGTAATGATCGACCAAACGGATGAAAGATTTATGGCGGAGAAATCTATTTCGACGGAGGACGGAGTTTTGCTATCTGAAGTGAAGAAGGGCCTCGCATATTGTTCAACCCTCCGACTGATTATACGACGCGTCAGGAATTTTTCGTGAGAACGGATGACGCAATAAATGGCGCTCCGTCCGTCGACGGTTATCAGCCCCGTCTTTTTTCACCTCACGGCTTAAGGCTACCTTTACTTTGCTTTCCTATCCTCTCCTTCGTTTGTCTCCTCGCGGAGACTATTAACGAGACGACTGGGGATCGTGGGGTGAGGTTTCGTAAAATCGCGCACCGCCCTTATCTCTTTGGGCAAGATTGCCGTTTCGAGACGAAGTTTCCTTATCGTTTCGTTCATCGTTCTCATCGACGGAAGAAGTTTGCCTTTCGGATAACGAGAAGCTTCTGAAACGCACGTACGCCTGCCCAGCCGCTTTTAACTAACTACGAGAAATGACCGACCGATCGCCTTTTTTTGACCTCGATCAGCTTTCCGATTTTCCAATTTTCCCGAATGCTCGTGATCGAAACGTGTCAAAGAAAAAAAAAAAAAAAATGCGTTTAATTAAATATTCTTATCGAATTTACCGTGAATTTGGCGCTAAACAAAAATAATTCCGAATCTGGAACCTCATATTAACACGCAAATGAGAAGTAAATTTTATTCGAGTAAAAATTCAAATTACAAACTCGTGAATTATTGTTGAGGATAAATCGATAGCAATTTCGCGGAAGCAATTTCGTATCTTTAGAACACGCTGCACATATCTCCTCCAGATACGATTCGGTGGGATATAAATGGGCGAAAACGCGAATATAATTAACGAACATTTGCAGTTTCGTCTTTTTATCTTGGCGTATTGCCGATAAATACAGCCTCGCGCCGACTACGATGCCATCGGTGTATCCAAGAAGTTGAAATTATCAATGTGCAACAAGCACCCAGTATCACGCTCGACACGGCCATCATTAAACAGGAGATCGGCGATGCCGATAACTCGCATAATTGCTCGCAGGGTCATGCGTATCCGCGTTCATAAATACATGCTCGCGATCGGTGAACTTTTCCAGGCGGCTTAGCGAGCCGTGAAAGATAATAGTAAAAGCCAGTCGCGAACAAAGGGACCCGATTTCATCAAGCCCTCATTATCTTCGCCGTCAGGCTTTACGGGGGATTTTTCATTCGCTTTATAATTCCCGAATTCGATGGAGCGATTAAATGAGGGCGAGCGACACGCGGTGGTATCTATCGTTTTTCCTCGCGCACTTGTAAATTCGTTGTACGCGACTTGAAGGCACTAAACTGCTTTACGGCAGTCGCCAACTGCGGCGCTTTACGGCTAAGTTAATTCGGCGATGCAATTTAACAGGGGTTGGGTGAGTAAACATTTCCGCAGTAGCGATTCCACCGTCGACGCGAAAAAGACGACCCTTTATCGCATCGGATTTGCGAGACGTCGTTGCTAAACGATTGAAGACACGAGTAATCACAAAGTTAAAAATATCGGTTGCTCCTTTTAAAGTCATTAAAAAGAAAATGGGAAATTAAATAGAATTAAAGTCCATCAGGATATCTAAATATTATTTTTTAAAGTAGCTTTTTGAAATCTTTTACGATAACTAGTTGTGGAAACGTTGTTCTTTTAATAAAAAGAGAAATTTAATGAATATTATTATAAATAGTTTCAATATTTGCATTTACAATGTGACTCAGTTACGTTATAATTATTAAAGATTATTTTAACTGAATAAATTATAGTGCACTGGCAATATAAATATTGGAAAGATAGCTTCATAAAACAACTTCATTAGCTCTGTAATGGTGATTCTGTTTTATTACGAAACAAAAAAGAATTAAACGAAAAAAAGTATATGACATTAAAAAAAAAAAAGGAAAGAAAACAGATTTTTTCGTCGTATGAGTGTTTTAATATCGGACCGAACTAAAGCTAGCAGTAAAAATATGACTCGGCATCAACAACGTATTACTTCCAGTATCAGAAATAGAATTACAAAGCTTGACGTCATGCAGATTTCACGAATCATATTGCAACCTGGATTTACGTAATCCAGATACCTTTTTTCGATTTACGGAATTGTAATAATGCTTATCAACGCTTTTAGAAACGCATCTGCGATCTCCTGCGCGGAACACGTAACAAAAACAAGAGACGTTTTAATACCGGGTCGAGATCGCGATTAAGAGATGACCCATTTAATCACAGGTTGCAAGAGAGATTCCGTTCAATTAACTCGCGCGCTTTTATAACGACGTGTTACGCTTTAATGTGAAGCGCAACTCGAACGAAGATTCAGAACTCGTAGACCGGATCTATATCACAAATATGCTTCCGCCAAGGCAATCGCTGATTCGATATATTTTTAAACTTGTACAGTTAGGAGAAAATAGAACGTGCAAATAAGAAAAAAAAAAGTAAAATATTATCCTCGCTGTCGTGTAAATTTAGTTTCGAAACATTATTTAATCCAACACCCAGATATATGTATAACGGAACGAAAGATACGTGGAAAAAAGAAAAAAAAACAATGGAAGCCAAGGAGAATTAAAGATATCCGCGGAAGCTACTGCATCGTGCAATATTTTGTTTGCTTGGAAAATTAATGGAAGAGGCAGTTTTGCATTCGTTGCGCCTAAGATGGACCGGCGCGAACGTTGATGTATGAGTAAGCCCGCAGAAGGAAATATCGTGTTTTACCCTCGAAAACTCCCGCATTACATTCTTCATTTTTATCTAAACTTGCTTTTTTTTTCTCCCTGCTTTATCGTGTTTCCTTACGTGCACGCGCACATGCTGGCCATTCCGGTTTAAATCGCGCGTGCCGACGTCTACGTTTTACACGCGCGTTTAAAACGGATTATTGCAAACACCTCGCGCGTTTAACGTATGCAAACTCGGTGGCGACAAACTCGCTTAACGAGCGAGCGCGCGCTCCGCGCGCGATGAATATTCGGCTACTTTAAGCCGTCTAGCCGGGCCAGGCTAATGTCAAGCCGGCCAACTTGGTCGCAACGTTTTTGCTTATCACGCTCGTTCCGTCGGCAAAATTGAAAAGGAAAAAAGAAAACAGAGGCCGGGAACTTTGCGCTTCCTGCGACCCATATAGGCAGCCTGTGGAAAGCGCAATTTCGGACCGTTCCGCTTCTATCATATACGGACGCTCTGCAATTTGCGAGCTCTAATTTTAATAACAGATTCTCTGACTAATCTGGAGTCGATTTTTCCGAGCGAAAATGCCCGGGAGAGGATAACATTTTTTTGCCGCTCGTCCAGCGTTAAATATCCTTGGCGGACTCGAATTAAAATTCCTTTAAACTTCACCTGGCAAATTAACTGGGGAATATAATTTTATCGTTTATCCATTCTTTTTCGTACTCACTTATATAATATGCGTTTTTGTTTTACTCTTATGATTCGAAGATTGCGGAGACCCGTTATTCGCCAATCGCTCGATTTATTCGTTACTCGAGTAACTCGTCCTGTTTCCTCCGCTCAACCGGCCTACCGTCGTCATTATCTGCTAATTATTATTGTTTCTCGAGATGCTTGTAACGTCAGAGCGAGAAAATCGTTAAGTTAAAAAACTGTTGACGTGACCGAACGTAGCGAGAATAAATAATTTGCGTTTAAGCATTTTTTTCAGTTGTCCGTCAATTAATCGAGTGGGACGCTCGTTATCGTTTTCTGCTCCCGCTTGGGATACGTGATATTACACTTTTGCGTTTCCGCTGCAAAAAGATCGATTAAAACTTCATAAACTTGTCGCTTAAATTGCAATTACAGAACTGTAGTATCCGTACGATACAGTGGATGCAATAGAAGTAACTTTTTTTTTTTTTTCTTTTTCGAGGAAAAAAATAATGAATATTTTATTCTTAACACCGAAGGTTTTTTTTTTATATTTATTTTTTTTTTATCGATATTGTATCTTCGATACCGTCAAATCACCTGAGAGCATCGAATAAAAAAGATGAACGTACGATCGACACGCCAAAGAAAAAAAAAATGTTAAACCTCGCTCGCGGATAACTCTGGTCGTTACTCTCTATACAACTGCGCGTCGTGCACCCAATTCTCAATTTCCGCGGTGTTTTTTTACATTGTTTTGTTTTTACGCGTTCGTGAAAATCTCGCAGGAAAATATTCAGAACAGGATGGAATAGTTTTTGCATTTTTCTTTTTTGTTTTGTTAAACTGAACTATTTTTTATGTAATTCGCACCGACCCGCGTAACCTGAATCCGCGACAAAAAAAAAAAAAAACAAACAATCCATTGTAAAATCGAGATGGGTGTGAGATCGCAATAATTGCGATAGCGACACCACAAATTTTTTCCGACGTCGGGCACGAAAGGGATAACAGTTGGCAATTATTTTCAAATGCTTTTTTTATATTCATAAAACATGGTCCGTGATCTTATACGGCATACGCGAGTGCAAAGTGCGTGAGAGCTAAGAGTCGGCGGTTTTCTGAAGCCCAAACGCCAGTTGCAGGAAAACGTAATACGAGCTCGAGCGGTGCTCCTAATATCTTCCATATTCGGGAGAACAGCGACGAGAGGAGCGGCAGACAGAGGAGAGGGAGAGAGGCTGTGAGAGATGACACAACCAACGCGCGGCGACCGGCACAATGCTTACGTTCCGGAAGCGTGTACGAAGCGCTTCCACGATAATTAGTGTATTCTCTGAGTGGCCGGAGTCATTAGGCCCGCTGGCGTTGCTTCGCCGAAAGCTCCACCTTGATTCCGCGTACAAGAGACAAGAGCGAGGGAGATATAGATAGACGGAGAGAAAGACGTTCCCTTTCTCAGTCTCGATCTCTATCTCCGTGCACCTGTTTATTGCTCTCTCCATCCACTTGTCCTCGCGTCGCGACGCTCTTACCCCCCTGACGGAGTTTGAATAGTTTCGCCGTGGCTTCTTCCGGCGTTCGAAGACTTGCGCGCACGCGAGTCAAAGCCAGATATTCATTGTGCCCCAGCATGGGGTCGTTAAGCAAGTTTGTCCTCGCGGTCCGTGCCGTTCTTGCAGATTTAACGCGCGGATCAGCGAGGCTTGTTGGTTGCACGGAGCTGCGAGCTTATCGAAAGCGGCGCCTACTTCGTTGCTTCTAAATTTCTCGATATCTCTCGAGAGAGATAAGAATATTCCACGGCAATACAGCTCGCGATAATGAAGAAAAAAAAGAAAAAAAAAAAATGTCAACGAATTAACAAATATGAGTATTAAAATATTTAATATAAATATATAAAAATGAATGAAAGCGCGTTACGAGCTTCGAATACCGAATACAAAGGAATCCGCGGAGAAGCGCCGTTATCTTTTTTTATTTTGTCTCGGTAAGTCAAAATGGAGCGCGCGCTCCGAAACGTGAATCATTCCCGGGTCTAATTTATTCTCTCCCTCGCCGTGTCTCCCTTTTCCTCCCGAATGTGCGAGATATTAGGAGCACGACTCGAGTCGCGCCACGTTCTCGTGCAACCGGCGTGTAAGCTATAAACTGACTATTCGTGCCTGTTCCCAGCTACGGAGAGACGTGTAGGCGCTATCCCGCCGAAAAACGGAGCCGCGCGGACTGAATTTATTAGAGCGCGCGACGCAAAACTTTCAGGACAGTTCTATCCATACATTTTTCACGGCGTTATAAATTCTTATTGTCTGTGGGCATAATGTTTCGCGTTAGGTTCCGTACCTGCGTCCGAACGGTTGACGTTATTTCGACGTTACGGCTGAACGTCGCCACGCACGCCGGTCGCGTGAAATTGCAAACGGTAATTAGCGACACGTGCTCGGGAAATAATTCGATATCGGCTTACTTAGTGCCTACATTTTTTAATATGTTTTTAATTATAGAACATAAAAAAAGAACGATCAAACGTACGAATAACAAGCCGCACAGAGACGTCATAACGGAAACAATGTAATTTCTTCATTTCGTATATTAAAAGATCAATTTTACACGATTTATTATTCTTATTACATAGTTCACCATTAATTTCGATTATACGCTATTATCGATATTACATTATCGTAATAAGTGAACGTATTAGCGTGTAATGGAGATATAATGGACGTATTATGGAGATATTATACAAATACGATCTATATGTCGACGCGAAATGAGATCAGAATATTTTTAATCTACGAGAGGAAACGTCAGAGTATTCGTGAAATAAAAAATAAAAAAAAAAAGAAAAGAGAAAGAAAAAAAATACGGAATGCTAAAAAGGTGCGTCGCCTTTGTTCGCTACTTGAAGTCGACGCATACTAACTTGTCACGTCATGCGAGCTCATGTTTTATTCCGTTACGTTAGAGTGTCGCATAGACCAGGGTGGTATCGCAGTTTCAGTTTAGATTTCCCGAGCTTCATGCGAGCCGCGTTATTGTCGTGTTGCGCCGGGGCTACGCGAGGTCAGCGACCCGATAACATAATGCGTTTCTCCGTCCACTAATAAGCTCCTTTACATTATTGTTTAACTTCGAAACTCGTGAAAGATGTGCGTCGCGGCCGATACGGTGTAAACTTCGCTGTAATGTAGTTCGCCAACTTTCTGTCGCCCCCGCAAGTATACTTTCCCGCAAGAGCTCCTCTTAAAGTATCATATTTACGACTTATAGACCTTGTCGTAGGTAGTCACATTCCCAGTTCGCGGCTACATCTTCATTCAGCGTGTACGCGGGAAATGGGTGAAAACCGGGAGGATAATAACCGCCTTCAAGCGGGAAAGGAACGATCGAAATTACAACGTCTGGTTAGCGCGCAAATTATACTTAGATCTAATTACGTGATCTAATTAAGAATGCGTGTACCTTGCCGCGATATCTTCGATCGTCTGTCATAATTGAATTAATGTTTCGTGGCTCTCTGTGGAACATCGTCCAATAATTACTAAATTTAATCGGGGGAAGCTCATACCGCGGGCTGCTAATGACTTAAAAGTGTTATTATATTTAAATTAAATAAATGAAAAATTATATTTATAATTGTACCGAAGATCACATCGTGGGGTTGGCATCGACGTGTTGAAACGCGTTTCGTATGTTCTTAAAAACGAGGAGTGAATTAAAAAATTAATAGCAGTTGGTGTATTCTTTGATATTTCCTCATTACGCGGTTTTATCGCCGACGTTGCAGTATCTTTTCGCAAAAGAATGTCATTCGTTTAATTGCAAGAGGAGAGCGAAAACGAAGAAAAAAAATAGGCGACTGTGGCCATCAGCGCGTGCGGATACGACGGCTCGTTTTTCGAATTTTTATCAGCGGCTCGAGATAACGCGGGCAGCAATTTCTTACATGGCCGAGCAATCTCGGTGGGAATTTTTCATTACGCGGCGTAAGAAGATTGAATCGATTTTGCGAAATAGGTGCTTTTACGCGCTTTGTAGCTCGTTTTTTCGGCGACGCGCGCGTACAACCCGTCAGCTGGGCATCCCGCCCGGCGAGAACATAACTCGCTTAATTGGGTTCACCGGCTCGTGACTCGGCAACTAATTAACACTACATATATAAATACGTTTTACCGACCGGCAAGATTCCGAAATCGTAACACCTGACGAAACGTCCCCTTCGTTGAATTAAACAGTGAAATTTTAAGGAACTTCGGATATAACATGGAAACGAAATAAAGAGGAAACGAAAGTAAGAATTAAAGCCGCACGATACATTGCGTGCGAAATCAAACGGACGAGCAGACACTTAAGGTTCTACGATGCCTATTCCGCGTGAGGTAAAAAATACTTGCCAAAGTCGCCGGGCAAGGTCGATCGAAATGTGATAGACGGTGAATGCCAATTTTTTTTTTTTTTTTTTTATTCATAAAACCCAACAGTTCCACGGCCTCTTTGTTGCAGACACGTAAAACGCTTTAACTGCGAGCGCAGTCGAGCGCGCTGTAATATCTTTATTCAGGTTTTCCCGTAGATTTTATTTCATGAATAAAAAGTAGGAGCATTGTGCGCTCTCGTTTTATTCATACGCAAGATACAGCCGTCGAGCCGCGGCGCGGGATGGCATCGGGACTCGATGAAAACGCGCGCGGCAAATAACAAAAATTCGCGTGCGCGTTACGGCGCGGCGGAGAAAACAGAAGGCGACTCGTCCCGTAATTGCGTCCCGGTCGAAGACGCAAGGACGGCGTTTTTGCGGCGCGGCCTCACCCTCGTCGAACGATAGGAACAAAGAAAAGTGCAACCCGGTTCGACCGCTCTCGGATTTTCACTCGGCGAGCACGCCAACCGACCATTACCTATCCCCACAAGTGAGCCTGCACCGCGGCCACGATCCAGTAAATACCCGATATACGCCGCGATGAATGAATGGAAACCAGTCTTGTGTTGCAATGAGTTCGCAGTCCGCTCCCAAGCAAAGTCGGAATAAAACCGGACGCCGCATAGTATCGCCGGCGGACGCGAACTCGAGAAGAACCGCGTGATAGCGGACTCGTTACCGCCAGTGGCCGCGTTCACCGGACGATCGTCTCCTGGCATCGTCGTCGAGAAATCACGGCTAACATCGGCTTATTACGTATCGCGCGCGATCGCATTAATCACTCGGCGTTCGTTTACGCAGACAAAATTTATATATTCAGATTTTTTTTTTTCTTTTTTCCTTTTTTTTGCGACGAATGAAGGAGGAGGGAAATTAACTGATTTCATCATTTATACATATACCACCAAAGAACAGAGAGCTTCGAAGAAGTATCCTACCGTTATAAATTAAAGAAAAAATTACGAACCAGTTATTTCGATTGCTTTGGTACTTCTAGCGTTAAGTAATGCCAAGTTTAAGTGGCGCAGTTGTTTCGTAGTTTACTTTTTATAGTACTGCACTTTAAACAGAATGATAGAAACTGGTATAAATCCCGTAATATCTGAATACAACTTGGCCCGAGTAACGGGCATCTAAGGTACGTTCGATATCGGATGACCACTTCCCAACTCAATATCGGATATTCGAGTTGGTATCGAATACTGGATTTCAATTGCTCTTGCTCTAGTAGGAAGTGAATCTTAACAGTGTGAGGCGGCGGCACAATTGATATTTTCTTTCAATCCCGAACATCTGCGCGTGGATATCTCGTAGTATGTATAAAGTGTCCTTCCGATCAACGCTACTTCCTACCGATAGATTTGTAGATACGACACTCCTTATCTTTTCTTTTCTTTACGCCGTTGTATTTTTTTAATCGCGGGCCATTGTCGCTACGATACAATTACGAGAAAAATAAAAAAAAAAAAAAAGGTAATCACTATGATTAAAACACGTCGAATAATATATGTGTTTACGAGCCAGGTTCCGGTTTCCCGGATATTTTCTAACGATAACCTAGATAAGCGGCCCTCGATCGGCGAACGCGAAACAAGGTTTTCACGACGTGCTACAATATTCAAGACTCTCATTCATTCTCGAATGATGGTCGCGAGCGTAGCGCAACCCTGGCCCTCGCGATGCTTGTCCATTATCTACTTTACGTCGCGACATGTCGGGCGTAAAACCAGTTCAGCCGGTTACCGATCCAGTTGAGCAAATAGAACTGGCAAAAAATAAAAAAAAAATAAAAAAAAAGGAGAGAGAGAGAGAGAGAGACGAGGGGTAGCGTACTCTTAACAGATTATACCACGCGGCCTGGAATCGCGTTTGCGGCTGAAGAGGCCAATGTAACGTATCCAATTAGTCACGCGTCCCTACGTGTTATTATCCGTTTAGAGAACCAATAAATTTTCGCGTTTTTTCAGTTTTCTAACATTGTGAATGACTCGCGTGTCAGCCGGCAAAAGGCTCGACCGACTCGTGAACCGCCGTCCGTACACGTTACTTCACGGTACTCGACATCGTCCATCATCCCCTTTTTTGCATGTATAGAAACCGCTGCCAAGGGTAAAAGCCACCGGGTTAGATAACAATTCCGAGAATTTCAAAGGCGGCTACTCTCACCTGTCACGTCGTCTATCACGACCTAAAATTATCGGTGGAACGAAAGGATGTAAGTGGAGGGAAACTGCTGCTGCTTCTCGCGACACCTTGACTCTAATTGTAAATCGTCTTATTACAGTCTACTTCTTTAAGATTTTTTTTTTTTTTTTTTTTTTCGACGTTTTGAACTTTGCTAAATATTCCCCGAGGCCATTCGTTGAATTTAATTGACAGTAAATTTTCATCTATAATTTTGAATAAAAAGATTGGCCCTGAATAACTTTGGCTTATTCTCATGCTAAATTATATTCGTCTAACATGTAACTTTTAATGTTAGGATTTGAGAAAGTGTGCACTTTCTGCGAGCAAATTCCGAAAGATTACGTAGCACGGGAAACTTGATTCCGATGAACTTTAGAACACGATATACATATACCTGAGACATAAGGCAGCGCGCGGCGAAGATAGTTACGGGGGTAAATTACGCTATGATTCCTCACTCATTCGCTCGGCGTGTAACGAGTAACGGAAGAAGCGGCGGTGCTGCAATTACTTTACGGAAATGAGATACTAATCGCGCCGCGAATACCTGAAAACCTGCTCGAGATGCGAAAATAGTATCGGCGAGCAGTGACAAATGCGCGACAAGGCTTTCTTTCGATTTTATGGAGATGAGGGAGCGCGCTCCGTGAATACAGAGTACCAAAGATTAAAGTTCCTTTTACCTTTATTAAGCGTATGGGCGTAGCCATTAAATCCCGTAAGAAACTACACTTCGCAAGCGCATCGGAAATGTCACTTTAAGCGGACACTTTCGCGACTATACTCATCAATCGTTCGCTCATTAAGATTACTCGTAATTATAGTTATTTATAAATATATCTTTTTGCTTATAAATTATCGCGTTAGATACCTGATAAATTACCACTTTTATCCGTGATATTAATCATCGTAATTCTACTCGGTAACACAATGGAAACCCGCCGCGACATAATTTCGCCGACAATTCGAAAGAATTAGAAGACTAATTTACAGCGCTAAAATTTCTGGAATTTTACGCGCTTACTTGAAACATCACTTCGGTCATTAATAATGGAAGCGTGCTGGAAATTTTTGCCAGCTTCGAAAGTTGACTTTTGAAAAATGTCGGAGCTCTCGCGGTGGCAGACGACGGCGGCGGTGGCGGCAGCGGCGGCTGACGGCGCAGCCGAGTGCGGGACTTTTACAAATTGCAGTTAAACCGACGAAAGCGCGCAGAATTCAATTTCGCTCGAAGTTACAAAGTCGGGCGCATCCTCGGAGGATAGGAGAGACCGCATCGCGAAGAGGGGGAGGGGGTGAAAAGGGGGGGCGAGAGAGAGAGCGAGAGCGAGAGAGCGCCCGGCACTCCTGTTCCCGTGCCCCGTAATAGTAATAAAGTCTGCCTAGAATTTCATTATTTCCGGTGATGCAAATCCCATTTGTGTCAGCGCGGAAAATGCGGCCACCGCATACGGCGGTTACGGCCGCCGAGCGAAAGACAAGCCGTCCGCGTCGCGAGTTAGATAATACGAATTAGCAAAATGTCCAAGCAGGCGTTAGTCAAAGAAATGTCAGGCGGGCGGAATTATCATAACTCGAGAGCAGTTTCTCGAGCGACAGCGAACGAACAGCAATGTTTTTTCGGTGGAAGACGATGGCTTAATAATCGAGCGCGAAAACGCGTGCTCCTTCATTATATGTATATGCTACTGGCTTACGTTATTAAAAAAAAAATTTCTGATTTATATCTGTCGTTGTTTCAAAATTATTTTCGGCTACGAGAAAAAAAAATATATATATATTGATTTGATTAATGAAATAAAATGCTACAACGGAGCACGTGCCCTGAGAGTTAAACTTTATTTCACGGCCTGGTAAATTCTCTGGTCGCTGACAGTGAAATTACAAGTGGATTATTGACATTGGCAGCTGTGAAAAACCGAGCTTAAACCCCGGAGGTTTTCGCTACCAATTTAGCATCGCAAACTTCGTCCGTGGAAAATTAGTAAACTGCACTTACCGCATCTGTGCGCCCGCGCGCTGTTCGAAACGCAGAAATATAACAATTTTAACATGTAACGTTTGGACATAGTCATCCACGGCCGCGCCGGTACACTCGATTGTTCGATACGCTCTAAATGACAAAGCGACGAGAGTACGTCATTTCCCGAGTGGGCATGTCAGTCTGCCAATAAAACGCAATCGGACACACGGCAGCGTCGAGAATTCGCGAGTTTGTGTTTGCGAATTTTTTTGTTATGGCGTTACCTAGTCGTCCGGATTAATTTAACCCGATAAACCGAACCGGCGAGTTTAAAGTGAAACGCTTCGAGTATGTTTTCTTAAATTGAACAAACAAATTTACGAAACTCAAACTATTAATATATCCCGAGTGGAAATTGATTTCCACCGTTACCTAATAATTAACTAGCCAATTCGTCGTTCATCTCGTGGCTGTCTAGCAAAACTGTCCAGCACCGAGCCAGAAATGTAACATTCAAAACGTACTGCGTTCTAGATAATTATTACTAGCTAATAACGAGCTAGAAAAGCGCGATAATCTGCGCGATCTAACCACTAGCTGCAAAATCAGATTAGCTAGATAAATTCCCACTCGGGCGTATTATCAATTTTATCACGTAGATAAAATTTGTAGATTAATTTTTAACGTTTGCCTTAGCACAATGAAAATAAATACTTGTTACTCGTTTAGTCCAGGTAATCGATACGACGAATAGAGACGGTTCGCGTAAGGTATATCTTGTTTGTCTCGTAAACCAGGCGCGTATATGTTGCATCGTGATTATTTGAGGACGTAGCCTGCGTAAAAGGGTTAATAAACGATTCGATAAACTCGGCAAGGAGCCGCGCATCGGAGTTAATGCTGTTGGCACGGGAGCACGCGTAGTACCTACTACTTCCATAATACTTATTTATCATCTTCGCGCAAATATCTCTCGCAGCCAATTCCCCGCAGCCGCGCTCAAGTTCGCCGTGCGGTATCCATTTCCGATGGCGGGGCTCGGCGAGGCTGTAAACGGCGTGACACGTTATACCACGTAGCAACCAATTACTTTGCGACTCCGCTCGCGTGGCGTACGTAACCGAAAGAACTCGTTAATCCCGAAGGAAGCGTAAAAGCTTGCCCGCGCGAGACGATCCTGCCGCGTCGGGGCTCTCGAACCAAGACGAGGCGTTCTTCATTGGCTGGCCCGCAACCTACATCTCCGCCACCCGGGAAACGTTCTTCATCCCCCGAAAGTATCCGACGACGGCCCGCCCGCCATGAAACTTTCCCCATTTCCGAACTCGCCCGCCCGGTGAATCGATGCACGTAATTCGGACCCCGACACACGCATCCGCCTCGCCGCCGCCGTCTTCGCCGCGGCCTATAATCCCTTTAACTGCCTCGCTATTCTCCTCTCTCCTTTTATCTGGCTCCAACTTACGGCGCTTCTCCTACGCTCGCGCGACGTCTACCTCCCGCAAGTCTTTCCGTATGACGATCCAACTTGAGCCGGTATAAGCGTGCCTTCGTGCGCGGGTTGCTCGAAACTCGCGAAATTACAAACCGCGAGAGAAGTACAGAATGCGCCAAACAACTCGAACAATGATCGCAAGGCGGTCCCTTCTGCCTGAATTTTGCGGCAAATTTCTCGTTTCCCGTCGAATATTGAAAATAAAATAATCCGCAAATGAAATTGAAAAATCCCTCGTTCGATCCTTATATCCCAAAAATTATTAAATGTCAAACCGTTTTCTTTTACGTGGAATAAATAAGAGTAAATGACGCGCGCGCTCTGTCATGTCTAGTCATTTATAAATTTTCGATAAGACTCGACGGCACTTTGTTATTCTCGTTCAAGTTTTTTCGAAGCGTATCGGCGCTAAAAAATGTATGCGCGCGATGCTCGATGAAAAACTGTTGGCTAACGGCTTAATATCTGTGTCAGTGATATCGACGTATTTGAAACGCAAGAGCACAGCCTCGTAATTTGTCGACCTGGGCGTTCGCTTTCCGCTACAGAGAATGTGTGTATACGTGAGGGAATTATTCAGTGATTACAAAATAACGCCAACTTTACCTTTTAATTATCGCATTCCGTCCGCCACGTGAAAATATAATGCGGCGCGAAAATATCGAAAGCCCCTATTGTGGATTTAGATTAAACTGATCTAGATTTTATGCAATTATCAGACTTGTCAGAGATCTTCAAATCGCAATGAAGAATCGCCGAATTTTGCCTTGCATTTTCACATATGCCGATAACCAATTTGAATAAATAAACCAAGTTTGCGTATTCTGTTATCAGAAATAAAATTTAAAATAAAAAGAAACAAGAAAAGACAAAAAGAGAAGGTTTAAAAAAAAGAAAAAAAAAATGCGGATGAGAATATTACTCTATCAAAACGGGATTATTAATTTATGTTAATTACGTTACGCGCGTTTGCAGTCGAGTGTATCAATTAGTCATGTTACACGCGCGACGCTGATATTTTCCGAAAGTCACGGAAGATCCTTCGGACATATTCCCCGCGCGTACGCTCTCTCTCTCTTTCCGCGTATTAATATTTTAACGTCACTATCGTACACGACGTTGCGACGTTTCGAAACCGAGTTCAAACTGTAACATTCGCGCAGGTGCAGCGTGATGCAATTAATTATCCAATTCTACGATTTCCATTCCGTGCGGAGGCGCTCTCAGATAAAATTAAAAGACGATCGTCGTACATACATATATGTATATTCCACGATCTCAACGATTACATTTTAGATATCTACGGCTGAGAGATCTAACGATTCGGTCGATTCAGTGGTGCACCACTAACGAGGTACTTTTTCCTCTTTCTTTCCTTCCTATTTTCCTCGTCTTTCTCTCGATTCGTCGGCTGCGAAACGGGCCAGAAATTAGATGAGATATTCGAGAAGCGTATAACTTTTTCTTTGCGCGTTCGCGGGGGAAAAAAAGAAAAAAAAAGAAAAAAAATCGCCCTCGAAAAATCCCTCTTCGAGCGATATTGCTTTCAACATGTTCGATACATGCGCGGCGCACGGCTTGACAACCGCCGGATGACATCGGTGGCGGTGTAACATTTTTCGGGAAAATATCAACGAGACGGTTCACGACGTCACCAGAACGCGACGGCCGACTCTTTCACTTTGTCTCACAATCGGAGAAAAGAAAAAATAACTGTTACGTTTTAATCGACACTTTTCTCAATTACCATTTTTCCTGCCGTTAGAGATTTGTCATTTCAGTCGCGTAACGAAGCAGCTTTCATACAAATGAAATGAATGCTATCTATGCTAGGAAAGCTCAAACGTGCGAGCATTAATGAATAAATAATATATATGGTAACGCGTATTTGAAAATTAGAAATATGCAAAGCGCGTAATAACGTAGATGTTGGAATGATGATTTTTTGAGCAAATTGATACGGGTTTTAATATATTGAAAGGTGTATTAGAATTTTAAATGCAGAAAAATGAAAAGGGGACAAATAATGGTACTCGAGGCAAGTGTAGTTAAATTCATTTGCATAGCATAGAGTAAGTATGACAGCGCGAAACGCGAAGAGTATAAAAATATGAAAAATGTTTTCGGCACTTGCATAGTTTTGCATTTAACGACCTCAATTTTAGCGTGATGTTACTTTTCTACAATATGATGTACATAATTTCGCAGAATTAAAACATCCGGAATTGTAGCTCTTATTATAACGTTGACATAAGACTTTAACAAATTAATAAGAATTATTTCTTTATTTATAACTGCGGCGCGTACATGCACAAAGCTACTGCTGCGACCCTCATAATTATTTAATTTACTTTTGATTCGTGAATTAATATTATAAGCGACCGATAAACGCATAGAATAGTACGTTTATTTATTAATAATTGAATAATTCATAAATGCTACTTGCACGATATACTCGCGCGAGAAAACTCCTAATAGTTTCGTACTATTTCAACGTTGAAGAAATCGTTTTCTATATTTAGAATTAATAATTTTATATTATTTTGCAGTCACCAGCTGAATGCAGATATTTTATGAAACGTGATTAAAGAATACGCGATGACGGATAATTTAAATTAATTTATCTGGCTCATTCAGTCGTGAAGTTAATTGCAAATATAGCACGTAATTATACACCCTTAATTAAGTTAAAAAGCAGAGCGTGCATTAAATGAATACAATCAAAAGAACAATTATAAAGGACGATTAAGATACACGTACGTGAATTCTTTTATCATTTTTTAAAATAATTATGTAAAGCGATTGCCATCTGTAATTAATTTCTGATATTTATTTTATTTATTCCCTCGATCCTAAGCAATGACGTTTTAATAAGGCCTGAAAATACTCCAAAACTATTCGATGTTCCAACTGCTATTTATTCTACAGACCTCTTCTTATCGAACAGTCTGGTGCTAATAAAGTACCTTGTCGCGAGATTTTAATTTCACTTTCGGTTTGCTTTCTCCGTCTATCATTTCGCGAATGCAGTCTACGTTCAATCGAAACGAGCAGACCTACGTATGTTTCCCGCGAAATCACGTCAGCGCTTCGTTGCGATAAAGGACGACTCCTTTTCTCTCCCTCGTGATATATCTCGATAGAAAACACGAAACAATCCCACGAGTCGTGCGGCGTAACGCGGCGCGGCCATGCGTGCCGACCTGTGAGAAGAATCGCAATTAAGAGCGTTGAAATAACCTGCCCGCCCGCTGGACAGAATGGAGATCGCCGCGCTGGGCGCGAAAGGAAGCGAGCTGCGGTGAGGCGACGACGTCGAAGAAGATCCACGTCCGGTCCGCGGCGACCGCGAGCCCCGCACTCCTTCTCGTTCGCACAGAAAACGAATCGGATATCGATTAACCAAAATAGGTTTACTCGTCGCGTAACACGCCCCGATGAAGTAGCCGGGAGCAGTCGACCCGCGAGTAATCAAGTATAGGGAAGAGAAGAGAATATTTATTTCCTTCGCGCTGCTCGCTCGCGCAGAGGGATATATATACTTCAAAAGTCGCGACGGAGAACTTTTACGACTCGCGATGTACTTCTCCTCGGGGAAGATTCGGTTAAGATGCCGCCTTTCCCGCAACTTTTACATTCGCGGCATTAAATTTCTCGACAAGCGAGCCTTAAATTACGTTACACTAAACTCCGAAGCCGACCGAGGAATGAAATTGTCCTCCGGCCGCATTCACCGCGAAGTTAAAATCCCGATATATTTAACGCCGAGGTGCGAAAAAGTTATTATTCGGTGGAGTGTACATAGAGATTTCGAAGAGGGAGAAAAGGGGGAGGAGCCCTCTCGTTACGATGACGGGATTACATTTTGGCGTTTGCCGTCGGCTCCTCGATAGCCGCTTTATATCGCACGCAGGCACCTATCATAAATCATAATTTCTCATCCGATCAGACTGCACCGGTGCTTTATAACCGCATAGAGCGAAAGCCTTCGACCATGAAGAGTCGCACGATCTCAGTCGACCGTGACTTATAGGTTCTCCGTATATATAAGTCTCAAAGCAAACATCTATTCAAGGAAAATCTAATATCTAATTTATACGTAGTAACACGTTTCACCTGTAAAGCTCTGTCGTATATCCCCTGTCAAATTGATCGAGGAACATGTCTCAATAAATTCCCCGAACCAAAACGCGATTTTAACAAGCCTAGGTTCCTCCCCGACGTACGTTTTTAACCCGCGCGAGGACACGAAAACCTTTCCCCCCCGTTAACGAAAAGACGGTCGTAGAAATATTAAAAGTAGAAAATTAAAACGTGACAATTTCTCGTCTCTTTGATTTGATTTGATTTGAAATTGAATTTGATTCATTTCGCTCATTATCGTTCTTGCAGTTGATTCGCGTGCTCGCGAAACCTTCAATTACGCCAACGTGATTGCACGGCGACGCGACTAATTACGCAAATCGACGTTTCGGGGCCGAGAAAAGGACTCCCCGAGCTCTGTTTCGCTCGATGTGAAATAAGACACGTTTCTTTGATAATATCGAACGACGTCGAACGGAGACTGCTCATTGAAATTCCACGGAGATACAGCTCGATGTACACTATCTTCTCTCCGGTTCGCTGCATGTTCCGATGATAGATGGAACAAACGAGCTTGCTATTACATTTTGACGGACGTTGATCTCGGCAGAGACATTTCCAGCCGTGAGATAGAATTTCTTTTATCTCTTAACGTAAACATAGATATACCCCGCCGTCGTGCTCCGTTATTAATTCACATTCTAATAACGTTGTTATTAACATCCTAATGATTTTAAACGTTAATTAATATACGCATAATAAATTACGACTTGTGGAAGCCGCACGAAGGTTTATTAAACCGGCAAAATATTAATATTAAATGCCGCAATAGACCAGAAATAATATCTGGCCCTCTTTGTGCCTCTGTTACATTGTTTATGGAGGGAAGAGGAGGGCCCTGCAGTGACACACAGACCGCGGAGAATCCACAAAAGGACGTCACTTTAAGCTACCGCCTTTAATCAAGCCTTCGTTATATTTCGTGCATGCTCTGCGGCAGTGCGGCGACGATAGCGCGAGGTGATTATAAGTTAACGAGGGGAACACTCTCGAGGTTTGTTCTGAAAACAATTACGGTCGATATGTCGATTCTGATACATCTACATACCGCGCACGAAGGTGCGGCGGTGGTCAATTACCGTGTACCGGCCGCAATCATTGTATCGGTTACCCTATCTATGCCCCGCACTGTCAGCGCGCTCCGCATCACAATACACCCATTCTCTAATTTGAAATAACGAGATATCGGCATATGGTGCATGTTGCCGCGCTACCTCCGCCATACGTACCTACTTCTCTATCTACCTACGTATATCTCGCTAGAAACCTCAAGAACACGAAAGCCAAGACGTTTTTCTCTCCCGGAGAGAAAAATGAGCAGCAAAATTGAAACGTGTACATTACGATGATACTTTTCAAGAGCGCGTATCCGGATACGAATGTAAATTGTATATACATATATTTATTATTTTATTATTTTATTGAATTATAGTATTTTATAATACGCTTCGGTCTAAGCAAAATTATAAGAATAATTATTTTAGGAGGGAGGAAGGGAAGAAAAAAAAATAAGATAAAACTTGTGCTAATTAAACGTAACAAACTCGTGAAATTATTAATATCGAAAGAATCCGGTAATCCGGACACGTGCGAAACGTATTCCAGAAAGGACAATTAAGATATCCTTCGAGATGCCGACGTACTAGACTAAAAAGTATCAGACGGTACCGGAAAACCGAGAGATATCCGAAAGAGGTTCGCCCTTTTTACCCTTTATATCGGTGCAATCTGGCTAGAAACTCCGGCGCGAATTCCCAGCATAATGTACGTGTCCCAGTGTTGCGCTCTTTTTCGCCGCGAATTACCACGGCTTATTCTCGGGCTGTTTCGTACTTTAATTCGAGGTCGGAGCCTTGACGCTCCCGATAATTTCCCACGAGCTCGCCTCGCGGGTACTCTTACCGAAAAGAGAAGAGATTCACACATTATGCGACGAGACGGACGAGTCGGAAGCGCGACAGAGCGCACGTACGTCTTTTAGAAAACTTATGCGCCTTTGCTCGGCCGCTCGACACCCCTTTGTGCCGCGTAAACGAATGTTCTCGTTTCGTGCGATGCGCCGCGACCGAGTTGAATGAAATCGCCGACGAGAGAGGAAATCGGCACGAAACGGCAAAAAGGAAGAGGCTCTTTCACTCTCCTTCTCGCGAGACCTCCTTTCTGTCCAGTAAAAGGCGGGTTTGCACGCTTCAACACGAACGTTCACATCGAATCGAAATTATCCAAGGTGAACGCGCCGATCAAACGATTTTTTTCTTTTTTTTTTTTTTTTTTCTTTTTATCGAACTTCCGGCAAATCCGTGTGCCTCAATGTTTTTCTATGATTTCATTGACTCTCAAAACTAATTTTTCCCCGCTGCAACGTTAGTGCGGCTTAACTGCTAACGACTTTTGAAACTAATTTCTAATCCTTCATGCGGATAATCATGTAAAACAGAAATCAAACGTGCTCTCGGTAAACGTGCATTTCGAATCCTGTATAGATACGTTAGATAATCTAACATTCTATAATTTATGATATAAATTATTCACGTCGATATTGAGTGACGTGTTTCGCACGGGTTAATGCGACGTGATTTATGCATCGCATGCATAGAGAATTAAAGTTTTACCGCGCCGATATCGCGATAAAATCAAATCCTCAGTCGAAAACGAAGTTGTTCGAAGATACAATTTCCGATTTTCTTCGTCGCTAACTTTCTCCGCCGAGCCATTTACGCATTACGCCTCGTCTTTTTTGATTTAGATGATTCATGATAAATCGTCGAAAGCGTGAATTTGCGTTGAGACTGAAACTTAAGGCGGGCACAAAAGCCGGGAAGAAACGGGCGCGGATTGAATTAGATGTCGTCGCAATGCTGGAAATTGCATTTTCGAGCAAGAGAGGGAGAGGGAGGGGGGAAGGTAGTGGAAGAAGCGGAGGATCGTCGTTTCCCTATAGAATAGGCGAGGTAGAAAGAAGGGGAGAGCTTCTGCATCCACCCTCCGCTCCTTTCCCTTCCCTCCTTTCTCGAGTCATTATGCTACCCTTTCATTGCGGGTGACAGAATCCACCCGATCGGGACAAGAAAGCGCGAAATGCGGAATTTGTTATGCCTGCGAATTTAACGACGTTAATATTTGGCTGGCGATGGCGGAAGATAAACGGAACAACACGGGGGTGTTTTGAGCTAACGACGGTCCCGAGAATGAATGCCCCTACTAGGAGATACAATTGTCGGGAGCAAATTCGTGTTGATGCAATCAGGCACGAGGATTTATCTTTTTGCAACGTCTTTTTCAATGTCGAATTAATTCTTCCCCCAATTAGATCTTTAATGAGTGGCGGAATAAGCGTTAACAAAAAAAAAAAAAAAAAAAAAATTTCAGCGCAAAATATGTTTGCGAAAAATAATGGAATTCCCGCTTGGCCATTAAAATGCATGTTTTAGTTAGTTGTTTGTAGTATCTTTTATTTTCGAATAAATAAGCCGTCGATTTTCTTTCGCGTTGAAAAATTAATAAATTAAAGCGAATGAAACGAACTGATTCGCGCAACGAATAGGGCTCAAAAAGTACACCGGTTCCGTCTCTTCCCTAAGAAGCGGGAAAGAAGAATGGCAGAGTGATTTTATCGAAAATTCCATGAGCCAGATCCACGCTTGAAATTCTAATAGCCGAACGTGCGGGAAAGGAAGCGAGATCTACATAGAATTGCCGGTAATACGATGGAAAAGTAAATATGTACGGTTCGCGCGCGCGAAAACCAACGTCGACGGTGTTTCAACGCCGGATAAAAAAGACGCTCGATAATTAATCGGCGGCACGGTGATTAATCGCGAAATTCACGCGGAGCGCCGGTAACGTTACGCGTCTCCAGCGTGAGCGACACTTTCCGCGAGACTGAAATAAGAACAGGAGAGCGCGATTTAATCCAAGCGCGGGATGTTGAAATAAACAAACCCAGAAGAGTCTAAGCCGTATACGCCGGATACGTACGCTTGTATATACCGGATTCCGCCGTGCACTTCCTCTTGTCCTTCCGCCAATTTGCAGTCGACCTTTCCCCTTGCAAAAATGCCCCGACTCTGTATTTTCTGGTAAATTTTCTGACGCGCCCAGCCGCCGGATATTTTCGCGGCTAACAAATCGCGCAAGAAATCACGCCGGAATACAAATCGCTATTTAAATACAGCGAAATGGGGAAATGGTGTTTTGCGATTAATTTTTATGCGTTCGGAAAATTAATTCTTGAACGTCTCGATACGCCGTGCATGCGAGTGACGTGTCCAATAATTTATAATTCAAAAACCAAACTGATGATCCGACATTTTTTGTTTCGAACGAATTTGCGCGGAAAACACTTTTGAACGTGATGCATGGCGCACTCTTATTAGAATACCGGTTGTATATAAAGTATCGCGATGCAGCCTAAATGGAAAAAGGTTACGAGACCGATTATCACGTAATTTATACATCAGATTTGCCACTGTGGGTTTTTTTTTCTTTTTTTTTTGCGCCTCTTTTCTCTTTTCTCTTTCGTCTTCGACTGAGGAGTTTATGCCTCTCTAGGATGATCACTAGCATTTCCTGTTTCGCGTCAATTAAGAGCCCGCTGAAAGCTTCGGAACGTTAAGATAAATTTTACTTAAGCAATCGGCCGATGCGTTGTTACATACACGTCACAGCGTCGCGCTCGCTCTGTGCGCCTGTAGAGCTTGTGTTTGCTGCCGTGACAATTATTTATCGTCTTTCCGGCTGTTAAAGCCGGCTTTGTATGCATTCGCGGCAGTATAAAATAAAGTTATAACGTTGCGATATTTTTAAAGATTTATGTTCTATCAGCACATCCAGAAAGATTTACCGATATTTGCTTTTTGTATCGGAAAGGAAAAAAAGAGAAATCGCGAATTGAAAATGTTTAAGATTTTTTTGTTGTAAAAAATAGAGCCCAAAGACGGAAAAAGATAGTTCTCGTTAATATCGAATATAAAATTAAATTTGATTGTATCGCTCGCTTGAAAAATAATCTAAGAGATCAACCCTTCTCTCTCGAATTTTTTAAATTTATTTTTATTTATTTTTTTATTTTCTAAGTACTTATCTATTTTTCACAATCCGCGCGTGTTTAGCAAACAATTATTTGCGGACAGCAATTTTTAAAAATATTGAACAGAATATGAACAGTTATCTCTGATATCATAAATGTAATAAATTACATGTTACAATCAAAAGTATATTTTATAATCAAATAAAGAGTCGCAGATGGATTTTAACTCCAAATAAATTTCCATTCGAATAAAACATTTATTCCGCAGGTGGAGATAAAGTTAATTTTTTTTTTTTTTTTTTTTTTTTTTACTTATCCAAGCCCTTTGCCCCTAAATGAAATTTTTATTCGGATAATGCCAGAACCCGCGATGTGGACTCAATTATAAACTTTATTTTCGTATCTCCCGTCGCTCGTTTGTTTTCAAACTCTCGTTCGCTGACCGCGGCTGGCCAGCGTCGTTTTAATCCGTTCTCCACAATCGCGCCCAATCATTGAATCCCTTTGGACGAATCGGAGCGTCGACCAGTCCGGTCTGCTACAAAATTAAACGACGCCCGTCGAATCGCGTTTAGACCC
Organism: Cardiocondyla obscurior; assembly: GCF_019399895.1. NCBI lineage: Eukaryota > Metazoa > Arthropoda > Insecta > Hymenoptera > Formicidae > Cardiocondyla > Cardiocondyla obscurior. The sequence goes on from NC_091882.1 coordinate 416,087, forward strand.
TCGGCCGACCGACTCACCTATATTTTATTGACGTCGCATTTGGACGGTGGGATTGCGTAAATTCAGGCCAGGCTTGGGCGACCGCTCGAAACCCAATTTACACGGTTCATTCCGGACGATCATCCCGGATGAATCATCCCAAGTGCGTATGCGTATTGCACGAATGAGTTCCCGCTTAAGCGCGCCAGCAAGTGTAATTCATTTCGCGAAAATTAATCGTTTTTTGAAAAATGCAAACGCGAAGAGCGCGGGGGACTCGTTCCACGCTTGGGCGGGTGCCGTTGATTACGACGCATTAGTTTTTTTTTTTTATAATGGATCGCGGATTAAATCGCTTGCTTAGGTTATGAATGCGAATTTTTAATCAATTTTATGACAAGCGTGAAAGTCGCATTGGAGAAAATAAACTCCGGCAACAATCGCGAGGCGAACTCTTAGGTAACTCGCGAGAGTAGACGATGTAAATCATAAAATTAACTAACAGTTGCGGGAAGAAACTCACGGCGTGTGTTAATTTAATCTTAAAAGGTATTATTTTGTTTGGAATAAAATTTAATTTAGGTACATTGTTGACATATTATTAAGTCGTTATTAAAATACGCTCGATTAAATGAAAATCCAGTAGAATCGCAGTAACATCGTGCTTCGCTCATCGCACTTTGCGTCGAATTAACTGATCAAGAAAAGTCAATATTCGCTCCAATTAGCAGCCGTAATTTATGATCACTTCAATTTTCTAAACTAACATTTGGAATATGTATCAATGCAATGACGAATGATAGACACGTGTCCCTTTTAGACGAAACACGAGTAGGGAGTCGAGGTATTTGAAAGCATTCGTTGATTGAATTTAGCCGAAAAAAAAAGCGAGCTATGCCGTTTTCAATATAAATTCAATTGTAAATCATTTCACATGGCCTATTCCAATCTTTTTATTTCTGCTGCAATATATGTATCAATTTTTCATGATAAGCCGCCATATGGAAAAAAACTGTTGAAAAATACATATTTACATACATATTTAATAGCGTTATATATGTCAGAATAAATACACGATTGTGCAAGCAGATAAGAGAAAAAGAAAAAACCGAGAGAAAAAAAAAAGAGAGAAATGTCAAAGGGAACTGAGTCGCGTACTGCAAACGGAAAAGCAGTCATCGTCGTGTCTTGAATTACAATATCTATGATTATTTACACCATCGGGGCAATTGTATAATTAATTCGCATTGTTAACTGACACGGTATGAGTCGCGCGAATTCGCTTTTAACGCGACAAAGGGAGAAACGTCACGCGTGTAATGCGTGGACCGATCGCGGTGCGTGTAATGCGTAACGCGTGCACGATACTGTGGGTGCGGTACAAACGTGGAATACCACGGCGTAAAGGGATTATCGATCGTATCGGAGCCAAACCGTCCGATTACCTTGATTCTTCCAGCTCCGGCATCGGAGAGCTTAGCGGTTTGCGTGATCGCCGGCATTATCGGCATAATTATTGTGCTCTCTCGTTGCTCTCTGCCAGCCAGCGCGCCTAATCGATCCGCGTCGGAAATAAGAGTGCATCTCTACGATGTTCAATAAGAAGCAATTAGAACCTCACTATCGTCCAGCAAAAATGAGAAATTATACCGGGGCGGATGGGTCGCTTCTTCGACAAACTTAGCGCAGCCCTCGAACGGCTACGTCGATATCGGGTTTCGTATAACCGAGCCTCTTCCTCGACTCGCCGCGCGTGATAATCGCCGGTGCGAGGAACAAAAAGAGCCGCGTAATATGCAATTAAAGTTAATTAACCAAGCCGATCGACGCAACTAAACGTAAAGTCGTGGATTACGAGCGAATGACGGAATCGGAAGTAGACGTGCGCCGTCGCGCGATAAATGCTGGATAACCGCACGGTTATTAGCGACTACGCAGTTATCGATTCCGAAGTTACGGGTTTCTAACTGGACTCGCCGCGTTTTTACGTCCGTGCCGTCTGCTATTAATCGACCGCGGGCTCTTTTTCCTCTTAAGAAACGGCGACAAGTATCGTGGAACTAGGAATTTTTCATCGTTACCTGTTTACACTGTTCACGCATACTGAGCTTCAAAGATTCATTAATATAATAATAGCAGCTTATCGCAATTATCTATAATATATTATAAAATACTCGATTAGTTTAATTCCTTACGATTTGTTGTAATAAAATTATAATTTTCAAATATTTTTTTAAAACCGAACACTTATCGAAGTGGTCCTTTTTAAAATCTCGCAATACTTTATTATATTATAAATTACGAGTAATACCATATGCGTATATCTCATGCAGATGATTTCTGCGCAGAAAAAAAAAGAAAAAAAACACCAAGTAAACAATTTTATACTCTACGGCACATCACCCTATTTCGCTTTACTCTATCGAGCGAATAAAATCTCTGTATAAGGGCGGCGGTATGCGGAAACACACGCGCGTTTATCAGCCCGTCAAAGAAGCGCGACTTCCGAATCGAAATCATTTTTATCTTTCTGTTACAGGCGAGGGACAATATTTCCGAGTTCGGCCGAGCAATAGCTCCGTGCTGGAAGGCGGCGAGGTGATAATTTCTTGCGAGGTGGGAAACCGAGTTGGTACCGTCCAATGGGTCAAAGACGGATTTGCTTACGTCATACAGCAAAGTGAGTACAAGAAATTGAAGCATAAATTACACCTACAACTATTCCTTTTCTCAAACAAATTAAGTGCTTCAGCAATAGCAAGCTTGAATATTACAAAGCCACGTATAAGAAAATTTTTTAAATTATATTAATTTTTCTTTGTCAAATAAAATTTCTTTGTCGTTATCTACCGCTTGTGATAGGCTTTAATAAATCCATTTAAAGAGAGAGGAAAATTCGAAAAGTTGTTCGATATAAACGAATTTGATAATAATAAAGATTTAACGCACGCAGGGCAAACTGCCCATGTTAAATTCGGTAAAGACAGGTAATCCCGTGTTTGCACAATTAACGCCTCGGGAAAGCTCGCTCCTATCTAAATCCACCAATTAAAACCAACAAAAGCTGCTTATGTTTTCAATACGAAATTGAATTTCCGGAGGATTGTTTTACACGAGAGTTTTCGGAAACACATTAACACGCTAATCAAGAACCACCGATGTTACCGCTTTTTTTTTCCTTTTTTTTTTTTTCGTATTCCCGGATTTACGTCGTCATATACATAGCCTACAAACCCACGTGTTCGATTCATGAAACGGTTTTATAGTGAATAATTAAATTTTTATTGAGAAAGATTAAAATAATTGATTATTTACGATCTTACTTTTTTAATTGAGAAACGTTATAAATTTATTATTAAATCGTGACTGTAAATAGAAGCCTCGTAGAGCGCGACCATCCCCGGGTATAAGCGGTTAATTACTCAGCGGTCTCATCGGCTTCCGCCTATCGTAATCGCATCGTTTTGCCGAGAGTGCTCGCATACCACCCAAATAAGCACGTAATAAACAGAGCGAAAACTACAGCCAAGATATTAACCACGTGTGTTTGCTCACAAATTGCGATGGTCTTTAGTCACAAAAAAAAAGAAAAAAAAAGAAAAGAAAAGAAAAAAAAATTGATCGGTTAATTCGCATTGATCGACGGTTGAAAACGTCTGAAGACGCATAACGGTTCGAAATAATGTTGCAGATGGGGAAATTGTGGGTCATCCCAGACTGAAGTTAATCGGCGACCAGAACGCCGGTATTTTCAACCTGAGAATCACCGACGCATCTCTGACTGACGACGGCGAGTACGAGTGTCAAGTCGGACGATATCTGCGGATCAAACCGATTCGCGCCAGCGCTCATCTAATCGTCACCTGTGAGTTGAATCACGACGATACATTCTGAGAAAGTTTAACTCGAACCTGTCCGATTCATAAAAGAACGAGTAAACTTTCCTTATTTTTACTACCAGTCGCTTACGTCGCTGCAGAGACTCTCTACGATTTATTATCTTCATACAGATCTCTCGCCTTAGATATTTATACGTGGGAATAAATTTTATCTTTTTCTTTTACGGCACAAGGCGCCATGCTAACGAAAGCGACGAAACGTCTGTATATGCATTTATAAATCTCGACGGGAATCGCCAAGTTCGAAAGATAAACGGAGTCAACTGCCGCGCGAACAACTGTGCGTTAATTAAAATTTCCCGAGCGTGGCCTCGCGATATTCCTCAGCAATCCGGGGAAATTCCAGCGGCAAGATACGAAAAATACTTGCTCCTGCTTGAGGATAATCGCGACCTGGTCGTTCCGACGATAGCCGCGCGCGCGCGCGCGCGGGCGTGGTACTTAAAATGCAAAGCGTGCCGTAACTCGAATTACAAACTCGCGATCTCGAAGCCGTGCTTAAAGTTAATTTACGCGGTCGGTACGGGTATTACGCTGTGTTACGCCCCGCCGGCGTCGCGAAGGGTCGACTTTCGGGATTCTACGAGGGCTGTTGATCACCTTGGTGATGACATGCCGCTTGGCCCGAGAGCGGCGTTTCCGCACCATCGACAACGTCTCTTCTCCCGCCCTCTCTTTCCCGTTCGCGCTGAATTATGCACAAGTTATTAAGCGCGACAATATGCACTCGTCCGACGGACTTCCGCGTAAACTAGTTTCGCGGAACGAAGGTAGTTTTCGCACGTGCGGCGACCCTTCCGCCACGAGAGCCGTTCACGTCGGTTTTTGAGGGATTAACGACTTGCCGCCACGAAATCACAACCTTTCCGCGCCCTGGACCGTTCTATCGACCCGCCGCTGTTCTTTTCCACCCGCGCCACGTGCGCGTTCCACTCGTAGTAATGCATCGCGGGCGCTATGACTGGAATGCAATAGCGCGTTTGCGAGTGCATCGTAAAGCTAATTCCGCGACTACTCCCCGGCGCATCAACGGCTCCGATGACAAACGTTCGTTCGAAAATAAATTTTTCTTTCGCGCTTTGCGAAACGAGAACGCGCTAGCGAGTTCGATTGGCGTTGATCCATTTACCCGAGACGCTTCTCCGATGCAATTACGCTTTGCTTTCTGCTTGGAGAACTGCGAGCTTACGATTGGCCGCTGTCGTTTCTGCAAAATTTACGTTTTTCTATCGTCTCCGTAACTTTTTCAAAGAGCAAGGCGCACGATCTCGTCTCATTCGAACTAGTCTCGCTATTAACGGCAGCTAATACTTTAAACTTCGTCTCTCAAGCGCCACGTCTCACTTAACGATCAATGTAATCGCTAAAACGTTGTTGGGGAAAAAAAAAAAAAACACTTTACGCGACGACGAGCATAGACGTCTTTTTCTTTTTCGCGCGAGTTCTCGCGTTGGAAACGAGCACCGTTAAAACGATATTACGCCTTGACGCGCGTATTCTTCTTTCCCGAGGGTGAATCTGGCTTTGCATTTGCGCCGGAGCTTTTAATAAAACGGCCATCGCGGCCGCGGGCGCATTACTAAGTCGTCATATCCGTCAAATCAATCTTCCTCGTCGCGCACGTCCGCGTTCATTACGCTCGTATATGCCGGTGACGCTGAAAATACACGGCGGGCACCGTCGGCGATAATCCGCGCCGCGGGTCAAATGGATCATTCGTGGAAATCGCCCCCCGCGAATCTCGCGCGACATCATAGCCGTGGAATTCTCATGCCCGGATGCGTCTATTTTGTAAACCTGCTCGTGCGTGTGTGTTTTTCCGCTGAGAGTTACGTGTGCGTTTCTCCCGCATGCCTGATGTGCAAACGCGGGATCAATCCGCGGCGTTAATTACGCGCGTATTTTGCCGATCCCACACCGGTAAGCGAACATAATTACATTTCGCGTAACTCGATCGACACCGTTGCCGTCATACTTCCTCTGCCTTAATAATTCAAATCGATTTCTCGTTTATTTCCTGGCCGGTCGTTGTCGCTATTATCGCCAAATAGCCAAGTTATTCTGTCACGGGCAGGACTTACGGACATCGGGCGTAACAGGTTCGTGAAAATAATTGTCAGAGAAAAGGTCTTTAACCTTCCATCGTTTGCGCCGAGCAGAGAATGAAATGCATTTATCGGATAAAATTAGAGTAGACAGCGCGTCGATATCACGGCGGATATGTCTGATCGATTTTACAACGTTCGTGGAAATTTGAGCGAATCGCGTCAATTAACGAGATAAAAATAAGATATTTTGACCGTTAAGAAGATAAATTAAAACGTATAATTGGTTTGATGGCGGATTGTCACATCAGTAAAACGTTAACGACATAAAATATAGTGATAGATTTATTACTATTGTTTTTTTTTTTTTCGTTTTCTTTTTTTTTCCTGTTATTAAAATATATTTTTAATATTTATTATAAAGCATTTATCATAAAGTTTTAGTGGCCTTTGATTCAAAGACAAGAAGCGTGCTAAAAAGACACGTAGGAAAGAACATTTTGTTCAAACGCTCAATATTCAGGCTTGGCCCGATCAAGATAATGTTATCAATTTGAAATCGCATTTTATTAATCACTACGAAAGCGGAACACGTTTTTCTACTTCGAAACGACAATATGCAAACGAGAAAATAATTGCCGTTTGTATGCATGCCATAACCATTTGAGACTCGTCCTTCTCGCGTTGCAGCGCGCGTGGAAGTATTTCCGTGTACATGATTATTTCGCGAAAGAGACTATTGGGACACGCGTAATGCGACCGCCGGCTTTGCGCCTGTTCTTTTAATGAAGCGACATTAAAAACACGTCCGCGTATTCTCCCAAGACGGGCGCGAGTTCTTCGTTTACATTTTAACAATATGATTATGACCGGCTTCTACCGCAACTTCTCTATTCTTCCACGGCGCGATCGCGATGCGTCTCGGTATTGTTCAATTTAATAGAGACACAAATTTTTCAACGTACCGTGAACTTACGTCGCGGTTATGTATTATTTCCCTCATAGGTAGGTGTGGAATAATTAAATGCCCACCAATGTTTTGTCACGCGATATGTAGGCGTAACTGTTCTTTTATATTTCACGAAGAAAATTCGGAACGAAAACACGCGGTCGTCATCCTCATAGTTCACGTTTACCGCCACCGTTAGGGCGGAGTTTCGGCTGGTCGATGACGCGGAAAGGGCCGTCAGGTCTTTTTGGAAAAAGGCTCACGTATCTCTCCAGCATCGTACGAATTCGCGGCGTGATACGCAAAGAATGAGGAAAAGGGGGGGGGGAGAATAAAGGGGCAAATAAAAAATCACCGGCACGAGAAGACATTTCTTACGATCCAACGGATAAATGAAGGAGAAGGGAAACTAGAATGGACGAAAGTGGGTATATACCTATATATCGAAATAAGACGTCGTTGCTTTATTAAAAATAGTGGACCAAAGACTCCCGATGAGACGTTTAATCTTCCGGCCGACATTAAAAAAGCATTGTAAGCACCGGCGACGGTTAACTTTTAGTGGCAGTCATTTAATACGGCGGAAAGTTCCTTGCGATTTCATCTCGGCTTTCAATGTTTTTTTTTGTTTTTTTTATTTCTTTGGTTTTTTTGACGAAATAATTTCGCCGCGTTTTCACGTTTGACCGCGTTGTGCACTTCCTTTAAATTAAAAATTTACAAAATTGCCATTTGAAAGCGTTTTTGTTTTTGGCTCGCGTATTTTCTTTTTATTTACTGTGTTACCTTTTGCATTTACAATTGCGTATACATTTTTTAAATATTAATTGCACGTTTCTTTAGTAATTTAATAATTTTTTTTTATTATTTCTTACTATTTTAACCTAGCATTGTTTGTCTTTGTCCTATTGTTTTTCTTTTTTCTAATGAAAAGGAACGAGAAGCTCGCGTTGTTTCTATCGATTAAAAATTTACCTATTAAGTTAGGTAGGTACATTATTGATGTGATTGAATGAGACGAAACTATTTAGCAAGATGACAAAATGCGCTTCCGATTATACAGATTTTAGATTATATATGTATACGATTCAACGATTTATTACAGACCGGCTTGCATTTCTACAATACAATTTACGTATCGGTTAGTTAATTCGTTGCCGAGTAACAATTATATAAACGTCATTCGGAGCGGCACTGCAATCGCTCGCAACAATGGTGTTGTAAACATCGGATAATTTCCGGCAATCCAAGTCATGTTTACTAGTATTTACATATTCCATCTTGTAAAATGAATGCCGGAGCATAACGAAACACCCGTTTCATAAATTGGGTTTTTGACGTGCCGAAGTAGGCATCGCTACGGACGAAACATGTCGGCCAAAAGCAATTTTGCGAATTATAAGCATTTCTTTCTACTTTAATTAAAAAAAAAAAAAAAAAACCCGTGTTATTTATAAAAAGTGATCGATATCCGTATCTGTGTTATTTGTTTAAGAAGTTAAGGTACGGCGGATATACCAATTTCTCGCGCGTGTTAATATCACGTGCGCCACGACCGCGACGACAAAGACAGAGGGAAATCGAATTTCGTAAATTATTCGTTCGCGGACACGCGACGTGAAGTCGTCCCAGTTTGCCGCTTTTTCCCCAGCGCAACTTTGAACCGCCGTTCCTTTTCTTATTCGAGACACGTATAAGTCGAGGGAGGATATTCTCTGGCCCTCCGAATCGTTCACGGCCAGAGGGTCACGTGTGCGCTCTTTGGTGCGCTCTTTGCTGCGAGACACGAGTATGTATACATATGCATGTATCGACAGGCAGCGTGGCACGCGCTTCGTATGTATGCGACCAAAGCTGAAAAAGCTCGCTACATTCATGGAAAGTGTATAAAATTTTCAAGAGACGAAAGGTTTGTTTGCTAGAAAGGCCACTCGTGATTGTCGTTTACTTCCACCGGTTATTCTTTTTAGTTGTATATAAATGATTATATGTGCATGCGCATACAAACGGTTTTCAAGTGCGCTTGAAAGTTTTTCAAACGCGGAGATATTAAAAAATATATAGCAGGATACACGATAAATTTCTCACGCATCGCGATTTGATTATTTTTTAACGAGATTACTGTCCCGCCCCAACAACGATTGCGAGACGAATGAACTCGGAAAGTACAAGTCAAACATTTTTTTTTTTCCCGCAAACAGAAAATTTTTCAACGCAACCGTGAAGCTCACGGTTTGGCTCTGTGAAGAAAAAGCGTAAAATAAAAAATATCTTCCGTGCCTTCGAGGACTGCAGCAGCGCGTCGTCTCGCAAAACGCGGTTCCTGAATCGCGCGCTCCCGTTATCATCATTGCTTACGTGTCATTTCGCCGTGTTCAACTCGCTCGTTTTCCACGTGCACGTACCGCGCATCCTGATCGATACCGTGTCACGGTTTCTATCTGCTATTTACAAAAGGCCAGGGGGATATTTGGCGAAATCGCGCGACTGCACGACTGGCATCAGCAGCATCCGCCCTCTTTTTCTCTTTCTATCTATCTATTTCCCCTGCTATTTTTTTGTCTTATAAGACCACCCTCGATCGCCCCTCTCTATTTCTCGCCACCTTATCCATCTCATTCTTCTCGAACATGCAGTTAAGCGACTGATGCTGTTCGGGCGCTCAGTTTTCCAGCAACGGTAAAACGGTGTCGCGCAGCTCTACGAGTGGCATTTATTTCGCTTTGCGCAAAGGGAAAGCTCCGCACGCCGCCTCTCCACTTACACCCTATATCCTGGGCCATCCGCTTCTCTCCATTACCCTTCTTCACCCCTCCCCTCCCCCCCCTGTTGGGTGTATATATATTATTCTCGCCGCCGCGCCGCGCCGGTCGCTTTCTACCGTCGTCCTTTTCTGCTCCGCGTGTCCCACGGACGGCTTAACGGTAAAAATGAGACTTATAAGGCGACCCGGCAAAGAAAAATACTTTCTTACCGGACCGAGGCGCAACGAATAAATCCACGGTCACAAATACGGAGATAAGACTGACACGTAAACGAAATGTAGCAACGAACATCAGCATCGAGCTAGACTATAAAACGAATATGTGAGAATTCGATCCGGTATGCATGTCGGCTCCAGTCATTTATATTTACTATTTTTTGACAGGAAAGCGAGTGTCTCTCGACGTCTGAACCGTACGGTTTATTAAGATAAAGTAGAGAAAAAAAAATATGTGAAATATAAAGATGTTGGACAACGATTTAGCAAATGCTTGTAAATCATCAAGTTAACGAGTTTTGATGCGCACGATATATTTTAGAAATTTAATCGTGTTATTACTTAATATTCAATAACTAATAGTCGTCGCAATATTCACGAAAATTATTGTACTAAAAACTTTCTCAGTTGACCCTACTTTTTTTTTTTTTTTTTTTTTTTTTTAAATTTTAAATACGGGTCTCCGAGTGAGAATGGTTTGTGATATATCTCCTTAAGATACGGATTCGATTTCATAGTGTAGAACTCGAAAACACAATAGCGAAGTAAATCTTGAATGTTGCGTTCGCGACAAGTACAATCGGAGTGCTTTCTCTTTCTTTTCGACGCAGAGAAAGGCCGGATGGAGCGAGAGAGGCGGCAGAGCGGGGGGAACTCTCCCAATAATTGATAATTAACTTTGCAAAACGTCGGCGTTACGCGCGAAGGGCACGGCCGCTAATGTCGATGATCTCTGACAGGAGACGTGGCTTGACGTAACGCGATTGTGTGCACACACGTTGTCGCGTTTCCTCGCGTTGTCGTCATGCGCGTAAATGCAATCCCGCGTTTATCATCGCCGGCGGGTATAATTGAAGCGGCGCGAAAGAGATAATTTGACAAACGAGCGAGTACGCGAGCGCGATAAAATTAAGCGCGGTAGTGACGCCACGTATGTGATGCAACGGCCGCAGATGAAGAAGGCTAATGTCGCGCGACGCGCGATGAATAATCTGCGCGCTGCCGGGGCATCCGCGATTAATTGGTCGTAAGACCGATACACGCGCGCATATGGATGGATCCATCAAAGAAAACTCAGACGACTACGTGTTACGCGTGAAAAGCGCGCTCTCTCGGCCTGTAATTTGCACTCCGAGGTTTTGCGCGATAACTATCATAATAATCTTTGCGATTTTCAACAATCTCTATTTTACATCACGCTGAAAAATAATTTTTTTTTTCTTTCTTTTTTTTTTTTTTTTTTTTTCTTATCGAGAATTTGATAGTCATTTTACGTAGCAACCTGTTGAATTTGAAATGAGTTTTTGGAATTGAGAGCAGAGCTTCAATCGTCTATTTGTACCTCTAACGTTTAATTTATCGTTATATTTAATTTAATCTAACGCTTTAAATGTCAGCCCGCCGAGCGGGGCGGAAAAAAAAAAATAAAGTTTGTTATTGAGATTAAAAGAAAGAAAATCAACGGCAAACTCGTCTGCATATTATGGTCGTTTATATTAACTGCATATAACATTGCGAACGTTATCGCCGTTATCATCATTATTAATATCACACGCCATTTTTTCTCGTTTATGACTCGTGACGTATTGATCCTGTTTTTAGCTATGAAATATAGGTAATGTGTATTTGCAAATTTAAATGAGCTTTAAAACTCAGCCACCTTCTTCACAGCGTGCAAAGCAACTGGAGCCTTCGCCCGAAGTAACGATATCAAACGCAACGGGGAGCTTGTCTTAATGCAAGACTTATTATTGGCAATATTACCTAACGCTAATGACGCAATTTAGTTTTTTGTGTACCGCAAAAAAAAAAAAAAAAAAAAAAAAACGCGATTTACAATATCGGTGAATGGTGGACGAATGGTCCAATTCAGAATTTTTAATTTGAAGAATTTAGAACACGTAGAGTCTAATCGCGATTACGACGATCTTAATTACCTTGCTTATTTCCTCATTTTCTTATCGAATTAATTTTTACCTCGTACCGTTCTATTTAATCGAAAGATTGATAACAAATATTTTTACACGTTAGACTCGATCGTTATGATCACTGGTTAAATCGTGACGCGCACGTATACTTGTAATTTCGAAAGATATTTACTCTTAGGAAGTTCTATTTAGACGTCGTTATTGACTGCCAAGGGTTTCCAAGACGCCCGACAAATGGCGCAGAATAACGGATAACCAGAAATTTGCCAAACGACGCAACTTGTTGCCACCGCTGACAATTCAATTGTTGTTTACAAGAGACGCAAACTCGGGCTTAAACTTAAGACGCGCCAGACGGATCCGATATAAAGCGCCGTAATTAATTCCGAAGTTCTCCAGATTTAATGCGTCTAAAGCGCGACGGGACGTATCGGGTGATCCACCGCAGTGGATACGACGGTAGTTACGGAAATGATCTCTCTCGCCCTTTCTCCCTCTCTTTCCCGCTCTTGGATGTAATGAAACCAGCGGTGCGGTTCCAGGGCGAATTCCCCGATGGCGTCTGGCAACGCCTGCTGCATGCGATGCACCGGTGCATCGCGTCTACCTGGATCACCGATCACGCGCCAGCCGATGCCGCTCGGAGACGAGGCATTGTATTATCGCGTTACAAATCGACTTTAATACAAAAGTATCTCGAAAAACACGGATACCTTTACCTCGCGTCTATTCTCACTTCTCCACCTCGCGAGTTTTATACCGAAAAAAATTTTCAACGAAAAGCACGACTATACGATTTTATTAAAATTTAATATAAAGATTTACATACTCGTATACCTAATTTTCGTGCAGTTTTAAATAAATTTTAATTTTTCGAAAAAATTAAGAATTAACGGCGAATATATGGAAATTGTCATTACGTATATTTGAAACTATTTAGAAAATGTTTTAATATTAATCACGTAGGGTTTTTTGCGCAACGTATGCGTGCGCGTATATATGTGAACTTGATCTGTATGCACTTTCCCTCCCGTTTCACTGCGCAACAAAAGAGCTTGGCATGTGAAAGAAAACTTTGATACTGAACTAAAGCTACATTCGCGAGCTGCGCTGCGTTACTCTACCACCCAATGCTATTATTGTCATTTCGCGAAACGTCATACATCTCTCGCCAAGGTCTATACGCTCAAAACCGTCACCTAAAACATTGGTTTTCAATCAGCGACCAATGAGTTCGTACATCCCAGCATCGACGTTTGTATTGTCTCTAATTCCCACAAAACGAGACATAATCGTATTTGTGTGTCATTGATGCGATTATCGAGACGTGCATATGTAAAATATTAAAAACTGAAAATTTCACGGGGACAAAGTTTCCGCCAAGTTTGTGAATATAATGTGCAGATAAAATTAACAACAAAAAAAAAAAAAAAAAAAAGGAATTCTATTCATTTTTATCGTTAAATCTTAATATTTCAACGTAATTTAATTTTCAGTACTATTTAATATAATCAGCTGAAAAGCTCGCATTTTACCCTTTTTTACCAGAATTATTGGACTGTTATCTACTACGATTATACGAAAGCGATAATTTTTTTCTTTTTTTTTCCTTCAAATAGCTATAAAAGATTCTCTTTTCAAACAGGCAAGTTCGCTTTATCAAAGTAACTCATGTGGTACAAAGCCAGCCGCATTAATTGCACTTAGGTAATTAAGACTCTGATTAATTTCTCGGTGAACAAAGGTCGAATGCGCATTAGGTATACATCTGCAGAATAAAGCTCTACCGTTGATATATCTTTCTATAAAATTTTTCATACACTCCAAGTTCTTTCACGCCATAAGCTTCCACGGCCAAACAATTTTTCCTCGGCGAAAAATGTCGGACGAGATCATTATTTATCGCACACAAATACTTGACTGATTTTCAAGATTATACATCTTTGCAAGTTTCGAATTAAAGTTTTACCGAAGTTAAGTTCCTTTGAAATTAACTGAAGAATATGATTTTGATCATCTATTTTCCCCTTTGAAGCTCAGTTTCCCAGAAGCTCAGTTTCCCCTTATTCTCAATCGTTAATTACTTGAAAATCGTAGACCTTTCAATACCTTTCTGTCTTACGGAAACTTATCAGCTAAAAAAAAAAATCTACATTGAAATAATATCCTAATGGTATTCAGATCTCAAAGATCCCATTGCTGTAAATGCAAATATTGCGGAAACAAAACTGAAAAGCTGAAGCTTTTCTCTCCTCCATTTTTCTCATATCTGAATTTTCCTAGCTTGTGTGAAGTTTTTATAAAATTACGTGGTTTTAAATCATGATGTAACGCTGTACGAATTTTTCTCGTTGCCTTCACAAATTTGCCGTAAATACTGTATTTAAAATTAAAATATATATTTGCGAACCAATTTTTTGCCATCGCAGCATAATGTTTGATTATTAAAAAAAAAAAGGAAAAAAAAGACGTTTAGATAAAATTAAATTTTTTTAATTTTATAGAGTATATCTATTTATACGAAAACATTTCATATGCATTTAACAAATAAGAGTTATTCGTACGTACGTTGATTTCATTTTTATTTTTACGTATTTCGCGATGTTTGCCCGTATTTTAATCCAGCAATACCAGCATCAAAGCGAAATCAAAATGCTTACGAGCGTAAGGTAGCTGGGTCTAATTGAAAGAACCTGGCAACGCGAATCGTAGCGAAGATTTAAGCGGAGTATGTGGCGGTCATATAAACCAGCAGACAACACAGTGGGGAACGGCAATAAGTGGAGCCGGTGAGAATTATGGTCCGACAAAGACGGGGGAGCAAAAAGCGAGGCGGGAAAACCGCGATATTCGCCGATGTCTCTCGCGAACCTTACTACCTCCTTTCATTCGCGCTTGATGTCCTTTGTTGCTCCCTCCCGTAGTCCGGCAATTTCTTCGCGAGTAAAATTTCTGGTAAAAACTCATCGTATATCGCCGAGCTTTCCTAGCACTGCCCAGAAAAGGAATAGAACAAATCGCGATCTGCGCAAACGAATGTTTAAAGTGCCGGGATTCAAGTTGGTCTCTCGCACAACGAGCTGCCAGCTGTTATCGCGTCAAACTTTCGAGTATACTGCTACAGTTCCAAATGAATCACGAGAGATTTTAAATTAATAGCTCTTGAACTATTGAATTAAATAGGGGAGTGTATTCAATCTAGCTTCCCAGAGTTTTCCGGGATGTCAAAGTTTTTGCAGACGTTAATTAGACGCGACAAATTATTTTGCGAGTCTCGCATATTTTTGTTGCCGTATATATTCAAGAAAATTCGAAAACAATAACTAACAAATTGTCAGTGTTTCAATCCTAAATGCTAAACTATTAATTTTCTCTTTTTCATAATTACTGTAATAATACTAAATTACGCGTTTAATATTATATTTGTAGTAATAATTGACAGATTTCTTTTCTATATTTTTTTTTAGACCAAAATCGAGAATACGTTTTCTTTTCTTTACGTTAAAATGTTAATTTTGCGCGCAGAAATTTTCCATTTACTTTAACTCGATTTAACTAAAATCTAATGCAACCTGCTAGTTAACCTCAAGTTAGATATTAATCCAGAAATTGCTAACTGTAATTAAGCCAACCTAATCCAGTCAGTGTCGGCGTAATCGGTGCTTAAAGCTTAATGTCGCACACGCATCTTCATGTTACCCGCATCGATCTCGCGGAGTTGTTTTTGCCGGTTAATAGCTCATTCGGTGTAATTGAGAAGTCTACCGTTACAAGTGGTCTATCTATCGACCATTCGGCTTCAGGGTCGATGGATCGCCTCTAATTCTCAGACTGCACAAATCTCAATTAAGAAAAGTGTCCGTCGCAACGATCTAATTCATCCGTGCTGACTAATAATTTAAATACATCATCACAATAATCAAAATTTAATTTCCAATAAATAATGGCATTATTATTTTATTTTATTTTTTTATTTAATAATAATAAAAATAATTTTAATTTAGGAAATACATTAGTTAGCTCGGAGATGTTGCATCAACACGTTCTACCTGCCGGACGTTTGTTACAAGAACTATGTAACGTCTGAATCAGCGCCCGTTATCGCGGCAACTATCGAGACAAATAAATACATCACGGTAAAACGTTAAGTCACGATTGAATTTCACCGGAGTTCGTATGTTAGGTTTTCGATCCGACACGGCGAACAAATTTGCAACACGACGGCGGATAAGCGATTGTCGGCATGATACTGTCTTTCCTCTCCACCCATAAACAGAGAGTCGTGCGATCGTTCACATGGGCAGGTGAAGAAGTAACGGTCGCTCGAAACAATAGTCCGGCATTCCCATCCCACATACATAAAGCACACACATCGCGCATATTTCTATTATACTTCTGTCATAATTTCGTCATAAACCTTAATAGGCTCTCTGTGTGAATTACAGCCTGTATTTTAAATTAGAATAATTTCCTAGTTTATTAAGTTTTTTCCTCGCAAAAGATCGATTTACGTTTGTACTATTTTAACATCGAAATTACTTTACCGGGCCGATAAATTTTTCGACAACTGTATTTAGAGGTATAATATTCAGGAAAATATCTTTGCTAGTCTATAAAAAAAAAAGGGGGAAAAATTGGCTTAAACTCTCTAAAAAAAACAACCTCTTAAATTTTACTTCATTTTTCCGCCATCGAGTTGATGGAAATTTTTACCGGCTACCTTTACCCGCCGTGAATGGCAATGGTTATAGTAAAAAAAAAATCATCACGTTATTTACTTGGTAATGTTGACTCAACTGCGAATATTTAACCTCGTCGTATTCTTAAATTTTGCCTGTACAACTAGCTCGTGACCCTAGAAGGGTTAATTTGCGCGAAATGTAGGTCGCACAACTCACCTACTTTCGATTTTCCAAAAGCATTTTTTTCCCTTTACTTTTTAATTTAAATTGAAAGACCGACTAGGTTAATAATTTGATTAGACGTCGGCGAGACAGAATCTAAATTAAGGACGAGATCCTAAATTGATAGTGTGATTGAAGAGCAGAGGGTAAAAAACAAATTCAACTTTTGCACTTACAACGAACGAATGTTAATTTGAAATTCCGTGTTCGTCGAATAATTATTAATTACTATCTTAATTTTTTATAGTTTTAACAGCGCAAGAAAAATGCATGCTTTCTGCGGAACGTTTCTTTCTTACAATTAGGAATATTTTTTAGTGCTTGGCCGAGGTATTGAGAGAGCTCCTACTTTTGAATTAATAAATACAATCAAAGGAAGTGCAACGTGTCTGCTATGCATCATGCGCAGCGAATGTACGTTGGATCGTTTCAACTAGGGTTGGTTTGACTGTTACACTTTGTGGTCTAGTAAAGTAGCACCACATTGAAATATCAATTTTAATACGTCGCGTTGCATCAAATTACAAGCGTTAATAAATGTTTTAATAGAAGCTCCGTAATTTTTTAATGCAGAAGTTGGAATATTTAAGAGCGGATAAATAAACATTATCCTCGAACGCTTGACCGCTTTAATTATAGTAATTAATGGATTTTACGTAGCATTGGGTTATATAAAATAAATCACAATTGTGGAAATTGCCATTAATTATTAATTAGCAGATTTTATTCCCGCAGGTTTTTATTAAAATTTATTTTTATTTAAATTTAAATACGAAGATTATTTCTTAAGATCCATTAATGAAGGAAAAATCAAACCGTTAAAAATAATGCGACTTACCAATCTGCATGAGCGTCAGCGGAGTTGAAGAATTCTGCCGGTGGCTGTAACATAAAGAGGAAAATATTAATGTAGACATGCTAGTTAGTTTATAAGTTTAACAAAAAAAAAAGTAAGTTTTTTTTTTAATTTTATTTAAAAAATTGATATTTACCTATAAGTTGCTCCGCCGATGCAGGATGCCCCCCGGGCCTGCTCCTCCTCCCAGATGGGACGTGACGAGCCATCCTTCCGCGCACTAGAAACACGCGAACGCGCTCCCGTAAAAAATTATCGTAAAGAAAAGCGCGCGATAACTAACGGCACTCCCGAATCGACCGACGAACCGACTGCGGTTCGTATAATTAGATTATCGGCGTGCGACACTTTTTTACGCTGCACTGCAGCGGAGTTCCTCTTGATCTGTAACAGAAAAATGAAAAAATTATTTTATAGATATTTAATCTAATTAAATAAAATAATGGAAAAATGTTATAAAAAATCTAAAGCATTTTAATCCGAAGAAAAATTGATACTTACCCCGGGGTTGCTCCGCTGGGGCAGGATACCCTTCCTGGGCCTCCTCCTCCTCTCAGGATGTCTGCGGGATGTCGGGGTAGTCCTTCTTTAATGATGGAATATTATCTGAAACAGAAAAATTGAGGTGAATATTCTATTCCGTTCGATGTATTATTCAGCGCGTATTGTTATCTTACCGCGCGCGTGTTTTGGTGCGGGTGACCGGACGCACATTCTAGCGCTAGCACGCTAGCGCCCACCGTCCCCTCTACTCCCCGCGCTCCCCGCGCCTACACCCGTTGAGCCTCGGACCGACCTACGCAATACGTACGAAAATGAGCTGGCTTGACTGCCGCTAGCGAGCACCCATCCCCTCTCCCCGTGCCCTTGGGTGCTCTGCCCCTCGCGTGATCGACCGACCTATACTCTCGATCACTGCGCAGCCATAAAAATACGTTCACGAAAAGATTTTTCAAGCCTCGCATTCCTACACCACTAATATCTCCCGAATCTATCGCGAACTCGTCGATTAAAACCCTCTTCCCTCGAGCCCGACTGTACTCGTGCACGCTTCGTTAACCGCAAAGAGACGCGAATTTAATGTACACGCACACGTGGTTTTAACTTACTTTGTACCGAAAAGATGTAGTCGCCGGTACGCACGATTGATTCAGGATGATAATCCACGCCAGATTACGTACCCCTGGCCCGTCGATTGTACGTAGATCTTTAATACGTACGGAGCACGTGCTGCGTACGTACGTCTCACTTGAGCACTGGAGAAGGACAGAGCGATGGTGGGGGTAGTGGGAGAACGTAGCGCTCGCGCGGCACGTACGCCGCTCACCCCCGTCCCCCGGGGGAAGCACCTATCCGCCTCTCTCTCTCTCTCTCACCTCTACACGATTTAACGCGTTATAAAAAATTGTATATGCTAAATATTAATTGCAAATTGAATTAATACCGAATTTCAAAACCTTCTTAACAACTAACGTTTAATCTCGTTTCTTTTCTTTTTTTTAATTACTAGAACAAACCTTGCGCACGCTTCGAAGATATATAAAATCGCCAAAAAGTATAAGTTAGAAACTGTTGGACGTGTTACGTTTGATAAGAACCTCAGGTAATTTCGGCCCATGCGATTTGCCATGCCGTCGCTTTAAGCCCTACAATTACGTCAACTCCATTTCGCGAAAGTGCCGATGCATAACGTAATGTTGTATCAACCTTCCCTCCTTGTAATCCCCTTGTTTGCAATTCATAATAATTACTTAAAGCGCATGCAAATTACACCTCAACGTATATGATTACGAATTCATGTAGGTGACCGAAAGCGAGAGAAATTAAAAATGTACTCGCGTTTCCACAATTACGCGGTTTCAGCGTTAAATGTGAAACGAATCTGTCGAAATTCCTGTTCGCGTTTAAAATGGAAGGGAAAACACCGAATAAATGCCCGCAGCTCTATCTGGAGATCATTACACGGGCGTGTGTTCATTATAGTAGTGTGTCGCGGTCGACTAGTTGTATCATTATACGAGGGCGTGAATGTTTGCGAAGAGAGATAAGGAGCTTCCCTTGCACGACGAACTTGGACGGACTTGTTACAGGATATAATTTGATCTTTACGCTTAATTAGTATGATAAACCTAATTACAGCGAATATTTATTAGTTATCATTTATTAATCATCGTACGAGAAATGGAAAAAGAGATACAGGAGATCGATACATCACGATTGATAAAAGATATAAATTTTTGATAAATGAATAAAAATTAAATTATCTCAATATTATACGATCGACGTGATTATCTTAAATATCAGGTCGGGCAATCACGAGTTAATGAACCGTTGGCGAAATCGGTGATCGGCGGAGGTGCGAAAGCCGCCCGGTAATATTTTTTCCCTTTAACTCTTTTTTTTTTTTTCTTTTTTTTTTATCACAAGCAGAAAGAGAGATGGGAAGAGAGATGAGACAGGGGCGGTGATTCGAGCAGTACTCGCACGCTCGAGTCGACCGGCCGGCGGGTGACGTTCAGCGATACGTGACGCGCGTTTTAAAAACGCGGAACGAAAGCTTTGTCAGTGCTGCCTACGGATCGTGCCGTAGCAGTGGCGCGGATGACAAACCGACACGAGGGGATATCCGGCCGCTGGCAAGCGTTTATTTATGATGCGTCGTCAGCTATGCCGCAACGGGTTCGCGCGCTGCGCGCGAAACTCCTGGGTTCAATCGACATCGCGTGCGCGGAATTGGCGATCGCCAGGGGTTTCTCTCTTGGCGGACAGACGAATTATCGGTGCGTGTGCGCGTCTCGCGACCCCGTACGCGGGCACGTACGCGCGCGACCCAGTTTACATAAGCAACGCGGCAATTTTCGGAAATTCACCCACGCGCTCTGCGACCGCCCGATAGACCCTCCGCCGAAGAATCGTTTCGAATGCAGCGCATTCGTGGTCCGAACGGATCATTGCGACTCGCCGCCACCAGTAATAAAGCTCTCATCGCTGAATTCGTAACGTCACGTCTAGTAGATGACCGAAATAACTGAAGCGCGGCAGTGGAATAACGACTAAGTGAGAAAATATTATCGGGATTTGTTTAAAAAATAAAAAAAAATAATAAAAAAAAGAAAACTTAAGATTTTTTTTAAGTAAGTAGGTATCTAAATTTATTAGCGTACCTACCGATATGAGTACATCTATGTTGTACATACTTGATTTTATTTGTATAAAAATCTCTAAAAGAGAGAAAGGAAAATAATATATTTAATTACCAGAAAAATATAAATTTACAAAATCAACGTAGAACTTAGCTCGAAAATTATTAAAGAGAGATGTGAGCTAGCTTTTGAAATATTATGTACATAATTAACGCGAAGAATAGCTCTTAAACCCGGCGGGTTCGAATTACATCGCAAATTATTAGCCAATTAACGTTAATGGCGAGAGATTCTTTAATGAGAGGGTACCCCAGCTTCCAGTGTTGCACCTAGCCGGGTTCGCGAGAATCGTGCCGCACGAAAATTATCCTTCGAGAGCCTTATTCGGCGGTACAATGGATTAAAGCCAAATCGGCCCGCTTCGATTCGCGTGTATCGCAATCGGGAGTGCTCGTCGTTTCTAATTACACGCGCTAATTCCGCGGAATGAAATGAGCGGGGGAGTGAGAACCGTCGGCGCGGAGGTGGACCTCGATGGTCTCTCCTCTCCCCTATGACCTCTCGCCGCGAGAGAGGAACGAAGGTAAATCGAACTCCGCGACGCGAACTCCAATTACGCGGCCTTGATTCAGCCGGGTTGGTCAGCCAGCCGTAAGCTTCACGCGGAAAGTGGAGTCGCGAATCGTAAAATCCACAACGGACGGTGCAATGCGAATCGACTGTAGACTGTGTCGACGATGTGGACGTCAATATTTACTACGAATCTCTCTGGCCACTCAATCGCGATGAACGGGAAACCAATACGCGAACAGAAGAGAAGATGTATTGGGAAGTAAACCCGAGAGAGCGAGTTCGCAACGGAATAACTAAATATGCATAGAATTTATCTTGTTTGGGGGAATCTGTTCATTATCAAAAATATATACATACATATATTAAGAAATAAATATTATATAAAAAAAAAAAGAAAAGGGTAAGACGTATCTCCCGTCTATTTCTTTCATAAAAAAGAAAAAAATGTATATCTTTGTTGAAAGTAAAACTGATAATATTTTATATGATTTTGCAATGCGATATAAATAGTGATACGTGTAATGAAATTTGCGGCAACGGAATATTTTAATGTGTGGAATTACCTTGTGCGATATATTCGTCTATAAATTGAAAAGTCATAAATACATCTTTAAATTTCTATTAATAATTTAAACTCGGAAGTAAATGAGAGCTAACTAATTGGTCATAACAAAGTTATAGCCGAGTTATAAAATAATAATTTTAGCCTTACAGGATAACCGAGGAAAAAAAAAAACAAGCCAATAAGGAAGCGCAGATTATTAGTATATAGAAAATCTCGCGTATCGCATTCCGTCGAGCCTTTACGAAACCCGGTTATTCATATCTACGGTCATAAGATATCCATGTTTAGAAGTACCTTATATCCGGAGATCGCGATGCGTAACAAGTACTCTCTTCTTTTTAGCCCTTTTTCTTCCTGATTTTTTTTCTCTTTTTTTTTTTTTTTTACAAACGTTCCGCATGTACGCGCAGTATCCGCAACCGAGTAGCTACACCGAATCTTTCCAATTCCGAGTCTGAAATTTGTTTCGCGTCTCTACGTAACGCAGCGTACTCGTCGCAGCTGTCGAATAAGTTGCATCCATCCGACGTGCACGCGACTCCCGCACACGTGAGGTACGCGCACCTGCATCCCGCACACGCACACGGTGTGCACCAGCGTTACGAAACGATAGTACGTGCCGTATAGTGCCAGACGCCGCGTATATACGATTTTCCATCCAGCCAGCTTCGGCCTTAATGGAGGCGTCGTGCGCGTATCTCGGCCGCGCCTTATGTCGACCGCACTATGAATCTCATTTCGCGCTCGGTTCCGGGGCTCGAGTTTCCGCGCACGCGAATCCATCCACGGATTAAAGCACGGGCGGTGTACACGACGTGAGTCGCAAATCTTTGCCGTCCAGGTGAAAGACGGGAGCGACTTTCATACGGCGCGAGAACTCGAACGCGGGGGAGAAACTCGCCGCGAAATCCAATCCACGAAACAAAATTGCCTGTTACCTTTCGATATTTTCCATTTTCCGTACGTTTCCTCAGAATCGAAGATCGGACAACGCGCGGATGATACCACGAGACCTTTTCCACGGGAGAGCTTTTATTTTCGAAGCGAACGTTCGCCCGGATGCCCTAATTGGCCGGTTTCAACGCGCGAAAAAGATCCATTTCAGCCTGTCCTCACCAGCCTCGCTATTCTCCCATTTAATAATAACGACGCTTTAAACTACTGAGAGCGTGGGAGTCGCACTCTTCAGGCTGATTAATTAACACTATACGGTGCAACAACGCGTACGCGTGCACGGCGACATGCTACATGTGCTCGTGATATCATTCTCGCACAGTAAGTTCGTTAAGCGTAATGTAGGCCAGGCATCGACGACGACCGCTGACGACCTAAAACCCATATGCAGCCCGTATGCACGCGGCGCGCGTATCGGGTGCATTATTCAGCGCGTGTATAAACCTCGATGAGTTCGCGATTCCGTTGCGTCGACGTTGCATCAGCACCGCGCGCACACTCGGAGAATTGATCTTGCCCGCCGTGTAATAACACACGAGGCTCGTTGCGGTGCCACGCCGGAAATCGCATTCCGCGTGTCCGTCAAATAGCGTCCCTTCATAATTGAAAAAGCCGCTACCGTCCGCGCCGATTCTGCCATCCCTTTTACGCGAATTATTTCGAAACTCCCACCACTATATCTCTTCTAACTGTCGGCCGATATTCTCGCTACGTGGGTAATTTAATTCTAAATATGATTATCCGAGTGCGAATTCGATTCCAAGAGCGAGAAACGATCCCGCGAGCTCCGGCGATGTCTTTCGGTTAATTTAAATTCGAATTAATTGAAAGTATAAATACGATTACGCGTTTTTTTTTTCTTTTTTTTTTTCTTTGTGTAAATAATTGGTAAGTTAATTAATAAAATTGATTTAATATCGAGTGTTACGCTCAACGTCCAAAGCAGGCGTTGCAGATCGCGAATGCGTGCCGTAGATAAATTCTTGATTTGGCTGACGTAATAAAGGTTGCGCAGAAAATGAAAACAACGGTAACGAGAGTACAGAAAATTATTTGCAAAAAAGAGGTAAAAGGGTAAATAATGCGCGACAGGTTGCGTGCTATGCCAAGTTTATATGCCGAGAAGTAAAGCTTGATTATCGCCGGCAAACTTCTAGAGGCGGAAAAAAAAATTCCAAGTTTGAGCGACGAGAGCTGTTTCGCGGTTCGCCGACCGCAAAATTGCATACCCGCGCGATCGATATCGTTTCATTTTCACCGGTTAGAGAGCAACCGCGCATCTATTTTTTCTAATTACTTTGTTTGTTCAACATGTTTATGAGCGTCAACGTAATTATCTCCTCTGCTAATACATAACGGTGTTTACCGTTACGTTGTTTTTCATCATCGCGATACGATAAAGTCGAAACAGCGATCGCCTGTTTATTTAACTCCCGCCCGCAGTTTTCTAATTGTAATAATTAAATATGTCATTAAGGGAGCGTCAAGTTGAAAATTCCGCTGACGTCGTAGTCGGTACGAATTAAACAAAGATAAAGCGTCCGACCCTGCATTTGCATACTTTTGAAGCTTGTCGAAACTAGTTAATTGCCAGCTGTTTAAACGAAGAAATTGATACTTTGCTCCACGAACGGAAAGAAATATATATTTGCAATTTAAACGCTATTATTTTTATAATCGGCGATGTATTTCTTTTAATAAAACAACTCGGCGTGTCCTTCTCTCAGAAACTCGCCTCGAGGAAAATTAAGAAGTTGTATAAAGGAAAAGTTATGTGCATTTGTTCCCCAAGCGTGATAGACATTATTAGAGACACGGACAATGAAAATTTGTTGTCGTCGTGGAATAAATGAGATTTTTCTCGGCTACCTGTCGTCGCCGTAAAAGTCATTACATTGTAACGACATGTTTGTTGTAAAAATAAAGAATGCCCGGCATCCTTGCCCGAGACACGACCGGAGAACGAATAAGAGGGGCCGCCGAGATACCTTTATCTGGCTTAATACCGGCGGTATACCCGTCGGATATTTTTCACCTCGCTAATAGCGCCGCATTTCGATCGCGTTTGATTGACAATTATCAATATGGCCGCATAATTTGGCCGCGGGCAGTTCCGACAAACACGCGGAATCGATTTCGCGGCATATGGAATTCGAAATGAAATTATCAATTGCGGATTCGACACGAAACATATATCTAAAATAGATATGTTAATTAAATTTCTTTAATAATGAAATACTGTCTGTTTAGAAGGGTATTATGATACGGTTTACGTGGAATAAACGTAATTCCTCGTCCATCGATCTCCTCGCACATAATGAACTTTTTAATCAAGATTTTCAACAAGTCTATTTATTCGCAAGAGTTCGATGCAATTTTAAAAGACACTATTTCGTACGTGCAGTTTATAGATGTGTTGTTAAGCAGACCACGCATATAAAGCGACGGATCGTTCTATTTCTAATGGATCTACGTGTGGCGCTTGAAAATTAGCCATTTAATTAATAATCGTGCGAAATGCAACACAATCGTTACGTCATTTTGCGCAACCATGCGCGTGCCGCGGCGGTCTTTTAAAACCAGGCCGGAAAATCATCGTCACGCGATCGATCGGCGTTACACGTAATTCAACGCCGACTGCGGAAAGGCGCACCGAAACACGTCCGATTAATATCGATGCGTCGGGTTCTCGCATAATACGCCCGCATTTGCGGAATGATCGACGATAAACGCGTATAACGTTCGGCCGGCGGACTGTTCGCGCGTTTTCGACGCAGGAAACCGAATTTACATCGACGTCGAAATCGAACCAATGAGTGCGCCGTGGCTACGTGCGATAAATGCAATAAATTTTGCGTCCGCCTGGCGAGCAACGTTAATGTTGTAATTTTCGTTCGGGAACAGTCGCGTCTCGACGACGTCAAGCGTTGTCCCCGAAAGCTCGCTCGCGAAGCTGACGACACGCAAGGAAACCAAAACGGAGAATGAAATTAATCGAACAGCCCGTAATTTTCGGGCTTAGTTAATCCGAGAGCATAGTTAACACGATGAATAATTTCAATCGTTTTGTAATTCTTACCTAAAGTTAAAATCTGCGACGAACGGGCAACGGCAATTATTCTCCGCGAGGAACGATGGATTCGAAAAAATATTTGTCTCCCGTAACATAAAAGTGTTGATACAAAAATGTTATGTAAAATAGTTTCTGTTTTCTTTGTGCCATTTACGTAGCCAATTACGCGATATTTGCAGAGGTTTTTGAACGTTGGAAAAATACAAGCCCGATCTTGAAAATATTTTCACCCCTCGGTTGAAGATAATTTTTGTGACCGCGTTATCGCGCGGAGGCGAAAAGATAAAAAAAGCGTGAATACTTTTTTGGAGGGGGGAGCGGGGTATATGTATATCGCGCGGCGATGATACTTCGTCGCGTAAGTACCGCGGGAGAAAAAGGAAGAAAAATGAAAGAAAAAGACTAGCACGTCGATGACGAGCGCAAAGAAATCGTCTGCCACAAAAGCGACCGCGGGTGTCGACGTACTCGCCCCCTTTTCCATTCTTACACGGTATTTAATTTGAGCGCGGACGAGTCGACGACGGCAAACATGGAAACTGAAGAAGCACTCGAGAGCTTAAGCCGACACGGTCATTGACGACTTGCACGAGCCGCTCTAGCGACCGGCCGTTCCTCTCGCCCCTTTCTCTCTTTCATTTCTCTATTCCCGACCGGCACGATGCTCCGCATTCAGAAGTCATGATTGCACTCGTCAAAGAGCAAACAGTACCGACGGATTCTCGACTTCAGTGAACACCCCGCACAAAGCTCAAATTCCGAAATGCTCTATGGCGATGACCTCACTTGTGCCGGGGGCATTCAACGAGGCCCTCGTCAAACCGCCTAACTTTCGGAAAATTTATACAACGAGATCGCACATTTATATACAGTTGATTTAATCCTTTTATTTTGGAATTTCTTGTAAAATCTACCACAATTTTTATATTTATTATCCAACAAATAACAATTTTGTTCAAGTTATTTTATATCATTTTATATCATTTTTATTTTATAATTCCTCCATTTTCGAGTCGAATTCAATTGCGAAGAAAAATAGAAATTATTTTCCTCTGCGGACAGCAAGATTTCAAATCCGCGAAAATCACAATGTGTTTGTGATTAAAAACTGACGTATCTTTGCAATATCTTCATTGGGATATTGACTCGATAATCAAACCGAGATTAAAATGCGATCTCGAAACTTTTACTATGTTCATTACGTCCATTTTCATTAAGAGATTCTACTGTGCGCGATGCATCTTACCTACTTCCTAAAATAATATCGGCGTGATTGAGATTACGATCATTATTATAGATGAATAAACAATCGTTCCGAGCGCAAACGCTGATCGTCCATTTTCCGCAATCAATCGCAATCTCAGCCCGTTATTATCAGCGTCATAATATTCATGGCACTGATAACTAATTAGTCGGGTAAAGACAAAGTCA
This sequence comes from Cardiocondyla obscurior, assembly GCF_019399895.1. Taxonomy (NCBI): domain Eukaryota; kingdom Metazoa; phylum Arthropoda; class Insecta; order Hymenoptera; family Formicidae; genus Cardiocondyla; species Cardiocondyla obscurior. Next base: position 443,366 of record NC_091882.1, read on the forward strand.
AAGACTTGAGAATAAAACTTTCTCTCTCTCTCTCTCTTCATCACGGGAATAAATTACGCGGGAAAGACGCTCTTAGAGCAATGCAAAGAAATTCTGAAGAAATGTGCGGATGCAAAATTAGCTCCGCTTCTGCTGCATACGAAAAAACGAGGACATAATTAATTTATGAAACGCGAATTAAACAGGAAAAATATGCAATTGCTTAATGCTACTTCTTAGAATTAGCGGGATGGAAATGAAGATCTCTAATGAACGGAAGGAAAATACAAAGTCTTCAAATTACGTTCCCCACATTAATTTTACATATCTTTCGCAAATTATAGTTACATATTTTTATTAATTATACTATTTTAGCTAAAAAAAAAATTAATAATAATAAATTTTGTACTTTTCAGTTTTTTTAACCAAGAAAAAGTTATAAATTTAAATATATAGAACTATATTTTAATAATTATATATTATACATTATAATAATGAATAAAGTTTAGCAATTGTGTTTGGTAACTGGAGAGAGAGAAAAAAAATATATATCAATTCGAGACGAATAAATATGCAGTGCCAAACCATCGCGAGGGACATGCAAGTATGCCGGGATCGATTTCACGACCTAATTTCTATGAAGCCCGAAGGATCGGCTGCGGAATTAAGGCCGTGGCGTTCCTACATCGCGCAATTTCCTCTCCGGCGCCTTTCCACCGCCAATTTCTACGAATTTCTACACTGTACTGTCTAGAAGCTGAAAGGATCTCTAATTTTCTGTTGCATGAATAGCCTTTATTTCTGGTTACCTCCTGAAAGACGGTAGATCTCGCGAGGTGTTAAGGGATTATGCAAGAGTAAACGAAAGACACCGGGCGCAAACAATGTGAATATTCGTTGTTTTAATTGTCCTTTTCATAAATCATGATTTATGACCGTGGTGCATGGAATGCATCTCGAAAAAGCAGAAACGTTTTCGCGTTTTATGTCTTTGCGTCATATCAACGATATTTATTTTCCACGGCGGACAAAATCCACGTATCATCTCTGAACATTATAGTACGGCAACGATAAATCATCAACGTTTTAATTATTTCATTTCACGGTGGATGGGGATAAATCACTTCGGGCGTGAGTTCGCGCGCACGTTGTTGTTTAATTTTCCGCGGTCTTATAATTACTCGCTCACTACCTTTCCGGCCCAACTTTTTTCCCCCCCCCTCCCCTTCTCTCTTTCTTCCTGCCGCCCTCTCGTTCTCTCTCCCTTCGTTTCGCCTTATTGTCTTCCGTGCTCAACGACGAAGCCGCACGCTGGGAAAATGTCCCTTTAAATAATGTAAAGTGTTTCTGAATAATGCATGCCGAGTAGACTCGCGGAATCGCGCACGCCGGCGCTAAGAAAGTACGGGGGAGGGAAGATACGGCGAATGGTGTAAGTACCGCATTAACAAGCTACATTATACGCCGCCGTAAGTACGTCCTAGTCAGATGTTACGCCCGCGGAACAGAAAGCCCATGTCGGAGCTCTCTCGTAGTTTTAATCAGGATTAGAGAGGCGGGCAAACGATTACTCGATTCATCGACTCGGCGGATTCTACACTACCACGCTCGTTAATCAGTGCCGCTGCTCGCCGTTCGGATTTTAGACTTGCGTTCCCGTTACCCTGCGACCTACCGATCTAGAGATTACGTATTGCCACGCGCAGCGTCAAACATCTTTAATCTCAAGATCGCGCGAAATAATACGTAACGTATTTCATACACTTTATTTTAATAACAGATTTCGAGACTTTGTTCTCAATTGTTTGACGATTGTCGATGACGATCGAATCTATTATTTTTCAAGAGACCTCAATTCCGAACTACAAAAAAAAATTATGCGACTTACCAATCTGCATGTGCTTCAGCGGAGTTGTAGATTTCAGCCGGTGACTGTAACATAAAATAAAACATATTAATGTAGACACGTTAGTATTTCAATTAATGTAAAGGTAAAGCTTTATTTTATAAAAAAGATTTAATTCTCACCTAAAAGTTGCTCCGCCGATGCAGGATGCCCGTCCCGAGCCTGCTCCTCCTCTCAGATGGGACGTGTCGAGTCATCCTTCCGCGAACAAGTCACTCGCGAACACCCCGACCGTGATTTTACTCGCGAAAATTACTGATTACCTTCGCGCGTTATTTTTCGGTACTCGCGTTTATAAGAAAATCGTACGACAAAAAATTCCGCCCGAATATTTTACGAAACTCTCAGAACGACCGACGAACCGACTGCGGTTCGTATAATTATTAAATCGGCGGTGACGACACTTTCGTTGAACAGTAGCTGCGTCAAACTGTAACAAGAAAAAAATATATAATTTAATAAACGGCAACGATAGAACCGATTAATTAGCTTCTAAAATAAGATTAGTTCGGAAAAATGATCGCGTAAGGATATAACTTACTTTAAGGAAAGGAGACGTAATCGCACGTACTCTCCTCGCACGGAAAATAAGGAGGAGAAGATGGTTCTCGTGCCGGACGGCTTTCGTTAAACGGAAGTAAGTATTAATTTCTGCACGTGGCTGCTGTATAGTGCGTACGTGTGCTTCGCGCGACCGCTGGCGAAGGACAAAGCGAGAGTGGGAGTAGTGGGGAAATAGACCTAGCGCGCAGCACGTAGGCTCGCGCTCGCACTCCCCCTTTCCTCCCCCTACCCCCTTTCTCCCCCCGCAGCTATCTATTCCTTACTCTCGTTCGATTTAATTGTAATATTTTATTAGTATATCCAGACAAAGACGGTACTTCCACCAGGTCGTCTACGATCTCGAAAATCGCGAAGACCGTCTTTGCCTGGACATATTAATTAAATATTACAATTAAATTGAACCTGAAAATCGCCGACTCGACAACCGACGTTGACTCTCGCTTGGCGTGAAGCAAGTCACGCGAGAGAAAACTAATCAACGTTTTAAGCGGAACAATTAAAAAGTTAAAAGTCACCCACCAATTTTTTTTAAGATAGGACGCGTATTTCAATTATATATGCTTTCGCGACCGTGTTATATTTTTAATAGTTATCGTATTTGCATTCTTATGGATGAGAGAGAATCAACTTAACTCTCACGGTAACAATCATTGGAACAAGCTGGTTACGTTTAGTAAATGAGAGCAAATTGTAATGAGACGCCTGTTAGAGAAAACTACGGTTTCATTTAAATATTTATAGAAGCACGACGGAGGTTTCCTGTGAGGGAAGTGCCTGTCTCTTCGCGGTGCCAACTTACCTTCGGGTTTCGTTTTCGCCGCGGAACGAAGGGTAAACGTTAAAAGTGGCCGCTGGAAAAACTCACTAGAAAATTCAGTTCGCTCTCTCCGCGCGCTCGTTGCGTGTTTGCGGCATGTTTTCGTTGTGTCAAACCGCGAGAGGACGTTGACTTCGTGAGCGGCGTATAGTGCAAATGCACGTATCTCCGCATTCTTTTTCTAAATTCTCGAGAAACATAATTCGCGTTTTACGCACGCGTGCAACCTCGCTGGTATAAAAATAACGGGGGGGGAGGGACAGAAAAAAAAAGAAAAAAAAACGTAAATTCTCTCTTTTTAAACGTCCTACTTTTTTTTCCGTCTCCCTTTAAAAGCTACGAATGGCCGTAGGTTTTTCTCTCTGCTATTGTATGGGCGCGAAAAATACGGTCACCCAATTTCCGGGGCAGTCGTGTGGTCTGCGCCACCCTGAAAGACACCACCGGTGGATGGCGGTGCCGGACCGAGCTCTTCGTAATTCAGCCGGGCCTTCGAACAAAGAATGGCCGTACGTACGTACGTACGTACGTACACGACAAGTCCCGCTGCCGCCGCTGGAAGCCGCGTCGTCGTGAACATTGTACGAACATTGTACACTGTTCCCGGCGACGATACGAGCCAGCTGGCGCGTCGCGCTCGTATTTCATCGAAGCAGGGCGGCCGCCGCCTTCTATCGACCGTTTAGTAAAGTGCCCTCGTGCGACCGTCCGCGCCATCGCGATACGGTACGTGCCCCCTTTTGCCAAGAAACGTGGCACGCAGGCGACTAGGGGGTGAAAGGGGTTTCCTCTCGACCAGAAGGAACGAGAGAGCTCCTATCCTATCCGCGCCCGGTCCCCAAAGCTGCGTTTATCATCCGTCCGCTCGCTCGATGCCGATGCGGCTGTTCGCGGCCGACGATATCGTTCGGACGAAATAGAGGTATATATCGAACGATAAATAGAACAATCGTTAACGGAGAAATACGAGGACACCTCGCGAAATAGGCCCCTATGGTGAATCGAGTCACCTCGAGGCTCCGAATAAAACTTTCTTTATTTTTTTTTTTTGCATCGTCTTTCGCGATAATGACGATGACGATGACGAAACCAGAGTTCCCTACTATTTCACGAAAAGATATTTCGAAGTAATAAATTAAAGTTTGATATTTCGCCGTAATCTTGGGATAAAAGTAGTAAAAAGATTGACGTCGCGAAGTTCTTTATGTAATTCTTACTTGGAGAGAAATTTTAAGAGATACACATCTTTCACGACGCGAGCGTTCACGGGTCGATGCATTTTGCCTCGTCGTCCGATTGGTCGCCGATCGATGCCGGTGGTCTTTCGTCCCGGAACTTTTTCGGACACGAGGACCGTTTTCAGTTACGAAACCAATTTTGATAGCGCGGTTTTACAAGCCATGAAAGCCATTTCGTGCTGAGCTTAGCCGGTGCTATTTCACCTATTCTCGATGGCCGTCGTGGTCGCCGACTGTTAGCAGCGTTGTAAAAGAATCGGGAGCATATATCGCGTACAAGATTCTTCTTACGTCTCCCAGGATCACGGCGAGGACAACGATTCGCGCACATAAATTTTCCCGAATAACCACCCCGAAAACGCCACCCGTGTACCGTAATCTGCCCCGTCATTTCTCTTTCACCTCGCTCCTTTTTTCGATATATCATTGTACACGTGCGTAGCACATACTGCAAGATCGCATCGCGAGCGTAATGGAAAATGTGATTCGTAAGACATCGTATTAGTAAGACTCGATTAAAATTTTGCTCGGCGAAAATTTAAAATAGTTAATCTATTATTTTTAACATTAAAACGTTGTCTTCAAAAGCAATGTTTCGTTAACTAACAGCCAATGCTCCATTGATCGAAACACTTTTTTTACTTCTAACCTTCTACGATGTAATATATTATTTTAATATTCTGCCCTTTGGACGTTATAGAATATTCGGACGGATTTAGAAATAATTTACAATTTTTTATTTTCTATTTGCGATACTTGAAACTCGCTACATATTCGGATGAGACTTTCCTCGGAGAAAGAAGAGAAAAAAAGAAAAAAAAAAAAAAAAATAGAAACGTTGAACTTGCAGAGTTCGTTGTTTTCTTGTTAAAATATAGATGGGAATGGGAGAATTTAATAATAGACGGAGCATTATTAAAATTTACTCGCGAGCGGTACGTGTTCCAGAAAGTTTTCCAGCTCCTCTTTAGGGATAGGTGGATCTCACGGTGGCAGTGCATCCTTACCGCGTAGAGAAACGTTCAACTTTCCCGATTTTTCATGAAACTCGTGGTACTTGCGTGACTCGCCGGGACACCGCTCCGCGGAGCAAGATGTAAGGTACATCCGGGGAAAAAGTAAAGACACGCCACGGAAAAACGAGCGACACACCAACGACACAATGCCGGGCGTGTTATGCACCGGAGAGCGCTTCGGAGCTCTCCTTTCGCGCAAAACCAGAACCGTCTGTTTGTTGAGTTTCTCGCCGCAGTTATCGACATATTTTCCGTGGCGATTAAAATGCGCCGCTCGGCCGGCGCGCCGGGACTCCCCCCCCCGATTCTCGAGCGTTTTATTCCGAAGGGACACTCTACTCGCGGAAATGGAACAGCGACAAATTCGGACCGGGACGACGATTGCGACGAAATAAAACGCCGCGCGACATTCTTATAACTTTCGAAAAGGAAAATGTAAGCCCGTAAGTGGGTTAAAGATGTCGTTCCCACTTGAATTCGTCAAAGCAGCATCCAGGAAAGTTTCAACACTCCGGCGTAATCGTGTCTTAAAAATGTAACTTTTTGAAAACCCACGGTGCCCGCGTTATTCTAAGGTGGAATTTGTAACTCGCGAAAAACGTAAGAAACGGAGCGCCGTCAATATTACAGCGCATATCATGAAAATGTCATTTTAATGTCTGATCGTAGATGCGGTTATTGCGAGCCCTGTAACGCCCATAATTCGAAACGACCTTACCCTTAGAACCAATAAAGTACGATCCATTACAGCACGGACGATAAATCAGACGCAACAAATAAGATAAGTCGAATGTGATATGAAATAATTAAATTTGCAACGATAAGTACAATAAATCATAATTTTTCGAAAACATTATCAATTATTACGCGCGCAAATGCGTCCGTGTAATAAAGAAATATGCATAAATCGTGCACTTATTTCGAAATATATCTTCCCACGCGTTCGAGTTTTGCTCTTGATATTTGCGACAGTAATACGAATGATAGATTAACAAGTTTTATTCGTCCGCGGGCGAAATTTTTCCCGCGAAATGAATTACTCACTTCTCGTTCTTTCACGACGCCGAGTTGATTTTCTTTTTCAATATACGCCCCGCGCATTGTTCGAGAAATAAAGTAGACCGGTCCGACAATCCACGCGCATAACGGGAGGGTTAAGCGCGACGTGAATCAACGTCGATGCCGGCCGCTCTCAAAGCTCTAGCATTTTTGCGGGACGCGAGTTCGCGGTGGCGTCACGCGCGCGCACTTTTGCGAATGCCGATGTGCACGGTAAAGCAAGGTGGGGCAGGTCATGGCTCGGTCGATGCCGCATGAAATCCCGCAGTGATACAACGCCGGCTCATTCAATTATCACTAAACCCCGGGACCCACCCGCCATCTGCCTTCCTATTCTCTCTCTTCCTCTCTCCGTCTCTCTCTCTCTCTTTACGCATCCTGATGGTCCTTGCAATGCATATACGCGAGGACGAAGGATACAACGCCATGACGGGGCAACGCGTGAATTTACAATCGACCCTCAAACCTGGGTTCGACCAGTCCTTCCCTTTCCTTCCTCTATTTGTCCGTCTCTTGTCCCTTTCTCTTTGCTGTATCCGTTCGTTCTCTCGCCATCCTTGTTCGCCAGCGTGACTGCGATCCATCCATCGACCCAGTTCCGGGCATATTGGCGGTGTCCTTCCAGCCCACCGCTCCGGAAAATGTAAAATGGATGTTTTGAGATCGCGCGGATCGGACTTCACCGGCGGTCCAAAAACCGGATTCAATTCCTTTGCGTCCGGCGAAAGGACAGCGAATGTCGTATAATGTGACAGCATCTTCAAAGGGAGATAAGTCCATTTCCAGACTGCGGCGGAATGTAACTATTCGGTTTTTTCACGTCGCGAATTCGAAACGGTTTAAATTAGTTACTAAATGGACAAGCGTATGTCAGATTTTATAATCGCGATTACCTTATGATTCAGTGGCCATGTGGAAATTTGAAAAATTAAAAATGCTTAAACGTAATACAATTATTTGATATGACAAAATGTAATAAGATCTTAATTGATTGCTCGTGCGTTAGACGTGATAACGTTTTCCATATCTTCTCAATTAGCGATAATGAAATATTCATAACGCATTTTTAATATTCTTTAATTTTGTTCTGAGCTTTGTACGGAAGAAAAATTTTATTAAATATACGAAATCCGGCTTGCTACCTCGCAAAAAGAGACGCGAAGAGAAAACAGGTGATTGAATTACCGACTCGCCTCTCTCGGTATCATAAAAATCTTACGCGTAAACCGATCTGGTTCTATTGATATTCCAAGTAATCAAGTGCCTTCCACAAAACTCCACAGTAGATTCACGATTAAAATATATTATTTCAAACTGTACTTTATTCACGAAAAATAGGGAGACTTATTCGAAATTATTAATTTAATAATAATTTAATTAAATGCACATTTATTTTTTATTAAAAAAATTTTAACTACCAAACTGTAAAAGTGAATTAAAATTTTTATATTATTATAATCTTCAAATTTTAATTTACTTATTTTTAATAAAAGTCTGGAGAGAAAAATAAAGCTGATGTAGTAAAAGTGTAAGTTCAAAACAAACCGCGTTGCGATTTTAAATAGATTAGTTTTTTTTTTTTTAATTACGCTCGTTACAAGAGGGTTCACGGATTGGTGGCTGGTCATTCCTATCGTTTGTTCACGTCAAACAGCACTTTCTCCACCTTTCCTGTTTCTACGGAACTTACGAAGATCCAGAGAAAGAACGCGTCGCCGTGCCATTAAATTAAATAGTAGCGTCTCGCGAGACTTTCATGACGAGTCAAACCGAAACTCGCGCTTTCCTTTGAAAATAAAAGTTAAAAAAAAAATATATATATAAAAAAAGAGAGAGAGAAAGAAGAGTACGTCGAAAGGACTCGCCGTCCTTCAGTGTGGCCACTGGGGGCCGATAAACCCGCCACCACCCGTTCGATTTCGCGTAAAAGGGATGGAGAGCTTTATCGGTCTATCAGGTTACCCGCATCCACGCGACTTAGAATCCAATTGCCGTTAAGTGCGGGTGCGATTTATCGCGAAACAACGAGCGATGCTTCTTTAGGCGTACACCAACACCGCGGTAAGTAAAGACAAGGCGTGTCATTACCAAAAAAAAAATATATATATAATTTTCTTGACTTCTCGTAATGAAAGTATCATCACTTGTCTTTCCCTCGATTAAAAAATTTAAAACGGTAAAGAGAGAGAAAGAGAGGGCAAGCGAATGGAAATACAAAGGAGTGTATAATATGAAAGAATATAAAAGAGCATAAAAAAAAGATGCCTGCATCAAAATTTTACAGGAAACTTGGTTAAATTACGAGAAAAGTTTAAGGAGCGAGGTAAATTTCAATTTTTATTCCTCGCTTAAAAAAAAAGAAAATAACCCTCCTCCCCTACCCGCGTTTGCTTTTTAGTTTAATTTATGAACGGGATATGTTACGCCGTATTTGAGTTTACAGACAGCTGTATATTTTGATAAAAGTAGGAAAAAGAACGGCGCACTGACGCGCCGCGTCGGGGTTCATGTATCTCATGCGATATAAAAATGTATGATGCGCATATTGTACCGCCGCATATTGTACCGGTCTCCATTTCCACGACTTGTATGAAAACAAGCGAAGTAGATAATAGTCGTGGCATAAGATTTTCTTTCACGAAACTTTAGAACTCTTTCAGATTCCGCCTTTTGAACGCTACTTTTCCTCGCGGTATGTGTGCAATCTGCGAATACAGCCGGCGCCGGCATTGTTGCTATTTGCCGTTTGAACTTCCCAAAAATGTTATAAACGAAATTCAAATGCGTTAAATTTCTATCTTGCGCTGTACGTACAAACAGCGCGGGTACGTGTTGGCGCGCACGCCGTAGAAATTCATAAAAATAACGAGCGGAAAACAAAAAGGTCGCTGCTACACGTATAATTATTTTATTAATTTAATTAAATTGGCAAAGGCCTGATATTGTAATAACGTTATTACGATTACGTTACGATATCTATTAGCGATAATGAAATTGGAAACAGCTGGCGTTATTTCTATTTCCTAACTAAACGATAAACCGTTTATTGTCTACTTTATCAAAGACGCGTTGAGTAACAATCGAAAGACAGATTCCGTCTGTATCGGACAGCTGTGATGTACAGAACGCGTCATCGACTATCGATTACTCAGGAGAAATAAGCGTACATACATTGCAGTGACGTGAGTACAGATCCTATTAATTCGAACTAATGGCTGTAAAACGAAGCACAACGTATAAATCGTAGCGCGACATTTCCGCGTAAGATCGAAGCGAGTTTACACGAGCACCCTCGATACGTGCCGCTCCTTTCGCTAGAGAAATTCGCAAATGGATATTTTCACTACATATTAATTAAATTTTTCTCAGCGCGAATTGCGTTTTATTCGTTAAAATTTTTACACGGCAATATATTGCGCAAAACTGACAAACTTTTTCGTTGTAAAACAAGAGAAATGAAAAACCGAATACACGTTACCGTACCGGTCCATGAAAAGAGGAATTAAATTCCGTAGTATTACGATTCCCGTCAAAGCATAATAAATTTGTTTAAAAAAAAAAAATAAAATAAAATATTTATTAATATTACTTAATTACTGCGGACTCTACTCGATACTTTTCGATCCAGTTTACAATCGTTTTGCACCTATCGAAAACTAGTTTTGGAAAGCTACCGCGTTCACGTAGCGCGTCCTCGCGAGCGTGGAAGCGTTATACGCGATTCGCATATCTACGATTCGAAATGTACACAGCAAAGGCGGACATTGGCCTGCCGAGATTAGGAAGTTTCGGAGTAATCTCTGGACGAGAGCGCACGGTTCGAAGGATCGACCGAACGGTCAGGCAGGGGCGATTACGGGCGCAAACGCGCGCAATCGGAAGCTGTAACGATCATTAGCCTATAAATCCCGGTCGAATCCACTTACGAGGAAGGGCGCGTTCGTGCATAAAGGCGAGGATAAATTCCACGACTCGAGTCGAGATACTCACTCGAGGGATTTCGTGAAATATTCGCGACTATATAAGCCGGCCCTACCGCCTTACCCCCTCCGGCCCCTTTCCACCCTCGTGCTCTGGTCCGGTGTAATTAGAACAATCCTTCAACTTTCGCGCCTTTTCACGCTGAAATCGCGTCGCTCGCGGAGAAGATACGGACCGAGACGGATGCGGCTACGAGATAACCGAGGAAGAAAAAACGCGAATAAAAGGCCAGACGCCAGCTAACTAAACGACTAAATAAGCATTTAGCGTATAATTGACACCATCTTTCCGCGCTCCCCTGCCTTGTAACGGCAACGTTATCAAAGGACGATGTCTTCTCTTCCGTTCGGTATCTTTATTCACCGTCGCGCATTGTTTGCGCTTCGCTATTTTACACGGCGTGTTTCGAGCGATTCAAACGGCACGGATACCAGAAAACGTGCCGTCTCTTTTGAATAATTTTATTAAGACCTTTAATATTCTGTTTAGCAACGTTCGATTGTTACATTGAAACGCACACCGCGTGCGTACGATAAAGATGATTCGCTTCAACATTAATAGCGCAATTTTGAGAACAGTACCTGTAACGTTCCGAAAATTCACACGCGATATTTTTATAAAATTCGTTTACAATGTTTTATGAGACTCTATTTCGATTTGTAGCATTGTAATTTTTATAACCACGGGGTTTTTTTTCGTTTTACTTTTGCTTTTCTTCTTTTTGTTTTTTTTTTTACAAAAATACTCGGAAATCACCACTGGGACAAAAAGAAAGTTCATAGTACAATTTCCCGAGTTGCGGTCACGGTTCAATATTATATTTCAACGGTTACACGGTGCAAATTTAATATAACGCATTGTTGGCGATATTGTCGACGAAATGTGTTGCGGACGCAGCTGGCTATAATATTGTATCGAATTTTATGCAAGAGTTCAAGTTCTGCTTTACGTGTTAAAGTTTTACAACTCGATTTACGTTCCATATTTCGATCGTAATTCGTAAATGAGGCGTAATTACGCACAGTGCTCTTCTGTTTGGAACGCTTAGACGCGAAAACCGGATCTATAAGAAATCATTTACGATATCGGCCGAGGGGAATCTCTGGAATTCCCGCTCAATCTCTGTGACGACGATCTTTTTTAAAAAAAATGGCTCGCGATTCACGCTGAAGGTGAGATTAAACGGTTGCAAATTATCGGCGCCGATAACAGTCATCCGCAATTTATCAATAAACGTCTGTTATTTCTCTTAACGCGCGATATTAACGCGAATAGATGTTTACAAGGCTTCGATTTTAAATTACAGTTCCTACGAAATATTAGCGTTCACGCTGCAATTTTCCAAGACCGGTTCATGTCGAACGTAACACGTTGATTACCGCATTTACGCCGATATTCTAAATTGATTTTAATTCGATTACTCTTGCAAAGATGACGGCATTTGATTCTATACATCGGCAATAATTTCTACTCTCAAATCTTATAATACCCCGCGCGAGAATAAATGGGTTGAGTTATCAGTTAATTTATTGATATTTCAAAAATATCTCAGAGCTCCGTGATTCGAGCATTGAAAGCGCACGAGGCACAATACCGAGACAGCGCGTTTAAATGTTGAAAGCGGTATCGGGAGCAATATTTCTCAGGTGGAACAATACAATATAGACGAGGAAAGAAGCAACTACCGCGACAATGTTCACAGTTACCGCCGTCAGGAAACGCACGCGTAACGACCATTACCTACCACGTTTACTCTGCGAATGCATTCACCGTGCTTTATATCGGCGCGACACTCACCGTCCGAAGACGAACGCGACCCTTTCGAATGCGCCCAGGGGGATATCGAAGTGGGAAAATTTATCTCGGATCGGTAATGGGTCCCGATCAGAGCGCGTAGCGCCGACCGATGCGCTGTGTCGGGCTTCGCGGTGACGAAGTAGCTTCCGGGATATCGAAGTAGTTGCTTCTTCTCGTCGCGCACATCCCCCGGAGGATTTTCGAGCGGCTGCCAATATAAACTCGAGAAGACAGACGAAGCAGCGCGGCCGGATAACCAGCATCAGCACCCTTTTTCCTCTCCGCGCTGTCGACGTCACCGTTGTCGTTCGGCCGCGTAAAGTGTCTCTTACGCAAACCGTACCGTAAAAATGGAACCGCTCGCGCGTAAATGTGTTTGGTCTTCGATCGAGGGTCTCTTCCTTTATACAAACGACCGCCGTTGTTCGAGCGAATTCCTCGAAAGGAGAGCAAGCGTTTTTTGTCACCCTGCAGAAACGCGAAATTTTTCAAAGAAAAATCGCCTAGCTGAATGCACTCCAACGTGTCTCTATTTCATTGATTTTGTTACTAGTTAAAAAAAAAGAAAAAAAAAAGGAAGAAAGAAAAATTGACAGAATTAAAGTTCTGTCAGTCGCCACTGATTAAATATACAGTCGATTTTGCGAGATTAAATGCTTGTCAATTTTGGACGATTCAATTACTATTACTGTTTTATAACTTTTATCATTAATTGGCGCGCATAATAGATACGTAAAAAATTTACGTTAGATATATTATTTTAGCGAAAGTTAACCGTTTTGCGTTCGGATTTTTCGAAAACGCGACAAAGCTCGGAGAACCAAATCAAATTATTAACGGTGAAAATAAAGCTTTGTTGGAATAACGGTAGTTTCATAATTTAGATTTTATTTATCCGGAGTATTTTACACCAAGTACACGTTGCATTCAGCTGTGTCAATAGCGAATTGATACATTGTCGACCGATTGAATGCGAATGCCTGAATGGATGCACAAGTAGCCCTCGATACCATACTTCAATGACGGCTTTTCACTTTGTAATAGGATCATAATAAAAGAAAAAAAAAAAAGAAATATATATGTATATACATATATTGTTAACAGCGAAAATAGGGGTCAATAGAATAATCATTAAACTCAATCAATGGATTAATCGCGTAGCTGTCACCTATATCTTTTCTTTACGTTGTCTTCGCTTTTTTTTTCCTTTTTTTTTATTTATTGTTATCAGTTTTACTTTATCAAAATTCATCGAATTAAAATGTTAATTTTTTTATGAAGTTAATAAAAATATTTTATTTGACAACCTACGTCGATCTTTAATCACAGTTAATGAATGAAGATGCGACAGATATCCGAGAAACCTTTTCCATTGCAGTATTATCATGCTACAATTTCCTTATCCCGCAGCATCTGCACTTTCCAAGCGGTAGTCGCGTTCTACGCGCGAGTTATTGCGCCTAAGTGGAAGGAATTCGATCAGGTTAAATGCGATTACGCATTTACGTATGGAGCCACATCCCGTATATAATTATTGCGCCGACGAGTACGGTTTTCTGTATGCGCTTAATAGAATTTGGCAATAAATCGCGCACGTACGCCATTCTGACATTAAATTAACTCGTGGATGTGGAAAGAGAGAGAGAGAGATTGGCGCGCGAAAGCCGAGCGCTATAAAACAAGAGCGAATGCGGATCGTCCGAAATCAGCAGATTGCGTCGTTTATCACCACACTGTCTGAAAATCTATGTGTACGATATGCGCAATTTATTCGAAACGATCGTTTAACGGTATGCGGCGCATGCAGTTTCGATTTTAAATACCGGCTACGACACACTTAACTGAAACGTGACCGCACATTACAACATAACTATCGTAACTCCACCGGAGTATAAAAGAAATGCAAAAAAATTCCCCGTGCGATGGCGAGTAATTTGAAATGTTTGCTCGAAATGCGAATAGGATACATATAAAACATCGCCGACCTTCTGTACGATCCAACTTTTTTGTATTGTGAAAGATAATTAGATAAAAAATAATTTATCACTTACCGAAACGACGTGAGCAACCAGATGGAGCACAAAATTGTCGGCTGTGGACTGTCCCCGATCTGTAAAACACAAATTGTCTATATTATATAATTTGTTGATAATATAAATTATAATAACGCTAAAACTACATAAAAAAAATACTTGTTTAGAAAAAAAAAAATTATTGTACGGAAGAATATTTATTTTTTCAAACAAGTATTTTAAGAGAAAAGCAAATAGTTTATAATATCTTTTTTTTACGTTTATGAAACTTGATATAATGCGTATCTAACGAGGTATCTATTACACTTTTGTACGACAAAGTCTAAACGAGTAATAAATCGCACCTCTTTGCTGTTTCCTGATACTCGCAGGAGATTCGCTTCCAGGAGCACGGTTAATTATCGCGCTCACACTAATCACCGGGGTACATAATGACGACGCGGCGCTTCGCACGACGTTCGTCCGGCGCGTCTAATCCCACGCGATGTTAACGCATTTACTACGCGTTGCAATGAGACGAAAAAACGCAAAGAAGACTTCTAGTAAATGAATAAATGCGGATCATCGATGCGTCATTATATGTGACGTTTGCTGTTTCGAAGATCAGCATTCACGTCACTTTGAACGAAATGTATTATTAACAGGGACAAATTACTCGAGCTGCAAGAAATCGATGACGGATAGCACATTGATATGATTTGCCGACTGTAAATTTCACGCACGGCGAGCTTTGAACGCGAAAGTAAAGTTTATTTTTAAATTGGAGTAATTTTAACTCCAATTCGTTGTTTGAAATACGCTATTAAATTACCGTGCAGTTTTCTTTATAAACTAAGACGCTGTTTATGAAACAAGATATAGCTTTCAAAGCAGCGAAAATAAATGTACCTGTATAGCAAAATTCGAAACTAATAGATAAGAGGATCTTATTCCTTAATTAACTTTTTTTTCAGTGGACTTAAGTAAAGTCTCAATTTAAGATTTTGTTACCTTAGTATCGAATATTGAAAAATATTAAAAAAGAAATAATGCGCAGTTTACCTTAATTAAAAAGTAAATTTCCTATTGCTAATTAGAATATTAATATATAGATTATTTACGTAATCATTAGCTCAGGAAAACTAATTAAGTATTATTTATTATTTTAACAAATAATGATAAAATAATCTACAATAAAAAAAAATATATATAGAAATCCGAATTTTACATTTAATATAGAAAAAAAAAACTTTATTAAAATTGAAAATAAAATATTTAATATTACATTTTACGTTTAAAATGATAAAAACTATTTTAAAATATGATTCTACTAACGAAAATAGTATTTATAAATACATATCATATTTCATGTTTTATTACGATAAATTTTACATTTCAAAAATATATATATATATATATTTTTTTTTTTATGTTAATATATTATTTAATATTTTTTTATACCGCGTAAAAATAATTTAATAATTCAATAGAGTTAAAACTATTTCTTTTTTCTCTTTCCAGCGCCACCGCAAAAGGTGACAATCAGCAATCACCCAAAGAAGCAAATAATCGAGGTGAAGGTGGGCGAATCGCGGCGCTTAGAATGTGTCGTTAGCGCAGCCAAACCGGCCGCCTCGATCATTTGGTACCGCGGAAACGTACAGATCAAGGGCGGCGACACCACTATCGCCGCAATCTCCATCCAGGGTGGTAAGTAGCCACGCTATCCTGTTATGCACGTTGATATTCGATTACGATAATCCCACGCGGGAATGAATATATCATGGTTATTACGCGACGAGGATTAAATGACCACCGCATTATACGTATTCGCAGATAAGCGCAATTCTGATCTAATAACGCGGTATCATCTAATTAAATTTCACCACCGAATGTAAATATTTTTTTTTAGTTTATGCGGGCAGATTTTTTAATCTTTACCTTTTCGGGATATTAATTTTTGATATTACATTCAAGATAATTATCAAATATGCTACGAATTATTGGTTTTTTTTTTTTTTTATTAATTGTGAGAAAGTAATTTTACTTTAATTTTTCTAAATTATTTTTTTATATACAGAGTGTCTGACCATTATCCAAAAATTCAGAAAGAAGCATCTTAAAAGATGCGAAAAGGTATACGTATAAAGGATCTCCGACGGTTTCAGGCATTTGAAAACCCAACGTTCTTTATATTATTTGAATCAATCGAATTCGTCATAATTACAAACTAGACGAAATACCGTATCGATATACAAATACACGGCGCTAAAATCAGATCCAGATTAAGCAAACGAGCGTGAATAAATAAAAAAATAAATACGACTGCTCTCTCGTTGACGCAGCGATTCATTCACGTTCGCTCGCGTAGGTTTACTAGATTCGAGATCCGGCTTAGCTGTCTTGGACGATAATTCAGGGGCGAATAAGTAATCCCGCGTCTCGCGAAACGCGCGCGTGGAAGCGGGAAAAGGACCGGGGATGGCGTCGAGACGCCTCCTCCCTCTTAGCGCCGCTTTCAGTTGCCAAGAGCATCTTCGATCGATCCTGTGACACACAACTCTGGCCGCGTTCCAACTACCGAAATTGACATTCCTGTCTCTCGCTCGCGCCCGCCGCTTGCGTTTTTACATTCGGTCCGGAGACAGCCCGACGAGACATCAAACGATCGCATCGGCCGGCCCCGCCGTTTTACCACCATCCAGGCGCGCGGGGGCTAAAATATATCCCGATAAGAACATCGATAAATAGCGCGGGCAAGATGAAAAGGCACTGCGACACGATACGGCGCGCGCAGGGGCGATTCGCGAAAATGAATGCGGCGAAAATTTTGCAAGCGCGAGCGGTCGCCGCGGTCGAAAGTAGATAAGAAAAGTTCCTGCAAAACGTGATGCATAAAGACGGTTCATTAACTATTTCGATGAGCAGGAATGAACGAATGAATATCCAATGAATGCAGAAACTGCTATTTCTTGTCGGCGATGAAATATTAATCAGTATCTGGTGGTGGGAGGGATGCGAGAGAGAAGAAGCCACGGGACGGGAAGGTGACTTAATTTTGCAAAATTTAGAGCCGTCACACTACACGAATTTAATTAAAGTTACTGAAACAAAAGAAGTTTCGATATGGAGGTCGGGAAAGAAAAATATTAGAGCGTATCACTGCGGCGCTTCGCATGAACTCTAGTTGCCGTTTTATCGTTTAATTAAACGGTTGTACGATTGGTCTAGTATCTGGTACATTGAGGAAATTCAGCTGCGCGTTTTGCGCGAGTATGCATCCAATTTGCACGTATCATGTATAGAGAAGAAAGCCAGGCGTATTTTTACGAGCATCGCGGCAACACGAATATATTATTGGGAAAACACACGTAAACAGGCCGCGATGAATTTATAAGTATTTAAAACGAATTTACTCTCTTTACATTTAGCGGATTATACGACGGGAGGTAAAATGTATTCTGGTGTTTTGATATCATTTCACGCATTTTAATATCGTTCCTAGCGGCAACGTGAACCATCAATCCCGTCGCAATTTGTAACAGTTTTTAAAAACGGGAAGTGACGATTAAATTCCGTAACGCGCTGTAATGAGAAAATCCATCAACTTATCTTCGTAATTACGGCAGTCGACTCTCCCGCGTCTCTGTGACACGCGGCAACAAAAATTTCTTTCACTCGCGCGACGTTGATCGCTCTCGCTTCTCGCGAAGAGAGATGATTACGTTTAATATTTTCGATATCTTATCCGGCATTAACGTAGCGTTACTCGCTGCGCGACTTTGCATTCAAGCGATTGATACGAGAAATGTTCGAGTCGTCTTAAGGCTGTACGCCTTAAACGTACGCTATCTAACAACGGCGGGACTGCGAGCCGAGTATAACGCAATCTACATACAGAAATAAATCGTGAACGTCGTCGTTTCCTTTGTTACGACGTACGTATCTCGCTCGTCATTCCAACAACAATCTTTCCACGACCGTTACGCACCCAGTGAAACTTCGAAGTGAAGGCGTATCTCCGAAAACTGTATGGATTGCAACGCGCTGAATAAAGAGCTACACGTCGCGCTCTCGCGTAAAAGCTTGTCCGGAGCTTTTAACGGAGATTTAAAAAGGAATACATTGCGAATACGCGTATCTTTCCTCAGTTACGGTTACTCGCGACTCTTTAACGCAAATTACAGTAGGTATCTTCGTGCATACGTCGTCTATGAATAATTCATCCCTTCCCGTGAGTCTTGAATTAATTCGATAATAATAGCAAATCGAGTGATTAAGGCGTGTTCGGATCTCGATTAAGGATCGGCATCGCGTGCCTAAATTAATTTCGCTTTTATATATATGCAAGTTTATCGATAAACGCGCGATGCGATCGCGTTGTGTTTTGATTTTTTTAAATAGGTAAAATGTAAAATAAAATATCGACGTAATATTATCTTTTTTTTTTTTTTGCTTCTCTCGAAAATGACCGACGGTTATGTCGAATAAATATAATAATAATCGAGGAAACGCGGCTAATACCGCTATGAGGTAAGAGTAAACGGCAACTGAAATTCATACAATTATTCTGCAATTTGCTATTCCGCATTCCTGAAATTTTCAATTAATGCCAAAGGCGGGAAAACGATAATCGAAGAAAAATAGTTAATTTTGCGGCTATAAAGTGGCGGCAAGACGGCAGGTGGTATTTATTTCGCGATTTGCGCGGACAATGTTGCAGACAAGGAGCCGGCCAGGCCGGGAGAGGCGAGGGAACTGCTCAAGTACGACACTCACGGTTCCATTACCATCATGCCCACGGCGGACGATAATGGGATGGATTACACCTGCGAGGCCAGCCACCCGGCAATACCTATAGACAGGCCTATGCGGGCCACCATTACACTTTCCGTTTTCTGTAAGTATGACAGCGGACACATGTAAGCCGTAAAAACGCGCTCGCGTGATCGCTTATGCCGCGATGTGTCGGCATACTTGACGTGTGATCGTGAAAAAGGCGTAGCGAACGTTGCATGAAGTAAAGAGCTCATACCGTTACCAAAATTACCGTACTCGTCGTTAATTTCAGCTCCGCGTTCTTTTTAATTTTGTATTTTTTTTTTTCTATTAAAAATCGACGCATCTTATTCGTATCTTAATAAAACGAACGTTTCAGATATTAAAAGATATAATAATAATAAGCGAAAACTAATTAAATAAGATTTCTGCCAATTTGAAATGCACTACGCGATAATAGTGTAATTGTTTATATCAACGCTGGTCTCGTCTATTATTACTGAAATTAATATGTATTTGCAATTAATATAATAAACCAATTCAGGCTGCACATATCATATAACATAATCTTCGAGATAAATTGCAATTAATCTATACACGTGGAACTAGAATGCATAGATTCACGGAAAATCATAGAGCTCTCATCAGATCTCTCTCGCGCACGGCCTCTTTGAGTAATTCGAGCCGAGACCAACTTTCGATCCTAATTATCCGGATTACGTTTTGAAATAAGTTTCGTTAGCGTCTCTGTATAACGGTGCACCACCGGCGTTTGCCCGGCAGATCCACCCGGACCGCCGTACATAGAGGGCTACACCGAGGGTGAGACCGTACAACGTGGCCAAAACGTCGAGCTCGCTTGTCGATCGCGTGGCGGAAATCCCCAGGCGGAGATTATTTGGTACAGAAACGACGAAAAGGTCATGGCGGCCCACCGCAGAGGACTTGGCGTCAGCGAGAACGTGTACTCGTTTATAGCACGGGCGGAGGACGACAAGGCACGTTACAGATGCGAGGTCTCTAACATTATGAGCGTGCAGCCCATGAAGGTGCACGTCGATCTCACCGTCCTTTGTAAGTATGCGCACCTGCGATAATTACGCGCGATTAGGCACCGGTAAAACGCCCGGCACTTGGATAAACGTTCGTAGAAACCCATCGTCCCTTCCCCATTCGCGCCCCGCGCATCCCACCATTCTTCACGCAACGTGTTATTATTCTATATTATTATAGTGCATTATATTAATCGAGATTGAATAATGGATTTTAATTTTTCATACATTCAGCGGCCTATACATATAAATTTTAATCCCGCTTACGCAATTATATTACGCAATCCTTCTTATAATGCGAATCGAATATTGCAAAATACTTTAATTTAATTTATTCGCAATTACGTTCTTTAAAGTTATCAATACAACGTGATAAATGAAATAAAATCTGCAATTTATCTTGTTTATCGCGCTGAATTAATAAATTAAAAAAAAAAACCATTAATTTAATTGACGTATTTTAATAGAAATTGAAATAAGTGAAGCAAGGGGGAACGGGGTCTGGGAAGAAATATGGAAATTTCGCTGCTCTAAGGACGTCTACTTTTCCCGTTCTTACATGTTGCAGAATGCGTATTTCTCGCGAGTGATACCTGAGACTGTGAGACGTATTTAAGGTGTTAGAATATTAACGTTGCTTGGTGCCTGTCTGTGGCACTCACCATTACTTTACCGCAAGGTATAGTATTGCACAACGTAAGGTTGCGCAGCGTATGGACGATCTCTTGCCGACGGAACAGCCGCATAAATAATTCCGCTTCTCTATTTTCGCCGAGGCTACGTTCGGGTATACCCAAATTGAAATTTTGCTAACTTTATGCTCGCGTGATATATGTGGATAGAGCCGGAAAATATCGCGGCTGGCTTATCGTATACTTGCGATTAAGGGTAAACGGTTGTCGACTGTGCCGGTTGCAGTTATTGACAGCTTGTCGGCAAACTTTATTTCATATTTTTATGGCCGACGTCAAAAAGGAAAATAGTTCCGCGAAGCTCGATGGTTTTTCGTTTGCGGGGAATTTGATTAACGGAACGTTAAAATTACAAAATGCAGAACGGTCGAAAGCGAAAATTCAGTAATTTATGTAACTTCTTTTTTTTTTTTTTCTAACGCGTTCTTGCTGTATTACGTGTGTATTTTTACTCGCTAACAACTAATTGCATTTATTGCGAATTTCTCCTTGTTCTAAATCAATTAACTGCCTATCTAACCATTCTTTATCCGCTACTACTACCCGTGGGTTTTTACGAACTGCCGTTCGGACGAGTCAATTCCGGCTTTTTCACGCGCTTACTTTTACGACCCCACAGTCGCGCCCGCTGGAGTAACCATCACCGGTCCGACCGAGGCGAAGGCGGACGACCAGGTGCTCATTACTTGCACGACGGAGAACTCGAATCCGCCCGCGGATATAAAGTGGACGGTGGACGGACATAATTTCGAGAGCAACGCCTCGAAGACGGAGCTGGCGCCGAACGGTGGCTGGATCACCAGCTCGAACGTTACGTTCAGCATTAATCGCAAGAGCCGCAGCATCGTCGTCATCTGCCACGCTTCCAACGCGAGGCTCACGGAGAACGTGGTCGGCACGCACACCATCAATGTGATATGTGAGCAACCCCCTTTTCTCTATCGTACAATTTCGCTAGGCACTCGGTGCGAGCGTATTTCGTAGCCAGGCACATTGCAGCTGTAACGAGACTCCACGCTCCTCGTCCGTGGCGAAAATCTAATTTCCGTCCGGCGTCAAAGGACCGTGCCGGATGTACCGAAACTACTCTGAGATACCCAACGGAAAGGCCTCTCAATTGCCTTCCAATTGGCGATATTAAATTTTTCAACGGCTACACGCCAGATAAATGTTTTATCATCGAGATAAAATCGAGATAGGATTAACTTAATTAAAACGAAAAACACAATTCCGTTGATTATTTACGCTCCTCGGACTTCATTTGTGAACGCAATTAACTCTCTTCAGAGATACTCTCGGTAAAGAGAAGCTTAACATATTTAATACATTTTCGATTAAAACATTAATAATGTAATACGATTGTAACAATATCTTTTGATCGTCGAAAGTGGTATTCACCGGTAGTCAATATGCACTTCCGATAGTTGAAATAAAAAAATCTGTGTTAATTAAAAAAAAAAAAAAAAAAAAAAAAAAGAATGATGGTTGTTACGATCAATATAAATGTAATTACGCGGGACGAAATATTACTTTCCCTAGAATGCTCTCTTGCCTAAAATAATAGATATCGCGTTCGTTGTTCTTCGGTCTGCAATATGGTTTAGAAAATAAACTAACGATAATCTTGTTGCCCGTTTGTGTTGACATCTTTCGCAGCACGCGGTGACAAATTAATCGACCGCGTCGCCATTATCCAGGGACCGAAAACATGCATACGCACACTATCTCCCGAATCCGATGGTCAGAATTCATTTAACATATTCGACATTACGTCATGTTATGCGCATGATACACTCTCGCAATAATACAACCGTAATCGACCGACATTAATTTCCGCCATAAATAAATAATCCTTGTATAATCAACTGCGTTTTCAGCTTGTAATTACATGCATTAAAATTATTCGCTGTCTGAATATACTAAACAATTAGCGGGCTCCAATCAATACCACCCGGCAATCCGAGACTATAACCGATGCCACTCGTGTCCAATAATGCAACTAGACTCAATAAATAATATTTACAAATTATCTTAAACCTCTAAACCAAAAAAAGTACAACGAATAACGAGGCGAAGTAAACGAAAAATACGCTGACGAAATTCATACGCAAACTGCCGTGGCACAAATAAAAAATACAAATGCGGATTTATTACTCATTTGTTCCTGATTAAAAAAAAAATTAAGTTCATCCTTTGTATATTCTGATTTTTTATGAAAATATTTTTTTAAACCTAACAAATGTCGGAAATGCATAAAAAGGGCCAGTAATCAATTGATTGTGATCGCGCGGACTTGTTTGATTTCCTAGATCCACCTTCGAAACTAACCGTCACTGGATACGAGGAGGGTTCGACGATAACTGCCGGGACGGTGTTGAAACTCATGTGCACTGCTACGGCGGGTAATCCATTGGCCACGTTAACATGGTACAAGAACGACCGCCAGGTACGTCAACTCGTACAAGGGATTGCCGTAAATCTAGTAGCGGCGGATTATCACACATACCCTCTAAGAGACGCGAGATTCCAAGTGTAAAAAGTCTCTGCTCATTTTTCCAACTCCGAAAGTCTTACTAACCATTAAAAAAAAAAAGCAGTAATTAATTTATCCTTACTAATAAATCATCTAACCCAGAATTCTTTTAATTTAATTCTCTTACAACTCTTCCCGAGTGGAAGTTAAGTCACTCCAAGGAAATTACTACACTTTAAAGAATTATATATGTAGCGTTCGCACTAATATTAAAAAATACTTGACTCGATTACGCACCGCCGTGCTGCCACGTGCGTCTACCGGAAGAGCTCGGTGGTGAATGCCCCTACTCTGCCCCGGGCGCCACAACGCATGCGCTCGAGATAAATATTCCTGTCTACAAGTACTATAATATCTATTTAATTTTTTTTTTTTTTCTCTTTTTTTTTACATCATATATTACTACATTACTGTAATGTCTATCACTATAATATCTATCGATTTTAATTTTTACGTCGAGTTGAATATTATTATTCATTATTATTCATTTCTGAGCAGATCATCGATATATTAACGTTGTCTTATTATCGCAGGTACTTGGCACGGTGAGGCAGCGAAATCACGCTGTCACGAGCGAGCTAGCGATACTCGTCAACGCTTCCGACAACAATGCCCATGTACGATGCGAGGCGACGAATTCCGCCACCGAGATTCCTCTACTCAAAGTTCTCGTGCTAAAAGTCCATTGTAAGATATGACTCATCTCGTATATTCATTACCAGAATCCTTTTGTGTGTGTTTTTTTTTATCGAGGCTTTAGATCGAGGGAGGAACGTCAAGTTTCTCCGATAAGAAAGCTAGCGCGTAGAGATGATTGAACAACGTTGTAATTACTCCCTTTTTCTTCGCGAATCCCGGCGCGGCGACAGCATTATTTTAAATTGCCGAGCGTAAACCCCCCCTTTTTTTTTTCTTTTTTCTCTTTAGTTCCGCCCGAGAGGGTGAAGATTAATCGCGAGCCCCAGGATTTTCACGCCGGTCAGGAGGGACGTTTGATCTGCGAATCGAGCAGCAGCAATCCCGCCGCTGAGATGTCGTGGTGGAAGAACGGGATACCGGTGCCCGGCACCAAGAACAGTAGCAAGCCCGGATTACACGGCGGCTACGTCTCGTCCGTCGAGCTCGCGCTAGATTTAACCGAGGACATGAACGGCGAGGTGTATACTTGCGAGGCGAAGAACACCGAATTGGGAAGATCCAGCCACGACGCCACGACACTGGACGTGCTGTGTGAGTACGACCCTAAGTAGATCGCTCTAAACAACGTAGGTAATCTGCACACCTGTGAGGATCAGCACGCATGGCCGTGTGCTCGGCCGCGAGTGCATTCAACCCGGAAATCTCTGCGGAACGCAAACGCACCGCGGCGTCTCTTTCTAACTATGCATAATCCTGGATATATTGAATTTATTTGCATTTTATCCGCGGTATCTTGTATACAGCGACGACGCGCAATACCGATCGATCGGAGTACAAAATTAATCGACAAGAATGCATAAACGAGATTATAATCGGGGAAAAATTAACGCTGTTTACTTTTATGTGCAAGCCTGTCGAAAAAGTGTGTTGAAAATACACGCGCAATGTATATCGATTTGAAGCAAAATTGTTTTTGATTTGTTACATCATATTTGAATGTATGATGAAAGAAAAACGGGGGGGGGGGGGGTTTTTTTTTTGTTCTATAGATAAGCCAATATTTTCCCCATTGGACCCTTACGAATTAACCGGCTTGGAAGGAGAGCCCTTTGTAATTTCCGTATCGGCGAGGGGCAATCCCAACACGACGGAGTACACATGGACGAGGGATGGTCTACCGTTGGGTAGCGGCGGTAAGAGAATAACCGCGCACGGGTCCACGCTAAATATCACAAGATTGGATCGCCATGACGCCGGCACGTACATATGCGAGGCTCTGAACAAGGAAGGCACCACCTTCTACCAGTTAAACCTGACCGTGCAGTGTGAGTAAACAATATCACCGCGATAATACGCAAATGAACTATTACGACGTCGTCCCGATTAATTTCATTGTGAAAGAAGGAGGTACTCGACTTCCTGGTAAAACTGCTAATTAATTTTACTACGTATCCACAGGTAATTGATTATCTGTCAGAATTCTCTCCGTCTCTAATTTTTTATCCAGCGTCTGATAATTACTCTAATCCTTCTTTAAACTTCTTTAATATCTTTCTTGCCCTTTTTTTTCTCTCTTTTTTTTTCCCTCTCGTAGTAATTTTTTTTATATGTCAAGTGACTTTAGAAGATTTCCTTCGATACGTACGATTTATTCGTTAACTCAAGAATCACGACTCATCGTTTTACTTTCGATATTCCGCAGATCCGGCCAAAATCAAGCGCACGTCTTCATCGGGAATAGTTTATCCACCGGGCATTGAGGCGAAGCTATTATGCGAAGTAGACGGTAGCCCGATCGGCGACGAATACGTCACATGGCAAAAAATAGGATCGAATCCTGAACTACCGGCACGTTATTCGACGTCCTTCGTTAATCGCACATCGTACCTTCACATAGAATATCCTAGCCAAGAAGACGTCGGCGAGTATCGGTGCAAGGTCAACAACGGTATCGGCAACGTGACATCGGATCCAATTTTATTTATTACAAATTGTACGTAAAGTATTTAAAAGCTTCTTTTTTTTATTTAAATTAGTTATAATAAAATAATACTGTCAAAGTGGGAAACTCACGATTGAATGAGCAATTTGATTTAATAATTTTAATATTGCACGATCGTTTCACTACAAATCTAGTTATAACTGTCAAACTAATTTGTTAATAAATCACTATTATCTGATAATAATTTTTTCATTAGAAATTTGCTTTTATTATATTAAAAAAATTAAGTGTAAGTGGTGCTTGCAAATAATTTTACAATATAAATCGAGAGAGTTTGTATATGATTAATAATACTGATATTTGATCTCGATATTTATGTATTATATATTAATAATATTTAGCGAAAAGTATCCTAATTATGGATGTTAATAATTAAATATTAGAATATTATTACAATAATTATGTTTTAATTAGTGTAATATCAATAATGATGAACAATAGTTAATAATCAGAAACTCTCTTGGCCCTATAATTACTATAAAAATGCACCAGCTTTTTAATTATATCTCAATAAAAAAAAAAAAAAAAAAAAAAAACGATAGATATACAGATGACATACGCGAAACATCGCGGAATGTATTCGCGCGAATCGTGTATCGAAACGTACGTAATAAAGAATTTACTGGTACTTTTATGCGCAGTTAAACCGGAAATGACGAACACCCCGCTGACGCGAAAGGCAGCGGCGAACAAAGGGATAAACGTCCAATTGTTCTGCAAAGCGCGAGGATCTCCATTGCCGCGTTTTACTTGGATCTTCAATGGGAAAACTTTATTGCCGAATGCAACCGAGAATAAATACAGTATCACTCACAGTGATGTAAGTCGCTTTATAAGATATACTTATCTCTTAAATAACGACTTCCTTCACCGGTACATCTCCTTTAGAGCACGGAGGCTCTACGGTATTGTATTGCGTACTACAAATCTTGTTCTTCATTTAACTTCGAACGAATTTCACTTTGATAAAATTTCTATGTCAGACACAGCTAAGAAGATATTTACTGTTACAAATTCGGAAGTTGTAAAGAAGTCGCGGCAGCTAATTAAAATTTTGCGAGAAACAATAACTGTTACTCGAGGAGATATCTTTCTGATTTTAATGTCTTGATAACATTTGCAACATTGCCGGGGACAAAGTAATAAAGCTCCTTTTGCGTTTTTTTTTTAGCTGTCCGAGCTCTATTCGGAAACGACGCTGACTATCTATCATGTGAGATCGCACGATTATGGAAAATACGAGTGTCGTGCCCAAAATAAAATGGGACACTCGACGGACGACATACTTCTGGACGTCACGTCACCGCCAGACAAGCCAAGCGATTTGGAAGTTTACAACTACACGCACGACTCGGTCACGTTGATTTGGAAACGTGGTTTCGACGGGGGCCTGCCGACGTCCCATCAAATACGATGGCGACAGGCGCTGGATTACGAAGATCGCTATTATTACCTGGACGTCGCGCCCGGCGAGTACAAGGCCACTATATCCGGCCTGTCGCTGGGGACTTATTACGTGTTTAGCGTAAAGGCTATCAACGAAAAGGGTGACAGCGGTTTCTTGCCGGATCTCGTCAAAGTCCAGACGCTTCGTAAGTTGCAAATAAACGCCGTAGATCGCTTCCCTATCCGATAGCAGTGACCTTCTGACGCAATGCGACGAAACATAATCAACAAAAATCATAAAGCTCATCCTCACGAAGATTGCAATTGTTCTTTTCTTCATAAGCGAAGCGTTAGATAATACATCGTTATTCACACTACGCAGTGGAAAATAACAGCTTGCTAAATCATTATGCAGATCATCGTGACATAATTAAACGCGATTGCCCCGCATCCACGTAATTAATTGTACTCGGTAATTAGGTTGATCATGTATTACGTTACGTAGTGTGTCTCATGAATGTTCGCATGGCATTTATATCGTGGACTAGTTGTAATAAAGTATACTGGACATTGCGTAGCGTTTACAAGTATTATACGTGTAATGCGATGAATTTCAGCATGGTTTATTTTAATAGTTGTAACAATGTAGTGATGCTTAGCTTTGAAAATTTTTTTGACGTAGTATCTTTTTTTTTTTTTTTTTAATGCTTTTAACGCCAAAATAGAAACATTATAAGCTTTATGTGGAAATAGTAATCAAAACCGTATAAATTGCCTCGCGTATTGCAGCCCAACAGTTACTTGCCTGGCTTTTTCAAGAAAGTGATAGATAAGCAAGTACCTGGTTGTTGCCGACCTATCTAATTACTGGCTGTAAATCGTAAATACTAGCAACGTTACAACACTCGCAGTAGTCGAGGATTTCGAAGTTCAACGTACGACTAACAATGTAGACCCATTCATTGCATGAATAACACAAACCGGTGATGGGGCATTGGCTTGGGTTACAGGCGAGGCGCCACCAACCGAGTTGACATCAAGCGAGAATAGTTCCTCCTACATCATCGTCATTATCATCACTGTTTCCGCCTCTGCTTGCCTACTCATTGCCGCAACCATAGTCTTTGCTACAATAAAGTCGAAAAAGAAGGTCCAGCGTGCTGGTAAATATAATATCTATCATGTTTTTTCTTTCCTTTATTTTCTTAGGCCCGAATAAAGAGGAAAACCTGCCTGACGTCCTCTCGGAAAAGGGCGACTTTCCGATGAATTATATCTATACCTTAGCGGCGACTTCCGTCATCATTTTTATCGTTAATGTCTTCATCATGTTGTGGTACATAATACGAAAACGAAATAAAACTCGTAAGTTTGCGACCATCGATATTTAGCGTATATACGTGTTTCGATTTTGAAAATTACTCAACGTTAATTTTTTCGCCACAGCTACGCGACAGACGAGTCCGGTTTATTCTCTTGATAAGTTCCGAGAAAGAGATTTTAACATAAAACAGAAATAATATGCAGTACAGTTAACTTATTCAAAATATTCAAAGCATTTAGAATTTATGTAATTATTAATTGAATTTAAAATTAATAATGATAATAAATTAATAATGACCGTATCGTGGTTAATACAATTTACATTAAAAGTAATGATAATTTATTATAATAATACTTATGCGTAATTACTTGCGATTTGCACTTAGAATTAATTAAGAAAACAATATTGAATCGCTTCAATTAAATCAGTCGTCTGTACGTGGCCGTGGCTTTACTATCTCTCATTTCGCTCTGCTATTCATATGTTCATTACGTGTTATCTTTGCACAGGTATTAATAAGTCGCAGACCGCGGATATGTATGCACCGTCCACCGTCAACGGTGACACCATGACCGGCGAACTAAGTTCTATGTCGGACGAGAAGAGCGACGTCAACTTCGACGCTAATGATTACGTGGTCAGTGCCATCAGTCAGTATGTTCTTAGTAACAAGTAATTCCGGAGGGTAGGTTTGAGTTCTAGCAACACTTTTTCTGTTCCGCTTTTCCTATTAATTTTGCTACTCTTACTCTTACCTCTCATTTTATTTTTCCTTTTGCCTATCATTAAATTTTTACGTTTCCTTTTTTATTTTATTTTATTTTATTTTTTTTTTTTACAGTTTTATTTATTTTCTACTGCAAGATGTTGTGATAGATAATAGGACTATAAACAGCCCTTTTCTAACGATACTGCCCCTCTCACTGCTAATTTTAACTTTATTTTTCATTCATTCGCACTCGAATTAATATTTATTACAGCGTTAAGCATGACGTTCAATTATCGACTATTTTGAGAGCTATAAGAGACCCTATTTATACGCTCAGTTAAATTTGCAGAACCTTTTTGAACACGAAGCTAACTTAATAATCAATAGCTTGAAATTTAATAATTTAAAGCCAATCTTTCTTTGAGTTGCAGTTATTTGATTTGCAGCTTTGGCATACTGTAACATACTTTTATTTCCATATAAAATTCTAATAATTTTTATACTATATCATCGTGATCTCAAATCGTATCATTCGAGTGCAGAGCACGACTAAAGGTAACTACCATCAGGTAAATTTAACGTACCTATTAAACTCGTATGAAATAGCGCTATGATGAGACAATCTCGCTATTAAATGCTCGCAACATCTTAGTCCAATAAGATCTAACGGTGCCATAAACTCTTTCACGTAATTTTTTTCCACGCGACCACTTCAGTGCGACTTTTCTATCACGAAGCATTCGCTTTTTCGCATTAGTATTAGACCCCACAATACAATGGAAGTAAGAGCGGTAACGAGGGAGTAACCAAATATGAAGTAGTAACGTTGAAATTTAATCGCGAGGAGAGAAAAATTTTGATACATCGGTTTTAATTTTTCGCATTAATCCGTTATTTTTCAGTAATAAAAGATTTATACGACTCACCGAAACGGTGTGAAACTGAATATCAGCGTGGAACATTTATCTGTAAATGAAAACATAAAGCATATATAAAAAAATTTATATTTCTTTATCACGCGCAGAATAAAAGTACGTTTATCGATACGAAAATTATTTCTTCTAAAAAGAAATCGTTTAAATATGCAAGATTAAAATATAGTTTTTTATAAATCTGATAAAAATGATTTTTTTTTGTGTTTCCGTTGAACTACCGTTCGGTTTTCGTTATTTCGTTATTTAGTCGAAAAGTTATTTTATTATTTTTTTTTTTATTCTGTTAAAGATAGGATTAACGAATATAATAATATATGAAAAATTAAATTTATTACTATTGATCAGCCGAGAGTGCAATATGAGAGCATAAAACGTTCATTTTTTTTTTATTTATTCGCAGTAAGCTTGTTTTTTCAAAATAATACCGAGTTATTTCGTCAAACAAATTTACTTACCAATTGTTGCGTCGTCCCCGTCTCTTCGTTGTCGTCCCGTCGTCCGGCATAGTCATTGGAGTAGATAATAGTCCATCCGAAGCACTAAACGACTAATTACGATCCGCAAATGTTAATCAACGCAGCACAACGATCACTCGCGCACTCACTCCTGATAGTCCCGATGTTTATTGCTCGATACCGTAGAACTGCGACGATGGATCTTTACGCAATCGCAACTCGGCGTTCATTATGTCCGATGTAACGCTAATCATAGTTTCGATAATCGCAGCCGTTGTCGCCGCGAGCAGTGGTCGAGAGAATCGCGCGCACAACCAACTTCGCACCGATTCGCAAGCGTCGCGCGATGCGAATCGTAAGTATTAATCCCACTTCAACTAAGTTTTGGTTAAATTGATCGACAATTAACTTGTAGTACTTTCAACGACATTTTTGTTGGTCGTGGCCGACAAAAATGCCGCTGATAGCATTAAAACTTAATCGTCGATTAATTTAACCGAAACTCAGTGGAAATGGGCCTTAGATGGAATGGGCCTAGATATTTATTACGAATTAGCTATTAGACGATTTAATCGAGCAAATTAGCGACCGCAATCGTGATTTAGAATATCAATCCGTGAAATAACCCGCCCCGATAATTAAATAATCTTGACCGGTGTTGTAAATGAATGACGAGATCCGATTAATAATTGAGTGCATATAATATTAATATCCGATGCTACGATGCTCATCCATCGTTTATTTCAACATTTCTAACGTCTATTATACTCACGATGCGTACGGGATGAGCGAACAGCACGAGACGCGCGTGAATCAGCGAACGCTCCAACGCCATTACTTTCGCAATACGCTGTGATGTTGGCAAGTAATCAGAACGCGCGCAAGTAACTTCACGCATCAGAACTTTTGAACAGCGCGAATCAAAGTGCTATTTGAAGAATGCCATCAAAGATTCTCACGATTTATTGTCTATTAAATTGGCTCGACAAACTCCGAATAACTGAACAATATTAAAATCATGCTTTTTTTTTTTTAAACAAACCTAGGCCGAGTTCATGAAAATAACGCGAAACGAGAATTCAAGCAAAGAGAGACGATTCAGTAACGCGACATCGAGCGATCAATCTCGCGCGAGAGCGCGAACATTGTTAATACAACACCGATGATCGCCACCCATCGTTTCGGCATTTTCGTTTATTGCACTCGCGACGCGTCCGGGATGAGTAAATATCGCAATAAATCGACGTCTGTCGCGAGCGTAGATTAGGAAAGACTCGAAGCGCGCGTTTGTAACGTTACGCCATATGGGACTATTGTTACAAAAAAAAAAAATAACAAAAGATACGAACATTCGATTACGTTACCGGGCGTCATAATTAATATCCTCATCGAATCCATTGTAATTTGCGATGATTTTTGCAGGAGCAAACAGTGCCAGAACGATGCGCCTTCTAGCAAATGGATTATCTTATATCACACATCTACAGAATACGACGAAAGCTAGTGCAATATTGGAGAACGCGGTTAATCTCGATCGCGTGTCGATTTAACGTGCTACGACGATTATACGACGTTGTTCGACGCTGCCGACATCGCACACCGCAGATACACTTCCTCTCGGCTAAGGCAAACGTTCGCGAAGAAGGTGCCCGAGCAAAATTCTCAGCGTGAATCTGTGCGATTGTAAAACGACGAACTGCGCGATTCAAACGGAACAAAACGATGCCAGCGAGCGCCTCGTTATAAAATTTTTACGTTAATTACTCGTTTAGATTTAACACGCAGCGATCAAAACTGATTTTCGATTAAATGCCGCTAATTACGGGCGATTACGTATTTTATGATTATGTTATTAATTTATTGTTGATAATATAATATTACGTACTGGCGATTATTTGCTAATTAGATTTATCATATTAATTGGATTAGTAAAAGTAATAATTAGGCCGCTTTTAAACGTTATCACTATGACCTTTATAAACTTAGTATAAAGATTTTAAGTGAAAACGAGGCTGATTGTGAATGTTTGCAAATGCAAATTGAGTATATGTTTTAATTATCACGATTGAAGTATTATCGCGTTAATTGTCGCTAATGCAGTATTACCAAGATATAAACTACTCTCTCTTTTTCTCTCTTTTTACTATTCATACTTCCACTGGGAATTAAACTTTTAAATATAAGAAAACACTTGCTGAAACTTGTATTAATATATTGATTGCAAAAAATGGCATAAAACGCATAAATTGAAAAAAAAAAAAGAACGAAAAAAATTTAATTACATACAAAGCACGTTGATATTATTTTCAAATTTATATTTAATATTGAAACATAAGAACAGTGCGTAACAAAGTATTTTTCTTGTGTATTTAAAAAAGTATGCTTATTGATTATATTATTGTAAGAGGAACTTTCCAATTTATCGGACTAAAATGTTCAGGCAAATGCAAATTTAGCTTTCGAAATCCGTTTCATGCCTGTTGTTTGCAAATTACAACCGGATATCGGACCACAAATCACAAATCAATTTGTCGTTCAATTTGTTGTATAACAGGACGAGGGACGCAAAACCGCAGCTAGCACGTATTTAATAGATCAAACTATGCAGGATTTCGGGAAAGGCGGTTTGGAGATGCAGGTTCATCAGGGCACCCTCGGTCGTCGCAGCAATCACATGCAGACGTCCATGAACATGGACTCGCCACCTCAGCGAACTACCGCTAGTGGCACTCTCTCAGGTACATGTAAGTATCTATAATTAAATATTTATTACATTTTATTGTACATTTTACAATCTTAAATATATTTTCGAGTTTATTTTAAAGAATTTAATCACATTTCTTTTAATTTTCAACAGGAAGTAAAGTATTGAGAAATAAAGAACCATAAACTTGGCAAACTGCAATGACAAACTGTATGGTAGCAGACGTGAAATCCGTTGATTCCTCGTCGTTGTCTCTTCAGCTACCGTCTAACTTTCGACACCTTTTAACAACCTGTCGTTTAACGTTACAGTGTCAAAGTCGAGCTACATTGGCAACCCAAGTCCGGCGCCGCCCAACGACGTGAGTTTCTACAGTGTGGAAATGGACAACGGCCGGGGCTACATGAGCTACGACGGCAACCCGAGTCCGGCGCCGCCCGCCATCGATCCGACCGGACCCTACTACCCTTCGTCCCTAGGCTCGACCGGTCACATAATGAGCGGGCATATAACGGGCACCGGTACCCTGACGCGCACCAGAACGCTGCCACGTCCCGTGCCACCTCCCGACGTGACTGTTATGACCGCGGGCACAAAGTCGCCGATTCCACCGTCGGTTCCACCGCCACCCGCCACGTTCGCTCGGGCCGGTGCCAACAACGGCGGCCCGCATTCGCATCCACATTCACATCCGGCGCCGCCGCCGCCGTCTTGCCAGAGTCATCCCCTGTCGACGTTCGCGGCGACTCCGACCTACTCAGACATCGATGGTCATCTTGTCTGAGGCTCGCCGATCTTCGGGCCCAGCTCGACGCGCGGCAAGTATCGCGCTATCGCTCAGAACGACGACGAAGACCGCCGACCGCCCACAGAGAGAAGCACGCGCCTCTGAGTAACGGGAGGCGTCGTGATGATGAATCCTCTTCTAAATCGTTCACATTGTTCGCATCGTCATCGATCGTCTCCCTGAACGATAACGAGAAGAACGTAGCGAACTACGGCGTCGCGACTGAAGGCCCTGGCACTCATCATCATGCGCCTGAACAATATCTTGAAGACTATTTGGTGCGCGAGAACGAAAGTACGACGAAGTGTGTAAATAGAGAAAGACAAGAGTCGAGAGATGAGAACATTGATACTAAAAATAAGAGTGGTGTTCCACGTTCACGCTGTAAACAGCCTTTCCCTTCCACGCAGTTACTTCCTTGACAAAAGGAGACACGCGTGGGGCTCTCCTACGCGATTGAATTCTAATCTTAGAGATACATGTATGGATAATTGAACGCACGACGAAGAGCGGATTCTGGAAAAAGGAGGAAAAGAAAGAACTACACGCGCGACTGTTCTCCAAAGGACTGGAGAATTATTTCTCCTGCGCTGTTCTGCCTTCTCCACCTTTTTATCTTTATTGTTTCCCCGCTCTAACTCTTCGTCTTTATCCTCTCGCCTTAGCGTTATTTAGCGTACTAAACAGTGTAATCACGACGCATCGAACGGTCAGACTTCAAATCGATGCGCTGATTGTTAAGAAAAGTATATTTTTTCTGTAAATACATGCACGACCCGAGAGGTAGACGGGAGAACAACGCAACGACAATTTCATTCTTATGTTACTTCGATGCACGTTGGCATGTTACGCTCTTCGTCATAGCGATTACGTTTAGATATCACTATGCTGGTATCAATAACTGTCGGAAAATCCGCGATAAATCTTTGAAACACAAATACAGGAATATCAACGCATGATCTTCCTCCCTCTGACCATGACTGACGCCGAAATGCAAATTACAATTTGCTACCGTAAATTTCACGATCAACAGTGGCCACTGTCACTATAAATATCATGGAATGTATTCCCTTTTGGCACTAGAATAGCCAATATCATATACTATGATTTAAAATTTGGAAGAAATCGATATACCATTACTTGATCTTTTATTTCTTGTTATAATGAAAAGAAAGTAATTATATTTGTTATCATGTTATAAGAGATTTATTATTTGTTGATATATCTTCAAATATTAAGAAGATATAAATATCTGTAATATATATCGAGTAGCATTTACACAAAATTACGTATTCCACATTTTTCCATATATCTAATTTCCAAAAAAAAAAAAAAACAACTGATTAAAACAATGTTGATTTTTTGCAAGCTTTTCTCAATGCACATCTGTCTTCCAATTTTAGCATTGGTTATCCTAGTTCCAAGATATCGATCTGCTCGGTATCAAATTTTTATGATCACGACTGTCGCGCAAAATTAGTAATATTAATTTCTAAAATAATGATAACTTAATTAATGATCGCACAATGCTGCCCCTTTAAAGCTCGTGAAAGTGGGCATATCCGTCACGACCGTCCATTGTTTACTTTCGATAAGTCGGTACGTACACCGAAGAGCAGATCTGGAATTTTCTGCGACGACAGCGGCTAACGTACGTAAATCTAGGCGACAGAGGCAGGGAATGAGAGAACGGGGGGGAAAATCAGTCTTTGGCAATCCGGCCGGCGCGGTACATACATGCGGCACATGTGAAACTCGACGCACACGACTTTAAAGTCACGTTCGCTAGCTGCCGTAATCGCAGAAAACGCCACATCTGCCTTCCAGCGTGCATACATCCCGAGATTCGAGCTTGAAAAAAGCGAGACAATCGTTATCATAACGTTATAAACAAACGGTTACACGAAAAATCGTTAAAAAAAAATCTGATAGTAGACATTAAGCTTTCTTTCTCTTTTCGCCTTCCATTCGTGTCGTTTACAATCCTTTATTTAAGTTAACGGCGCCTCTTTCTGTGCGATATCTACGGGTGCTAGCTGAGTTTAGCGCTGAAGGTGGTGGTCTGATCTCTAATCTCGACAGTTTCGCTTGATGAAACATTTAAAGTTATAGAATACAGGCACTTTTAGTACTGAATGACAGGAGTACTCAGCGAGTCCATTATTTCGTGCTTTACAAGAACATTCAGAAGTTTGCGAGCCTCACAGGAATAAATAAGAGAACCTGGAGTCAATTGCAATTTTCGGAAGAATCCCGACTTTAATATTCCGCTGCTGTATATTTAAAGAACCAAGATTGAATTTTTCGCAGTGAAATACGAAAGTGAATTTTGGACGTAAAACTTTAACTACCCTTTTATAATATTTTATGAAAATTTCGCGAAAATTCTTGTAATTAATATTTAAGAATTTTTTTAATATAATATTATACAGAGTTTTATAAATATTGCATATCAGTGTGACATAATAAGCTTTAGTTCAGTCGCTCAATTCATAAACTGCGTTCTACAAACACAAATTTTCAGATTCTATCATTTTTTTACGACTTTGAATAGTTTCTCTCGCCATTCACTCGTCTCTTCAATTGACTTTAGATTACTCTATGCAAGAGATTATGCAGCAACTTAAGCTACTTTTGTTGAAAAGTACGCGAGAGAACTCTGCCATTCCATTGTCCCCGAAACACGAAATGATTCGCTCAAGTACGTTATAATCACGCATTTTGCTGCATATCATATAAGTCACGTTTACGTTTTAATTACTTACGTTAGAGATATTTATGTCGCGTAAGTCACTTATATTGCTATTTACGTAACTGCGCTGCGATTGTCGTCCCTTCAATAATTCTCAAAAAAAAAATGTGAGGTAACTTTGAGTATTGTATGTAGAAAATGGAGTTCACTGCCGATCCTCAAGTCAATACTGTAGATAATCTGTACTGACCGTTTAATATACTTTTACTTTTTATGCGATAAGTATACGTCTATACAACATGTGTTGAACGACCGATTGCGTTACGATCTCATGATTGTCCGCCGTAAGCGATCGCTTGTTGAAAAAAAACAATTTGCGTACACTAAAAGCAGATTTGGCATTTGCTGCGACGAGCGGCGACGGCGGCTGGCGTACGTGAGTTCCCCCACTCTCGGCCACCGAGCGCGGGGAGGTGTAGTGGTAGGGCGCGTTCCTTTCCCGCTCACTGAGCGGCGCTCAGTCTTCTGTGGCCTGTGCTCCGTGAAACATGTACGCGCGCGCTTCGTGTGAGATTCGACCCACATCCCGCCAAAATCACGTACGCCAGCCGCCGTCGCAGCACCACGAACGCCAATCCTGACGGTAAGTGTACATTGAAAGATAGATATAACGTTTGCCGCGGCACTAGGATCACGTTACGTTAGCCGCCATACGCCATATCTACCTTTCAGGATAAGTTTGCGTTCTAACGATAATTCCAACTTCGGTATTCCGAGCTTTTTGTTCGCCGCGAATAACGTCGAGTGCCGGAATGCATCCACGATGCATCTACAATTCAGAGATCAATTTACGATTGAATCACGGTAATACAAACCCGCTCGACTGAGTCGAATTAAACCGAGATCATCACACAATTATCGTGAGTCCCACTAATCTCGCTGGGATTTTACTGCGAAACGAAGACACGCAAGGTATGACACGATCAGTGAGATATATCTCCCGGTGGAAGACAAACAGTGGACATTTATACCAGTGAATGTTTCGGCGTAGTGATATCTTGAACAAAGACAATAGTACGTAAGTTTAATTGCTACGTAATGATTTTTAGTTAAGGAAAAAAAAAAATTAACTCTACCGACGTTTAGAGAGAACCGCGCGAAGAGCATTTGCGTGAGGACGGCTGTTATGCGACCCGCGTGGACGGTCGGAAGAAAAATCTGCGCGAATGCTCGTGTTAGCTCGACTAAATGTTCATACATATACATATATTTTTGCATTTATTTCCAATTACTAATTATGATTAAATCGTGTAAATAGTGCGATAACGTCTCAGTGTTTCACGCGGTTGGAAGAGTGGGAAAAAAATTTAAAAAAAAAAAAAAAAAAAAAAAAATTACCGAGAAAAAAGTAATTCAAATGGATCATATGAGGGTCTCACTATTACCTAGGCTATAAACGAAGTATTGCTAGAGAGTAATAACGCTGTATATCTGAAAAAAAAAAAAAGAGAAATTAATCCTGTTAATTGTGAAGAGACAACGTCTTTCCGTTCTTCGTCGAAAGCCTAAGTAGTCAGCGTATATATATTTTTGAAAATGACCACGACGACGATGACGATGACGATGACAATGGTAACAGCAATTACGACGGCGACGACGACGATGAAACTTAATGCGTTTGGCCTATCGTAAGGAAGATATATTGCAGCTAAAAAGAGCCATGTGACCGCACGCTGTACCCGCGTTTCGGCGGTAAAGGGCTGTGACAATTAGGCGTGAAGGTTCCAACGACGTCGCGTTCCCTCGAATCGATGGTTATTAACCGCATAACGTTGCTCCGTTAAAAGACATCGCATATAACGTGGTATATAATACGGCACAACGATCTCCGTACTGTACGATAATTATAATGACCGTTGTAATTTCATAAAATTGTCCACTTTCACGTCCCTTCATCCGTTCGCCGGCGACAAGATTTCTTTTTTAAGTCGAGAATCACTTAAAAGAAAAATCGATCCGCGACGGTAAAAAAAAAAAAAAAAAAAAAGATTTTCCGGGATCCACGCTTCATTCCGCGACGAGTGGAATTGTAGGAAACAATTATACTTTACCTGGCCGGTGGCCGCGTGGGTTACATCGCTCTTTGAAGAGATTGTTTGAAAGTTTTATGGATAACGTTTTTCTGTAGCGTACGCATATATATTGTTGTTTCTCATTGCAGCGATATTATTTGTTAACACGGTAGATATTACGAAGCTTATAAGGTAAAAAGAGGGAAATAAGAAAAATGAGAAAGAGAAAAAGGTAGGAAGAAAAAAAAAAAAGAGACGTGTATTGTTAAACCGCCGTTGTGTATGGAGCCGCACAGTTCGGCTTAGACTGATGATAAGAAATTCACGTATGCTCAATTAGAGATGAACATGTTCGCGCATAATTAAGAGTTCTATTTACATATACATGTTTTATATTTGTAATTAAAAAAAAAACAAATCATCTATACTTAATATTACCTGAAGATTATTATTAGATTTATGTAATCTCCAAAGTATTTGCTCATCAAAGTGCTAGGCATGTTAGACGGACCGCTATTCGTCCAAAATGGTACCTTGGAGATGGACATACCATCTAACACGTACGACATTTGATATTTTACATAATAACGACAGCTCGTAATTCCGTTGATTACTCTAAGACATAGTCAATCCTAATTATACAATCATTAAGGATATGGAAGAAAAAAAAAAAGAATCAATTAATCGTTTTACATGTATATAAACATATAATGTACATAGCACTTAGATAGACACAAAAAGGGAGAAAGGAAAAATACTTAAATACGAATTATATCAAACTACGAAAAGGGATAAAGGAAAAAGAAAAAAAAAAAAAGAAACGAAAATCGAGAGCTTTTGTATATTAGGTGTATTGGTATATATTCACTTTGTATCGTTCTTTTTACCGCGTGATAATTATCGATATATAGGAATTAGCGGCAGCGTCATTGTTTCTAAAAGGTGCGATAAACCAAAAAAAAAAAAAAAAAAAAATGTTCAACGACACGCAAACATCGCGAATCCGGGAATCGACGACGGGACGAAAGACAAAGGGTAGAGAATAAAATCGTCGGGACGAAGCTAATGCGAGGATAAGCGATGTCGCGAAATTATATCCGTTCCAAAATTAATTAATATTGCCAGTGTTCCATCGCCTTTGCGCCACGTCACATTTTTCATACACAAAGAAATACCTTTTACACGAATATTTCTTATCGCTCGGGCTACTTCTACTTTTTCACACGCGTAGAGAGAAGATAATTTTTACCCCTCTGTGCCGAGAGTGTCATGCCAATAATAT
Organism: Cardiocondyla obscurior; assembly: GCF_019399895.1. Classification (NCBI taxonomy): domain Eukaryota; kingdom Metazoa; phylum Arthropoda; class Insecta; order Hymenoptera; family Formicidae; genus Cardiocondyla; species Cardiocondyla obscurior. The sequence continues at coordinate 483,778 of NC_091882.1, forward strand.
CCACGAAAGTACATCGCACTCCTTTCCGCGTTTTCGAGTTTGTACATAACTTATCGCGCCGCGACTGGTCTAAATGTTGCTTCCGTTTTATGTGCCAACCGATCGACGTTGTTCTTCGACGTATGTTATGAAATATTAACACGGGACGAAGGGGGGAAATGAAAAAAAAAAGAGATGAGGAACCAGCATCGGTCGACGACCCGTTCAACGGCGATTTTTCTGCGCGCGACCGGTGCTGTTTCTCCGAGTACAACAGAAATACGTCGGGAAAAGAAAAAAAAAAAGAAAACGAACAATTAACGGAAATAAATAAAATAAAAAAATATAAAAGACGAATAATAAGAAAAAAAAAAAAAGATAGAACGAAAAAGGAAAGGAAAAGCTCTCTGATCGACGTAATGGTGTAACATAATTAAATGCCCATAATTAACTGATTAATGTACATATACATAGTATTTTTACATTCTAATTCTAAATTACATTTCCAATTCTAAATGGTATACACAACACTACACTCACTGTGAGCTTCGCTCCATCATCTGCGTATCGCATCGCGACGACGACGGCTGTCCACTCTGTCGTCGTTTACCCCCTGCGCCGGGGGGGATGAGACGCATCTCGTACAAAAGTGCATTTACAGTAATTATTGCTCAGCAGCATCCTTTTCTATGTTCACTCCCCATCCCCTCGCCGCGTCTTTTGTACTTTCGCGCTGCCAGACGATATTCAATAAACGCATGCCTTGTGCCTTTTCGCCGCATCACCGTTACTTCAACTGTAATATGTAGACCAGAATGAGGGGACAGGAAAATATACCTTGCGCGCGATGCATTTTTGCTATTATTTACGGGACACATTCGCGCGATTAATCCGTGGGCTAGGCTCGCTGACGAAAATTGTAACGTGACGTTTGTTGCTAGAACGACTCGGTGAGAAATAATTGTGAAACAGCAGCCGCGTATTTATTTCTCTCGTTTAACGCTCCGTGCGATCGTAGGGGCAATCGTTGCAGCATAATTTGCCAATTGTAAGAATTGCGTTCGAACGACTGCCAATATTATAAATGTTTGACGTTAGGGAAGGAGGCAAAAAAGTGCTGAATTTATAAAATGTATACGCAGAGGCAGAGCGAAGCTCAACACGCTAGTCCTTAATTTAAAACCAAAGTAAAAGCAACATTGTGTAGCGTTTAAGAATCTCTATTACGTATACACACCTGTGTGTCTATACAGACATAATTATAATTAACGATTCCAATCATTGTAATTAGGTAAATGAACTAACCGATAAGCAGATAGGTAAAAGTAAGCCACTCATTATGTGTATATCATCTTGTTTTTTCCATTCATAATTTTTCACTACACAATTAACAATTAACAACATTTTACCTAGGAGAGCCTTTCGTCAGCTAGGATTATTCTGTAACTGTATTCTGTATATTGTTTTTTATTGCAACTATTAAAACTGATTGTCAACTTATAAATTAACTTGTTATTTATTCCTCGGTATTTTTCTCTCTCTCTCTCTCTTTTAGCGTAGAATATTAATTAATGTGGTTAATTTGTTTATTCATTAATTTATTATATAAATTATATTTCTGTAGCATTTTTTATATTTTCTTTAGCGATGAAACTAATGAGCATTTAAAGAAACGTTTTCAGGATAAAGAAAGGATTTACGATCATATGTCAATGTATATTTTTCCTTTTGTATAGCACAGAAGATAACAATTACTATTGTATTACATTACATTTGTTGTCATTTTGGACATAGAGGATAATGACGATGATCATGACCGTCTATAAAAGACAGGTAATGATGATAATAATGTCGAATAATTATGATAGAAACAAAGTACTTAGATTTTAATAGAAATGTGTCTCTTAAACGTTTAGTTGCACTGTTCGAATCCAGCCTTCCTTTTTGAATAAACGAGATTATCAAAATCTATTAAATAATATAAAAATCCATTATCATTAAACTGTTCAGTTCGTGACATATTTTAATTGCCTGGGAATTTAATTTGCAAAAAAAGATCTCAATATTGCAATCACGCAATAGTGACATTTTTAATTCATTAAAAAAAATGGAATACTGTTCTCATTCAAAGCATTCGTATTAAAGTTTAAATTGCATTGACAAAAATTTGGCGTTACGTATTCAATTTTTGTGTTAATTCTGAGTTGTTCAAATTGAAAGTTAAATTTGTGAAGAAAATATCTTTATACAAATGTAAATTTATATTACAATTTTACGAGTAATTATAAATTTTTAACAGATTCGAACGAGTCCAGAATGAGATTACATTCGTCATTTGAGTTATCTATAACAGAAACGGATCAGCAATAGCGATTATGACGTGATTCCTTGATTGCGCCCTTGAGAAAAAACGATAGCGCATTTTTTTCTATTTTTATATATATATTTTTATATATAAACTAGTAAAACGCTACTTTTACAGCCCGAAGTGCTCCTTCATCCGTGGCAAACGCGCTTGCGAAACTCGCGAAACTCACTAGAATTCTATACATTAATGAATAAAATTGCCCGCTACTCATTATCATCAATGTAAACGCAATCGATATCGACAGGTACCATGCTGATATATCTCAGTGTACAGGAAATAGCTTAAAATAAATACGATTCGTCTAAGTTTTAAAACGCTTTCTGATCGCAGCAGAGTATATCAATTAAGAGTACGATAAATTTCTTGCAAACTATTTGCAAATCTATTTAAGTATTCCTTTTCGCGCGTAATGTTCCGCGACGAACACACAATTTACAAATTGTACATGAATTGTATATAAGTACAATTATCGAAGAGAGTCCGATTTGCTAAATTTCTCATCTTTGCATGGTTTGTCGCAGTTTCACGTGACACCTGCAAGTGTTGAAGAATGGAAGATCTCTCGCAAACTTCGATACTATTATAGTATTTTTTTTTCTTTCTTAGAAAAGCGCAAAAGAGAGAGTTATCTAATATGTATTTACATTGTGATGAAATTTAAAGCTAGCGCTGAGAATTGCTTGGCGCACAAGTAAAAAAGTAAGAACGTTGAAAAGGTACGCTATCAATCAATAACTCGATCAATATTTTCTCATTAATCCCTCTTATATTACAATATCATTTTAAATTTTAATGGCGTAATCTTATATTTATAATAATTACATAGTAATTATATGCAATATTAAGTTATGCGTCAAAAGTTTTTAATAACATTATTAATGAGAGTTCTTACAATAATTTAAACACAATAATTTTTAATTTAATTTTTAGTTTATCAAGCTATTGACCGACAGCGTATACACAACACAGGTAAAAATTAAATTAGCCTACGAAAGTCTTAATTACATCGGCGATAGACTGCTCAGTAAACTCAAAGAAAACGGTAAATAAATCGGCAAGTATATGCCTATATAATAACATTTTTAAAAAATCACAGTTTCATTTAAGTCTAAACTCGTGTGTTTGTGTGTGTGTGTATATATAAAAGCGGTATTAAATAATTATAGTTATGTACAATCTCGAGAAAAATCTCGGCACGATTTATCGAGACACGCTCTAATAATTAGTCAATTAATAATATAATATATACTCTCGGTCAACACCGTTCGAGAATGACGATTCACCTATTACAAGAGAGATTTGAAGAAAGAGAAAGTGAAAGAAAGAGAGAGAATATAGTTAATAATATAACATTTATAAAATAATGCTCGTGCTCACACTCGTTAAGTATAATTATTTTGATCCGGTACTTTGACATGGGTGAGGTTTCTCGCGCTTTGTCGTATTAAGGTAAAAGACAAGCAACGATAAGGCGTATTTAAAATACATTCTTCAACGTGATTTCAGCAGCACTTGCATACCAGCAACAATAGTAATTTAATTACAAATCGGTTGCCATTTTTCGCACGACGTTTTAATTTCTATTATTATTTTACTTTATAGTTACAGCATCGCTGTAACTATGCAATTAAATTCTTTAATCGTTGCATAAAGTAAGAAAAAAAAATTTTTTTTAGCAATGTTTTAAAAGAAAACGTTATCGTTAAATTTTTTTAAATTAAAATGAATATATTGACCTAATTATTTATTAGATTACGTGACAGTTTATCACGATTTTACTTCGACTTTCCATTCCGTTTTACTCGAAGCCGCTGATTACGGCCAATGTCTTTTACTTTATTACTCTATTAGCACAATTGCTACTAACAAACGCACGCAGCCCTGTGGGATGCGAAAGGACAGGGTCGCTTTGATTGAATATACACGTAATATGCATGTAATGGCGCTTGCGAGAATTCTCGCACGTATAAAAGTTTATCTCTCTCTAGTAATATTTCGTTATCACTTAAGTGGTAAAGTTTACCCTACGTACAAGAACAGTCGTCTAATGACGATACTCCTACGCAGAATGTCCGATGTTCGTTTTAAATATCGGTATATTGAAATATGCTAGCCATACTCGCTTTCACATTCTTCACTATCAACAAAACGACTCTCTTTCTTAAAACTTTAACTCGTCCCTAATATGTGACTGGTATACTATGTCTTACACACGTATATACAATATAAATTATGTATTTGATAAAGTTAACAAGACATGAATATGATCTCGTATGACTTCATCGTCTTCCATCAACATCTGAATTTTTTTTTTTTTTTTACGGCTAACGTACTACATGTCGATAATTTTATACACTGATTACCTATCAAGTATACAAAGTATTATTCGTTTTTCGTGAAGCTACGCTTGTGTATTTATACGAGTACATAGACGCGTTCGCGTGAAATTAACATTAAAAGAATCTGCTTTTTGTTAAACACGGCATTTCGGTTGCCATTAAAGATCACAAAACAGAGTAATGTAAAACACCACCAAATAATATACGTAAAATAATTTTCAATGATTCGCTCGAGATTATAGATCGGACCCTTTTCATGTTGATTGCTAATTAAGCTTCAATAGTTACATGAAAATTTTGCTCGACGAATGATGCATAAGAACACAGCGGCTTGAAAGCAGATGTTCATTAAGAGTTTTACTGAACGTTTCTTTTTCACTTTACATATATGTGTGTATAAATTTGCATATCTATAGCATACAGATATATAAGATCTCTCGGAGGATAATAGTTTCGAGTAGATTTTAGTCATTAAAAGCCACTCCCGATTCTAGCTCGGAATAATGTTTGTTAACATGAGTTACTATCGGTGAGTAAAACTCTTCAATGCACATTCGATCGAGCTCGGGCGAATCTCTCTGTTGGATTATTTTGACTTAGAAATAGCGTGTACGCACAATGCAGGATGAGATCACTGCCGTTTTATCATTAATATTAATCTTTTTCTGATGATTTCTCTTTCTTACTTGAGAAGCACATCCATTATTATTACCGTAGTCATTAACGCTACTCTACTACTAATTAATATACCACTATTGTTACTGCTGCTGCTAAACGCTACTAAAATTACAGATTTGTTAGCGTCTCCCGTTACTCTTTCTCGTTCTATTAATATCATGTTACCAGTTATTACCGCTAATATCGTCAATTATCAACGTAATCATTAACGACACATCGTCAACGTTATTATTATCGTTATTCCAAATTCGCTATTTATTGTTGCGATTACTTTTTTTTTTTATTCTTGCTATTATTGCGAGCGTATTCCTCTCAGTGCGTTGCAAGCTACATGGTAATTCCCTTGGTCCTGGTCCCAGTTCCTGCTACTTTGTCCGCTTGTGTTCGCAATGACGATCGAAAGGATGACTCAGTTCTTACACACAGCGAGGGTACATTCAATCAATAAACGTATTACTATCGGACCATCGTCGGACATGACTGAACTTAAGCTCTACGAACATACGTAACGTAAAACACTGGAAGACTTTACAATGCCGAGAGTATTATTTCGCAATTACAGAGATCACGTCTCGTATCTCGTAAATAAAGATACGCTGCCTAAGGACTCTAAAACCACAGAGCTATGTACACTCTCCTACGTTCTTCGCAGGTGGATATTGATTTTACATCAGTTACGACTGACAACGTAATACGAAGAACAAAAATTGTTTCAGACTTTACGGGGATCAACGTGTGTTCAACGGTACGCAATAAAATGCGCGATTTATCAAATCGTGACTGTTGCTCCGCTCAACTCGTTCAATAAATGCAAAACTTCACCGTTCGCAATTTGAGGAATAGATCTCAGTTATCGTGTTAAATTAACAACAGTAGAAAACTATGAAGAGAACATCAATATCTCTACAACCCACCTATTCGTCGTACATTTTATCGTAACTCAGCGTTTCTTCCTGAGATTCGAATAAATCGATCATATGAAAAAGAAGACGTTAAAATGTACAAATGTATAACCATCATTTTGTTTTTTATATCAAAGGTTTTAAAGGATTGAGTAGAAAACACTGACCTTTTTTTTTCTTTTTCTTCTAGTTGCATTTTCTCAGACGTGTTCTCAAGTCTCGATGACAAAACCAATTGTGCCGTGAAAAAACAGTGATACCTATTCTCGGGCAATATGCAGAACAGGTTCTCTCAGATAGCTCTAGCTTACAGCTTGTATATGCAATTACGTGAGACAAGGCAGTGATTATAGCACGTGATAGAGTTTCTAGTTTCCTATTCCAAGTTGCACCCGACGATCTGTTTAATCAATTGAATTCTTTTAGGGCCAATTGTTCCAACTTTCAGGTAAATTTGTCTATCCAGGTAACAAGCAAGTTTACCAGGAAGTTAAAGCAACCGATTTCTTATAATTTAATACTAATTCTTTTTTTTTTTTCTTTTTTCGACAATTCTACTCGTGATGTACGTATAAATATAGAAACAATCATGCGAAACAAATTGAATCCAGTCGGGTAAAAACTTGTGGTGAACTTGCAAAACACCGAAGTCTGGCTTAAAGAGATATTCCTGACGTTACTTATGCGCCATCCGGCACATATGACGGCGACGGGCGAAGAAAAAAATATCTAGATCACGGAATGTATATATATATGTACAAGTATAAATTTATAAATATATAAAAATATGCGTACCAAAAGAACGTTTTCACAAAGCCAATGAGACTCGCGGGATGTGGATTCAGCTCGCTTCGCGTCATCATTTCTCAGGTAGGAAAGCGAAAGTTCAATTAAGAGTTGATATTACGCAGCACTCAGGTTATCGCAGACGTTCAACAATCCTCGTACTTGTCTAGAACGACCTGCGGATGGTCGATCAATGTCCGTATTAAATAAGCTAAGAAACCTACGGCTGCTATCTTACGTATTTAAGAAATATTTTCAGTTCCCACAGCTGCTTCGGTCACAACCGCAATCGCCACTCCGTTGCAAATGTTATTCTGAACCTTTTCACCGCTGATTAGATTTAGTTGCAATGTGCAACGCGCGTCGTTTCTCTTAGAGGACAGACTACCGAGAGTCGAATGTACATACAAAGCACGTCTCTTTTCGTTTCCCCGACGATTTCGGAAATGAGGCCTTCTGCGAGTACGGAATCCCCTTGTATCGTGCAGATCCAGCGTGGACTCCCAGTTTTACAACGCCAGCGTCTCTGACTTTCTTTCCTATTATGTATTGCAGTGTAAGCACGTTTTTATTATCTCTCTCTCGCTCTCTTTCTCTCTCTCTCTCTCTCTCTCTCTCTCTCTCGCTCTCTCTTTTTCTCTCTCTCTCTTTCAGCGCTAAATCAACGTGGCTTTGTCTGAAATCACATTCACACAATACTCTGTATATTGAACACATATTGCATATTGCGTAATATATAAGTATGTGTACATGTATGCGTGTGTACATATTTACATCTATTCATTACGCATCTGTTGAAAGGGTGCATCTTTAGCGAGTACAGTTTAAATTACCCTAATAACGCGTTGTAGGATACGATTGAGATGCCATGGCACGAATCTACCTCGACTCCGCCGACTTATTACTAACCTCTTCGTCGGCAGCGGCTTGCCCGGCGCCGGCCGGAAGTGATTGCTGCTGCACGGGGGGAGCGCTTCCGCCCGCAGCACCGTGAGGCGGGGCTGGCTGTTTACTGTACTTGCCGGCGTCCTGCTGCGTCGGATTCTGCAGTTCCGGTCTCCGGAGGTAAGCGGCCGCTTCTTTTTTCGGCGGTACCACTGGCTTGTTCGGCGGTACCGGGGGCGGCACGCCGCGCGGGACCGTCGGCTTTTTCGCCGGCAGGATGCCGCCACCACCGCCGGGGGGAATGGCGGTGGACGCTTGAGCAGCGGGGCTGGCGGCAGGACTCGAGGACTGGCCGACGTGAAAGCCGAGCTTCCCCGCAGCGGCGACGGCGGCCTGCGACGACGTGATAAGCTTTGCCGCGGCAGCGGCCGCGGTACTAACCGGAGCAGGTATGATCGGCTGTCGCTTCTCTACGCCCTAAGGAATTAACACACAACCATGTCCGTTTTCAGAGAGCCTAGCTGAGAGACAATACATCGTTTTTCGCTCCCGCTCCGCCAGCCAGGCGGGAGCGGGCGCGCCGTTAATAAGTTCTCTGCAGGGGACGGATAAAAGAACCATACCAAAGAACTAATTCAAAGCAGAGAGAAAGAGAGACAGATTCGGTGGAGAGTGTAGGAAACGGTAGCTACAAAAGATTATCAAGGCCGAACAGGAGGAGAAACACCGTTACTTAAAGCGACAAACGATTGCAACTCAGGCCGAGAATCTCGAGAACGCTGAAATCAAACTTTGCGTACGTCATAAAGTTGTGCTGTTAATAGATAATTGCGGCAACACCCTTTCTAACATACTCGCAAACCGTCAGAGATTAAGATACTTCAAATGCTCGAAGTTACACAATCAAATTTATTAGTCAAATTTGATACGCTCAACAGATTAAAAAAAAAAAAAAGAAGAAAAAAATTTACACAATATACGGATAAACTGAATTTCAAGAAATAAATATGCCAATCCGCAGAAATCTGTAAGTACCAAGTTCAATTTAGCTAAATACTCGTCTACTTGTTAAGATGTGCTGCAAATCAAACTGAGTAGTAAATTTACAAAGTTCGTAAAACCGTGAGACTGTACAATTTAGTAGTAGCTAATTACGCCATTGCAATTAGGAAGTCAAGCTGGGGCAGTTTGTAAATAAAGCTCAGAAATGAGTTGCATACAATCTTTCTTTTTAATTGTAGGAGTCGGTCGATGTACACATGTGAAATAATAATAATAATAATAATCATAATAATATTAATAATAATAATCTTATGTACAGAAAATAAAAGTATCGTAATAAAATATAGCTCTAGGTAATATGTCGATGGTGTGCTAACTTATAAAGTCGGTATACAGGAAATGTGTATAATATTGCGAGTGTACAACAACAGTTGATTTTTCAAATAAATCGTGGGCGTGTATATAGAATTATATACATGTGTGGTATAAAATAAACTTGCTCAAAATAAATTTGCGGATATTTATAGCGTATCTTATTTGTAGAAATTTCAGAGGTAATAATTCTTAAACTTTAGTGCACTGTTCGGTATGAGCGATAGAAGTAGCGAGAAATGTATTCTGATAAGTGGAACAGAAATCTTGTGCATCAAACGAGAAATTAAAGTAGAAGCCAAAAACAGTGTTATTTGAAACGAGCAAAACTCACATTTTTAATCTAGTTTATTCTATTTCAGTGTATACTATATGACTACTTCTGCATTATTATTTAATTAAACAATGCAGAAATATTTAGAGTTTTCTTTTTAGCCAATTTCTGTTTGTACAAAGGAACATAAGAAATTAATTGCTAAAATTTATATATCTTTATCAGGAAAAAAAAAAATAAATTAATACATATAACACTTTTTTTTTGTCTTTTTTTAAGATGAATCCGTGTTGATTGTAATAATTATACAAGTGCAATAAATATATGATCAAAATGTGACATTTATAATCTAGAAATATAGAAATAAGATATATAAGACTAGAAAGAAAGCTTATAAAGTGCTCACGTAAAATTAATAATAATAAATGCATTATTGTTGCTAAAATAAAGCTATGAAGTGATGTAGAATATATGTTTGTATTATTCGCTAAATAACTCTTTATATACATGTTTCTATTACGTTTTAATTGCAATGCTAAAAATTATGATAGATATTGAATTTAAAAAAATAATAATTCAACATAAATATTTCAATTATTTACATTTCTAAGTTATATTTGTTCCAAAAATTCCTTCAGTCATTATTTAAATAAAATTTTATATTCATATTCAAATTTTATTAAATAATAATATCTTTTAAATTATAAAGAGCCTACTTAATATAAAATTATTTAATCTTTTAAAATGTTATATTGGTTTAAAAAACAGAAATACTTTAATTAGCTTTATAATTTAATTAGAACTAACTATAAATTCAAATTTTTTTTTTTAAACCTATTTTTTTAATAATATCTTTCTATGACACGTAAATTTATACATATATCAATATTATAATCGAATCTAATCTCTATCTTTCACAAAACAATACTGATTAAATTAGCTGATTCTATTTTCACTAAATTTCGATTAAATTCTCCTATCGTTATACTAATAAATCGTTAATTAATTGTGATTTTCTTTAGTCTTCTCTGTTAAGAAAATACTAACAAAGTGTAAGTATTTCTTAACGTCAGATATAAAAATATCTATCGTATATAAATAGGCTCTATATAATCTTTAGATTAACGTTGAGTGTGTAGGGAAATGTGGATAGGTTACCTGGGTATCTGAAGAAGCTGTTGATTCTCCACCCACAGATGTTAAATTAGGTGTATATGCGGCTCCACGAAGTGCCTGTCCAGGTGTTACAGACCTAGCGATCCCAGTCGCTAAAAAAAAAAAAGTTACGTTTATCATTATAAACTATATCATTAAAAATAATTATTGAATTTAAAACTAATTAAATTTTTTGTATATGTAATTTAATTTTTTTAAAAATCTTATTTACACATAAATATTCAATATTAATTTTCATACATATATGCATACTGTTATTTAAAATATAATTTGTTAAATTTGATGTGTATAAATATGTTTATAAAAAAATTAACAATTGAAAAATCTTACTTGGCCCACTGACCGGAACACTGGATACTGTCGCAGTAGGCTGAACAACTTTACTGCTAACCATAGGTGTCCCTGTACCCAAGACTGCCCCTTTCACTATAAAAAACATATAAAATCACAAGAGATTCTTGTAATATTAAAGATATATCAAAGGTGATCTTGTAAGTCTCGTAAACGAGTCCCCTTATTATTCATACCATTCAACTAGATCGTGTTTCACACGCGTATATTCTATTTTTATAACTTTGCAACAACGTACTTGCTTGTGGAGCACTAGCCGGCCTGAGTGTCGGCATAGCGACCAAGTTCGCTGGTTTTGCGGGTGGCGGTGGTGGAGTGACACCAACTCCCCTAACTGGACCACGAGCTTGTGACTCTTTCCATGTATCCATTTCGACTCGTAACTTTTCTAATTCCGTTTCAAAATCCTTCGCTCTCTTTTCTTCTTTCACGAGAGCCTGACGATATTGCTGCCTTTCCATATCAAATTGCGCTAGTTGTTTCTCTAATTCCGCTTCCATTTGCAATGACTTTTTACTTTCTTCTTCAAGGCCTTCAGCCATTGAATCTATTCTTACTTTTTCTTCGCTGAGTATCTGAGCCAAATCCTCGGATCGTTTTCTTTCTTCAATGTATTTCATAATTATCTTTTTACGTTCTGCTAAGAGAAGCAATACAATTTGCTTTTGTCGATTTTTTTCTTCCTCGAGATGATCAGTGACCTTTTTCAACTCCATCTCTAATCTTTTCTTCTCTTGTTTCTCTAATTCTAACTCTTTCTTTAATCTTGTTCGTTCTTTCTCGAGACCGTAAGTAATATCGTCACCTTGAGCGGTATCATGTTCATGCTTTCGTTTTTCTTCCTCCAATTCTTTAATTACCTAAAAATATTTATTTATTAGAAAAAAATAATTATGAAATAAGTTAATATTACTTCAAACAATGTTCCCGTATTTATGCTATATTATTACGATAATACGTAATAATAAATATAATAAAAATAAATCATACCGCTCTGTGCCTAATTTCGGCATCTCTAAGAACTTTAGTCATCCTACATTGCGCCTTTCTTTGTTGTGTCACTAGTGCTTCTAAACTAGCGACTTGTTGATCAATTTGATTTCCTTCAACACCGATTACTCCACCTACTATCGCAACATCACGAGCTAATGCTGCGTGTGGATCCACAGTACTACTAAGGTATCGGGAACTCAGAAGGTGTTTCATTTTTTCTGACTGAAAGGAAAAACAATGATTATTATACAAGCCAAACAATTTTTACATTATATTCTTTACAATTACACAAAAGATTTATACATATATTATTGTCCAAGCTGAAAAAAAATTTCTTATAGTTCTACGAAAAAATATTAAAATGCATTTAAAAAAATATTCTTTTAATAATTATATCAGTTTCATTACTTTTAATGCTGCTATCACTATGTCTCTTGCTTGGAGCTCGCCTTCCAAATATCCCAATAATTTCAGCAAATCAGTTTTGCTCAGCTCCATCTTTGGATTACGCTGAAAATATGTATAAATGTTAAACATTCTCAAATCGATTAAATATAATTATTGCAGTTTATTAGAGACTGTAAAGTTTCACAGCTCAACTCCAATGCCCAAAAAAAAAAAAAAAAAAAAAAACCATAGGACTCTCTCTACCTTTAAGGTATTGGAGGAGCTCTTGTCCAGTGGTTCAATATTGTTGGCCTGCTGCTGGGACTGTGACTGCTGAATGCTAGGAGTAAGGGTCTGCGCTTTTGCGGTCGAAATAGTGGCCGGGCTGGTCAGGACGGTGGTGCCCGGCGACGGCGCCGACGTCGACGGTGGTCCATTCGCTGTCGTTGTTGTCGTCGTCGTCGTCATTATACCCGGCGTAGCCGAGGTAACGTTCACGGCGCCCTGATTCTGCGATGCCATTACGCTCTACCGTAGATGTCGTCGGTTACCTAATATTTTACCTATCGACGACGACGACGATGAGCGACAGTAACCGTCGGTCTTTCCCGACTCCGACGCGGCTCGTAGAGCGCGGACCTCGCGAAACTCACTCGCTCGCTCGTTCTCGCGCGAGCTTTCGCCCCAAGCTGCTCTACGTCGACTTCCTCACTCCTCGGTCCGGAGATTCGCCACAGCCGTCACGGAACACGCGAGCACCCCCGGCGGACAGCCAGCGGTCCAGGACGCTCGCCACATCGCCGAAACGGGACTGACGGCCGCGCGTGCCTCTCTTTCCCGTCGTCGTCGTCGTTGTCGTTCTCCTCGCCTTCCCCGTCCTTTTCCCTCCTCGTTGTTCCTCTCCTCGGCACCCGGGTCGTCCAGTCAGCGTTTCACGCCGACGAAAGCGTATTAATGCGGCGGCATTCGGCACGACGAGCCTGCGTTACGCTACGCTCGTCTCCCTTGACAAATCAAGCGCACAAAGCCAGTTCCACTGCACGACCGAGCGAGAACTCGAATACTCTCGTGAAAGGTGCTCCGAATCGGAGCCTCCGATCCAATCGACTTCAGCTCCTCCACCCGATCTCAACGAATTCTCTAGCCAATAGCCAATCAGCTGTTCGAAAGATACGTTGGCTGGCACGGTTGGCAGTGCGGTGCCTCGGGTTTCGCCGGCACGAGGCGGCAGAAAAACGGCTGTTCATCTCGCTCTTGTGACGTCGATGGTAAAGGTGAGGGTGGATCGTCTAAATCGTCGCATGCATATGGTGCCGTGCGTGTTTGTTATTGCGGGTGTTATGCGGACACTGCTGTGGCTTCTGGCCTCGGCGTAGTCTACCATTTTTCCCGTCTCTCCTCGCGGTGTGCAAGATGGGCAACCAGGTGGCACGTGTCGGGAACGCGTCGCAGAGGAAAGTGGAGTCCGCGGTTGCGACGGGTGCCGGTAACGCGAACCATGGCACGAATGCCACCATCGCCTCCAAGAACGAGCCGGACCACAACTCCCACACGCAGTTCTTTCCGATCGAAAGCCTGGCCAAGGTTCGTTGTTTTTATATCACTTGTAAAATAAATGCACGCGTAATTTTTTATCAACGAAAAGTGCAGAAATTCCATTGTTCAGAGTGCTCCTTTTTTGATGCACCGAGAATTCTCTGCTTTATAATTAAAGCAGAAAATAATTATTATAAATTTGTAAAATTCTAATCTTCTTGGCCTTTCTGTACGAAGTAACGAAGTATGTACGATGTATTTAACGGTTTTTTTTTGTACACGTAAATGTATAGTAATAATTTAGCTTCTTCGAAATAATTTTTAATTAACGGCGTCTTTACTGATACACTTATGTACATTTTTTTAGACCTTATCGCATCATGCGTACCAAGAGGAACACGTTAATGGCATTACTAAGTCTGTATTCAAGAAGTACTTATTCCCGACTCATCCCGAACTTAGCGAGAAACTTTTTACTTATTTACATCATAATGCTGAAGCCACGGCTGCATACATAAGCACCACAGCGTTTAAGCAGCAGGCTGAAAAGTTTTTGTCGGTGTTAAACGACCAGGCTATATTGGAGAATTATATAAAAATGTACTCTAATATAAAAAATGGTGGCAACGTTACTCCCGATACGCTACGAGAGTTATTGATGTGCTGCTACCAACTAGCAATGGAAAACAATAGCACCAATTTGTGCCTTCATTCACAACAGATAATAAATGCAGTTGTTGTTTCATGTGTTAGTAAAATTGTTCATGTAATGTAATACAGAGTGTTCTATCGTAAAAAAAAAAAAAAAAAAAAAACCACTTTGTGATTACTCTTTGAATAAATAATTTTAATAATTTATGTATAATTAAATAATATCAATATTTTAAATTTTGTAATATTTTACAGTTTCACGGCAAGGCTAGCTTGTCTACGAGTTACGTGAGCAATTGGATTGGGCAGCATTGCCCGCGTTTGGTGCATGGCCTACAGCGATATGTGGTGCACGTATTAACAACTGCTTATCGCAACGGTAAAGCACTTTTGTCAAAGGAACAACCGCAACTTCCTATAGATGTACTTACTCCCGTGCTAGAAAAGTCCGATCAAGAATTCCCTCAAGCAGACTTATTGCCAATAAGCTACGTCTGGCTATTGTCGTGCACCCTACCGCAGTGTTATCTTCAGGTATGTGTCATAAAGTAAATAATATAACTATACTAATGTGTTCTGCTTGAAAAGCATTCTGTATAAACTATGCTCCGATAAGCTTAGTATTGTATATATAACTAGATCTACGTATCTATGTGCGTGGTGTATATGTGTAGACCAACGATTCACCGAAGGACATAACGCACGCTTTGATAGCCAGAAGAACAGGGAGTATTTGTCCAAGGCATTGGACGTTACTGTACAATAGCGGAGAGCACGGGACCGGGGCTAATCGCTTCCTTCACCATGTATTAGGTTACAGAGGTCCCACTCTGCTTATTATAAGAGCTGCTAGCGCAGAGAGGGACGAGGAATGTCCAACGTATTGCGTATGTTCGGCCATCGAGTGGCGAGAAAGTCATCTCTATTGGGGCGACGAAGACTCGATGGGTGTTCAACTGATTCCGTCCTACAAAATCATGGAAAAAGGTCCGAAAATACTGTATCTGAATACGAATATCAGGGGCTATCCGCACGGCCTGCGGCTTGGTAGCGATCCACGCTCGCCGCTTATCAGTATCGACGAATCATTCCATTCCGTATCTATCGCCGGCGCGCCTTATCGCATTGCCAGCCTAGAAGTTTGGGGCTGTGGCGATACGAAGCTGAGGTAATGTATTTTAAAAACTGTGACGTAAAACTGCTTGCTAACGAAATGTGATAGCGAGATAATATTACATTTGCAGAGAAAAACAATTAGAGATCAAGAAGTGGCAAGTGAAAGAAGCAGAAAAGCAAAGAGTCGTCAAGTTGAGCTCGAGCGATTGGTTGGATCATCCCGACCGTTACTTATTGGAACTGGCTGGTAGAGCATCTTATAATGAATCTAACAGCTAGAGTTGGGAAAGATTACCGAGCGTGCTTAAACAACTGCTCATTACTATTTTATTTTGTATATATGTATATAACATCAAAGTTATCACCAAAATTTCTGTACTTATATGGTGTACGAAGAACGTGCGCATAAAATGTGATCGTGACTTACGTGAAATACAGGGACTGTTTGTAATAGTTTATTTATTTTTCTTTTTTCAATACTTCCTCATAAAATGATATTATTTTTGTGAATGAAAATGATATTATCTTTTACAAGTATCATTTTTATTTAATAAATCTATGCAAACTTATTTTTAATTGTCAATACCATTAATCAGGCTCTTCCAATTAAAATCTTCCTCGCCGTCGTGCAGATTTATCACATTTTTTTCATCAATGACATCAAACAAATTTTTAAATGGCAAATATCTTAGTAATGTAACTTTATCAGCGATGATAATCAACTTGTGCCGTGCGCGAGTGATAGCCACCGTTAACCGCCGTTGATCGTCCAGTATCTCGAATTCTTTTTTTATGTTGCACGCGATACTTTTTGTACAAGAGTATAATATAACATCTTTGTCACGTCCCTGATACTGATCTACGGTATTCACTTCAATTTCTTTACCTATAATCTTTCTTAATAAATTAATTTGAGCATTGTAAGGTGCGATAATTCCTATATTTCTAGCGCATACACCCCCTTCAATAAGTACCTGAGTGAGACGCAAAATAACAGCAACTTCCCAAATGTTAGAATACGCTTGATCTGATATAACATCTCTATTTTCAAATTCTGTGCTTAAATTATAAGTGCTATCGGTATTAAGTACAACGACCGAGTCCTCCAAACTTCTAGAGAGCGTACTTCTTACCCACCGTTCGCAAGACAAAAAGACCTGTTCCATTTTCGAGCCGGTCAATGTCGCGTTCTCCACCTGCTTGCTGCCCGACGTCAATTTATCGCGGTACGTTAAATCATTGGCCAGCTTCATGATTCTTCTGTTCATTCTGTATTGTTTCGATAAATTAATGGTGTTATCGTCGTTATCCAGCCTGACGAACAGAGACTCATCTGCACCGAGTTTCAGAGCGGTTTTATTTTTAATAATCGGCGGCAACTGATCTGGATCTCCGACGAGGACGAACTTGCGTGCGCTATATAAAGGTCGCAGTATTGTGGGTTGCATAATTTGCGCACTTTCATCAACCACGCACACGTCGAAGTTCCGTTTCCTGATGAGTGCATGGTACGCACCGTAGCAAGTGACGCCAACGATTCGCTTGCTGTTATAGAAGACCTCCAAATCCTCCGGCGAATCGCAGCTTGCAACCGCGTATTCTTCGCTCTTGCATGTTAACAAGGGATGGATCTGCCTTGTCGAACCTAAACGTAAAAAGTCGATGTTCCGTTCAAGCAGCTTGAGAAGAATATTGTCTATCGCGCTGTGAGTATGTGCAGTTATCAGCACACTGGAACCCAACTCGTGCAACAGTTCTATTAGAGCTACTAACGTTTGCGTTTTTCCTGTGCCCGGCATGCCTTTTATTAGAATGTAATCGTGGGCAGCTACTGCTTTCAGTACCGCTCTCTGCTGAATCTTGTTTAAATCGCTTATAATCTTAGTGCTGGTTGACACTATTGAACGTGATAAATTTTCTACAAACGTAGCCGGTTTTTTATCGATAATTATGCGTCGAAGCTTAACGCTCGTTTCGTCGTTACTCAACAGACCAGCCACATTTGCATAATTAAACGTAGATAAATCCGAGGAAGAATACTTATCAATGTGGAACGTAGAATGTGCATGCAATCGCATAATATCTTTGTCCAATAGAACTGTAATAATGTCGTGCGAAACATGCGTTATATATCCTGCAGCTATATTAATTCGTGCATCCGTGCTAACAGCAATATAATCATTCTCGGCAAATATACCATGCGTGTTAGTCTCTTCTTCAATGTTAACGCGTGCAAATTTATGTTGGTATCTTTCACCTTTCTTTTTCGGTTTTCCGATAACTTTCAAATTACATATGCACGTCCCCTTTGCCTCCCTCTTTTCGGGACTTGTCGTCCATAAGCTGCTCAAACTGCTATTACTGCTTACATAACTTTCTTCCAGCTGCAACAATGCAATCCACTTCATAATGTAATTCAAATGACTAATATTAAAGTCACTTCGCAATTCTTCAATAAATGCGGATAATGGATGCGATAATGACAAATTTGTATTCTCGTCTTTCATTAAATACGCACAGCATAAAGTCTGATAAGGACATCTACTGCACGCACTGTGATGATTTATCGGCTCAGGTAATTCCATTGTCTTCAAATCTGATTCTAAATTTATGTTCTGCTGATCTGCAGGTTTTTTGGTAAAATAATATGCTAAAGTATTGCGTAGCAATATCAGGTCTCTTTTTTCGTGATGTTTGCTTTTAATTTCCTGCATTACATTTTCCTTTAGATATAATAATAATCCGGTATCGATATCTTGATCCCAAAAGCTCATCATCATGAGATAAAGAATAACTTGGCCTTTATGCTCGAAGGAGTGAGAAACTCGTCCAGTTTTCACCTCTAGAGGCATGATTCTTTTTTTCGAATTTATATTTACCTCTGCTGTTACATCTACTCTTCCTTTTATACCCAACTTCGGTATGTAAACGTTTTCCTCGATGTCTTGTATACTATTAATACTTCCTTGAAAATTATTTTTTAAATTGCTTATGTGCTGCTGCTTATTACCCTTAATATAATGTTGAATAAATTCGAAAATTCTAGGAGCATACTCCATCATACGTTTTCGGCAATCTACTAGCGATAAATCCGATGCGTAAAGATAACTTATGGTGTCTTTCGATTGTAAAATATTATCCAGCAGTTTTATCACATCAGATAGTGCAAAAATATTTTCTTGCAGTGCTTTTTGCAACCATTCATGAACTAACGATCCCACAGTCATCACAGAATAATCACCAGACAAATTTGGTAGTGATTCGATCTTCTTAAATTTCTCAGCCAGCACCGCTCGCCTGTTACAAAATAAACCGCTCGTTATTGTCGTGCCTGATATCAGCAAATCGGGCTGAGTTACAATTAAACCATTATTATTATCCACAATCCAATACTGCAGATCTTTCCTTGCTTGTATCGTGACAATATCACTAATCTGAATTTGTATATCTTTCCAAAATCCTGAACATGCAACAGTGTCAATACCTTCAGATGCCAAGTGCTGCACTGTTAAAATAGTGATTGTTGATTCTCGTTTAACATCGCTTATTTTGCATCTTTGTAAAGTGGTAAAATCAATTTCCGGGTGCCACTCTTGATCAACAAAATTATCAAGCTCATCTCCATTCATCATTGAAGAAAAATTTTCGAAAGATTCTATTTCCTTTAAATCACATAATTCAATTTTTTCAGACATGGTTGTTTCTACAGCAGACGGAGACAATTCCAAGGTAACAGAATTCAACTCTTGTGTTTTTTTAAGAACATGACTGTCACTGCAAATAACATCTGAATTATTTATATTTTTAATACTGGCAGATTTTTGGCAAACATTTACACTCTGTTCATTTTTTATTAAATTATTTTCACTGTTATTAAACTTCTGAAGTACAATGTTATTTTTGTTCTCTTTGGAATTATAATATGAATCCTTTAAATCTTTTAATACTGAACTCTCATGTGAATTGATATTTTTTACCGTTACAATTAAATGTTCTTTTAACAGCTCTTTGGTCACATTACATTTCCTCTTAACGTTAACTTCGGATTCTTTGTCGAACTCGTTATCTCTTTCCTTTCTTTTTCTTTCAATCAAAACTGAAGAGTTTATATTCGATATCTTATCATTATCTACTGCACCTTTTGGAATTTTTGTAAAGAATGACGATATTTTTGTTTGAGATTTGCCAAGATTATTAGCTACAGAAATCTGGAAATAGACAAACACAATTTATTAAATATTATAAAATAACGTTTTACACATATTTTTCGTTTTACACTTATAAATTCTTAAGTATTAATTTTTATCATAATTATGGATTTTTTACCTTCCTCTGTGATAACTGATGTTTCTTCATGTTTTCGTACAGTGTACTCGAAATAACTTCACATAAATGCCTTATATATCATTTATTTACAATGCTGGCAGCTCGGAGTAGTGCTTGTGTCATATATGATCAGTATTAAATCCCACAAAAATTCGTGACATGTGATTATTGTTCCCGCGCAAACGTTTAGCACGGAGATCGCCATTTTAAAGCGTGTTTTGTTCTCGTCGACTATCACACACGAAATGCACGAGTATATGTACAAAAGAGCTGATTGGTCCATTTTCTTATGTATTCGCCAATACACCAATCGGCTTTCTTATGCGTATGTTATGCAGCTTATGCATTTCGTGTGTGATGACTCTAACTCGCAATACAACGACGGTATGAAGAGTAAAAATATAAAGAAAAAAGATTAAAATTAGAATCCGTTCAAAAATAAACTTTTTTGTTACTTACTTCAGACTCGGGAGCTGTAAATCGATATCGTGGGAAAAAAATTCAGCTTTTTTATTGGACTCAATAATTATAAATTTTTATTTACTATATAATTATCAGTTATCATTTAATTATCATACTAATACAATGATAACAATCGTCATTTGTTTAAAGAATGTTCGGCGATTGAAGAATGATATAACGGTATTCCTCGTAAAGTTAAAAAGTTGGCATTAATAATTTGTACAACGACATAATCGCCAATCTGTATTTGCCTTGTCGCAGTGGAGTGTTGAGCGATGGGAACAGTCGCAGATGGTAGCACAACTTTTATGTTGCCATCGTTTCTACTTTGTAAATTATGATTAGACCTTTTGCTCTCCTGCCAATAGAAAATACATATTACATAAAATTTATCATTGCCACTTTTAAAAATTAATAATTACTTAAAAATACAGCACGATTAAATTATTTGCAGAAAGTAAAAAGATCGACAAACATTAAAAAATAATTTTTTTTTGTTTTCTTGTAGTATGTATGTAATAAAATTATAAAAATGCCTTACACTTTCCACAAGAACAAGTTGATGCTGCCCTATCTGTGCCCTATTTAATTGTTCTGCCTCCTTTCTGTACAATTCGACCATGCGATACAGACGATCCATCTTCACGTGCGATTCAACGTCATCTGTATAACGTCTGTGTGCTGTAGTTTTCTGAGAAACAGTAAAATACTTGTAATTATTCTAAATAATTATAATTAGTTAACAAATTTTAATGATAACTCATTAAAACTTATTTCTATTTTGTATTGTTTGAAAAGATTACGTAGTATAAAAGTACCTCGCGCATGCTATAAGCGTATAAATAAGCAGTATGGTATTTCACTTTTTCTATTAGCGACAACGTTTCCATAAAGTTTTCCTCGGTTTCACCGCAAAATCCAGCTATAAAGTCGCTGGACAAATACACATTTGGAAGAATATCCCGTATATGATACACCAAGTCCAAATATGCTTCCCTGGTGTATCCTCTGCGCATTTTTTCCAGAACCACGGAGTTACCGCTTTGAGCAGGTAAATGAATCTGCTTACAGATGTTCGGTCTTTCGGCTATTAAATGCAATACCTCATCGGGAAAATCCTTGGGATGGGGAGATGTAAATCTAAAAATAATTATACAGGCAATTAATATAGGCAGAGATAAAGAAATTTTTATCGATTCGTACCTTATTCTTATTTCCGGATTAATTAAAGAGACTTTGTCTAATAAATCGCTAAACCTTAAACCGCCCTTCTTATTTTTATAAACTGTTTTAAAGCCTTTAGCGAGATGAGTTTCAGTGTTGGCTGGTAAGACAAATTCCGATTGAGATAAATCTCTGTAGCTATTCACATTTTGTCCTAGAAGAGTTATTTCCTTCACGCCCTGATCTGACAATTGCCGTACTTCGTCAAGTATGCTTTCAATTGGTCGTGATCTCTCTCTCCCTCTTGTAAACGGTACGATACAATAAGTACACATGTTATCGCAACCTCTCATTATCGAACTGTAAATCACAAAATTCCATAAAGTTAAATAGTTAATATTATTTTACGCAAAATATAAAATTTAATTTTATAAATATCTATTATACATTACACAAATGCTGCTGTGGAATCTTGGTTGAGTCTAACTGGCGTAACGTCTGCATACGTTTCGTCGAGCGATAACATGACATTAACAGCTGTTTCATTATCCGTTACCGCCAGAAGCCTTGGCAAATCCTTGTAACTATCAGGACCGGCTATTACATCCACAAGCTTTTCTCTCTCTAATATTTTTGTCTTCAAGCGTTCAGCCATGCATCCTAATATAAATATTTTCTCTTATAAATCAAATCACTTAGTTGAAAATTTCATGTTCTATTAAATATTAATTAAACTCACCTAAGAGACCAATTTTTACAGGACTCCCAGCTATTCTCTTTCTCTGGTTCCTCAAACCCCTCAATAATTCTAATTTTCTCCATATTTTCTCCTCAGGATTGTCCCTGATGGAGCAAGTAATGAGTAATACAATATCTGCATCAATTAGAGACTGTGTATGCTTGTAGCCATGCGATTTCAATATCGACCATATTATATCGGTATCGTTCACGTTCATTTGGCAGCCATAAACGTCAAAATACACTAGTATAAACATAGTAAAAAAAAGTAAAGGTAAAATATTTAAATTATATGAAGAAAATATATACATTTATAATAGATATCTAAAGAAAAAAAAAACCTTTTTGATTTTTGCCACTGATATCTCGTATGTATGGAATAGGCTCCTCGCTGGGAATATCTACGATAGATGGGCTCAAGAAATCTTTTAAAGAAGGTCCGTCTTGAATATTTCTCACTGGTTTCCGTTCTATAATTTGTTCGGTTGCGCCTGCATTAATTGCCGATGCACGACGAGGTATTGTTCCGTGAATTGCACGGCATATTAGAAACCGCTGAGGATCCGTGCATTTCCATTGTATCAAATATCTCTTAAAACAATTTCCGTAATACATCCCCCTCGACATATTGGAGATAAATTAAATATATATTCTCAAATAAAAATACGCAGACGTTAAAAATTTATAAACTAAACAAGAAGCACTGTGCTGTCGAATATATATTTGACAAATACGCATCGATACCATCCACGTTAATTTCTTGACCAGCTGATATTGTTGTAGGTTAGAAAAACTGGAGTATACTTGAAGCAATTGGAGTGGGAATGCCTAAACTCCGATGTTATTTATAATACTAGAACAAATCATGCGCACGCTTCGCGTGCATTATTTTTTGGAAGGTTTCAATTCATACGAAAGTAAGATTTCTCTCAATTCTATTTTATTTCTTTCTCTCGATATTTATTTATCGTTTTATCTACAATATAAAACGTAAAAACAGGGGTAGGGAGGGAACAGTCCTTTCAATATGAATCTCATCTATAATAATTAACACTAATACACGCCTTATTTACAATATTCGTATATACAATTAATAATACACGTGTCGTCGCCGTCAATGTTACATGCGTCGTTAAAAAATAGTAGTTGCAACGTTTATTAACATCCTAAATAATACATATTAAAACGAAGGCGTATAATACAGACCTATATACATATATCCACTCTCCATGCAAGTGTGTTTTACAAATTTCAATAAAAGAACATGCTCGTTATAAATTTTATTTTTTATATAATCGTATAAATTTCTAAGCAATAAAACCATTCACTTCTCAAATAGAAAATTATAACAAATTATAAATCTGTTCTGCTTTCTTTGTCGCCAGCTCAAGGATGTGCGTGAATGTTAGATAGTACAGCAGCAGATTCACATTCTTTGTATTAATATATATATCGTAATTCTGTAGTCTCTTTGTAAGCAAAGTCTGTAGCAAACGCCTTACAAATGTCACTATCGACAGATTTTATTTATTCCGCATCACATTCCGCAACTTTATTGCTAAAATACAAAATTAAACTGTACATAATTATTAAAGCTATCACAATAGTGTGTAGATGTATAATCTTGCTTTGGTAAAGCACACTATATGTATTTGACATTTAAATTTGCAAAAAAAAATAGAAAAAAAAAGTAAAAAAAGAAAAAGAACTCCATTCGTTTCATTTTAAGTCTCGGTACAATGATAAATTACTACCACCGTTGCGAAAAAAAGATTAATCAAGGTACTTGACAATCCCAAACATTCTCAGTAAATCTTTTTTACACAATCGCACTTTAGTTTTATATTCATCTTTTACGTTAATAATTGTTCAATAATTCTCTATTTATTTTTCTTTGGAGCATATAAGCGTCTAGCATCATTGTCTTTATAAGACTCAGCTAAGCTCCGTTATTATAAAATAATTTACAAGATAATTCAACGTACTTTTAACTAATAAATACAGTTTTGACCGTATACTTCCTAATCAGTATTAGACATAAGTAATGTCCGTAAGAAAACGTGTGGTTGATTATCTCACTTAAATTATTTATTAAATATTAACAATGATGTAAAAATTAAATATATTAATGCAAATTCTAAATGGAAAAACTAGGACTCCGTCCACAAATAAAAAGAAAACAATTTTTAAAAACTATGTTACAAATTAATTTTTATAACAATTTAATGATATGTTTGTTTTATTATTCTTTTAATCTTCATCTATGAATAAGTATCTTGTTTTTCAGAAACAAAAATCAAGATAAAAATGATTAATTGACGATATACTGTGATACAAGCAACATAAGTCACAGATGCATAAGTAAGATAATCATCCTTTTGCTTGTTACTATTTCATATAATATTTGGTCAAATTATTTTCGATATAAATCAGTAAGTATGCAAGTAAGCAATATCATTATTTGTACAACTAGTATATAAACAGTTATTGTTATTAACATACATTTCTTCAACCCACATGTGTACCAGTCGAATATTTTTAATTTTATTTATATAGCACTATTTTAAAGTTTTGCTGTCACACATATAAGGATTCGGAATTGATTTTAAGCATGTTGTTTCAGATATTTAGTTTTGATTCTGTTATATTATACTATACATTTGAGTTTTTACACCATCAAAATAAATTTCACATTTGCTTTATGTCTCTCTGTATCTCTCGTCATCATTATAATCTAGAGTTTCTTCATCTACAAAATTTACTACAACACACAAGGATATCACGATTCTGTATAACATAACAGAAAAATTATTTACGTAAAGTAATAAAAATTTTGGTGTGCTTTTCACATTATTTCTGTCGATGTGTAATATATTTTTAATAAAAATTAACAATTAATAATTTTATATTTTTTTATATGTAAAATATGTTAGAAGTTTTTGGAGACATAGTGGGTTGAATACATTATTTCAATTTTAAATAGCATCAGGCACTGTCAACCCTTCGTAGATTTCACAATAAATTTAAATTTACAATGTTTTAATTAAATATTGTACGCAAGTATCGTATAAATGTTTTTGGTATAGTACTATCTACGATGGGTTTCACTGTACGAAAGTTAATGTTACAACTCGCGAAAGAAGAATCCATCGTATTGAGAATTTCAATTTCAAACAATAATTTCTATTCGTTTTTTTTTCTGACAGTATTTTAATTTAATTAATCATATAATAATAATTTTTCTTTGATAATATGCAATTTTCTACAATTTCTTTCCTCATACATAAAAGATATGTTTTTATCTTGTATAATACGTCATAAATGGAAAGCTAAATCTTGGTTTGCTCTTGTATCAACAAAGTACACAACAAAATTTAGACAGATACTTCGGTACCGTGTTAAACTATGGCATTTTATTAAACTTAATAATATAGATCACAAGAGATTATAGATAGATTAAATATAATAGGAAGTGTAAACTGTATGAGTGTAATGTAATGTAATTATTCTGTCCTAAATTCAACATGGACGATGAGGACTGTATAGAATTATGCTGATTCATTTGATTGCACTTGTACTTCCAAAACTTTGTACGCGGATTCGCATTTCAGAATAAATATATTCATTTTTACATTATTATTTTGTAATACTCGCAATTGTTATCTTGTATGCCAGCATCCAAGATATTTTTAATATGTGCGCCAAATGATAGCCGGCAAAATTCCGATTGTGGAAAATTACATCATAATAAATGATTAAATAAATGTGCGAACGTTTATATACATATAATAATGTACGAACACACGTGTATTCGTGAAGAAGAAGTCTGTGCGTTGTACAAATATATTACGATTGTTACCTTAGACATTTTTCTAGTATCCGAGATAAAAAGATTTTGTTTTTTAGATTGAGGTTTAAAACAATTAAATTTTAGAAAGAGACTATATATATGCATATATTATTCATTAAGAAATATAATAAAATTTAATGTACATGGTCAAATATTGCTATTTTTTTACATCACTAATAGAGATGATAAATAAATTATTGCTTTAATTCATGGCTACAACAGAGTGCCACGAGATGTACTCAAAATTTTAATTAATTATTCATAAAATTAAAAACTAAACATAAAAGTGACATAATTTTTATGATTGATATTAAATTTGCCGGGACTTTGCCTAATCCTTTCAGCGCGATTGTTGAAAAAGTAGCTTTGTTTTAGATCGAAACTGCTACTGTAAATCTCGAGCAAAAACTTGCACGAAAGTTGCCTCGCAATTTATGTCCTCCGTGCGATTAAGATAATGCCCCGATTACGCATGTATCTTAACAACTTATCTTCGTGGCACCATTGTGATTCAGCTTGTGATTAATAGCGCAACCGTCCTCTTGAATGGTTTTAAGATATTCTTCTAACAGCGACGCCAAATTACGTCGTTTAAAGCGTAATGATTCTTTTACTATGTCTTTTACAAACGCAAGCCGTATATCTAAGGTCCCCTGAACTTGATGTAAGTGTGAAAACAGTGTTGCGTAATCTGAAACGAAATGAATTGATCACGTGTTAACGCTGTTACAAGAATATTACCAATAGCGGTAGATAGGTATGTTAATCCTTTGTTAATTATTAATCTCGCAACGTTTCTTAATATATAAAAAAGAACCGACGGACGCGTCGAACACTTACTTTTCCCTCTTCTTCGCACCTCCTTGTAAACGAGTTCTCGAATGCTCAAATTGTGTCGCCTGACGTCCTCCAATTCTTTCTTTGTCAACTTTCGCTCCCGTTCGATTTTCGGCTCACGTTTCTCCTCGACATGATTCGTTAGTCTCTCATCAGCGACACTGTCCACAACTCGCACGCTATTCTCAATACAGTCGTTAATCGATAACCGACTACACTCGTTCTTCGCGTTGTCGGTCCGTTCACTTTTAATATCACTCTTCGGTATGGTATCAACATTATTAACTATCGGTGTTAAAACTGGCGGCGTATCCATATGATTATTAACGTGCTCTACCGGAATCGGCTCGAAAACCGGAATGACCGGCATTTCCGCGAGACCGTTTACCAATTTTTCGGACGCGCTTGAACACGGCAATGATGCATGACCTGGCGATACATTCGGCAAACTGGGCAAGATCGGCGGAACGCTCGTGTCGGCGATTGGTGTTGCTGCTGCTGTCACCGCTATTTGGTTCTTTGTCTCTTCCATCAACCAAGGAATTGGAGAACTTGGTGGAGTAAGCGTATATGAGGGTCGACGCACAATTACGTCTTTCGGTATGGGCCCGGGTTTTCTCTTGTTAGGCGGTGGTCTCGGGGAGGCCGAGCCTCCACCATCCGACTGTGGCAAAGTACGCTTGAGACCACCCTTTGACGTTGAGGATGTCGCGCCAACTATATCGATATCCGCTTCGTCTACCATCATTCTCTTGTCTATCTTAAAGGGATTACCTGTGAAAATTATTTCATTATATTAATTTTTTTTTACATATTTATATATAAAGATTATTTTTGTAAATGTTTCGCTGAATAATTACCAAACATATGCTGTCTGACTGGTACACTTTCGATTTCTCTCAACGGCGGAGTCATTCGTTTCAAATATTCTTGATAATTTCCCATTTGGGATAAAGGCATCGAATGAACATAGTCGTCGTCAAGTAATTTCGTATGTAATAAGCCAGGCTGCAGGAAATTTGCGCGCATCCGCACGACTTGATCAAGCAACGACTTTCTCGGTACATCAAAGGCATTCCTATAACTATGCGCACCACGTTGTTGTTGCTGATTTTTTACCAGCCCGACGACGAAGCCTCCGAATTCATTGAGCTGATCGCGGAGACCTGTAAATTTGTCTTGCAACAAAGGATGGGACACCTACACAAAACACAGATATACAATAACGCAATAGTTAACATATTAATGATAGTAATGATATTACAAATCAATTTTCAATTAAATCTTACCAAATCCTTCCTCAGCGGTGCTTTCGGTATAACTCTCACCCCTTCCGTCACTACGCTCGTAGTACAGTTAGATAAATTCTTTGTAAGATTCGAAGCGGCTACTTGCTTAGAAATAACCTCATTGCATAACCGATCAAATTCAATTTTGGCCTGATTTTTCAGCCGTTTTAAATAATTTAAGACACTGTACGATAAAGAATTATCCATATTATCGGGTATCAAGGTTTGTGCCAGAGGCGCGGACGCGCCCATTCTGGTTAACGCTCTTCTCAACGACTGCAACAAACAATATTTCAATAAAAAAATGTTTACAAAATAATATATATATATATATATATTCATGCAATGTACAAACTTACAGCAGCATAATAAGTAGGCATAGTTCTTATGTAAGCCTGAAATTGTGCCCTCCATTCAGGCGTCGGTTTTTGTCTGTGTACTTTAAAAAGCTCTTCCAGCAGCGGTAATAGTACAGGATAATTATAAGGCATGACGAAAAGATTAACACAAGTCAAGTTTGTACTAGCTTTCAAGTAACCGAACGGATGACCCACTTCGCTTGATTTGTACGAATTAGCAACAAACACTTGCCAACATGTTGTCGGCTGTTTCCGCGCTAAGATGTACTGCGTCAAAGGGCTCGGTTCCAGTTCGTACTTATCGAACGGGAGGTTCTCGATCACCATCGGCTCCTGACTGGTGCACGTAAATTTAACATTCGGATGCGCCGATCGCGGCGGTAACGAGCTGGCGCTGAGATCTGGCCAAAAACTCTCAGGAATCGGCCAAAAGCCTACCGCGAATCCCTTTTGGGCCGACCGCGGAACGTAGATCAAGCGTCTGCAGCAATGCCAAGCGGTGTTTCCTGGCGCTAATGCATTCGGATACTGAGCGCGCGGACCATTCATTGCATTACCGTCGTCCTCGTTCTCTTCCTCGTCCTGATGTAGCAAAGCCTCGCTAGTTAACGGCGGTGGATCAGGACCGATCTTTTCAAAGTTTATCACCACGCCCGATTGTACTTTTTGTACCAGAGAATCTATGCACTGTATCATCATTCTAAATGATGTGATACAATATGATCGACCTGTAACGAAAGAATTAAATAAAAGTCAATCTTAATTCTTTCTTTCTCACGAGCCTCTAAGAAAACTGCATAACAGTTTGCTACTCTAAAATTGCTATTATAACGTGCAAATTCTTAACCTCCAGTTACTTCACACATTGCATCTATCGGTGACGCATCACTTGCTACCAAGCCAATATCTCGCTCGACGGCTGGTGTCCCCGACAAACGCAGCACCAAAGAAAACAATCTTTGGTCCCATCTAAATGGTTCTTTCGTCAGTTCGGATCCAGGTATTGGGGAATGCATTGGCAATGTAAACTGTAAGAAAATACCGTTTCTTTTTTTTTACAATGAACAGAAACTTCTGCCTTAGTCGACGATTACGATAAAATCATACTTACGTCTTGGTGAACTCCACTGTTAGTTGTATATTTTCCCCCGTCTGTAATGACAACTATAACGGATGGTTCCAAATAAAATGGACATCTCCCTTGGCCGTATGTATCTATACCGGTTTGCATACGATTTATATTCAATACATCCAACGCGTGCTTCAAAGCGGCGCCTAATGTCGTCAAGCCGATACACTGTAAGTTTTTCAGTTCATTCATAAATGTTGCTAGGTTCTCTTTCCATCCCGCCTGAAAAAGAATCGTTTCTAATTAAAATATTATTTCCCAAGTAAGCCTGATGTAAAAGTAGAACAAAAAAAAAAGATATATTGTATGTAGGAGAGCAATTCATTCATATAGATCTTTCAATCCTCAACCACTGTACTACGGATTAAAAGATATTACAAAATTAATTGAGAGCAAAAAAAATATATAAATCGTAATTTATTTTGTAATTAATGAAAAGTAAAAATGCAGAATATAAAAATGATTTTCGAGCGGATGCGATATCGCGTTTAAATCTCGGAAATCTGGCGCGCGAATGTGGGTGGAGGGCGCTCTTTTCTCCTCGTTACACCGGTAACACGCGTCTTTCGTAGATACAGAGTAGAGAATAAAACAAAAGTAGGGAAAGAGAATGGAAAGAGCCACGAGAAGCAAAGAGCACGCTCGTCTCTTTCTGTTTTTGCGTGTATCTACAGCGCATTAATTATTCGGCGCCATTAATCTGACTTAACCCAACCCGAGACTCAAAGGAAGAGGAGAAAGAGAGAGAGAGAAACAGAGAAAGAATGCGTTTCTCTCGGGCAGCATCTTCCAAGTTGATTACGTGAAAGGGCACAATGTAGACGTAAACGCGGAGCAGGAGACGTGTCGAAGGGAGAGCGAAAAATAAAACGAAAAAAAGAGCAGAATGAGAGAATGAAAGGCGCGTGATGCGGATGTACCTTGATGTTCTGAGGTGGATCTTCGAAGGTCAGGAGCATGTAGCGATCCCCGCGGCTTTCCGGCGATCTCTGTCGCACCTGAAAAAGGATTATTTGATTTTCTTTTGCTTTTTTCGAATTTATTTAGCATGCAAGCGCGCATAGAGGTGATAGCGAATCGCGTCACCCTCCTGGTCACCGCTACCTGGCCGACCGAGAAAGACGGAGAGAGCGTAGAAAGGGGAAACGAGAGAGAGACAACTATACTTCCCTCTTCTTTTCCCGTCTCCCTCCATCCCTCTGCATCGCCGCACGGCACGACGACGAGGACGGTGACTCCGCTCGGTGCGGTGCGGCACGGTGCGGTGCGGTGCGGCGCGGCGTGGCATGGCGCGGCGCGGTGTGGCGCGGCGTGGCGCGACGAATAAAAGCTGCGTCCGCAACCTCAGGGCGTACCTTGACGAAGGTCTCGACGGCACTCTTAGCTACGTCCAAAAGCGTAGGCCGACCCCCCAAATAAGCCCTCTGATTCATGGAGGCCGAGGTGTCGATCAGAAATACTATTATGGTCATCTTCGAGGACGGTGACGGCGGTAGGAGCGGCGGTAACAATCACAACGACAGCGACGGTGACGGCGGAGGCGGAGGCAGAGGCGGCGACGGCAGCGGCGGCGATGACGACGATGACGGCGACGAGACCCGAATCGCGCTCGCGCGTCGTAACGTGCTCGTTGCTCGTCTATTAACTGGCGAGCACCGAGACGCGGGTCCTGTCCTGTCGCGCTCTGACCCGTTGGAACTAGCTAGTTAGGCGCCCTACGGCGGCGACGACGATGACGACGGCGGCGGCGGCGACGACGACGACGGTGGTGTGGAGCATAGCTGCCACGACCATTGAACGGCTCTCTGCGAATATGCTCTCTGAAAAACTTCTCTTTTATCGTAACGGCGCTCGCTTGGGCCGTTTCTCCCTCTCTCGGTCTGTCTCTCTCAATCTTTCTCGCTCATACGTTCGCTGCGGAGCCCTGTGTGCGTATATATACCCAATGAATACGTATGAGGCCAGGCGAGAGTATGCGATCGGTGGTACAGGGGTATATCGCGCGTATGTGTGCTGCCAGCCCTCCCTCTATCTTTCGCGCTAACGCTGTCTCCCTTCGCTTCGGTTGGTCATCTTCGTCCATTTCAGTCGCACGAGTACACGTAACGACATAGACCCGTGCCACGTGATCGCGCCCAACACGTCGTCATTGGTTCCCTACCATCGTCGTCGCGTGCTGCACCCTCTTGACGTTTCGTCCTCGTCTCGCCGGTGTCCCGCGTCCTGCACTTCGCTTCGCCAAGGTGCAGACGGTGCGGTAAGTGTACCAGCGGGAGACCTACTTCTTCTTTTTTTTCTCCCCTCTGATCGACTTGTCGCATCACCGTGTAGCGTACACTTTGTAGCGCTTTGGGAAATACAACGCCGTCCGTTCTATGCGTTTCGCCTCGTCTCGCCTCGCCACAGACGGGCGCAGGCTGCTTTTGCGATGCTTTCTTTGAAAGCGGCACTCCGAAAGGATAATCGAACGAACGTGGATAGGTTATCTAGTCGTCTTTCTCTCTTTTCTCTACTACTTCAACCTACCGGCGACCACCGATACGAACGTATCGGACAAACGCTGCGTAGGTGGATAAACATCCATATTGATTTTACAAACGCGTTGTACAAAACCATTGCGCGTCTAATCAATGTAAAACAGCAGTTTAGTAACAGCTGTGGCAGCAGCAGCAATAACAAAGTATTAATTGGCTCATTCTACAAGTAATTCCCTTTAGTTTATCATCGCGATACAAGTTCTTGACATTTTACCTTTAATCGAGAATAAGCACGCTTATTATTTACAACTTATTAATTATTAATTTCTAACGAACAAAGTTTTTAGGTTTGTAATTAAAAAAGAATAAACCACTATAGCAAGATCTTATAACTGTAATAAAAAATTGCCAGAGTATGAAAAATTAACTGAGGTAGATAAGAGATTAGCAAACATTGAGATATTACATATGTTTTGCACTCAATCTAAACGACAGATACAGAATTTATCATTTTAATTTATGCTGCTGCTACATATTCAATGTGTAACTAATAATCTAGCAATTACAATATTAATGATAATTTTTGATTCTGGTACTTGAACATTTTTTTTTCTTTTTTTTTTTTTGTACACGCAATAATTGCTTTGTTGTTTATGTCGCAATATTTAGGAAATAACGCAATAAATACGACGATAATAAAGCTCATTATCTATTTATTTAAATGCAATTAAAACTTACAATTTTAGTCAATCAGTAAAACTAAAAGTTTCGTATGATTACAGGTATAATGTAACGTGATATAATAAAAGAAGATTTATCGCTGGAGAGCATCTTGAAGTGTCCGTGGTACCGCATCGAAAGACCTCAGCGAAAGTGCGGCGGCTTTTAAAGCTATGGAGATACAGTCGATTTCATTCAGCTTCTTATGAATTCCGTAGATTATTCCGGCCGCGAGGCAATCTCCGCATCCGCTCACGCTCAGAATTTCACCCGTCTTCTCCGCACCGTTGGCGACAGGGTACAATCGAGACACGATCGGGGAATCGGCTATCAGTTCACCGTGCTCGTTGTAGAAAGGTACGTTTGCCGAAGCTCTTCGTGTGACCTGTGAGACAGCAGAGTTAACAAGTATGTCGAAACATTATTGTTTTTAGCAACGAGAGTTCAACACTATACGAACCAGAACTCCCTCAGCACCCAAAGTGGTTACGACAACCGGAATATGCTCGGCCAATTGTTCCGCTACGCTTTTCACGCCCGCCAAGTCCATATCTTCGGCGATCGGGATGTTGAAGTGTTCGCCTATGACTTTCAGCTCATTCTGGTTTGGTGAAATAAAATGAAGCACGTTTTCCCAATGTGATCCGACCTCAAATATCCTCTTGGCTTTGTTGATGTCCGTGGGCTCGTACCAGACTACCGAGAAAAATTATTGCATTGAAAATTACAGGTCTACCTTGCTGCAACTAAACACGAAAGCTACAATTCAATTCAAGTGAGTGCTGTGCCCGATCAGGCTGAGTTTTAAGTAGTTTTTAATCTAATAACATTTCTATATGATATTTTTATACTTTTTCTGACTTAATTGATCACTTTATATATCCCTTTCATGTTGGTACAGTATAAATCTGTAAATTGAATAATTATTAATTTAAGTTTTCATGCTAATAAAAATGTCATCATGTTTAAATTGCTATAAATGATTTATAAAAATATTTAAGGTTTCAAACTTGGACTTCTAATCCACGACGAGGCGGTGTTAATTAGATCATTGAAGCCCACTTTCAAGAATTAATATAAACGTTTCGACCTGTGCTGATTTTGCGATAAAGGAGGTACCAGAAAATTGAAAAGGATTTTGCACTTCTCGCGTTAATCTTCTTCCCGAGTATAAAAAAAAAAAAAAAAAAAAAAAAAAACTTATCGGTAAAGATTGAGGGGAAGAGGGGCAGAAGGTCGTTGAAATTCCAAGGGGAGAAGGGACGTTATACGGAATGCACAGCGCGCTCTAGCGATCAAGAACCGATCTAGACCTCCTCCAGAGGAAGTTGCATACTTCTGTGTCGAAGCGAATCACGACGTTATACACGTTGCATTTAACATTCAACAATCTGAAGGTGTAACGTTTCTCTTTCCGTTGTCCTTCGTTACGTGCGCGTCCACGTGCGATGGGGAAGACGAGGACGGGCAAGGCCGCCGTCATATGCACGGCGGTAGCATTCATTCTAGTGGTGATCGCGTTCACCACACCCAATTGGCTGGAAACCGACGGAAAACTAGAAAATCCGCAATTCGTCAAGATCGGTAAGATGTTAAAATTAACCGGCATTAAAACTTCTACCTACAAACAATTAACATTAAAAAAAATATATATTTAATGCATTGTTGAATTTCACAAGATGTCACTCTTGCAGGATGTTATTAAATTCGTGTAGACGAAAAATGTAACGAAAAAATTCTCTTTTACTGTATACTTTAAAGCCAAGTTATCGGTTGAGCCTGCTGTTAATCACTTCAGTCATTATTAGTATCTCTCTCTATTTACTGTTGTTTCTTGATATGTATTGTGTTACATTTAATTGATCATGTAATAAAGATAATTATTTTATTCATTTCTTCTATTGAGAAACAACGTTGTCTTTGCAGGCCTCTGGCAAGTGTGTTTCCAAGGATTCCAGGACCCACGCCATCTCTACGACACTAGATTCTACGGCTGTTGGTGGGTGTTTGAAGAGGAGTATTACATTATACACGACATACTCCTGCCCGACTTCTTTGTCGCCACACAGTTTTTCTTCACGCTGTGCCTAACTTTGTTGCTGATAGGAAGTTTTCTGACCATTTTGTATACCTGTTGCTCGCGTCACCACGACAAGTATCAGCTGCTTTTATGGACGACTGGTGGTAATTTAACTCTCGCAGGTTTATGCGGAATTATATCAGTAATTATATTCGGCGCCAGAGGTGACGGACGCGACTGGATGCCGAATTGGGAGCATAATGACATTAGTTGGTCATTCGCCTTAGCTGTCGTAGGCAGCGTTACTTTGGTAGCTGCCGGTATTTTATTCTTGATCGAAGGGCGTAGGCACAGAAAGAAGCAGGAACGAATACTCAACGAGGAACAAAAAACACATACGACCATTTAGCACATTTTTACGTCGTAATCTAATGCAGACAATCGAATTCACTCGTGACATGCATTAAACAATTGCAAAAAAACGCTAACAAATTTATACCACGTAAAATATCACGGACAAATCTTTAAAGACTAATAATTTTATATTGTTACGTATGTACTCGTCGTAATTATTACATAAGATCTGTCGATATAATTCTAAGATAATTATAAGATATATGATATATGCATATTTTAAAGAATTTAAAGGAATTGGATATCGGAGTCATTCTACGATTATCCTCGCGTTGACAAGTTTAAATTA
The DNA here is from genome assembly GCF_019399895.1 of Cardiocondyla obscurior. NCBI lineage: Eukaryota > Metazoa > Arthropoda > Insecta > Hymenoptera > Formicidae > Cardiocondyla > Cardiocondyla obscurior. Next base: position 519,647 of record NC_091882.1, read on the forward strand.
TGCAAAATATCATTTATTGAAAAAAGTGCACGAGATTCTATATATTATTAAGTGCTATTAAATGTGTCTGCTTGACGCACATATCTTAAAAAAAAATTCCGTCCATTAATCATTTTTATTGTCTTTTTATATCTTTTTTTTTTTAATATTAAGAACTAATTTTATATATGTATATACATATAAGTTCTATATATATTAATGTTACGAGAAATGAATCTACTTGTATGTCGTACACAGACAATATAATAAAATAATTTTTCTTAAATAACCGGCATGTCATTTGTACTCGGATACAGATTGCATGTAATAATTCTCGAGCACGAATTAAATCAATTAATTTTATGCATGCAGTGACCCACTTTGTTCTCGCAAATTTATCGTAAATTATAGGACGGCGGTCCTCGCGTGCACGCGATATCACGTAGGAAAGTGTCCGTCCGTTTGACCTAAATTAGATTCTATTCTAATCGACCGCGCTGAAAGAATCTTCCGCAGTTATGACATTAGCGGGCCGGTAAACCGTGAATGCGTCACCGTTGATCTCGCACCGTCGCGATCTCGAAGGTGACGCATTAACATCTTACGGCGAAATTCCAGTCGACAATGACTCGCATGACTACGATATATTTTTTTATGATTAAATCACAGGATGCAACGTATGCATCTCACGTCTCGAATATCGCGTACGTTTTTTTTTTTTTAATATTATCTTATTATTTCTTTTTAGGGAGAGAAAAAGAATACAAACGGAAATGGTGTAAATAGATTTGTAACGAGAGAGGAAATCACGTACCGAAGAAAAGAAACGTTTCTTTCTGTCGAAGAATAATTTACGCCCATTTTAGTATACGTGAGAATAGAAACTCAATTTTTTTTCATTACGTATGACGTGCATATACTTGAAAAAAATTTTTTTTTTAACGCGTACGTAGATATTTCAATCGATTCATTCGTTATCATATGAATGTAAAATTATAAATTGCATACTGTTCAGAACTCCACTCTGCGATTTATAAATTGCTTCAATGAATTCGAGGTAAATGGTAGGCTTGAAAATTTATTTGTTCGCGGTCTGCTTACGATCCTACAGGATCAAGGTTGGAATGCGATCATGAAGAGAGAAACGATATACGTAAGATATGAGGTGACACATGCACCTTGACGCATTCAGGAACGACGAGAGAAACAATAGAATCACCGTGATTTCAGAATTATGAAAAATTTATCCTCTTACCAAGGAAAACGAACTCCTGCGTCTTCCACGCGCAAGTTTTTAAATCGTCGATTCATCGCTCTCCGTTGATTAACTTCGCGTCGTGGTACTTCGCGCAAATTTCAGCTTTCAGTGCTATTTATATTTTGGAGCACGATGTAATAGATTTCATTGATCATTGACTTCGATGCGTTTTAAGGGTAAAGTCGATACTCCCTGCGCAAAAAAAAAAAAAAAAAAAAAAGAAAAAGAACAGTCCAAGAAGAATAGATCAATGCTGCTCGTTGTTAAAAATAGATGTTACTTGTTTCTCCATTTCATCTGAGGTCGAGCTCTTTTCGTGGACACGATCCTGCATGGATTCGTTACGTTTAACGCCCCGACCCCGCTCGTGGGAGTCGCGCGTGGCGTTCGAGGTGAGAGACGGGTTAGGTTAAGTTAGGATAGAAGTCGGCCGTTTGCTCCGCCAATAACGCGGGCCGCTTGGGTGTGGTTATTAGTGCCGTGGGATCGCAGCGATTGTTCTTTTATGAGAGCATAGTTTACGTTGCGTGCCTAGACGGCCGGACGTGTCTCGGTCTCACTTTCCGCGATCGTCTCGGCAGCGACGACATGAAGAAGAGGAGCCTGTCGGGCAACGTCGGCGTCGGCGTCTTCCTGGTGGGATTCGTCTGCGTGTGCGTCGCGTTTGGTACGCCCTCCTGGTTAGTCAGCGACCCGCGGATCGTCGGCGCGCAGCTCGACCGACTCGGCCTTTGGCGGCACTGCTTCAGGTCGCTGCCCAATCCCCAGGAGTCCGACGCGCCCAGGCGATTCTTCGTCGGCTGCAGATGGGTCTACGACCCATTCACCGCGGGCTACTCCGAGATCCGTGGCTTCCTTCTGCCTCGTAAGTCATCGCACGGCGACCCGAGATAAAAGAAAAATTGTGTATCGATTAATTTTTCTCCCCGAGCGCTGAAGAGGCTGTACCGTCGTGGATGTCTATTAAAAAATAATAGAGCATCCTGTATAATGGTTTTACCATATATTTACAATTCGTCAATTTTCTGTTGCAGCGTTTATGATCGCCACGCAAGTATTCTTCACGCTATGCTTCCTACTGGGCCTGATCTCATTCTTTTTGATACTGCTCTTCACTCTGTGCTGCGATCCAGAGCGAAAGAGATACATTGAGCTAATAAATACCATCGGTTACTTGCTGCTGGCAAGTGGTCTCAGTGGTGGCTTGGCTGTCATCATCTTTGCATGCCTTGGCAATGCGGACGGTTGGATGCCCGGACACGCGAATAATTATCTGGGATGGTCTTTCGCCCTGGGCGTCATCGGCAGTGTTCTGACGCTGATCGCAAGCGGTTTGCTGCTCGTAGAGGCAAACGTACAACGAAAGAAACGAGACTACTTAAAGGAATCTCAAACGCGTTTTCAACTCGAATCTCGTGCCTAGAATAAGGTCATGCACAGCAATGGCAATTTACAATTTTCTGTACTAAAAGTCTGTAGTACCATTCCGTCCACAGGGTGCAACATTTTATCGTGAAATCGTGTTTTATAGAATGTACAAAAAAAAACAGATCTGTATTAATTTAAGTTTAGAAAATATGTAATACGTTTAATATTTTTGTACAATATTTTATATATTCTTTTTATATAACATTACGTATATGGGATCGTAATATTGTACGATACTATTATTAACGATATATATATATGGGACGATATATACGCGTCTTAAAATACTTGCAAAAAAAAAATGTGCAAAGTGTTAGATAATAATGGAAAGGTCCACGGTTTTTTATTTGAAACGAGTCTTTTTTCTTGTTTAGTATAAAGTTTCATCGATCTATAGACTGCAGTGAAAAGAGTTATCCGTGCACAAGTGCTGCTACGTAAATAATCGCGCGGGTACTCTTTTTTTTTTTCCATTAATGTAACATCGTTCGTTAAATCTTTTTATATAATTTTTTAACAAATATGCTCTCGTAATTTCAACTTAAATTTTATCACAAGAATTAATTATTTTTTAGGACTTGTGTAATTTCTCATGAACTTTTTAGTGTTTTAAGACGTGAATTATTGAAATACCTTGTATATTACTTACATATGTATAATTATATTGTTAAACTTTATGCACAAGATTTATGATAATTGCACAATGCAGCTACTCAGTTTTCCAGCGACATGTCTGAGAAAACCTTAACGAGATTAATTGGGTAAAATAACTTTTGTATCTCCGTCCGTTACTAAATAAAACTTCTAATATATAAAATAAATTATTCTTTACAGTCTCAACGTTATTTAAATTTATACAATTAAAATAAATAACGTTCTATTCGTTAGGTAAAAAAACTTGAAATATTTCTCATTTATGCTAATAAAAAAAAAAAAAAAAATATTTGAAAGTCCTGAATTATTTTTTTTCTAATAGTAACAAAAGTATTATCGAGTTCTTTTATTTAATATTATTTTTTTAATGTTTGTGAATTTATCCGTCTCATAATAAAATATGTATAATAAATAATTATTTATTAGTAGACTTATAGAAAATGAGCTATATTATCGACGGACGAAATAACAATTTGATGGCAAAGTACAATGTCTTTCCGTTAGCAAAATTGGTAGCGGTAGTATGACTGTTTAGTGTTTGGGTGTGGCGAGAGTTTTGATAGAGAAAACTTGATTGAAAAAAACGGCAACGATAATCATAAACGACCGAATTATACAAAGCGATCGGTTTCGCTGGCCTTAATTAAAAGGCCATCATGTCGGTGGACAAGCAAGAATATCACAAGGCGTCCAGTAAGTAACTGATTAAATCAATCAATAAATGAAGCGATTTCTAATAACCTGTACATCCTTTTGATCTTTTTTTTTTTTTTCTTTCCTTCTATTAATAGATGCGGTTGTTTTCGGCGGGGGGCTCACTTTCGTGGCACTTTTCCTCTTGATGATGGCATTTATAAGGTAAACATATCTAATTCTGTGTAGCTGTTAAAATTGTTGATGTCGAAATAAATTTAGAACACCGAAACATTACTGATTTTCCATACGATTTCCAGTCCGTATTGGATAGAATCGTATCAGGACACATTCAATAACTTCAAACACATGGGACTTTGGGAGTATTGTTTCGAACAATTTCGTTATCCTTACTATCAGTTCGATAAGCAGTTTGACGGCTGTCATCACATATTCTCGCAAGAATATTACGTCATAAGAGAGTGGCTGCTGCCAGTGTGGCTAATGGTAGTGCAGGCGTTTGTCACATTAGCTTTGATGCTTTCTATCTTTGCGTTCTTTGTGATCTCGATGATCTGGATACGCTGGCCGTTGAGATTCGTCCTGCACTACGAGTGGATTCTAACGTCTGTCGCGTTTGTATGCGATGCAGTAGCTGGTAAGTGCACGAGTTAACGTTTTCAAGATAAAAGTTATCAAGTGATTATTTTTAATCGAAATAATCGTTGATTTCAGGCGCATTTCTTTTTCTGGCAGTCTCCATATTCGGTGGACAATGTTGGCGTCGGGACTGGTTAATGTATCCGAATTTCAATCACCTGTCATGGTCATACGCTTTTGCAGTTATATCGTTCATGATCCATACATTCGCTGCGTTCTTTCTTTACTTAGACGCGCGAATGGGTTATAGACTGCGTAAAGAATCTCGGAATTTAGTGATGCAAATGCAACCAAATCCACAATCTCATGGCCATCATTCACCGACGCGAAGCGGATACGTATAATTTAATATTAAACTGCGTGCTTTTTTTTACGAAAAGTTAAAACCATGTGCAAGGTTCGTATGTTTAATTAACAAGTAAAATATTTGTTTCGTAAGAGAATCTACGTACGCTAATCGTGCACAGTTTTAATCCGTCCAAATTTGTTAAACCAGTGGTTTAAAAAAGACGAAAAATTTATATACATATTTTTACGATTATTTTTAGTAAATAACTTTATAAGACTGGTCAACAGCAGTCGGTAGATTTTACATTCAATCTTCATTTGTATATAATTTAAGGATTTAAAAAAGATTTTACGTACGCTTGTTAAGATTATCGCCTTCTTTCAAGCTAATGAATTTACTCGACTTTCTTGAAGCTAATTCGCTTAAACGTGAATAATCTCCGTCCATTGTTACACTCACGTATGCAAACGACTTTTTATATCACCGTTTATATATATTTTTATAAATATCATATATTGTGTATAAGATCAATTAACTTACAAATATATGCGAGAAATTAATTGACGAATTAAATTATAAAGGTAGATTATTAAAATTACTTACCCGGAACATTTGCTTTCGATGCAACTTCGAGCACACAGCGCATACTGTCTATTTCAAGATTTGCATCAAGAACAATGAGACTCGCTTCTTCGAGATGCAACTGATATTCCTTTATCAGTTTCGGAGTAATTGCGGCGAAAGATTCCGCTTCACTGATGCAAAAGTAGCATTCACCATTAACATCTACTATCACGGTAAATCTATAATATAAAAAAATAGAAATAATCACGTAAGAACAAATCTACTGGGATTTAAATAATCTCATTTTTATTATAAAAAGTAAAATAATTAAATAATCAAACCAGAACTAATTACACTTGTTTTTTTTTACAGATTCTCTTAACTTTCGATTGATTAAATAATTATTCCGGTGAATTTGGATATTTTATTACGCATTACTGCAAAATGATTGAATAAGTCTCTTGCTGTCTGAAAATATTCGTTAAAGGAGCAACATAATTTACGATTCGTACTTGGTGGTACTGATATCCGACAGACATTTCACCGTCTTTCCTCCGACTCCTAGGCTCTCAAGAATGACCTTCCCGTACTCGTCTTCTCCGACGACGGATATGAGACGTGTGTTATCTAAGCCGAGCTTAAGCAACGCATCAGCAACATTTCGTCCGACCCCGCCGCTGCTGCATCTCCTTCGGGCAGTATACGTTCTACCGTCGTTCTGAAAATAAAACAATCCCTTTGAAATTAATTATAATTCACGTTTGCTAGTCAATCTATTTATTCACCCAAGAATTATATTTTTTCACGCGATGAGAAAGAAAAGGAGCGGAAGAAGGTGGAACATGGATTAAGATCGTAAAAATCTATTTTGAAAAAGCGCATTATAGAAAAAGTACGTTTAGCAAAAAAGTAGCCTGCGGCAATAAGGGTTGCTGTATACCCTCGGTTTCCTCCAGTTTGTAAAGATTCAATTACACGTTGAGCGTTCGGTCTAGGGTCGTATAGCCGGGAGCGAATACTCGAGGAAAGTACGCCACCCCCGTAATATTCAAGTTGGTATATAGTATAGTATTTACTCCCTTCTTTTTCACCCTGTTCCTATGTATATCTTAATATACGGTATAGCCAGCGCCTACGTATTCTATGCTGTCTCGCTTTCTCTCTCTGGCTGTCTCTTTCATACCACGTCCGGTGGTAACATACGGCTGGACATTTTTATCTCTCCACCTCTTCTTTCCTCCTGAGCTCTATTTCTACGTTTTCAGCGCTGTGCTTGGCGCAACGCGCACCCTTTAGCAAACGGGATCTTATAGGTCAGATCAATTTTTCGCTACGACGGCTCTACGTTTCAATTAAACTAACAAGGATCAGTCCTTTGACAGTATGAAATAGCGATATCGGCACGCGTGATAATCCCCCCGTTATAGTCGGATCAGCTGATAGATGAAAGCTCAGGTCGGGCACTTCCGATAGTCCGACCTTGCGTTACTCCCTTCGCGTGTCTTCCCTCTATCTATCAGTCTGGCTTGCGGGTGGCGAGTGGCGACTGGCGGTGGTATTGGTGGGTCTGGTAGCAGAGCTTCCTCAAATCTCGAGCCAATCCGGTTGCCTATCTCGGGCGCCTTGGTCACAGTGACCACCCCCGCGAGCTACGTTCAGGAGTCGCGTGTTCTCCCCGCCGACAGGATAAAGAAAAAGAGAGAGACAGAGGCCGCAAGATAGAGAAAAAAGATAGGTAAAGAAAGCCGCAGTCGCGGCCGCGCGTGTCCGCCTGGAAGAGCGTTTGATGCGTAGGGAGCGCGGGGCGAGAAGCGTCGGGCGTCGTCGCGACGACGACGACGACGGTAACGACGCTTCGCAGGCGACGCAGGCTTTGGTTGGTCGCGCGCACTCGGCTCTGGCGGGTCTCCGTGATCCGTGGCAGTGAGAGGAAGCGCGTCGCGACGCGTCGCGCCGCTCCGCTTCCACCAAGTGTCGTGCGAGCGACATGCGCTACGGCTGCCGACGGCCTTGTCAAGTGTTGATCGTCACCAAGACGAGGCCGCGACCGAGGCCAGCAGCGAGGGAGATTTCGTCGGGAGCGCAGCCGAAGACTACGGGGTGCTGCTGCTGAAAGGACGCATGACGAGGATACACGAGCGTTTATCGCCATGAGCGACGACGTCGTGGACGACGTTGCCGAGGAGGATTCTCACGGCGATGCACGTGAAAGAAGCGCTATCACCACCACGACGACGACGACGAAGAAGGCGACGACGACCGCGTTCCTCGCGCTATTCACCGCACGTACCGCGGTACGATCGGCCCGACTGACGACATCCGGATGTAACGATTCCGCAGCATTCCTGCATATTACGTCGTAGGACATCTCGTCGAGCCTCGAACTCTTCAAGACTTTTTCGCTTCTCTCGAGTGCTTCGCGTCTGAAGAGAAGTCGGATCTCCCGTACCGGACGAAAATGCTTTACGTAAAAAAAAAGGACTCTCTCTCTCTCGATCTTTCCGAGGATCTTCCTTGAAGAAAAGGTCTGAAAAATTAAGAAAAGCGAAACCTCGCTTTCTGATAGCGCGTGTGCCTTTCGTCGAAGCGGTATCTGGGATCTACACAAAGGTATTTAATTAATCTAACAAGCCGGCTTGTATATAATAATAAAAAATCACCGCGGGATTCGTCTCTTTGGTATCTATTCGCGGGGGAGGAAAAAAAAAAATTTTTTTTTTTTAATTAAAAGTACCGTTCGCTGCTGCATTAAAGGAAACCTTGGTGCATCGGGATGTGCCGCTTTTCGAGCGATTTTAACCATTAGGCGGTTACGTCGATGCGATTTTGAGCGACGGAACGGGCGACGATCGGTGGTAAGCAGCGAGCTGACGTGATGCGTAACAGCGTTGTTGCATGTGGCGAAAATAGGACGAAGCGTAACGAGCGACGATAAATTCCTTCAGGAAAGTCGGGAGGAAGATTGCATAACGGCCACGTTCCCTCCCTACATCCATCACCTAACCACCTTCCACTTCTCTTGCACGCGGGCACGAGCGCGCGCGCGCGCTCGCCTCCGCGTCTCCACCTCGTCATCCTTTCTCTCCCTTTAGTTTTTATCTATTCTTCTCTATGAATGTCACCTGGTATCGATGTCTAATTAAAGATTGCCCGACGACCCTTTTTGCCGCGGCCGTGGCCCTGCTCGGCGCGCAAGGTGCGCAAGGTGCGCGATTTACTCCCGTTCTCTCGTCCCTCGCTCCGGCATCCGGCGTCGGGAAAGGATTGCACGCGGTACGCGACATCGATCCGCGCGCGCCTCTTCTCTCTCTCTCGCTCGCCTGCTCTTTTTTCCTTTTTTTCTGTTTTTTTTTTTTCTTTTCCCTCCGTGGGATTATGTAAAGCAGGCAGTACTGGACGCCGGCCAGGACGTTGACTGTTCGTCTCCGTGACGTTGAAAATTGTTTCTTCGTTAGGACGAAAAGAGGTAACCGCTCGCCGCCGACGTTCCCTCCGACCCTCCCCCTATTTTCTCTCGGTCGCCTCCCTTTCGCTCATCCATATGTACTCCGAGCTCGTGTCATGTGTCGGTGTGAAAGGCGCGCTAACGCGCAGGGTTTAAACGATCGATGGGCCCCTTATCGCTCTCTCGCTCTTCCGTGTTTTCATTACAATGCGCCACTCGCGTACACTCGCGGTGGCGGTCTGTGCATGTGTGCATGGAACGTGAGTGCCGATGCACGGAAACGGGAACACATTTTGGCGCATCGCCCTGCCCGAACCGATATCGGCGATGCCTATGTTCGCGCGACCCTGACGAGGATAATCTCGGGATGATCTGTGTCTACCGTAGATACATCGATAATCTTTATCAAGATCAGCCGCTTTAGATACATAGGCGGCGATTTTCCGCTTTCACCTTCGCCTTTTATTTCCTAAACTGTTGAATCTCCTCGACTCAATCTCACTTGTTCGTAATTAAATTATATATGTCTTTTCACATTCATCAGATAAGCTGTATCTGCTGTTCTCCTTCAACGATTCGTCGAGCCGGCGACGCTTCGCGCCGATATATTCACTCAAGCGCATATCCTATCTCTATCTCGCACGATTTATCTCTGTCCCTCCTCGGAGAAGCTACATAGTTCTAGGCAGCCGAGGATCGATAAATAGAATCGCCTATCGCACGCTACAACTGTCAGAAAGAAATACAATCCACCGAAGCTCACGCTAGCCTTCTCCCGCTGTGTTGGCTTTCACTCGAAAGCGCACGCACGTTGATTTCCGCTCAACCCCCGCGCCTCGTTAGACCAAAAAGTGACCAAGCAAGGAAGGATGATGTTAAATCCCGTGGCGTGGTGAAGAAAAGCGATCCCTGAATCAAATTAAACACGTTTCATCTCAAATCTTGGAAAGATCGAGTAGTAAAACAGATTTGAAGATTTTTTACGTGACTATGAAAAGATCCATCTTTCCTAGACGTCATTTGCATATCATATCTTTGCAGGAGAATCGTTCCGGTTGCCGAAACGCCCGAGGATCGTCATCGCGGTGCTGAAGAGTGCATGACAGGTGCGCGTGACGAGGAGGACAAGGATGAACGTTAGCACGAACGACCTTCCGGTGCAACGATGCAGAACGATGTGCCTCGCGTGACTTGCGGCGGTCACGAGTAGAGAAAACGGTCTCCTCTTTTGGCATCGGCATTGGCATCACCTCCCTCGCCTTGCGTGAGTACCGCGGTGGCGGCCACCACCACCACCAACGGTGCAACGCGTTGACCCGTCTCTCCTATTCAGCTCCCCGAGTCTGCGGGGCACAATCCTTACGACGAGGACACGCACACCAGGGTGGCACGATAGTATGACGGTGATGCTGCTGCAACGTTCAATCACCCCGCAGTCGACGCACAGCCAAAAGACAGCGACGAAGGACTGCAGCGCGAAGCCGCCTTTTCTCTTTTTGCTGGACGACCGTGAGGAGAATCGGCATTCGACCGATACCAACACCACGACTACCACAAACTACAACAACAACAATAATAACAACAACAATATTAACAACAATAATAACAATAATAACGTCAACAATAATAACGTCTTTAAACGAGGCACCCGAAGAAGCAACAGCCGCGATCACGTCCCCGAGGCGCCGTCGTCGGTGACGTCCCAGCGACTCGCCGGCGGTGGTGAGGACGTCGCGATGCGATATTACCGCCTCTGGATCTACGCCTGTAACTTGGTACTGTTCGGTAGCGCGATCGGTTTCGCCGCCGCGGTGTCGCAGACTCTTCTCTTCACCGGCGACCCACGTCGGCACGTGGTGCCGGGTGTACCCCGTGTCTATGACCCTACCGCACTTTACGGCTATCTGGCACTGACGGCACAGCTAGGTCTGGTGCAACTCCTCGGTTGCATCGCCGCCAGGCGGCTCAGCGCCCGGTTGCTCAACATTTACTGGATATTACTACTGATACTATTATTCGGCGACGCAGTCGTCGGCGTCGTTTGGATCTTCCGCTTCGAGAAAATGCGCGCTGATCTCAGACCCACGCTCAAGCTACGTTTGCAGGTATGTCATCGACTGCCTTTCCTTTTTCTTTTTATTTTTTTTTCTTCTTCATTCAGACAAAATCCTCGACTGTTTAATCGCACAGTCAAAAAGTAACAGTAGCTTCTTTCTTCTTTCTGCCAAAATAAATTAATTTTTATACGCTCAAGTTAATTTTTTTTTAATAAAATAAGATCAGTAAATAACTCACTTATTAACTGGTTGATGCAATTCGCTGTTATTAAATTGCTTATGTTCGCAGATGGATTATGGTACAGAACCGCGGTTTACTGAACAGTGGGACCGACTTCAGCGAGATTTTACATGCTGCGGTGTAACTGGGCCAAGGGATTTTCCCAACGTCTACTGGCCGCAGACTTGCTGCGGCCCCAGCGTAAACGAGACCGAACCCTGCCAACATCCGTACGCACGCGGCTGCGAGGACACTCTCATACGTTGGCTCAGAAAAACGGCGGACTTGTTGTTCGTCATCGGCTTCTGTGTCATCGCCTTCGCGAAACTCTGTTTTCTCGGTATTCTACGCTACGAGATAAGAGAAATGATACAGAAAATACGACTTCTAAGAGAGCCACCACCGCCAGCCACGCCGTTTGCACAACCGCCTTTTTCCCAGGTGTTGCCGGACACCGCCAATAACGGCAGCATCGCGAGACGCACAACGTTGCCCAACGCAGTTACGCCTTCTGGTTTGTTTCAGTTTAAAGTCCATCAACTTAATCACTCCAGATTAATTAACGCCGGAGCTCTACGATGCATTATCTAGATTTTACTTCCATTAGCGTTATAAAATACCATTTCTATAGTAGTGAATTAAGACAGTGATTTGCTGAATAATTACTTGACTAATTACTTGAATATGTTGTTTACAAATTGCTGCTTTTTTATCTGTGTATTAAAATATTAATTATCATCTACATGATACAAAATAAAATTTTCACACAATAAGAACACGAGAGCTTACACTATATACTACCTTTTAATAAATGTAACTTGTTTCAAGCATATCATAAATTTATACATCCGCAAACGTATCAAAGATTTATCACAAGTATAACATTTATTTGAAATAGATTAATGAAATGTTATCCCGCGAGTATATTGTACGCAAAAACTCGTAAACCAGAAGTAAACAGTTAATTGAATTAATAAAATAAATCGTGATAGTTCTTGTTTTACGTAAAAGTGTCGTTTTCAACTTGCAAGTAAAATATTATTCGTACGACTCCCTGAGGAAAGTCTTAAATCATTTGTCAACGTATATGCCGCGGCAGATTATCTGTACGTTTTATACGTAGATGAAATATGTCTCTTTAAATTAAAAAGTTCAACACTAATATTCTTGAATAAAAATTAAATTCTTCTTTCAAGCACATAAAAATAAGATTTTATAAAATTTGTGACAAGAATATCACAAGATTATTATTAAAAATATATTTCAATGAACAGCCGAAATCGCATGAATAAAATATAAACGCCTAAAGTCTCTCGCTCGTATTTTATTTTCCGTAGGTACGTTAATACGATAATCGTAACGAAATCAATTGATTGATATCAATTATCTTTGTCATTCTCATTTTCAGGGAATGCATCGCTATTGCTGCAGTCAGATGAGTGCAATACCGGCCGGCATCCGCTGTTAGCGAACAATCTGCAGGACGGCGGTGCCGATAGCGATACGAACAGTCACTGCGCGCTGATACTCGAGGAGTCAACGCCTACCTCGGCGAACAACCACAATAATTGCGCGGCGGGTGGCGGTCGTGAGAAGAGCAATGGTAACAACAACTACGAAATGCGTGAGTTCAACCGTAGGCTGTTACTGTCGAATGGCACCAGCCCGGGCGTAACTGTAACTGGTCGTCAGCGCGAGACAAGAAGCACCTGACTATGGAGATGGTGGCGAAACACCTCAAACCTGTATAATTGTATGTCGGCGCGCCGTTTACTATACAAGAGCAATCGGCGCGCCGACATACCGTTATACAAGTAGAAGAACGACAACTTTCTGTCAGATTTTTCAGTTTCTTTTTTAAGAGAGTAACACATACACTCCCGGCGAAGTACTTGGCAGGCCGCGAGTCTAACAAACGGCTTGATAGACGTAAGGAAACGCCATCGTCGCCGTGATACCGAGACCGGCGAAAGTGAGGGGGATGACAACCGCTGTTGTCTTCTACCTAGTCTTCTATAACTCATCCCTACAGCTCACCTTCGATGGTCTTGCCGTCGATTCGCGATAGCGCGCACACGACGTTGAAGAAATCATCTTTCCCGATGATTCGCGGATGACAAACGGCGGCTGATGGTGCGACACGCGAGAAATCGAGCATTTACGAATCGATATCACAGTGAGATTGTACAATTATTAACGAAAGAACCAAATCAAAACATATACAATATAGTGCGAGTGAGAGAGACCTGTCTTCGTTTAGTAAGACAAAATTCGTAAAGGTGCTTAAATTCGCATAAGAGATTCGCGATCCGGGGATGAAAAGCAAGAGAAAAAGAGATAAGAGAGAGCGCAATCTGAGGATGGAACGTCATTGCCCTATGATTCCTTAAAACAAGCGGCAAGCAAAATCATCCCGCGCGAAAGACAGTTTCGAAGAAACCATTCTATTTACAGTCCGTAACTCTCGTAGTCGTATGCTAATTTCGTCATTGTCGACATCGAGCTATAGAGGGTAGGTAGACGCTAATTTTAAATGATCGTTAGAAAGCACTTTCTTTAGTCTGCTGACTTTTACAGAATTAATCCGCCGCTTTTTGCCACGTGAGCTTTCGGTGTGTTTGCGCGCTCACCCACCCGCGCAACAACTACATCGACGGAGTTGCCAATTAACCACCACCGAGCTCTCCCCGCAAACATACATCTTAACATACATGCGTCTCCGTCCTCGAATGGTCAGTGTATCGCGTAACTACTTTTGCACATTTATTTTTAGCTGTGAAAAACTTTCTTGCATTACCCACATCCGAATAAAGTCGTCATCGATCGCGTCTTTAGCGTGTACACGATATATTGTCTGTCAAGTCGGTTCTCATTCCGTTATCTTCGGTTGAAAATAACATTGTGAAAACCGTAACGGCGGACAATATATGCAAGTCAACGCCGGTACTATGTCACAGCCGAGGGTAACTATCGTCGCTTATAAATGACACGCGAACTTCTCGTTCTCGTTGGATCTTCGCGTTGAATTGTCTTTGAAACCGAGAGTTCTATCGAGTTAATTAAAGACTCCGCGCTAGTAATCGCTATACCTCGTGGATCGCGTTTCTGTTTGGCAAAGCGTTATCTTGATGGTATAGAGAGATGTCTATTTCGATTCCTTCTATTTTATATAATTCTTCTCCCAAGGATCTCTTTATCTTTCGAACCAACGCACATCACGTCTGCTGTTGGATCTCATGATATTCTTATCAAATCAACAAAAGCAGCGAATTTAGTTTAGTTTAGTTTAGTTTAATAAAGTAATTGACGTTAATGAACAACGTTTTTGCAACTATCGGCGGAACAATTACGATGCGAGACTCGTTAACAAACTTCTGTCAGACTCGAGAAAACTCGATTATATCTTTGCGACTTGACGTGTTCGGTTTTCTTAATAATGCAGACAACCCGTACATCTGTTCAGACAAGCGAATTGTATTCCGCGAAAACATTGCCATCTAACTAGCTGTCGAACCTCACGACTGTTCTCACAAAGTTCTGTAACGATCCTTAGACCTTTAGAGATAATTACGATAGTACGGGAGAATGTGAGATATTACTGCCAAATTGATTCTCCTCCCCTTTTCCGACAAGATAGACAAGGCGAAAAAAAGTGGACATGTGTCTAGATTAACCATTCCTGAGTAACGAGAATTCTTTTAGCTTTCTCGTTAATAATGTATCAAAGAACGGGGAGATGAGAGGAAAAGAGATTTCTCATGTGGACGACGATTTTTCATCGTTTTTACATTATACATTTAAAGCATAACGTGTCGTGCAAGTAATTTGTACCGAAACGTTCTCTGTAACTGACCACTATTGTTGAACTATAACAAGCGCGGAGCTATTGTCTCGTACGTTATCTCGATCGTTTTATTTTCTCACACGTCTCTCCTACTGAATGACCCAATAATGAAAATCCGTCTAAACGACAAAGGCATAGCGTAAATATTCGAAATAATCGGCTTCCTAGCTAGGATTAAAGGAATCTTAGGGTTATACATTTAATGGGGATGCAATGATAAACGAATACAAATACCATAGTAGGCAGTTCACACCGGCGTATAATAGATAATAAGTGTCGATCGTCTGTTTAAGGAGAAACCGAGATATTATCTGTTACTCGTTTGAATGTACGTCTCTGTCGATGTTATTTAACGAAATGCTTTGCGTTCATTCAATCCGTCGCAGTTGAATTTATATGTCTCGAAATTCGGTCCTCTACATGTTCGAATATAATTACATCGTCTGTTTAATAAAAAAATCAAGCTATCATCTGGTACTTATTCGAATATACGTATCTGTCGATGTTATAAAATGGAATGTTTTACGTTGATCCTATCCGTCACAGTTAATTTTACGGTTCTCAAAAATCTGGCGTTTTACATGTTCAAGTATAATTACACTAGTCTGGAAAACAGGGTAACTATTAATCTCAAACAGTTGCCTGATTATTCTTGGGCCACTATTAATGAAATAGAATGTTTGTGCGTAATGTCGTAAAACAATTGTAACTCGTTTCGTTTTTTTCTAGAACAGATTTTTTTTTTTTTTTTTCAGCGACAGCGCGCAACTCCGTTCATTCTTTCTTAATCAGACCATCGAATTATTGTTGAATGTAATAACGTGAAAGCTTACACCTCGCAGACACACAGCCTCTGCCACTAAATGTATATAAAGATGTTATATACAGAAAGATAGAGACTAACCGTTTTTTAATTAATAGACGAAAGAAAATACGGAAAGAGATATATACGAAACCTATATCACACTCCGGAGAAACGAGATACTTGATTTCGTTTCGATTGTCGTATTAACGTACCTACGGAAAATAAAATACGAGCGAAAGATTTTAGGCGTTTATATTTTATTCAGGCGATTTCCTGATGTTATACAACCACACTGCAAGAAAGACTTCAAAGTTCAAACGAGCGTAGCGATTTGTAACGGATTGATAATCTAAATGTAATATATAAAGTGAAATGGAAGACGGGGAGCTTTGAATAGTGCCTGCTTAAAACCTAATTTATTATATATCTCCAACAACTAGGTAATCAATTAGTCGTTTGTGGCACTGCACGGACTCGAATTCGGTCGATCGGTCAACAAGAGACGTGGTGCCTAACAAAAGTACAACCTTTTTCTGTTCTACGTGCAAAAAATGAAGAACAAACGAGTATATAATTACATTAAATCTGATTTGGCACATTTCATTATTTGGACCAATATCTCATTTTATCACGAACCTAAATTCTTGTATCTATTTCAGCCAACATATTTCTCACTTCGAAACGACGAATCGATGGTAATTTTCAACAATCAAAAATTTAAATATATCTTTTTTAATGTGATTCTATTAATTTTAATTTTATAAGCTAATTTTTTTTTTTTTTTTTTTTTTTTTTACTGAACAGCGCGGCTCCTTGACCAATCGATCCGCTTCCACCATGTGTGCGGTGTCGCTGACGAGACATTTCATAGAGTGATCATAGCGCGATACCAGAAGAAGAGTATGCACACTTAAAAAGCTTTGATTACCTTAATATTGTATGAACTCAACACACAACCACACACACATGACAAAAAGAGTGTATCTAAAGACTGTTAGAGCGAAAAAGAGCGAACACGAAATAATTAACACGTAGTTACAAGCTACAATCGAGGCTCAATAGCGCGTTTACGTTGGTGAATCTTTCATAATATCGTATCGACAAGCTTACGTCTGTATTTAATTTACGTTAAGTCGCCGTTTGTACGGCCATATTTCATAGGTTTGCTGTTCTATAAAAAAAACGTTTGTTAATATCACATACTCTTCCCCTATTCTACGCGAGATTTCCCATTATTTGATATTATTAAATGTACATAAAAAGAAAAAAGAAAAAAAAAAGATGGTAATTGTATATAAATACTGTTACTGTTCTACAAACTATATTATGTAATATGAATATATAAGAAAAAAAATTGGTTATTTAGTATAACTTTGATTGTGAGACTTTTGACTTACATTTATTTCGGGCTCCTTCACTTGCAATACTGTGTCCAGAATCGATGCTCCAATTACTACCTAAATAAGATTCCAGCTTTAGTATACTTGAAGCAGAGATAATGAGACGATTTATTTAACGCTGACAATTTTTAACGCTACGATAAAGCATTATATCGATAAGATAACTCTTCGACAGTTTTTTTATGCGCTTGAAACTTACTTTTAGGGGCAACTTTTGTTTCTTTTAGGCTTACCGGTTTTTGCTTTGATATTATTGATCGCACAGAAGCAGGTTTTATATGGGCTGTCCGAAATTTTTCGCACAGATGCAAGGCAATTTCGGCTGCGACTTTGGCATTATTTTCTATAAGGGCTATATCTGTAACATCGTCGTAAGGAACATAATTATATTTTATCACATTTTATATTACACTTAATTTTCACTTACTTGCTTCGAGGGATTGACCGCGCGTGATTTCGTTGAGTTCGTTTAAAAGAAATGGCGTAACTTCCTTGCCTGTTATGTGCATAATACTAGCTTTTTTTAAAGCGTCAGATATAGCGGTATCTACAACGCTAGGCTGTAATGCATATTCTTTAGGAATAGGGACTGCAAATAATATCCCTGTTTTAACGTTCAGCGTTCTCTGTGTCTCCACAATATCAGCTGCTTCCTTGGCAGTGGAGACTCTGCATGGTGCTTTTATTTTGTCATGTGTTTCTGCACAGTAGAACGCTGGAAATTCTGGTGTGTCGCCTATTTTTATAATTGGCACTCCTTGAGTTTCCTGTGAGCATAAAAACCATATTCTATGTCAATTTTTGGAATTACTAGGTTGTTCAAATAATGAATACACTTATATTAAATGTACCTACCAAGTATTCCAAGGTTTTGGCAATATCCAGAATAGATTTGACACCAGAACAAACAACTGCCACTGGTGTACGCCCAAATTCAATCAGATCTGCACTGATGTCAAGAGTCTGTTCAGCACCTCTGTGAACACCGCCAATACCACCTGTTGCCATTATTGGAATATTAGCTATTTGGGCAATTAACATTGTTCCACTAACTGTTGTGCCACCATTTAATCCATTTGATAGAGCAAAAGAAATATCTCTGCGCGAACATTTTATTGTATTTGTTGCATCAGCTCTGGCCAAGATCTCCAATTGCTCTTTATTCAAGCCTACATGTATCTTGCCATTTATAATTCCTATTGTTGCTGGTACAGCACCCTAAAATAAAAATAAGTTTCTCAGTGCTACATAATATTTTAATGGCAAATTAATATTTCCATCAAACTGACAACATATTTAATATCAATTAAAAAAAAAATCGTAACACAAGAAAAAATATCAGGTGCTATACAGACTTGCTTTCTAATCATATTCTCGACTCTCAGTGCGGTGTTTACATTAGCAGGATAAGGCATGCCGTGGGTGATAATCGTCGATTCCAACGCGACGACAGGTGAACCATGTTCTTGCGCCGCCACGACATCGGGCCCGTAAACCAGCAGGTTCCCGCTGGTGATAGATCTTCTCCATAATTTCGTCGCAAGGTCCCTTAAGCGAACACGATGCATGTTACATACGAAATGCCTCGCGCTTGTCTCTTAACTTTTAGATCGGTCGGCTGTATGACCGATCGCGATAACCAAATGTAATTTGAAACCAATTGAGATAAACAGTGCGTTGAACGAAGCACAAGTGCCACTGGTATGCAACAAGCAAGCAGCACTTCATTCTTTCCACGGCGTTACTTTATTTTTCATCCACTTAAACTTCGTACGACAAAACCGATAGCGATGTTTATCGAATGTATCTCAGTTCGCGATCGCGTCCGTTGCATGCCATTGACCGGCATCCACACAACTGTTCCTTGAAATTCGTAACTGCACCGCAGTGCATCTTCTGCGCTTAAAATTACGTCGGATCGTATACGTATTGCTTCGACGTTGAGCGTAAATGATTGAAAAGGCCCAGCGGTTCAAATAGCCGATTTCTCGCTAATGGATTTAATAAAGTACCACCCGACGTCCTACCCGCAAGAAGTTGTTCAAGCCTCGGAATCAAATCAAATCAAATGCATGCGTGACCCACACGTCGGCGACTTTCGATATGTGCGGTGAAGTTTTTTAACGTTAGGTTAGGAAATAAACAACACACGAGAAACCGGTGCACGGCGGATGGCTAATTTGACGTCATATCGACGTAAGTTGCGTTAATTTTACATTCTTCTTTTGGTCATAATTTGGTCAGCGTAATATTATTCTAACTTTCTGTTCTTCTCAAGCGCCTGACCGAAAGGAAAGAGAGAGAGAGAGAGAGAAAGAGAGAGAGAGAGAAGAAATAAAGGGGTAAAAAAAAAATCTTATGCAACTTTCAAAGCGTGCCTCTCAAATGAGCTCCGTAGAAAATATAACGTTGCACGGCTTGACAAGTGCCGTTTGTTTCACGCTCGTTATCTCATAATTTCCGAGGAAGAAAGATAAATGCAAAAAGATTAAACGTGTCGAGGAAAAGAAAAAAAAAAATGTTTCGACGCATCAACACTGCTGAACCACCGCCTAGATAAACGTAATCGGTGAGCACTAATACCAATCATTATTAAATCGTTTAATGCGAATCTCATCTGTACCGCGCATGCTGGCAATTTATTATTTACGTATCGCGAGACGATCCTATCGATTTGACGTCAATTTTCGGGAAGCAGATTTCGCGCACGTATCGACATATTTCCCAATACGGTTTCCACGTAACTGGAGCAAAGCCCGCGATTGGAGATGACCGATGTTTCTTGGAACGGCGACCAAGTCTCGAATCGATTGCGACGAAATAGCTTTTTTTTCCCTTCCTTTTTAATCTCTTCTTTTTTTTTTCTTTTTTAATTTTGCATCAACGAGATATTGACAACATTACGGACGTTGAGCATTGCCGTCGGAGAGCTTATCGGGTCAATTCCGATCGCGTCTGGGTGGGAAAGAGCGATATTTCCACGCGTAGACTTTTTCCCGGGGTGGCTTGGAAGTTCCGAGTTCAAGGATAGCGAAAAGCGCGGTGGGAAACGCAATTTTCTCCGGGAGCGATATTTGTCCGTTCGTATGCATTGACGCTGATGGGTGACGGTACGGCACGTAGTCTTGCTCGAAATTCTATGGGACCACGGCGAGATATGTCTCCACTAAAAGAATCGCTCTCCCGCATGCCAAGCGATGATAAGTATTCGCTTAGCAGATCGATGAGAGACCGAGAATCGACGCCACACCACCCCGCGAACGTACGCATAAATTTCAGCGAGGCGAACGACAAAAGGTATCGTTTCTTTCTATCTATCGATCTCCTCTCCGTTTTATTAAATGTAATTGCAAAACGCGGGAGCCGATCAAAGTAACAAGTAATTCTTGGCGTTCTGTGAAAAGGATTTCCAACGTAATTATTCAACCGTTTAATGTACGGCTTATCGATCAGATTCCGCGAATGAAATAATGGAAAAATATCAAAATTTCACCGCTCAGCTACTTCGTACAAGTTGCCGCAATTTATTCCGTCCGCGAGGAATAATTACGATATCGATGCGATATATTTAGATTGAATTGAGAATAAATTGATTTAAATTTAAACTTTATTTCAGATGACCTAATAATTTCTGTCAGAATTTAAGACAAAATTCTATTTATAATTTGATATTTCTCATATGAAAAATAAATATTTGGAGAATCAAGAATACACACTTGCGAATATTAATGCACCGCGTATAAAATTATAAATATACTTCATTCTCGAAATTTCACGCGAATAGATTGTCTGAAATGGATTCAAGTATCGTTATTAATAAATTGACCCCGTAACGCGGTTCAAAGTATCTGCAACTTTTCCATTACGACCGAACATTATCACACCTACTTTTTACCGACGACTAACGAAGTCGATGATCTTATTTTTGATAGCAACAAGTGCCGCAATATCTTGTTACATTTTAATTGCATTTTTACAATATAATTAAATGTCAAAAATATTACTGTGGAATTTGTATCATGCTGAATGTATACGTGAATTAATCTTGAAAAATTACATTTTATCAGCAAATAAAGAGTATGAATGGTAACTAATTACATAAATAATTAACGTTTAGGGGCGAGTACGAACTGGGCGCCTACGGTTACGGCAAGAACAATGTCAAGTTATTGTACGTGCACCGGAACGACGAGCTGCGCCACGAAATTCGCGAGTACGAGGTCGACACGCACTTGCGTCTGAGCTCGCAGAGGGATTACCTGGAGGGTGACAATCGCGACATCATCGCGACGGACAGCCAGAAAAACACGGTGTACCTGATGGCGAAGAAACACGGCATTCACTCACCCGAGGCGTTTGCGCTTCTTCTTTGCTCTCACTTCCTCTACATGTATGAACAAGTGGCGGAAGTCAGTGTCAACGTTGAAGAATATCCGTGGGCCAGGCACCACGTTGACAACCGGCCGCACAATCATGCTTTCATTATGTGCCCCACCGCCACGAGATTCTGCCAAGTCAGCCAGCTCAGAAACGGTACGGTTCTAGGAAGGTGATTGCTCTAGACATCTAGTAGAGATATCTTCCTGCGAAATTGATTCTGAAAGCAAAATACAACACGGTGAAAATGTAGCTCGCGTTGATTCGATTTGAACGCAAAGTGGATTTCAACAATGGAATTATTGCGAGACCTATTTTAGATTCTTAATTGTATTAGAATCAATTATTTATTTCCAATTGCCGTGATTTTTGTACGTCACGTTTGTAAAATAAAAAAGATATTATATAATTTAGACCGACGGTAAGGTAGCTTAATTTTTTATTTGTAATTAACTTTGTTGTAGAATCACCACGAATACGCGGCGGATTAAAGGGTTTGCGAGTGCTCAAGACCACGCAGAGTTCATTCACCGATTTCATTCAGGATGAGTACAGAACGTTGCCGGACATGAATGATCGTATTTTCAGCACTGTCGTAACGGCGACTTGGGACTTTTCCACCGCGACTGGCGTAGATTTTGATGGTGTGTGGCACATGGTGAAAGAGTGCATTATGCAAAAATTTGCGGGTCCGCCAGACACGGGAATCTACTCACCCAGCGTGCAGAATACGCTTTATCTCACAGAAAAGTCTATACTCGACAAAGTCAAGCAGGTAAGCATAATAACATATAAGTATCATGGATAGTCTATCATTTTATTCAATTTTTTTCCTGCAAAAAAATCTTGTTATAATTGTAATATTGAAATTCATAGTTTATTATATATGTAAAAATTTAATATTATTAAATTATTTGATATTTTTACATATACACTACGTAAGAATAAAATATTTACAGATTTCCAGCATTGAGATGCAAATGCCGAATAAGCATTACTTTGATGTGGATCTCAGCAAATTTTCCAAAGTTATACAGGGACAGAATAAGGAGGTTTATTTGCCTATGGATAAGCCGTCGGGTATTATTTACGCCCGATTAAATAGAAAAGAGTTCTTTTCTAAATTGTAGCCATTATTGAATTATTAATGAAGTTGAAGTTTTAATAATTGTACAATATTATATCGTATAACTACGAAACTCCTTGCTTGTCATTTAATAAAGTCCACTTTAAAAATAAAACTTTACGTTCTATTTCAGGGTAGAAGCCCACGGATATTTACAGTCTTTCATTTTCATACACGAAGCGTTAAATACATATGTAGTTACGACCAGAATTACAATCTGGATTCCATGATATTCGCAGTCATTAAATATTTCTCATACCTAAAAAGTAAATTATAAATGTAATCGTGAACAGAGTTATAGGACGAGTTTCGACGCAAATTGAATATGAAATGAAGGCTTTAACGATGTCATAAAAAATGATGTATGACAAAAAACGCTCGATATATGAAAGGGAGATTTTCTTTTGACGGAGTTTGTCATCGACGGGCTATACGAAATTTTAGGCGTAAAAAATTCACACTTAGAATAGGTGATAATTTTGCCAACAACACGCAGATATGTTTTCGCCAGCTGAGGATCCATACGACGTACCGCCAGCCTGGTGGGAAATGGATTGCGTGAGATACGGGTGAGTTGATGGGCCTCGTCAATTTTGGTTCGCTCGAGAATAACCTTTTACATTTTTAATTAATTAATGCAGGATCAGTTATAACACCGTGAGATCGCGACTGGCATCAGTGATGGGAAGTCACGTAGTACGGTTGACGGATCGCGAGTACATGATGCGGCTCGCGTCGAGGCTGCAGGAGAATTACGAGGCGCGACAAAGGACTCGTATCGAACAAAGGAAATTGAGAGTCACCTCGGTTGTCCCGGAACTGCGCAAATTAGTTCCCAAGTCGTTGTCAAGGGTGGCCCGACGTCGTCGTCAATGTGCACCGAAATTTGACGCGGATGCAGCCAAGGAATGTAAAAAACTTGCGCAAAAATTATTCTTGAATGATCTTCACGCTGGAATAAAAAAATCGTCATCATTCACATTTATTTCGATGAGAGAAAAATTGGAGCTTAATCCAATGGAAATGTAGAACTGACTGGACATTTCCGGGTGTCACGCGTACAATAAATAAGAAGCGAAAAAATTAAGGAGTGATATACAATGGACTAAGATCGCTTAAAAGTCAAGTTTCTACAAACTAATCTAACGTATCGAGACCAAGTTTCTATTACCTAATCTAACGTTAATATTAATAAAAACTAAACGAGTGAGGATCTGACGTAGCGTTCGATGACCAACTATAATCACACGTGTGATTTTCGGTGAGTTTTTAAGTCCTCGGCGATCATTTCTGCCGCAATTTCTTCCATGGCAAATGGAACGCGAATTGGCTGACGGGTATGCACCAGTAGTCTGTTGGAACTCCGATCGATCGTGTCGTAAACGTCGTCGTCGTCGTCGGTGCCTGCGGAAAAAAAAAGATTGCTATTTTTAGGATTCGTTCGAGATTCGCTCCAGGTCCGCTTTTTCATCTCGGTCAATGAACGGGCATGCAATTGATTTACCCTCGGCACGGAATTATTTCGACTCACCCAGAAAGTCTTCGTGCCAAAGGTCGTCCCACGGATCTGGCTCGGACAGGTGTTGGAGACCCGATGGGACAATCATCGAGGGATCAGGCATGTATCTATAGCCGTAATCGGACCATCCAAACGACGCGAGACTGTCGCTGGAAAATGAAAATAAATGCTCGTCGATTGCGGCCAACTCGTCGATCAATCGCGCGCGATAATGTAACGAATTTTTTGCAAATTTGCAAATAGACCTGAAAGATCTCATCGGTGTAGATTGCAAGTTTTCTCGCGCGCGCACTCGTGATAACTAAACTTGTAATATCACTTTCCCTCGTTCTTGATGACTTATTATTTCTCTACAGATTACGTTTTTTCTTCTTCTTTTTTTTTTTCGAATGCAATTACGAAGAGCGAAACGAGTTCAATCCTTTTTACTCGAAAAACTAGAACGTACCCGTAGAGTTCGTCGAGATAGTATTTATCCGGCGCTTTCCATGCTAGTAGAGGGAGAGGCATCGGCATATAATGCATATGATAATGCCGTACGTGACTCATTTTCGGCAACGTTTTCTTTGCCTTTAAAGACTGAAAGAATTCCTTTAAGGCCTTCTTAGGGCTGTAACATGTAAAAAAAAAAATAAAATAAAATAAGATATCAAATATCTGATAACGTGCAAGCAAAAAGTAAAATTTAATGATACATTGTCACGCTTGTCGCTTAATAAACGTAGTTAGAAGCAGACATATTTGCACAAAGTTAATATTTAACTTTCTGTATAACATTAAATTACTTTTTTAACAGTCTTGGCACTCAAGTAAACGCACTCACAAGTCGAGGAAAAATTCTTCCGAAGATCCGACGAGAAGCACCATGGGCAACGCCAGCTGCAAATCACCACAACAATTAATTCTGTATCCCCCTTTTTTTTTTTTGTTTTATCTTTAACTATTATTCTCCCGATCGTTTATGCATATTAAATAATTGCCAGCGACCTCGCGAGCGGTGCACGTGCCGGCTAACTTGACTAAAGTTAAGTTAATTAATTATTTACAGATCACAGAGCACAAGTTGCCGTAGTTTTCAACGTAAGCACTCTCGGCGAGTGACACGCAACGAGGAATCGGAGTTTACCAGGCGTCTACTGTTAATCGGTCTTATTTACTTGCAACATCAGCCCCGTCTTCATGCTGTACCACCACGTGGAAAAGATAGCTCTGCAGTGATATCTGCGATATACGACAAACTGAGAATTCGACGAAACTGGATCGCTTTATAACCGCGCTCTTACCCTCTTTCTCTCCACGCACTCGTACTTTTCATTTTTCCCTCGCTGTGGTTCATCAAGTTGTCGGCCGAAGCGACTAGTTCACATCTCCCGCGAACGGCACATTGTCATAATTGCGGCTATAATGTACGGGGCGTTACCGTGCGATACGCTACAATGCACATATTATCATAGATCGTTCAATGGCATTTGTTATGTTAATGTAAACGTTTCTTAACGCGTTAAGTTAATTAAGAAAGTAAAAGGGGCGAGGCTTTGATCTCTACCGCTGTGCGAATTTTTTTTATCACGTTTTTTTTTTTTTTACTGAACTATTTCGCTTTTCTTTTTTTTAAGAAAAGTTAAAAAAAATAATAATCTCGATTTTTTTTAAATTTATTGCTTCACAGCTTTTGCTGAGTTTGTTACGTGTCTGTAATTATTTTAGTCATAGATCGGTTTTAGAAATTTTTTCATATGAGCAGACAGAATGTTTCCATTAAGTTTCAACCGTAACATACGTCAATTTTGATTTTAGAAAAACCAAATGATTGAGAAAACTGAAGAATTTCGAAACAAACAATGAGAATTATTTGCACATAATAAGGGTAATAACAAACTTACGTGCCACTTTCTAATGAACTATACCGAGAAATTTTTAATTACCGGGAAACATATTTTTACCTTTCGAACGAGGTGTATTGCGGATATACATATTTATATGCTGAAAAATCTTTTATTTCTATTTAAGACATCCGCTTTATCGTTATGACCAGTATATCGCGAACAAGCGTCCGAAGAATCGCATAAATTTTCTAACAATGCACAGAACAAATAAAGTAATATTTGCATGTGGCATCACTAGCTTTCGATTCTAGAGTCAGATAAAATATAACTTCCCCTCCTTTTTTATCATTCTGTAATTCAATCGACATGTGTTTTATCCTGCCAGCGAAAGTGGTGAGTGTTCAAGATTAATAAGCTATCATTGAGAGAAGAATCTTCAGAAATATTTTATCAATATTTCTATCAAGTGTACGCAAGAAATGCGAAATTATTTCATCGATAATTTATGGGGAAAAAAAATTCCATTTCGATGCACGCTGCATTAAGAAAAACGAAATGTAAGACTATAGAAAAGGATATGAACGATACAATGTTTCGTAAACAGCGTTTTGCAGTTAATATTGAAATAAGAATGATATTCTCGAGTTTGCGAATAATGTTTCCTGTAATCGACGAGACGCAGTTTTTTTTTCTTTTTTTTCTTCTTTATTTCGTATTTCTGCTAAGTGTGCGTAAATGCGCGAAAGGTAAGATTCACTCTAATGGGTCGACTAAATGGAAATCAGGGTTTTACTGGCGCGCAGGATGTACCACGTGTGATTCTAATCGGGATTACGATTATACCTTGCGGGCACCTTTCACATTCGAGCGCATAAAACGGAAGATGAAGAAAGGTGAAACTGACATTGTCGGACGTTTTATCTCTGACGCGACAGGTTCCCCAATAATTATCACATTCACGGGCATACATCATACATACGTCGCCGCGTCGTGCTCGAATCGGTAATAGTTAAATACACAATGGCGATTTCCCGTCTTCATTTTTCGATCACTTTCTTTTACATAAATTTGTTTGAAAATGACAGTGGAAAAAAAAAAAAATAAAAAATGATAAGAATTTGAAAAAGTATACAAGTAAAAATATATCATCGATATATATCTGTCATAAATAAAACTCGTTCAAATATTATAGAAATTTAAAGTAGATCACTTGACTAAAAAAAATTTTTTTTTTTTAAATAATAAAAGTAATAATTAAATAAAAGAAAATAAAAGGCTGGAAAAAAAAGAAGTTGAAACTTTTTGAAATAAAAAAAATTTGTGACACGTTTCTTTGAAACATTTATTGATAATTGTTGCTGTCAGTTATAAATTTCATTTGTTATGTATGCTATTTTCTTTAGCAATGATCGATGCGAATCATTAAGATAATTTCCGTCTATGAAAGGCGCTATGCTGGCCGTGCACCTTGATGAGGCTCGAAAGGGAAAGAATAATCTACCGTTTGATCGCTTGTCTGATAGATGTATTCAATCGATTTGCCGGCCGTGAAGAAGCGCAAATTGGCTTTTGCGATCGCGGCACACGTGGCAATGAGCTTGATAAGTTGACGTTAATCAGCTTCGCCGGCTAGGCGATGTCCTACTAGCATAATAATCTCTGAACCGAAGGAGACTTTCCTTTACGCGTGCAACGACAATGACGACGATGACCGCTCGGGAGGGATCGATTGATGACGGAAATGAATGGTTTCTATTTCGTGCAAGCTGGAAAGCTCCGCCCGTCGGAGCCGGAGGCTCGTGCAAGCGAATTGAACCGGACGTGTCATTACGGGGCTGACTGAGAAATAACGGTCAACTGTTTTCTCCGACGAGAACAGAGGAACAATGGTTGTTTGCACTCCTCACGATACACTTCTAGACGTGATTATCGTCATTTGCATCGGGCAAAGCAGCACCCGTTGTTCCACATGAAATTAACTCACTCGAGTCCGATAAGAAAAAAAAAAAAAAAAGAAAAGAAAAGCGATGACAATGCGAGTGGAAATGCACTTTCAAGGCGGAAAAAGAGAGAGGAGTGGATAAATTGGAGCGAATCGAGAAACAGAATCTGGTCTCATGAGTAACTTGGACGATTCTTGGCAGAATCCTCCCGGTAATCGACGACCCGGTTGATGAAAACAACCCCTCCGGTTCTGAACTTTCCCCGGCGAGAGAAAGCCGATGCGGACTGCACAGGAGTTGCAGGGTCACGGGCGACGGTCGGAAAATTGTCGAGCAAACCGGTTTTCAATTACCGATTCACCGATCGATCCGTCGTCGCCGCCGTTCTTCTCATCGATACGTACGTACGACACGCATATTGCTCTACGACCGTATACACACCGCAGGCCTCCGGTGGTTTTAGAAATAAAACGTCCGCGAGCTGTATACTTGAGCATGGGCGATTGCAATTCGATTTCTCTCGCACGCGATGATTATTATTATATCGTCGAGAAATAAGTACGGCTAGGTAATGGGCGGGAGAAAAACATCAAGGGAAACTGGAATGTTGCGGCACGCAACAAGCGGGAATTACTTTTGTGTCTGCGCGTCTCGGGCTATTTCTAAAAAAATGATCCTCTATTCCGCAAGCCTGGCAAAATGTACTTTTTTTTTTCTCACTTACTTGCGAACTTGACGTGTTAGAAATGATCCTCTTGCATCAGTTGGATTATCTTGGGGATGGCTCTTGCCTGGAAAGATATAAAACAGCATAATCAATTTTTCTACGCTTAATTCAAGTTGTTTAAAAAAATTAGAAAAAATAACAAGTCCTGAATCAATTTAGATTAAAATCAATTTAAATTCACAGAAATAGATATTGATTAAGAAAAAAAAAAATGTATTGATCAGCTGACTAAAGTAAACGACATCTTGATGATAAAATAGTTTGTCACACAATCGACTAAAAACAACCGTCGAAAATAATCAGAAATTATTTCCATGTATATTACCAGTCGTCTGTCATTTACTCGGTGATTTCCAATTTATCTCGTGCGCGGGCCTTGCGATCGTAACCAAAATTACAATGAACTATTCTCAGTTTGTAAATCTCTTGTTTCAATTCCCTTCCTTTCCTCGCGACACGACCAAGTGCAACGGACTAAACCCTCTCAAACCTGCTCTACCTTTCCCAAGGAGCGTGAAGTTGCTTAGCCATGCAGTTCGAATTTTCTTCGCGCGTTGCTAGGAGGCGTTGAACGTCGAGGACGCCCGAGGGAAAATGGCAAGTAGGAACGAGGGTGTCGCGTGCTGAGAAAACGACGAAACGTGCTTACGAGGAATTTAGCCGACCAGAAGAGTAGTAGTGCGGGCACGGTATCCCGGTGACGTGACGGTGATCGCGGCGGGTAAGCGCGCGCGCGCGCGCGCTTCCGAAGCTCGCGCGAATCGCCGGTTGCGCCGGTCATTCTCCTCTTCGGGATCGGTCAACGCGCGCCGGTTGACGATGTGAAGGGCCGCGCGTACACACGCGAAGCGGCACAACGCAGCGTGGTGCGGTCCGCGCGGTGAGGTCAAGCGGGGGCGGGGGGGTGAGAGAAGAAAGGGCGCTCGGACTCGGCGAACGGAACAGCCGGCGGCAGCGAGGTATCTTTCTTTTTCTCTCTCTTTCTTTCTCTTTCTTTCTCTGACTCGCGTTCCCACCTCGGCTCCGGCGAGGCCGACGATGTCAACCATGCGGCAAGTTTCGCGCGCCAGTAACGCGACAACGACGACGGCGCCGGCGGCGACGACGGCGACGGCGACGACGACAACGACGACAACAAGGAAGTCGAAGAATCGACGACGGCGCACCACAGCCGTACTCGTCTACCAGTGAAACGATACGCGAAACACATCTACACGATACAGAGTGCGCGCGCTCGCGCGCACGCACGCACGCACGCAAGCACGCACGCACCGGTACGCGGTTGCCGATGAGCGTGGATATATGGCGGCGCGAGTACTCTTGCTGAGCGTCTTGATCACGGAAGTGTTAAAGCCAGCTTGCGTCGCAGGTATGTGGCTCGCTTGGTTTACTCCGCTTTTTTTTTTTTTTTTTCTTTTTTCTCCCCTCGCTAACGATGTTTCTCATGCGAGAAGTCTCGAGTTTTAGACGACAATAATTTTACTGGTTTATTATAATGCATCAGGTATCGTCGACATTCTCGAGAATTACTTATCTTTTTATATATTGTTAACATGGTGAATCGCTATAAATATTCTTCCTGATGGAACAGAGAATGAAAGGTATGCAGTTGGCACAGTTATCACATAGAAACTCGATACTTATTTCGCATGATATGTGTTTTGCATAGCAGACACATTGCAAAGACTCATGTCAAGAGTTCAAGTATATTTTTCTCGACATATTTGTAAATTTCTTTCTTGCTTTCCTGATCCAGACATATTTTCCTTCACTTCTTGTGTAGCTTTTTCCTGGTTCTCGTTTCTAAAATATGGAGAATAATGTTTGACAAATAAGTAACCAAACACGAATATCAAGATCAGATGTAAATTAATGTTAATACTATTTCCGTGAAGAATTCGAAATGGTCGTTCATATCGTTACTAACTTAAGTAACTGGCATCATAAATGTATGTCTGACTTCTCTAAGAATTTATGAAAACTGCAATTATTTTGCCATTACTGTCAATCAATATAAATGCAGTATAAGCATGTCAATTTTAAATCAGTTATCACTGTAAAATTTAAACAGTTGTATTAATTTTTATAAGAGATTATTGTGTATTATATATTTGTATATCAATGTTGTCAAAGAAAATTTATAAAATGTAATATTCTTATCTTATAAAATTATTATAATATGTAAACTGTTTTCAACAGGTGTTAAGGGTATTGGAGGAAATATCAGTGGTAGGAATGTGTCCAAACTAGACAGTTCTGACTCTGGTTTGACTAAAGGATCTGGATTGACACTGGAAATTCAACCTAGTGGCTATGTGATACTAGGAAAAAAGG
Organism: Cardiocondyla obscurior; assembly: GCF_019399895.1. NCBI lineage: Eukaryota > Metazoa > Arthropoda > Insecta > Hymenoptera > Formicidae > Cardiocondyla > Cardiocondyla obscurior. Next base: position 550,735 of record NC_091882.1, read on the forward strand.
GGATCACGCTCAGTTGTATAACTGGCTCAAATGAGACTGTGACTTGGTTGCGCAATGGAACACCAGCTCCTCCATGTGGTCTTACTCGCTGTGTTCTTCTTTCCAATGGCTCTCTTCACTTTTATAAGGTATGTGCTTGTGTAATATTTTTGCATTTATTACTGTGAAATTATAATAATGTAGATTTAAAAATTATTTAATACATTTTTATTATGTGCAGAAACAAAATTTACAAATGCAAAAGTTCAAAGAAAAGGAAAGGAATAGTATTGTTAATGTTAGAAACCATAATAAAGATGAATATCGCTGTGTAACACGTACTAGTTCAGGAGGATCGATACAGTCAGCTCCTACGATTATTCAATTAGCAGGTAAATGCAACATCCACAAATAAATGATTGCAATAGTCGTTTTTTTCGACACAAATTTAAAAGTTCGATTTATCATTATTGTAATAAATGTCACATATTACAGAACTTGCCAATGTATTTCAAGAGACTTCAGAAAATATTACTGTTCAAGAAGGCGAAGTTGCAAGATTATCTTGCTTAATTGACAGTGTTCCTTTCCCACCCAATATTACGTGGCAGCATAATGAAACATTGTTATCTTATCATAATGAATCAAAGTATTCTGTGGTACCACCAGGTGTTCTGTATATACGTGCAACGAAACTGTCAGATGCTGGCTCATACAAGTATAGTATTTTTACTATTTATTATTAATTTCTATCGTTAATTTATTTATTGCAAATACGCTAAATAAAAATTGTTTTATTTTAGATGCATAGTCACTAATGAATTTCTAAAAAAGACGAAAAGGAGCAAAGAAACAAAATTAATAATTATTGCGAGAACAGAACATAACAAAACTCATTCGCCATCCTTGTTTTCACAAATCTCATACAAACATCGGCTGCTTAATGGGTCAAATCTTAATTTGGCATGTGCTGCATCTGGGTATCCATCACCGCTTGTGACATGGTCATTTATTCCTCCTTTTATAGGTAAATAATTGCAAGACAGATTACATATATTTAGTTGATTAAGAATATTTAACATGTTTATTTATAATTTTTTAGGTAATGTTACAAAACCTCGCATTTTTTTTAATTCCACCACCGGCGTTAGTATACTGCCACTAAGAAACGTGAATGTTTCCGATGCCGGTATCTACCAGTGTTCTTTAAAGAATTCTATCACCAATGATTTAGAAGTACAGGTATGTAGTTATCGTTAACAATGTCAATTTTAAAAATATTGAATTAACATTATGTAATTAACATGTTTATATATACCTATTCTATATATTGTAGAATATAACTATAGATGTATTAATACCACCGTCATTTATAAAAACGCCGTCGAATCAAATCTGCCCAAATGGAAGAACAGCAAGATTCGAGTGTCAGGCGCAAGGATTACCCGTACCTCAAATTTATTGGCTGAAAGATTCATTAAATATTACTATTAATGGTAATTATATTAAAGACAACGCTAATTTAATATTAAAAAAAAATTTGTGTGTTTGATAATTTTCGTGTACTTTACAATTATGCATTCTGTATGTTAATAGGTCGTAGAACAATTTACGTTAAGGATTACAATAAAATAGAATTAGCAATATCAGCAACAGTGCCGTCTGATTCTGGCATATACCAATGTGTGGCGGTGAATGCAGCGGGCGAAATTTGGGCCGCCGGCCGGCTACAAGTAAATACATCGCGCAATAGTCCTGCCACACCCACTTCGTTGAAGTGTCACGCTATTTCACCAGTTAAAATCTTAATTTCGTGGGAACCACCAAAGTCTGTACCATATACCAGTATCACAGCTTATACCGTCCATTATAGTCCTGTAGGTGAGTTCGATGATAATCTGAGATAAGGATTTTAAAGGTTTTCATTTTTTTTTTCCCTCAATTATTTCTTTGTACACTTGCTATTTATTTTAATAACAGAAGGTGGTAAGGAGGAAGTTTCGCCGCCAGAACCAGGGAATTCTACGTCTGTAGAAGTAACAAAACTTCTTGAACCTTTTACAAATTACTCGTTTTATGTACGAGTGTGGAATAATTATGGTGCTAGCGATCAATCGGCTACCATTGTGTGTTCCACTGCTCCAAGTGGTATATATATTTGTTTTATTAATTTTATTTAACGAAAAGAATTTTAATTTAAAACGATAATTTGTTCCCAGTTCCTAAAGGTACACCAAAAATGAATGTGGATATAATCAGTAGTACAAAACTAAATGTATCGTGGGAACCCCTGAGTAAAAAGGAGTCTCGCGGTGACGTAGTGGAATATAAATTATTATGGAAACTCCACCAGAGCTCATCTTCTAGATGGGTACATTATCTACCTGCCTCCGTTCAATACCACGTACTTTCCGGTATAATCCTTATTCGTTATCATAATTTTTTTTTTTTTTTTAACTTTGCGAAGACAATAAATAATAATGCAATCATGTATTATGGATGCAGACTTGGAACCTGGAGCGCGATATGATCTTCGAGTATTAGCAAGAACAAAGCAAGGCGATCCAAATATTAGTGAAGCACAATTGGATTGGGTTACTGTAACTATGCCATCTTTTAATGAATCTAATCAGTTTACTATAAGAAATGTCGTGGATATTCAAGTATTAATCGTAAACGCTTCAATAATCAAGGTTGGTATATAATTTTAATTTTTTACTTCTCGAATTGCTTTCTAAACTTTATTTCGATACTAGATGAAATGGAAAATCAACATCAAACAAAGTGATCAAATTGAATCAAAGTTCGATTCCTGGCGAATTTATTGCGAAAATCAAAATGGCGTAAAATTAAAAAATATTCAATTACCGCAGAACATTACTGAATATCTATTTACTGATCTTGGTACGTATTTTGTATTAAACAATGATATTTTTTAACACTGTTGTTACACAAATTACCAATGAAATTAATTTTTATCTAGATATGAACGTTTCTTATATTGTGCATCTGTGCATGATAAGCTCGGGCGAAGCAACAGGTTGTTTAACAAAACACGTACAATCCGATCCTAGTAAGTTTCCTAGAATTTTTTACACTATATCTCAGCACAAAAATTGAAGAATAAATAATTTTATATAATCTTTCAATTTAGATACTGTGCCAATGACATTAGAGGCTACTCCCGTCTCACCTACGTCCATTAACGTATCATGGACATTATCTGATTTACACGATGTAAAGTCATTTGAATTTTGTTATCATGCAGTGCATGTGCAGAATTCTAATAATTCCAAGTGTTTTATTGTGTAAGTACTTGTTATTTTATTTAATTTGATTTTTTTATATAAATGTAATTAAAGTAATACACTAAATATATTAATAAAGTTAAAATATTAATAAATTATTATTATAGAAACGACACCAAAACAAGTGTCGATGAACTGAAGCCTTTTACTTTATATGAGTTTAAAGTAAAAGCCATTAGACATGGTACAAATCGGACCAGCTTCTATACCAAATCTATAGAATGCTATACAAATGAAGATGGTGAGTGTTTAGCAGTTATCATTTAATAAAATAACAATATACTTGGTGAATTTTGGTGAATTTTATATGATATATTTTAAATAAATGTTATAGTTCCTGGTAAAGTCAAAGGATTAGAATGGTTTTTGGTGACTAACACGAAAATACGAATTGCGTGGGAAGAGCCGAGTAATATAAATGGTGTTATACAAAATTATTATATCGCATATACCATGGACTCGGTGAATGACTCTACGACATGGAATAACGTAACCGTGCCCGGAAATAAAACGACGACAAACCTACCAGGTTTAGCGCCGGGTAAACGGTATTTAGTTATGGTGTGGGCAGCAACAAAAGCTGGTTATGGAAAACCGTCAGATCCTATTTCTGTTCTTACCGGCGGCACTAGTAGTGACAGCGAAAGTAGTAGTGTCAACGAAAACGTTAGTAATAGCGGAACGTCGAAAGTACCTGCCCCGTCGGGCAACGAGAAAAACACTAAGCCGGATCAGAGTCTAGGTGAGAAAAAAAAAACGATTCATTTAAGATGTAGATTATTCCTGTTGTACTTTTTGATCTTTATAATATTTAAAAAAATAGGTGTAATCCTCGGGGTGGGTATAAGCGTCGGATTTATCATGATATGCTTATGCAGCATATATTGCCGAAGAAAGTTTGAAAATTCTCGATTAAGAAACGACGCTCAGCTTACAAACGGATGTATGCTATCGCGAAATGGAAACGGCTGTTGCACGGAGCAGTCCTCTACGTCCATGAGTCAACAAGCAAACACTACCGGTGCCCCGAATGAAATTGAATTAGCAGTACTGTGTCCGTCGTCGCCGATTGAGACGAATCCACACTCGGACGCAAAAGTAATGAAACATTCGATTAGATCGAACTTGTACGGCTTGTATAAAAAGTTTTGATATATGTTTTATATTCTACAGGGCGCACAGTCTAACGGGGTTTTCGAAATTTGTGTAAAAGAACCCCTACTGTCGCCGTGGGAAGTAAATGGAGGCTCGAAGGATGTTCATATTATGGAGAATCCGCAGGTATAATTGTATGCTTAAACATTTATAGACAATAGAGATATTCTACATCTTAAATATTAATAATTTATTTATTTTATAATTACAGTACAAAAGAAGAGGCAGTTCTGCCTCGAATGATCAACAGGAGGAGGAAGAGGAGCAAGATCTAGAAGGCACGCAGCTCACAATGGTCAATTGTACTTTAGGCAGTAGCGCTAGCAGTTTAAATAACAATTCAGGATGTCCGGACGGTGAGACTTCATCATCGTCAAAAGTCACATGTGCATCTGTTTCGGCGCTTGGACCAAACGGATGAAGGTGCGGTAGGCAATATGCTAAAGTGTTCAATGCCTTTCGGCATTATCAAGGTACAACAAAAACAGGTAGGAGTATATGAAATCTCCTATTTCCTCCTTCTTTACGGTCGATACGACCATTACGTTCCAAACCAACTTGCGAGAAAAAGAAGATAGCGATACCCAGCCCCGAGAAAGCAAAAGCAATGCAAAATTGCAGTCTCGTTAAGCAGAAGTATTGTCTGACACCTGATTGATGTAAATAATACTTTTTTTCGGAAAAAATCGCGACGGTTAACGTTGTAAATAAGTGCAAAACACATTTATCGCGCGGAGAACAAAGCTCGTCTGCATAAGCATCTCGGCGAAAGCAACGCAATTCTAAAATTTATTGCATTTTTTGCATAATATGCTCGTAATTTTGCGCTAATCGCGTAGATAATATTTAAAATGTTTGCCGAATTATGTACTATATGTATACAGAATCATTCAGAATAATCGTTTTAGGACAAAAAGCAACTATTAAAAAAAGAAAATTTAATATTAATGTAATTAAAAGAAAGAAGATATTTTTTAAAACTTTATTTTTGAAATATTATATTTTTATTAGAAATGTTAATGTTATTTAGTTTGTAATTGAAACTATTTAGCAACAAAAACATTTCTGATCGGAAATTAACGTTTTGCAAATTTTAATTAATTAATTTTTTGATTTTTAAACATGCTATGAATAATTCTGTATGTATATATGTATAAATAAAGTAAACTGTCGATGTGCCGAAAATTAATAGATGCGCGAACAAAATAAACTGAAATAAAAAATAGTAAGTTTTTGATGCCTCTGTATATAAGATAGAATAATTATTAATTGTGAATATGTCCATAAAAAAATTACACTTTGAATACAAAGAAAAAAGAAAATTGCGGACGTGCATTCTTTCGCGTTTCGAGACAAAATTGTTGAACATTTAGGCACAGCTGGCCTAAAAGTTGATAAAGTTTCATTCTGATAAAAGTTTTTGGGCTGACGATTGCTTAAAATAGAGCAGAGACACTGACCATTCCAAGATAAGTTTTCCATTGATATTTAATTATATACAAAGGAAAAACCATTAGTATTAAGAAAACAGGGAAAGGCTCTAACCAGATGCTACGCGTTTTTAGAGATGTTAAGAAAATTTTTTATCTCGTGTTTTTTTCTATTCTTTTTCTCTTTTTTTTCTATTGTTCTTTCTATATTTTATCATACAATATGTGTGTCATTAAGGTTTTACTTTTACAAAAAAAAATTGATTTCTGCAAGGAATCAAATTAAAATTTTTTTTTTTTTGCATTTGGAGCTAGTGTGCATGACAAATGAAGGATTTGTTGAATAGCTCTTAAAATATTTGATGTAAGTTTTGTATTAGTTTAAAATGGACTATCGATATATCATACTTTAAATTAAAAAAAAAAAGTAAAGAAATCCTATGAATGGAAAGGAATATTCAGAAAAATATTCGTACTCGTAATGTTGCGATTAAAAAGAATATTAAGCCATTTTTTTTTACTCAATTATTTACTTCTTTAAGAGACTTCAAAGACTGCTCTGCATTAATATGCGATATTTTTATAATTAACAGATAACTTTGCCGGATAATGTTTATATCAAAAGACTTTACACACTGCATTATGTAAAAAGAATTTTTACATATTCCTCGTGTTTCTTTCCGTTCATAAGATTAATATCGTTTTTTAAGATGATTAGGTAATCAATATGCGATTATTATCAACGTTTTGTACGTATGATACTTAGCGTGTTAACTGGTAAAGCAGTTCTGTGTATTACACAAAAAAAAAAAAGCAGCATTCGTGACGAATCAACAAGACACATATTCCAGACTGGTGCATGTTACCATGACAGAAAAAAAACCCAACACAGTACCTGATAGAATAAGCTATCGTTTAGAGTGAGACGTAGAAATGTCAATGTTATTACTGTACCTCCACTAATTGTTATTTATTGCATTTTACATTTCAGTATATACTTTAGATGAACACATTACACTGGATCATGCAATAACATAGTCATCATGAGCACAGTATGAAAAACAATTAACGCTAGAATTAATTCGATGCACATATTAAAAAGACTATCATATCTTCATTCCATAAAGTATTACCGCATTTCCGTAACAGAGTCTGTTACATATTGTTAAATATACTGTTCTAAAAGTAGTTTTGTTTTTACTTCGGGAGACGGGAACGTACCACGTGTTATATTGCCAGGAGACATTCAGTTAATTAGCTGTGCACCATGATTTACTTATTCCATTTACTGGATTTCGCAAACCGCATTACAATAGCACTATATAGTTTACACATGTCAGATACAGTTTTACGAAATAGAAAGAATCGTTTTATTTACACATAAATACATGGAACTTGTTATATGTATTATAAATATAATTATGAGAATCTCATATATATAGAATCGTATATACAATATTGAATTTATATATTCTTAGACAGTTCTTTCTTTTTCTTTTCTTTTTTTTTTTTATTTTTTATTTTTCCTGTGCAGCAACTCTTGTTGCAAATGCGTTTGCATGCATTCGACGCATTCTGGTTTACGATTTTATTTAATCTGTTTTGCATTTGTTGTCATATATAATGTGTAATGTCTGTTACATTTTATATTATTTCCATATTTGTTGAGGGTATATTCATTAATATGCTTTTCCATGTACTTTTTGCATTTGTTGATGGTATATTTTAGAAAAATCATTTTTATAGCGTTGACAATAGCTAAGCTGCCGTATAATAAAAACGAGAAAAACCGGGACGTTAAATCGATTGTTCCTTTAGGTCCTTACATATTGTTAAGATTATGCATCAGAGAGGTACATTTACATATATTTTTATGCTTCAAAAGCAGAAAATATACAATGCTTTTCGAGTTCTTTTATTGTTTCAAAAAGCTCGCGTCACATAATGTTAGAACTCGAGTTTTGACTTTTCGAGCGGAAATTCTCACGCTTCGACGAGCTTAGATAAGATTGCGATCGAGTGTACTTCATGCTCTCTACAACAATTTATGTCGTTATTAAAATACGAAACCAGCCATTGAAATTTAAAGCCTCGAATGCAGCGTGTATTTTCTATAAAAACCCAAATGTACAAAATTATCGCTTGTTTTTCTGTGAAAACAAATGTAATAATTTAATTGCCGACCTCTTATTCGCAAACTTTAGAATATTCCGAAAAGATTGGCGACGATCTGGATTTTATTAAATTCTTGGACGTAAGATTTTAAGTTTTTTTAAAAAAAAAAAAGAAAACAAAAAAAAAGAAGGAAAAACTGGCAGTTGTATGATTTTTGTAAGAGAATGAGTTTACGTTTATCGGAACTGTTCTCATCCCGTTTCGTAAATTTAAGTAGCGTAATGTAGTTATACTTCCCTTAGCTGTAACATATGTCACTCCGGTCACATGTACAATTCTGCTGCTGTATTTCCGAATCCATATCTGCGGTATCGTAACGGAATATCGTACTACAAATAGAGAGATAGCGAGGTAGCCGTAGCGGCAAGCGAAACGCCGACAGCAATCAGTAATTTAATTGAAACGACAAACACTCCGTACACGCATACCATAGTGCTCTTGAATAATTTCGTGGATGTGATAAGTTATATCGTGAACAATTGACTATAGAGTCGCCGTTCATTAGAAGAGTCAAGTAGTGTTAACGAGAGTGCCTCACATTAAGCGATTGCAGGCCGTGCTTTCCTTACAGATTGAACCACCTACAAAGCTTCATGTGACACGTCTCGCATGTACAAAATCCACGAAGATAACTTTACCTTATAGTACATACAAAAGCAATAAGCATCATCTCGCGTCTAGCGTTTCTCGTATTTATCGCGAACGCGAACATCGGTAATGGTTAATGATATAGGCGTAACAAATATTGAGCGCGTTCATCAATTCGTCATAATTTATCGTGCCGGAGATCTCGCCGTGAATCTCCTTAATAATTATAGCTGTTCACTTGCGCATTACCTTCGCTTATTTTAATTTAGGAGTACCTACGATGCGGCAGCCAAAGACAAGAATGTTTTTAATCGTCTTTTTTTAAATCACTCTTTTTATAAATTAAATCCCGTGCAAGACCACTACGTATATGACATCCACACGCGACGCGTGCACACATATTACATTCCTTTCATATAGAGTACGATATAATTCAGCTTGTAGCGTTAAATACACACATTAATTAGCAAGTATTGATTGTATTGTACGGCGGCTCTAGTCGAACGAATATACCTCCGTAATTATCGCTCTAAGCACAGAGTGATTTACATTACTTAATTTTAACTTAACGTCGGTACCTATTAGATTACTTTACAACTCTTTTTTTTTTTTTTTTTTTTCTTTTTAATGCAGTATACCTCAAAGATTATATGTTCACGCTCGGTGGATACATACACGTGCGTGTATAATATATATGTATATATACATATATATAATACACACACATACACACAGACGCAACAAACATACACACAATCTCGCACACACAATAAAAACGGATATATTGCGTGTGTGCAGCACATACAGTATATATGTATATAGCCGCGAGACATTACACTTTATTTCACACTTAATATATACGAAAGAAAACTCCCATAATTTTGTTTTTTACACTATCACCGTTAATTACAACAATTAATTATATATTAGGAAGATTATTAATTTATTTCTTTCCAATTTAGAACTATTATCCGGATGCGACAATTATTCTTTAGGGTGCAGTTACTTTGTAAATACTTTTACCAGCGATTGTATATACATATTATATTATCTGCGAAGAACATTAAAATATATATTTTAATATATTACGTATAATGAGCTACATAAAATTATAATCTTATTGTTTGAAGTATATTAAGACTAAATACACTAAATATTTAATAATACTGTTGACCCTTCTTAAACACATCGTCTTGTTGTAATCACTGATTCAATAAAATTAAGACAGTGTACAAATGCACATTTTGTGTAAAGAAGAAGTATATCCCTTTTTCATCGGAAAAAATTTTATGGATCTTACAGGGTTTCACAACGGATTAGGAATTAATTTGTAATTGGAGCAACTTTATTATCAAAGAATTTACAGCAATATTAACAACAAAATGAAGAAAATGTGGTACTTATAATGCCTTTATGGAATATTCAAAGGCCAATAATTAACTCTTGTTTTATACGAAGTTCATATTGTGCAAACGCACACAGTTCGTATATGTAAATCTAACAATATAAAGAATTATTCATATAATATCAATAAAAGGAATATTCTTTGTAGGAATATCATATAAACTTACCTCTCTCTAACAGTGTTTGTACTTAATACAATCGTTTAGGTCGTATATACTTGAGAATTATTAACAATAAAATTATGCGTATAACAGTTTCAATAGAAAGACTTAATTGATTCACAGCATTGTGGAAGATGCGCATCATGGAATGTAACAAATGTATAAGATGATCTCTTGTTATGTACTTGTAGCAATATTAAAAGTGTACAGATGCTGAACAATGTCATTGGTACAGTCTTGCGAAAATGGTATTACAAAAGCATTCTTTTTGACTAAATAATTATCTAAAATATCTATCGAAATTAATTCAGAACGTCTTGAATTTAGGTATTCTTATACTTATGACTGTTTATGTGTATAAGAATGTTATTCTGAATTCTTAGACGTCACTGTTTGACTAGCTATCTCTAAGATGCGAAAAAGTCCTGTGCTTCCACAGCTATAAAATTAAGTACATTAATTGCTAGTTTATCACATTGGCAACAGGCCGTCTACGAAATATTCGAATATATGCATATTTTTTTTTTTTTATAAAACTCATTTAGCATTATTTGCTGACTTGTAAAACGTCAAGTAAAAGATGTATAACGTGTATAATAGAATATATATATAACTTCTATAGAACCCTTCTCTAGGCACAAGGTGAAACGACGCTCGGTGTATATATGTTGACTGATAACATCCTCGTGTAAAAGAGAATTGATCGATATTTTAATTCGGCAGTCGGTATTGCTAAATTTATAAGACCAAGGAATGCGGAAAGATTCTCATGCTCACATAATCGTTAAGTACCTGTAAATCCATATACATTTTTTTTATGTATTTCACGCGCTTTCATTTCAAGACCGGTTTATAAAAATTAATTATATTCACCTCGATAAGAGCATCTTTTGTTAATGTAGGGTACAGGTACGTAAATCCCGTAGTGTTTGTCAGCTTTCCAGGCTGTAAGTACAAGTGCTTATCATATAGCAGTTCTTGATCTATATATGGAGATAATGGACTGTTCTCCACTCCATCTTTACGACAAGCTTCCGCCCAAGGGCCCATGTGCTTATCGTTTATCCGTTCGACAATGGAGCTCATATCAGTCTGAAAAAAAAATTTATATATTAATTAAAGCATTTTTATAAAATCTTAATACATCTTTTCGAACGTCATAAAATATCATTAAATTGAAACTGGTAAACTATGAGTACACATGGTCTTAATTTTTTTTTTTTTTTTGACACTGCAATATAATATTCTGTGTATACATATATGTAATATATTAAAAATAAAATCCTGCATACTTTAACCACTGAAGACATCACCATACCCCAATAATCGTGATTTATATTAAACAATTCCGAGACTATGGCACTGATGGAACCTTGAGTAGAATCTCCTTCGTCTACGAGATTATACGTTTGGCCTATTGTTTCTGGTCTGCTAGTTACATGCCAGATAGCTCTAGCAACATCTTTGACGTGAACTGTATTCATATGAAGATCCGGTCCCCAGAGTAACTTCATCATTTCTCCTAAATGCTTGTAAACCGCGCCCACTACCAATCTTGGTGCTATAAATTGCCGAATGTTCCTTTACTTTTTTTTTTTTATATAAAACTAAGAAATAATTTTCTAAATAACAAAATATACTACAAAAAGAATTTATGTTTTACAATTACCTAGGCCGTTTTTATCACCGCAACCATATACGATAGCGGGTCTGAGTATGGTGTATTTCAGATCCGGTATATTTCTCAATTCATATTCTACTTGTAACTTGTATTTTGTAACAAATGTCCATGGTTCTCCAACCTCATTTTCTTTGAGAGGAGCCTGTGATATTGCACAATAATTAATACCAATAATTAATATTTATATAATATTAAAATTTTAAGTGTGCATTATTTAAAGGAATACCTTTACCGAGACATTAACGTTGCCTGCAGATATCTCTACGTAACGCAAGGCTCCGATTTTTGCGGCTTGCTGCGCACAGTTTATGCTCAGTTTATAAATTCCCTCTTTATACACTGGATCTGTGAGGCCACTCTTCGTCTCTCCGGCGCAGTTGAACACGTAATCGATAGGCTCGTCAGATAAAAATGCATTTTGACACGATGCTTTAATAAATAATTAAAAAATAAGTTATCTTATATATTACAATACGTATCTACAAATAACAAAAAGAAACTCGGCAAAAAAACTTAAAAATTTATATCCTTTAAATATTACGGCGACAAATTAATTAATTCAGCAAGACTTCTCTCGTGTACTTAGAGATCGTACGCACCTGTGTTAATCAAATTAGCGCTTTTAAACTCGAGCAAACTGTGCTCGAACAGCCGCTGATGATTTGCATTCAGCCAGGCGGTTTGCGGTGGCACCTTGTCTACGACCCGCACGTAAGATACCAAATCATTATTCAGCAGATACTCCACGAGGTTGCGGCCGATGAAACCGCATCCTGCAACCAGAGCAAGATAAATATTTTCCTCTTATCATTCTTCCGCTCCGCGCAACCGACGTATGCAGATACCTCACCTCCTAGAACGATTACTCTCGCCTTCTTATCGCAGGTAAGCGTTGCCATGGTCGCTTGTCATTTAATTCCTCGACCGTTCCGCCGTTTCCCCGCAATCCTCACGGCAAGCAGCTGGTCAATGACACACTCCGGAGTACTTCGAACTCACCGGTGACCTCAACCGGTCTCTCGCCACTATCGAATTACTGGAAAATAAAATGACGATTGAATCCCATCACCACCTCGATTTGCCGGTGGCGGTCGACCACAGTCGACTTCCATCGGTATAATTTTACCTCGACTGGCTCGACTTGCCACCGGGCGACGGTGACGGTTCGTAGCGAGCTCTCTCAGAACTAAAGGAAAAAATTATATCACTTGATTGGTCATTATGAACCAATAATTAGCGAGCTCCGTTCCCGCGAATTTCGTAGCGGCCATTACAAAAAAGGCGTTGCTTCGAAATGGAGGGAAAACCAGCCTCCGTGCCGTCAGCTTGCTCCATCTATACTTTTGATACTTCTTGATACCTTTGATACCTATGTTACAGTGTAAGATAGAGATCAGTGATAGCTCCTGAGCGTTTTCGATCGATTTGGAATCATTTGAGATGCTCGACACCGCGAAATCCCTGAATTAAGAAATTTGTCATCTTGGTTCGTTTTAATTTTTTTAATTATTTAAATAAGCGCATAATTAAATTACCGTTTTGCTTTCATTGTAATCCATGATTAAATATAATTTATAATATTGTATAATGTATACTTTATAACAATATTAAGTATTATAAATTCGCCACCGGCAGATCAAGGTAGTAGTGATGGGAGTCAGTTGATGCCAAATTAGAATTCTTATTTTTTTAGTCGTATATTACAACTCTAGTTTAATCAGACGATCTATCGCACGTAAATATATATTTTAAAACAATTGCTTTATAGTCACTAGAACAAACCGTGCGCATTCATCGCGTAAGTATGTAAGTAATGCAAGTAAATTCAGTTTTAAAATATACATGTGTATTTTTTTTGCACATTTAAAAAACTTATATAATTGAATTTAATGATCCCCAACACATAGCTTATATTTAACTTAAGGTTTTACAATAACGTAAATTAATACACGAATGTTATAACATATATGATGTATGAATAGTATTGTACCATGTTCCTGCTGTGTACACATGTTTGAAAATCTAATTTCTTAATTGTACATTACTTCTCGGTACGGAATACAAATCCAATCTGTTATTCATCGTTAATTGCTTTTCCAAAATTTTTACGACAATGAAAATTAAGAAAACACAATTTACTAACTCAGAAATACAACATCGACTCAAGAAAGTAAGTGAAAAGTAGACTATAAATTTTTTTAAGATGCCTTTTAAAAATTACGTTTTGTCAAATATAACAATTCGATCGATATATAAAGTTTTTCATTTCTTTTTTTTTTTTAATATAAATTTAACATATAAATGTCTGGTAGATTAAATTATAAATTAGAGCAACGTATTTGTTTAAAATCGAGCTTATGTTATTACTTTTCTTAAGTTAAGAATAAACACCGAGACGATTTGGACGTTTAAAAAGATGGTAGTGACGTTTAATAGACATTTTAATTTATCAGATCTGTTTTACGCATTGCATTGTTGCAGCACATTCTACCTACATTAAGTAAAATTTTTTTAATTAAATTTTTAAGTGTTAAAAATGTGCGAATTTAAATATTCTTTAACTTTTGAGAACGTAACGCGGATGTATGTATATATATTTAGCAACTAGAAAACAAAAATTATCGGCGTATGCTTTATCACAATTATGTTTTGTTAAGATGCCATACTTTCTTAAGTATCTTTGAATATTAACATATCTTGGAATAATCTTTTACACATTTCTTACGAAATTTAAATAAATTATTGCAAAACGTATGGAGGAGATCGACAGTTCCGGTTGCGCTTCTCTCTTTGCGTTATGTACTTATCCTATTAATTTATTACAATCCTATATTTGATCATAATTACATGGTTTTTAGTTAATGCTTGTATTGTGTAACATTTTAAACAATTATATACATTCTCATAAATATAAATTATTATACATTAGATTATTTATTATACTTACATATCAAATAATTAATATTTTGAGCAGTTCACCTATTAAGCAAAATGTGGCAAAAATTATTCTATTCTTAATGAACAGTGTCTAAATAAAAAAGAATTACAAAAAAAGAATTTCGAAAATAATAAAATTCGATGACATTCGCATTCTAAAACTTAAAGGCAGATAAAGTTTATTACACAACAATCGAAATTAATTTTTGCTAATGCATCTAGCTGAAAAGAAAAGAAAGACCAACTAGTCTTCTTTGGCAAATATTCTTCGCACTGATTTTAGCAAAATCTTAAATTGGATTGTCGATAAAAATTAATATTGGCATGTCTTACTATTTATTTTTACAATATATTTTTACAACTGTAATAAAAATTATACTTTGCTTTACGTTTTGCTTTATCAAAAATATGTACCTACTGCATTTAATTGGTTGGTTACAATAAACACTGAAGATCTCTTATTATAATGTTAATTCTGTACGTTTGCCATTATTATATATTTTCAATTTTTAGTTTGATTTTTGTTAAAGTAAAATCTCAAGTTAAAAATTTTTTTTAAAGAAGCAAGGAATTTTCTTGGGATATTATAGTACAATAATTATTCTTAATTGTACAATAAGTACATTTTCAAAACAGAGCAATTTGGCTTGTGTATTATTCTCATTTTAAAAGCCGGATAATAAAAGAGATGTAACAGAATAGATTATCGATGCTAATACATTGATACTAACGCTAAATTATTTTATTTACATGATCGGTTAACGATTTATAAAATCAGGTAATACGTGCTCTTTTCCTCACACACAGGCCAAGTAAACGTAATGCCTAGGCACTTTCATCATAAAGTGCAATTTCTGCATTTTTCCAGACAACTTAAATTCGCATGTCGACAAAGTCCTCTGAAAAAGGCAGAGGCACTTTCGTAAATACGTTACGGGGCTTCGGATGCCTTCATAATTTTTTTTTTCCCTTCGGATGAGGTATGAACTCAGAGTCGGCAATGCGATGATACGCATTAACGTTATACACTAATATACTAATCACATAACAATGTCACACCACCACTGTTTATAGCGGCAAAGAAAATACTCTTATTCGACACATAATGTTTTATAAAAATTTAAGTATAATTATTTATAACAAGATATACTTTCGGCCAGTGGTGCAACGTTGTATGTGGAAAAAAAAAAAAATGTCTTCGATACAATCCCTGCATCCAACTGATAAAATTCGAGAGAATTGTACTAATTGTTTCCCGCGTCCAGTATAATTTATAAATATATATAAAATCGATCTTCCACTTGCTAAATCTGTACTTTTCGCGATGCTATTTCATACGGTTGATGACCAAATCCGTCATAATGATCAATGCCCTCTGATAAGGACTCTTAGCAAAGGACTGTGCGATCTTGTTTGCTTCCGCACAGTGCTTCTTCGCCAAAAATCTTGTTTGTTCGAGACCGTTAGATTCGTGAACCAATTCGAAAGCTTTCTCAACATCTCCGGGCTCTTGGAAACGGCGCATGATCATCGCATTCAATTCCGGATACTGTAACAACATCGATTTGAATTTATATACTTGATGCAATTGATAAAAAGATTAGAGTTTTATCGCAATTCGTCGGATATTTTAGTTACTAACCCGTTCGCAAGCAAAGAGCACTGGAGCCGTGGCTAGGCCAAGTCTTAGGTCAGCGGCTGTGGGTTTACCCATAGCTGACGAAGAAGCCACAAAATCCAGAAGATCGTCCACTAATTGGAAAGCTAAGCCAACATTTCGACCGTATTGGAAGGCCATCTCTATCGTGCGGTCATCGACCTCGGAAAGAATAGCGGCCTGAAATAGTAATTAATATAATTAATAATAATAATTAATATAATAATAAATAATAGATATGTAAAAAAAAAATTATATTAATTATTAATAAATAATAAAAAGATAATAATTAATAATTTATAATTTATAGCTGTTCCAAAAAATGGACTTTGTTCACCTTATACTGTGTACCGACTCACCGCTTTAACGCAATTGGCAATTAAGCTAGCTGTTTTTCGATACGTCTTTGTGAGATAGTGCGCAAACCTTTCGTTTTCCGTTTCTTTGGAACCAAGCTGCATAAATTCACCTTGCACCAAATCAGAAATAATCTACGAAATAATGAAAAATATTTTAATTTAATATCCCGCTAAAGAGCTGCTTCTACGTCTTAGAAGTCTATCGAAAAAAATACAAACTGATCATTCTGCCAGCAAAATTCGCCAGCGAACAAAGAATTAATTTCAACAACCAGAAACGCAGCCAAATAATTTACCTGACTGATAGTAATAGTCACGTCATCGTTTTGAATTCTGGACAGCATCATGCAGGCGATTGATAAAATATAATTTCCTGCCATAGCCACCTAAAAACAAAACAGTTACATCTGAAAACATGATTCATATAATACAAAGTGACAACGGGTGATACACGTCGCGAGGCAAGATAACGAGAGGTGTTCAAAGATTCAAGGAAGATTAAAGACAAGAAGACGAAGTCGCAGAGAAGATGGATTAATGATGTCAAGAGAACTGCCGGAAAAAAAGTATCTGCTTAATAAAACGGATAAGAGCGCGTGTTCTGATATTTATTTAATTTATCACAATATTTAACGTCAAGCCCGACGTGATCCGTCCACATCGGAGAGATCTTTCTTCCTAATTCCTTTCAAGTATATCCCGATTCGCGATCGTTGATTCTGATTTTCGCACCTGACTCGATGACTTACATGCGAGCCACTTCGTCATGCAATCTTGTTACTAGCAGGTGTAACACGGAGATAATTATTATACATACTGCGGCCGAGAGTTCTCACGATTAGCGCTACGTTAATGCGAGAGGCTGTTACACAATTCAACGGTTCAACACCGGCATTGTCCTCGGCGGCGAGATGCACCCAGCGTTGAAGAAACAACGCCAGGAGCAACTTTCGTGATCATCGTTGTGCTTTCCATTTCTCTGAACGACGCTAATTCCATCACGCGCCAAGGTTGTAACACTTTACGAGATTCCCCGTAATGTTTGCACCTGCTATTCATCAGAACCCATCACGCAAATTGCAACGCGTTGCAACGCACGTTTAGGTACTCGCGTTTATCTAACGCGCGAATTCTCCGCGCAACTTGATACGGCAGACTCCAGATTACATGCACTTATCAACGCACAATTTCTAGTAACCTTGTCGACGAAAACAATGGCAAGAAAAAAAGGCAAGAAAAATGACAAAAAAAAAATATTATTTCCACACGCCCTTGACTTTACTTTAACGCGCTCGTAAAACCGTTCTGTATCCCGCATCCTGTTGCGTTTCATGATTACGCACTCATGTGCGTACGTTCTATGTGAAATCTAAGGAGTGCCTGGGAACCTTTTAAAATACAGTTTGGCCTTTATCTGCGAAATTTCGCAATTGTGAACTTGTCATTGTTTTTCCTTTTTTTTTTTTTTTTTACAGCAATATTACGATCCGTATTATTGCGCGACATGTGATTAAAATATACAAACACGCATCGAATTAGTGATATTAAAACGATAAATCGTTAGAAAATTAAAATAAGGCAAAGTCAATACACGTGGAAAAATATGATTAATGTAACTCTGACATTTTCATCTGTCACTGTTTAGAAAATGCTACACAATTATATAACAAGTTTGCGCCACTTGCACTAATGCTTCGCTGATAAGCGCAAAGTTGTAAAAAGGAAACTTTTATTCGATAAGCTTTTCAATAAAATTTAATTTTTTACGAGCGGAACAGTAGTTTAAAACATCTTCCAATTCTGAAGCTGTGAATATTTCAAACGGAGAAGCTAAACGAAAGATATCAAGCAGACTGTTTGCTGCAATTAAATAATCAGTTTTATGCCAAAATTCAGTATTCTTCGAAGAAATCCTTTTCTCTTGGAAAGAGAAAAGAACTTTTAAGACACTTTGCACGGGACGGGGGGGGGGAGGAGAGGGAGAGGGAGAAAGAAAAAGTAACGATTGCTGGTCAATAGCTCCGCGCGTTCTTGACCTAGCACAGTTTCATGGTGCGCTTTCATTTCACTTACTAGCGCATATACGCACTTGTGTAATGAATGCCGATAGTAAATGCAGCTCGGTCATTCGCAACGCTGATCGAAAGTTAATTAATAAACGGTAGAAAATGTCTCGCAGCCAGTATGGAAAAGCGCAAATGAAATTCGAGCGATTGCGAAAGTGTCGTGTATGTTAATCGCGCGTTTGAGAGTTTTTCGATCGCGTCACACGCGCCCAGCGTCGCGTTCCAACTGTCGATTTCTAATATACATGTAACTTCAGCATGCCAGGTTGACTTGCGATTAGCAGCCACTTTCGAAAACAATTTTACGCTCGTTCAGTACCTTACAAATCGGCCGTTTAATTAATTTTCTTTTACCGCGCCACCGACACCGCCGAATTTTCCGTATTTCCTACGAACCATACGAGCGAGGCCGAGATCCGCTTCCGGTTCCCAATCGAGAAAGCAAAGGCCGGCCAGCTTGGCCATGAATCGCATTAGCCTCTTTCTTCCCTCGCTTATTTTAGAGAGAGAGTGAGTTTCCATCGTCGCCGCGCCGCTAACTATCGCATAATGGTCACTTTCGATGATTTTTCGATAAAAAATAATAATATTCTTCCTCTCGTTTTTTTTTTTCTTTTCTTTCTTTTTTCTTCTTTTCCTTTTTAACATTTATCTATTAAAATACATGTATTTATCTTTCATGTATTTAATATTATACTTTTGCAAAATGAGGAAAGACAAGTTCCGCAAATTCATAAAAAATTATGTCGGTTGATTAAGAAGATAAAGAAAGAAGAAAAAAAAAGAAAAGGTAGCTTACCTTTTTCTGACTCCAAACGACATTAACTGATGGTTTGCCACGACGAATGTCCGATTGGTCAATCACGTCGTCGTGTAACAAGGAAGCGCTGTGGATCATCTCGGAGATCATCGCGACTTGTCGCTGCGAATGCGAGAGAACGCTGAAAAAAATAAAGAAAAAAAAAAAAGGGAGTCTCTTCGCTGTAGAACAAATTTATCTGTCGTAGTTGCTGACGAAAATAATTATTGCACTCAAATACCAATGTATTTCAAATATATTAGGTTGAAATTATTTTGATAGCGACAATTACTTTGTTCTACAAGATAAGGTATCTGTTTCAGTCTGATAATTTCCGCGTCTTTACAAGATTAAAACGGACTTTGATAAATCTCAACTTGATTCGCTTTCACTCGAGCGAGAGGAGGGTGGAGAGGCGGAATGCCTCGGGTACATCTCTCTCTTTTTCTCAAACAATAACATGACGCATAATAAAATCTTGTCGGCGATGGAATCACGCCTAAATAGTCTAATACGTTACGACAGGTGTTAATGCGCCTCTCATTCACGGAGCCCGTCCCATTCATATGCATTCGTATGCTCGTATGTAGACAGTCGCCGCTTTCATAGATATCTCTAACGTACCACTTTGTCGACACTTTTAATGCTTTCTAAACGTCGCGAGCACACGTTTTCATACACGCGGAGATTCGCCGCCGCGTGGTGTTAACAAAAAGAGTCAACTCTCTCACGTAAGCGAGAAGTTCTCAAAATCCGAGATCTTTAACGTACACCTCTTGCCGTTTCTCCGAAACTTTAATTAAAACAGCAATCTTTAAATTTTTTTTTCATTTTTTTCTTTTTCTTTTTCTTTTTTTTTTTTGTTTAACGAACGGTACTTGATACAAATACGCTTAGAATTTTATACACGTTTCAGGCACTTCCGTGTTTTTAATTGTTCAAACACGTCGCTTTCTTTTAATCCTTTTTTCTAACTCGAGGAAAGTGGAAAGATCGCGTCGTTGCGTTTTACTAGATTTCCATAGCTCGGAACAAGCAGTTTATCAAGATTTCTTGGATAAATTAAATAAACGCGTGTAGAAATGCTTCCCTACATACTTTCTTCCATTGTGATAATTAATAGCCCGCGCCATCAGTATGGTGAACATGGGTCGCACTGCTTTCCCCTGGCCATCGAAGTAGTACGTGCTTATAGGTTGAAGCTCAGCTTGCGAGGTGCCTTTGACAAGTTCCTGAAATAGTAATGCGTCTCTTCGAATAAACGTTGTAATAGCTAAAGCAGATCTGGATAACAGAAGCACAATTTGCCGACTGCCTTGGCGGTCGACGAGCGTACTTAATGACGGCGCGTAATGAAATCGCGAAGAAAATTACTTTGTCTGGAATTTAAATAATTTATTAACAGAATCGACGGATAATCCTCGCGAGGGAACCGATCACCGTTCATTTGTCGCCAGGTCAGCTCTTCAAAGTGAGGCTTGCCTCACGCCGAGTCTTTGCTATTTCTCCTGCGTTCTTTCGAAGCGTAATCTGCTAATCTCTCTTTTTCGATTGCAATTCAAAAACTATTCGGATAGAGTGCGTAATCAGAGAAACCCGTCGCTTTCGTCCTTTCGGGGCGGATCGATCGCGCCGCGGATTAAATATGCGTCGGACAACGGCCTGCCGTTGCGATAAACGAAGGAGGACAATCGCGCCGATCGGGACGAGCTGCTTTGAATTCCGGATACGACGCCGGTCGAAAGTACCTTCTGGAATTTGGCCAGACCCGCAGGAACGCGCTCGCTTACGTCTACCAGCGAGCTTGCGCCAATGTCGCGGCACACGCGACCGGAAGTCGAGTCTGGCGAACCTGAGGAGATTCGATATCGCTCGGGTTACTACGCCCGCGATACTAATAGCCGATTTCTCTAACTTTCCTCAAATCAAGTGACGAGCCAGCGTTGAAGTTACGACGGTTCGTTGAAGGCAATTTCTTTTGTTTCGCCGACGTTCTGGTTAATGTTGACAATTTGTCAAGTCGTTGCCCTCCTCCCCTCCCCACCCCCAAGCGCGTCACGCCGGCAATTTCGATAATTAAGAATACGTCCGGTGGAGTTTCGCGATAATTTGAGATGGCGAAATCCCGGGCGTTTTTACGTATAGTAAAGCGCACGGCGGCCATCCTGGTGAATAGCATCGTCTTCGCAGATTGGGCGAATTTCACGATCGCTGTTTGCCGTGCGATCGTGAGTAAAAGTTCTCCTCTCGACCATATGCAGACCGTGAAGTCGAGCTGCTTTCGCTTGCGGGCCGGAGCGCCTTGCAGAGGCGCCGCTGCGTGAAAATTCTGGCTTCTCATCAATATTTATAAAAGTACTTTTTAACGATTGTTCTTGTCATAAAAGACATAAAAAAAAGAAGAAGAAGAAGAAACGTTCAACCCACGTCGATATAAATTGTCTTCTAATTGAGAATAACAGGACTGCACCCATAATATCAAGCGTTAATGATTTCTTTGAACCTAAAATTTATTTTAAAATTTAAATAACTAAACAGAACTAAAACTTTCAATAGAACTTTATGACTGGAACGTAACGTTGTAAGTATTAATTAAATCCAGTGAGTATTTAATACCAGGAAGAAAAAAGTATATTGAAAGATAAATATCTAGTCCGTAAAATCAATATTACTCCAAGTCTGAGGAAATTTATTTTAAAAGAAATATTGCTTCTGAAAATAACTTACAGTTAGATAAATTATCATAGAGGATACGATATTTTACAGACTTGAAGAAAACGTGACAAAAATTAATAATTTAGATAAATATGAAAAAAAAATTTATGTATATCTTATTAAAAATTAATTGAAAGGCTCTACATTCTCTCGAGCGCGAATCTGAGCAAAAAAAAAATAGAAAAAGAAAAAAAACGAACGATCGGAATTGCGAAAAATGTCATGTGCGTGTCGTTACTATGCACCGATATCAGCTAACGGGACAATCATGTGAAATCAATGCTGCTCGATTACGCAATCTTATCTAATTACTCCGTTTTAATGCATGCAATTTTTTTGCCGCACCATTGGGCTCGTCTTAGAGCTGGCCAGCACAGTTTCACAATAGTCCGGTGTACGTAATATCGATGAAGTCAATTACATAAATAGCTGGACGGTATGCTATTTTACTTCCCGAAAGTTTCTCGAGGCTATCTACGTGAATGACAATTCGCCTCCTCGTAGGAATGAGGATTAATAGCCTTCGGCTTCTTTTACATAACTAATTCGTACACTCTTGCTCGTGACTAACAGCGTATTGTCGTCATTGATTTTACATAATTACTACGATTGTTGATATTGGTGAAAATTTGACGGAGGAAAAGCTAAGACCTTTACGGATCCGACCACTGTTTCGTATCTCGAGTCGACGCCGATTTTCGTGGCGCGTCCACGGAATGAAAAATAAGCCTGCAGAAAAATGTGACGCGCTCGTATTTTATTTATTACGGGCTCAAACTTTTCTACAACGAAACAAGCTGAAAGTGAAAATCCTACTTTCTAATTAAATTAAATTAATAAGGTACGTTACCAGGTGTATGTCGTCGAATATGTCCTTAAGGTCGTCTTCCACGAGTCTATAAGGATCGATTTGGTAATCGGGCAAAGATCCAGGCATTTGCGTTTGCATAGTGCTCGTTGCTCTCGCGAGACCTATCCTGCTGTCCTGCGAGTTCGTTTTGTTCTGCAAATGAAGAAGAAGAAATAAAATAAAAAAAAAGAAAGTTCTGTATTACGTCAAATATTGAAAATAAACTTATATTATGCCATCGGGATTAACTGCGTAATATCATCGGAACAAATATTTACTCTATTCGAACATTTAAACGTCATTCCTAACATTAAAATGGTAAAACATCTTACGTGTACACGTCCTATAAATTTCTTATTGTAATGCATATTATTTATCATTTTTTATTTCAATTTAAATTAAATTTCAAACGCGGGAGGAGGGAAAGAATCGTCGAGCGCGACGGTGCCGCGGCATTTCTAAATAATTATTTAACACGCAAAGCATCCCGCGTTAATGTGGGCAGAGATATTTCTGTGTCATGTACATGTCCGATGCAACGCATGATAAACCACTGCCGCCACGGTCTGACCCTATTCAAACGACTACTACTTCTTGCAACACGACCGCGGCGTCACAGCACTCACCGCTCCGAAAAGAACACGCTAATTAACATTCCCTGATTACGTGCTTCGCGAGAAGACGATAATTAACGCGGTCCATTCATATCCCCGGCCGACGAGTCTTATAGATTATAAATAAATCCCGAAGAACACGCCGCTAATCAATCTTGAAAGGAAGAAAGAAACGTGTAGGTAAAACGTCGTCAATTAGCGCCTGATATCGACGATAAACCACAGATAATTCAAGACAAACGTTCAAAGACAAAGATAATCGAATGCGTCAACCAGATAAAGCGACGTCTGATAAAACTATCGGGCATTTCATTATCTTTACGTTCCTTTCCTGACATTGTTCGCATATGCTCGCGCCAGATCTCTATCTTGAATTATTTGCATTCGCATGCGGCTCGCGCGGTCTAGCTCGAGTTCGAGCCGCGATTATTTGCATAAAGAGTTATTGACCGAGCCTATTTATCCCCGTAACCTTTTTCATTAGTGGAGGAACGCAGGTGGTTGCCGACACCTCGTGTTTCCCAGCTGCTTACTCGCGGTCGAAGGAACGGCTGCATTCTTTCGCTCTGTACACAACGATGTCCCCTTTCGCCATCGGATCTCGCGATTCACCGCGATTTCTCGGTATTCCGTACCGAAGGGAGTCTATTACGTAAAAATAAAGATATTCCACGTTCGGTGGACCGTTATCAAGAGCCAGTTTCGTCTTCAGTTCGGTGACGCGTCGCGCGATCGCTTTGATTCCCTTGCGTGTCAAATAAATGGGATGAATAATAAAACATTATATTACAAGTATTTCTAGCTTAAATTGATTATATTATTCGTTTCTTCACGCGTGAGGTTTAAATCATCCCGTTCAAATCGTCTGCATCCCTCTTCACAAAGGACAAGTCCCAAGTTAAAAGAAAATCTTCCGAAACGTATTTAAAAATCGTGTATGTCCATACGACTGAATGATAGATCGAGCAAGCGGGTGGAAATTCTTTCGGCTTTTTTTTTCTCCTTTTTCTTTCTCTCTCTCTTTCCACGCGCAAATAGATTTCGCACCGTGGAACGTTTAACTAACCGACAGGCTAATAACAACGCTCGCAGCCTACAGAGAAGTATGTTGACGTGTGTGGTAATGCAATATAACTGCCGGCGACTGGCAACCTTGTGAATCTGGCTTACGAGATCCTGACAATAATTAGCCGCGGCCGATCGCGATTTCCCGAGCGTGTGGTGTAATTAACACAAGTCACCCTCCCCTTTTTTTTCTTTTTTTTTATCGCAACCCTTCGGTCCGGCAAAAACAATGCGTGCCGTTAACCCGGTTTGTGTGCAGAACCGTATAATTGCGCCTTGCTTGACCTTGGAGAACAACTTTTCTTACGGTACTTGAGCTCGCGGTAGAACGTCGTCTATAATCTTCTTATTAATATTTTTATTGCGAGCTATATAAACAACTTGCGGCTATAAACGAGGGAGAAAAAAAAATCCAACGTGAGTAACGTAACCATGAAATCGAATCCTTTCGCTCGCTAGCGACCGCTCTTATGTTAGATAGCATTAACTTGAGCAGACCTCAAACACGCACTCTTCCCTCCTGTGACCTAATAGTGTCGCCATATATATATGTATAAAGTACACGTGTAAAGATGCGCAAAAAAAAAAATATATATATGCAAAACACATGTTTTACGCAATCTAATTTACATGCTATAAGTAGCCGACGAAGATTTCGATGTAAATGCGCCGATAACGAAGGGACGGTCCATCGACTAGGTATTTCGAGAGACGATCCTGTGACCCAAATTGTCACATCTCAATTTGAAACGGCAAGAGCCGCCGGGTTTTTCTGTCCGGGAGGATTTGTAACGTTAAGCAACAATCGTGTTTAATGCGTGTCCATGCGTATCTGACGACGTCCGTGTACGTTCGCCGCTCGTTACATTCCTAGATAATCAGCCGCGACAGGCAGCAGGCAAGTTCACTGCATCTGACTTTTACCGGTCTCTCCCGCGAGCGCGTAATTCGACATCAAGGCTAACGTCAAAGGAAATCGTGAATTCGCGAAGGAGGAAAAAAAGAAAAAAAAAAGGGGGAAAAAAACGTAAAAATAAAAAAGAAAACGAGGCGGGGGCGAGCGGCGTGAATGCGCGAAACGTTCCTTCGGCCTACAACTTATGTTAGCCTAATGCCCGTTATTATTAACGGTCCACTTGGCGCGGTTTCCACTTCGCACTACGTCCACGCCGATACCGATCGCCGCCGGACAGAACGCCCGGCGTTTCGTCGCAAAAACGACGCCCGAGGCGCGCATCCGGCGGCGGCTCGTTAAATTTTCGACGCGTATATTTTTGGAATGCAACTTTCACGCTGCCGGCCGAACAACAGGCTACGACGCCCAGGGAAATTGGGGTAACGACGCGAAGATGCTGGGATGTGAAAGCGGTCCATCCGTTCCCGAGCGCCGTCACCGCCGCGCCGCGATGTCGTCACAGATGACGGATCGTGGAAGCTTTTTCATTCATAAGCGCCGCCGATTCACGAGAGCGATTTTGAATTATCGCGCGGCTGATAACACCCACCGCACATACGGACGGTTTGATTTGCCGCGCACGTAGATGCAACGGCGCGTTTATTTAACGCGAGGATGCACGCCCCGGACCCGTCGACGGCCAGATCGCTATCGTATCATTATGAAAGCCGCTTGTCACATGATATCACGTAACAACTGGCATAACTTTAAAGTGGAGAGTCACACTAGACCGGCATACCGAGACTCTCCTAAATCCCTCCGGTGTGACTCTCACTAATAAAAAGTGTGACGACCACTCGTCTGCGCTCACCATTAGCGGCCTGTAAAAAAAAAGAAAAAAAAAAGAAAAAACTACGTGACTGTTCTCGGAATACTAAACGTTTCTTTTATAGATTCTCTCATCCGGGAAGTCAAGTGGCTCACGAAATTAAATATAAATCTCAAAAGATTGATCGTTTTCGAATTATTAAAAGGCATTACAGCGAGACGGATCGCGATTAAATGCAGCCGCTAAAAGCGGAAAGGTAAGCGGTACCTTGGTGGAATTTTAAGGTACTGAAATACATATGGGACGTTGTAATTCATGATACATTTCGATATTTTTAATTATGAATTAATTTCCATACGATTGGAATTAATAATGTTTTTAATATGTTCGTTAATTAGGTTGCCGTTAGAACGTTTAGGGCCGCGCAAGTGTCTTCGTGCATAACTCTACTAATTGATAAATAATTCAAGAGATGAGGACATTTTGTTGCGGTTTACCAAGGTACAGTTAAAGATACCCGATAGCTCACGTTACGTCGATGATCTAAAGAGGTAAGAAACTGATATTGCAAAATCGCGTGCCTCCTCCGAGGTATGTCGCAACGCCAACGAGTCGCACCTGCGATTAACGGCTGGTAGGAGCTAACTCGCGCATAATGAAGGAAAAGGTAGTGTCAAACGGTAGATTTTTATTTTTTCTTTTTTTTGTCAAATTTACTTTACACGTGTATTTTTGTCTGCTCGCTATCGACCGCGCTTGCCGCGTCCGATTTCGAATATTCAAGTAAGCGGCACCGGCGAATGTAGAAACGCGCGCGATGGATTTAATGAATCATCGCGATCTCTCGCCAAGCAGGAGCTCGCGCGTGGAATTTGCGAATCGGGATTTGGGTGGAGCCTCGTAGATCTCAAATCGAACAGCCGGCGTTTCTATAAGAGGAGAAAGCGCGATTACATGACTGGACGGCGCTCGGACTGCTGTGGGGTTTTACACGATGTAAACTTGCCCCGGAATTTGTCAGCACCGAAGGGAGAAACGATCTTCGATCCCTTGAGATGTGAACGCGAAGGAAACAGGTGTGTTAGCTCGACGTACAGAGAATCGCATCAATTGAAGACTGGTGCGAGAAAGGAACAGCTCCAATTCTTTACGATCTTATGATTTTTCTTGATGAAGGGAAAAAAAACAAGGAAACCATAAAATCGTAAATAATTGGAGTTAATCCATCAAGGTCTTCAATTGAAGATATCGCCTTGGTTGCTTTACGCACAAAGAACCGGTAATCCCCGGAGCTAGGAAGACGTTTGCGTTTCGGATATACAAGGCATGGAGAGCGAGGGCCACGAGGAAAAGGAATCGTTGTTTCTACAGTGAGGATAAGATTATGCACTCTCGTGTCGCGACCTTGTTCGTCGGAAATTCAACATTAAAAAGAAGGAAAGAAGAGATTATTATTCTCTTCTCAGATATACTCGTGACGCATGCTTAGTGCTAATTCCGAGATACCGGGCTCTGTATCTACGAAATACTTTAATTTGTTTCGACTGAACGAAGATAATGTAACGGTATGTTCGGCGAATTCGGAAATTCCAAGATGGGTGTTATCTTTCGGGGGAAAAGTTATGATAATTATATTCCAATTAACTGTCATTTCTCAATTTCAAGTTACGTAATTAATTATACGATATTTATGTAATTAACTCAAGATTTTTTTTTTTTTTTTTCATCGATATTTCGGAGTCGACGTGAAATCTCACGTAAGAACGTATGGGATAACCGTGCAAAATTTTATTATATACGTAAGCGACATTGTGTAACGCGAAAACCAGAATGCGGGAGCAAATTGTTCCTTGATTATTCTCAAAATTGTTCGTTGCCTCGGTAACATAGACCTTCTCCTAGCGAAAGAGAAAGAAGCTGCCAAGAAATTTACTGCAATGTCAGATGAAACTTTAACCGCGGTAATGGAAAACGCGGTTTGGAAGGTGAAACCTGCGAGCGCACACGCTGTGAAATTTTTATGGGCTTGAAATAACAATCCGAGTTTTCGTCATATAAAATAAAATGAAAAAAATTTCCCACCGCGGATAAAAATTTAAATTAAAATAAAAGTAACGTAACGATTTATCGTACTGCTTTCTATATCGAGCAGCGGCAGCCTTCTGCGATCCGTCAGTGAATAAACAATTTAAAAAAAAAAAAAAAATACAGCACCGTAAAACAAAACCGGCGTACATAAAATGGAAGAAATGAAGAGTGAATTTCCACTCTATATCGAGAATAACAGACTCGGTAAAAAATATCGTTACGTTCACTTCTTGCGAGTGCACGCTAATACGTTCCGCCTGTATTAATCCTTCAACGAGCACAGGACGCGTCTATCACTTTTATCCGCTCGCGGGGTGCGATTATGCCCGCAACAGGACGTCCCGTAAAAGTGCAAGGCTGAAGTTCAGGCTGCGTGACGGCGAGCAGCCCATGACATAAGAATTAACCGAAATTTCAATCCGAAGCGAAGGACGCTTTCACCTTCTTTCACCTCCTCTTTATAATTAGAATATGATGATTTTCGATCCCCCTCGTGCATCGATATTTACATATATATTCCTCGGACGGGAGTGAGTTATGCAATTAAAAGAGCGAGCCCGCGCGTCAGCCATCAAGCCGAGGCGATTGCAAAATAAAGTCGTAATCGTTAACAAAGTAATATGACGGCGAAGGGTATGAAAATTGTATTGTCGTTTGCGCGGGATCCTTAATACGCGTGACGTGAGAGGTTTCCTCTGCTCGTGAAGCAGCAGCAGCCGCTCACGTCGACGTGCCAAGTGCATGTTACCAAATCTTTAAAGTCTCGACAGTCAGTACTTTGTTTGCTCGCCAAGAAGATAGCTTTCACCTCACGATATCCGAGCCTCTTGCTACTTTCTTTGGAAAATCGTCTCGATAATATCTGCGCCCGATAAATTCGGCATTTCAGGAAAATCAATCGGAAGCCGAACATATTCCTATTCGTTACACAGGCGCGCGTTTAGCGATTTCTAACGAACGTCTCCGGGATCGGTAACGCTTTGATAAACGACTGTTAGGCAAACTGAAATGAATCATCGAAAGCCATATCTTTGAAAAATCGAACGACGAGGTAGAGATATCTGTCCGTTACCTGTCCGGTCTCGATAAAGATAATTGAAGCTTTTTTGTAAAAGGCGATTAAGTGATTTCCGGGCGGAGCGGGCGAAGAATCGGCATGAATGAAATCGCGGTTGACTTTCGGAAGGAACGAAGAAGCTACGCCGCGTCTCGAAGTACGATATCGAATGTCAAGAGACCGCAGTAGTGGGAAAATACACTTTCTCCGTGAACGCCGACCCACATTCTGGAATCGCTCACAGCGTTCATCGATGCTGACGTCCGTTTCGATGAACGGCGTGCTCTAATGCACGTATCCGATGGGAAGAATCAAGGTCACTCTCACGATTCTTCGCGCCGGGAACCTTCAGAATCTTTCGGATCCCGGAGCAAAGAGCCGTGGGTTCTCCCTTTCGGATATCCCGCCGCGATTTTCTCGCCGCTGTTACGCGCCCGATCGATCGCGCCGGATCCGCTATGCGTCAATTTCGATTTGAAACGAAAAGCCTGCGAATAGATTTTTCCTCCGATCGCTCGGAGAAGGCCGTTCAACTCGCGTGCAATTATTTCGGAGAAAACTTTTCACGACTGAGAGAAGTCTTGATTTAATTATCCGGCGTTTTCTCAGTAACGCCTAAGCGCGCAGCATGGCTAACCATAAACGGTTACGAAGAACCGGGAGAAAGAGCGAGCGCCAAATGCACCATACATGGCGCATGGTAAAAGTTGTTGCCGGCACGCAATGGTGCAATACAAT
This sequence comes from Cardiocondyla obscurior, assembly GCF_019399895.1. Taxonomy (NCBI): domain Eukaryota; kingdom Metazoa; phylum Arthropoda; class Insecta; order Hymenoptera; family Formicidae; genus Cardiocondyla; species Cardiocondyla obscurior. Next base: position 581,285 of record NC_091882.1, read on the forward strand.
ATCTTCTACGCGTATGCTTAACGTATATATTGGAGTTTCTATTTGTTCCGAGGTGCGTCATTACAACGTCAATCGAAACGTCGGCGTCGATACTCACATCGCTCGCCGATAACGCCGGCGAACTAGCACGAAACATGTACCGTTTGCTTGCGGGACACGGGCTGTTTGAGTAATTTCATCATCATGAAAAAAAAAAGAAAAAAAAAAGAAGGAGACCTCGTCTTGAAGAAAGTGACGTATACTTGATTCGAATTACGGACTATTACGTCTACGTGAGAAGCTCGCGCGTGCTCCGAAACGCGTTACGTCCACGCATCAATTATGCAAATGTCGAGATGCTATTGACCACTGATTACGTATTGCTTCGATGATAGCTTGAGTGTATACATCTGTGAAGTTGGTCCTCACCCTCCCCCTCTATTTTGTGAAATAAAAGAAAAAAAATGGCTAGAGTGCTAGAAATCCACCGGTTTCGACTTCAACGCGCAAAAAATTTTACCCTTTACAGACTTAAAAAAAAAAGAACAATAAATTTTAAGTCATGGCTCTTGGAACGGTTGTAACTTCGTACGCATTTCGTCGCTTCAAAGACTCTCATTATCTTTAGTTCCTTATTACACGCTTCGCGCAACCTCGAGAGAAAACAGTGGAAAATAAGATTCCGTCGCGCTAAGAAACAAGACAAACTTGTCACAAATTTTTTTGCACCAAAGGCATGAAAGACGTGCTTTATCAAACTTGATTTATTTTTAGATCCCGCGTGCGTTCGAGAAAATGATTGCCGCTTACATTTAAATTTCCGTTCTCGCGATGAAGCAATTTATCAGGCGGACAAGGGCTATACATCTGAGTGGCCCTTTGTGACGCAAGCGCCTCCGTACCTTGATCGCCTTGAAATTTTATATGGAGTCGAAAGCAATAAGGTAAATAACGTAGGACCAACGACCACGACGGCGTTGTCCAAGCTGATGCTTTGAATAATCAAGGTCAACACGCATTCCTCAAGAACTTTCCACGGACGTTTGCCACGGCGAACAATCGTCATCCACTTTTCCCTCTCGCAACAGGCTCGGCCGCCTAAGTGGCACGTAGCCGCCGAATAAATGAAATTAAAAGGCGGAGGACCGAGTCGGATTAATCGAAACATGCATCGCTGCTTGATATTTTCTGAGTTACCAAGAGGAAAAATTTGGAAACGGGAATCCCCCCGTTCGCTAGCGGTATCACTTTCAGTAAACGCTCCACGTACGCGTACGTGCCTTCATCCTGGGCCATTAAGAGCTCACTAACAATAACTTTTCCGATTTATACAACCATCAAAGTCGCGAGAGAGGATATCTGTGGAATTTAAAAAAATCCTCTCGCGCAAGAACGAATAATTTTATGCAAGACAAATGAATCAAAATTATTTTTGCGCGCTCAACTTTCTTCTAGAAAAATATTCCCCCGTGCGTGCAATTTTACATTCTCTTATTAATACATACATATAAATGACAGTGATGCCGAGCTGTAATTTATGACTTTGGATAAATTAAAGCGGCATCGATCAATTCAACACTTTTGATACCGGCTTACCTAGGATGTTTTCGATAATCGAATATAAAACCTACATGGATTCATTAACGTTGGACGAGTGGATGTTGCGTGTCTTCGTAGCATCTCGCGAAAAAAAAAAAGGAAAAAAAAAAACTGTGGTTGGCAAGGTGTATCATTAACGCGAGTCCTTTCTACGCGATTTTGCGTTGATTGGAAAGGTCTACGGCCATTGGCATAATTAAAGATTTACTATACTGTGATCAAGCTCGATATGAGAATGCATATACCTATGGGAAGTTACCAAACGGGTCCGAAGAAAGTTTCTTGTAGATCAAGGGGAGGGAAGGGGAGGGAGGTGAAATAAATGGCGAGCGTTTGAGAGGAATCCGATGAGAGTTTCGAGGAGGGTCTTTCTCCTCCTTGGTTCCTTCTCGTGTGAAATTAGCTACGCGTCGCTGAGAGATTTTATTAACATTTCTCTGCGGTATAATGTCCGAGTTCCTATCACTCTGATCTCAAAGCGCTCGCTCCGCGCTCGCGCGAAGCGAAAGATTTCACTAATCTTCGTTAGAAATAGTCTCCTCTGTGCACCGCACTGCGTGACTATATTATTTTGTAACACAAAGACTGAACAAAAATTGGTACTATGTATTTCTTATCTTCTATTTCGACATTTCTTTTGATACGCATAACGTGAATTACGATACGAAATTACGGAGTGCGATTTAATATATTTTGCCACCGCAAGTGTATTGCTATAATTTTATATGATATTGTTGATTAGCTTTTTCTATTACTATTATTATCAAGATATGTAATAAAATTGTTGTAATTATGTTTGCAGGGTTTCAGAAAAAATAATTCGTTTTTTAAGACCCACGTTTCAACAAGTTGATTCAAGATTTTTCGCTACTTCTAGATTCGTGCTCGAAATAATAGCGCATTTTACGTTAAGATCTCAGATTGGTATCGTGCAACGGATTACGGTGTACTTTATGTAACTTTTAAAAGCCAGAACATGTTTTGTGATCTGAATTATTTAACGCTACGCGTCTGCCTGTCTCATTACGAGGCTTAATTGAATTAGGTACTTTCACTTGTTCGAACGGCTCGCATCGCTAATTATTCCGGATTATTAATTTAGGAAAGCAGCGATTTTGCAACGGCGGGATTTAAGTTGAGCCACGAGATTTATCTGTCTTCGGGAAAAATATCTGTTCTATGAGAAGTCTCTTCGATAAAAGAAAAAAAAAAGAAAAAACTTACATAATGCAAAATTTGCGAATCGTACAATTTGTTAAAAAATTACAAAAATATATTTAGCGAAGAAGCAAGCAATATATCATCGGAAGTATAAATACAGTTTTCATAGTGTACTGTTTTTATGAATTTTAATTGAAATGATAAAGCCGAATTGAATTTCAACACAAGATCAACATCCGCCCGAAACGTATTACGAATATTGCAATATTCAAAGAGCATCGATAAATCCGTTTTGTGATCGTGCCGACGTGAATCGAGAGCAATCTCAACTTTTCCTGCGATAGACAATTATGCTGTCGCGTCCCGGCGACACTCAACTGTCTCTCTAAGCTGTAATAATCCCATAAATCTATCAGTAACCAAGTCACAGTTACAAAGCAAGATTTTGTCCACTCCAGGGTGGTAATTACAAAAGTTGGCAATTAATCTTTTAAATTAATCTAAAGGCACCGCGTACACGATCGAATAGGAAAGTCGATTGGTAGATACTCTGGATAATCGGACAGTCACCCGCATTTCTAGCGATAAATCATTTGTAATTGTCAGAGAAAGCTGTATATCCCTTGTATCAAAGTTGAGAATTTGTTGAATTATACTCGCGTTATTAACGTGATTTTTATTTTCGGAAGAAAATTAATTTTTCACGCGAGTCAAAGGTCTCCAGTTTCACGTGAAACAAATCTTTATCTACTATTGTAAACTCGATATATTGAAACTTGAACGAGACGAAGAAGGCATTCGCCTCGTCTGACACTTGAAAAAAAAAAAAGAAAAAAAAGAAAAAAAAAAATTGAGTTCGTCGTACGTAATCGTTCAACTTTTACCGCGACTCGCATTTGGATATCGAGGGCACCTGCGTGCCGTTCTTGTCACGGAGAAACTGAACGTTTCATCGCCAAAGGAAGGGTCGATATCGTTTATCTTGAGCAGTCGTCACGTCGTTCGTGGTCTTCATTAATACTTATAAAATATAAACGATATTTAAATTGTATCGCAGATCTCGAAGAGCGATTTATGCGGCGTTAAATCGTGCATAAATTTAAATCATTTAACTTAAACCCCTCTAACTTTTACGCACATTATGTAATTTATTAATTAAAACTCTTAAAAAAATATTAAAATCTCTATTGCTCTAACTGTCTTATAATAAGATTCTTGACGAGAAATATCCGGTGTTTTGTTTAAATAGTATGCAGTAACAAAAATCAAAGTACAGTATAACAAAGTCGACGACCCGTTATTCCTAACTCTTTTCTCTTCAAGGATCTTTGTCGATACACCTTTGCGCGATGCCGCGAGCCTTGGAATCGCTGCACGATTCGACTGCAAAATGAGACAACGCCAATGATCGTCATGTATGTACGTTGCGACGTCTCTTTTAACTGTCCTCTGAACAGTTTAACAGACGGTTTTCACGAACGTCCGATCGCGATTTACATTACAAAAAAAAGAAGAAAAAAAAACCCCCCGCAGAATCGTCACATATGCACAATCGTAACGTACATCGTTTCCATCTATTTTCTAATTTATATTGACAGTTTTAACATACGTTAATATAAAAAAAAGACATAAAGTACTAAAAGATATATTTAAATATAATCGAAACTATATTATTCCGCGCTATGCCAGAGAAAGTTTGCTATACTCGTCACGTGTGTTTGGAGAGTACATACTTCTCCATTTTCGGGAGACACGAAGATGATTGAACAACTTCCTGTTATGAAATACGTTTCGTGCATTTATTTGTACAAATGTTCAAACATAATTCGTCGGTCATTGTAATGATGACCGTGAGAAAATTTATTGTCCATCCAATTAATTCGCAAATCCTGAACAAATCGTTACGTAATATATTTATTCTGCAATTTCGGAAAATATTAACTAAAAATATACTGCCGACGATTTATTTTAAAAGGATAATTTCTATGATTGTATCACAATTAGGTTTGTTTGCCACTTGAGGCTATACGAATTAATTAACGCAATTTTGACTTGGAATAATTAATAGCTGCCCGTTTCGGCTAATATACGAGAATCATCGTTTAGCATACGGTAATTTACAATGAGAAAGCGGATACTGCTGATATGAAAGTAAACTATAGGTAATATCCGGAACTGACGGATTAAATTACTATCTCTGGCAAAGTTCTTCGCAAAGGTTAAAGACTATTTCACTTGAAGCAAGAATGCCATTCAAAAACGTTAAAATCGCCAATTAAATAAGTATTAATTAAAGCAACGTCCATTCAACAAAAATCGAAACCTCTTTTTTTTTTTTTCCTTATACGATTATATCTCATCATTTATATATAGTTCCTCGAGATATTTTTACATGGTGTCCTTGTTCGTATGTCTTCGACATATAACACGTTTTACGTAATGTTCGGAATTTCCTATACATATAATAATGTTAAGAATTCTTTTCATTTATGTTAAAGAGCCTTCATAAAACGATTTCATCATCGTCATTATATCTTATCGTGCAATCTAAGCAATTTAAATGCCGGTCTTATCCCCATAAGCTTTGCAAATTACGTCGACAGCTACGTGCCATATCGCGTCTGCAAAATGTTCATCATGCATGGGACGCATCATCTGACGCACTTCAGGGCGCGCATGAATCAGACGTACGGCATACCCGCGTCAATTTCGTGCCTTTCGTATCCTGGAGATTTCTGGGTCGAGTGTATCGCATCGGGAAGAACCGCTTGTTATGTCGATTAAAAGAAAAAAAATTTACAGCTTTCTTCATCAACTCATTTGTCATTAATGACCCGCTATCAATTACATAAAGTCACGTTAAAACCTTTAAAAACTACTTACGCTGTAATATTTTCAATAACCGTCGAAGAAGCGCGTTTAAAATTTATTATTCATATTTTCTGTCAAAAGACGTCCGTCTAACCTCAGGCATAAAGATTATCTCAAATGTGCTCTTCGCATGATCGCAGCGTAACGCTGCAAATCAATCGGGGAAAATCACCGCATCGTAAAACTGTCCGGGAATATTAGACACACGTGTCAACGATTTCAATTTCCAATCCGTATCAAATCTTTCAGTCACGCGTAACCGTAAAGAAATAGATAAAAATTTGTTAAATGGCATCGCTGTTATTGTTAATAAATGGACTAAAAAAATTAACGCGCACGACAAGAGAAAACGATGTAATTTATCGAGTTTCGATAATTCCCACGCATTATTTTAAATTTGTCTGTTTGCAGACTTATTTGCAATAAGTACAGTTAGTCCGTCCGTGAAACATAATTGCGGTTCTTCCTTCTGTAATATCTCAAGATCGTCCTCAAAGCTTGGAGTTGGCATAATAATATACCATCGGCAATTATACGTTCTTGAAGCGGCGACATCCTTTCTCTCACCTCCTCGCACGATAACACCTAGTTATTAACTCTACATTGTTTTCCAAGGATGCACGTTTCAATTACAGAGTGACTACAAATCATTTTTGTACAAACCAATACTTTGTATACGTTAATGAAATCTAATAAATATGTTTGTTCATGTCCTCATCATAATTCTAATTTAATGTATGCCATATAGTTTTTGTTAATTAGCCAGGCTATGTTGTTAAAATTTACTTCTGCAATTTATTTGAACAATGTGTTAACAGATTCGTTTCAATGGAAATTATCAAAGTAAAACAAATTACAGGTTGTGAATAATTGCAGTTTTTAAAGTAATCTATATTAAAAAATAAGCAAGTAATTTTGAACCGTTATGCAGACTAAATATATCATTTCTAAAATGAAAATTAATGTATTAACAAAATACAACGTATATTAAAAAAAACTCTATGAAGAAGAAGAAAAAATATCGAATCGATTTTGCAAAATTCTTTTTTTAACAACTGACCTTTAGCGCGTAACTCGGTATTTTTTATCCAAATTTCTGACAATTAAAATTTACAGACATAAAATTTATTGACGGCTTAAATACTTTTTGCATAAGTAATTTCATCGATAAGAGAACGAATTTATTTCGATTTAAGCAATTTCTCTCATTAATTATCGTCGGTAAGAACTAAATTAGTGGCTCCAAGTCGTCGTGCTGGAGTCATTCTTTACGATTCATTTTCCTAAAGGTTACAAGCACGACGCCGCTCAAACGGGCGACGATTATCAATGCGTGACCTAGCGACTTTCGCTATTTGGTTCTGGTATAAAGGGCATGCGTGTATTTGCACACGTACGGGAATGTGCATGAATATATCAACAATGCAATTTATTCTTGTTAACGCAAGAAATTGCTGCGAAGTGCCCGTAGCGAATTAGCATAGGAAAACCGCGCCTCTACTCATATACAGAATGCCGAGCGACCGAATAACGAGGTACGAGCGAAACCGGCGGAAAGGTTGACGTTCGCAAGATTTTCTTTCGATATCATCATTGGGAATCATTGGTGTGACTTAACAACCTGATCCGCAACTTATTTATTATTCTATCAGCCGGTCTTCTTCCCTACTGTGCATTTCGTGAGATTTCTATAATTACTAAGGCCTTCGAAACTGATTCATCCAGACACCTGGATTTTTCCATGCCGCCACATCCGGTTTTCATAAAAAATATAATTAAAAATACTCGTGACATTTGGGTACCTCTATTCGCCTAAAGATCGTTTATTCGCCCGAATCTTACGAATTAAATGTACTTGGGAGAATTCGGCACGCACGAATGCAAGCCGTTTCGCCTTAAGATCACGAAGCTATTTCGACTTGCATATTTATTTTACAGCCGAAAGAAGAAGAAAAAAAAATGTCTTACGTACAAAATGTTGAATTCCTTCCTATATATGCGAGATACGTCCCAAGATATTTTATTTCTGTTCACGGAAGACGTGATTCGACAGTTATTCTAATTTTATTGTCAGTACTTGACATCGTAATTGACATCGCATCAATTGATACTGCAAGCAAACAGAGTCTACGGCAAATTAATACGTCATACTGTAAAATAAAGATTAAAAAAGAAGTATTATATAAATGGATATTTTAATATCAATTTATGGAATAAGCGTGTGTAACGAAAAAAAAAAGTTAATCATTGATAACGTTATATACATGATTCACGATTTTACTTGCTAAACAATCTTATTAACGTCAATCGACAAACTGTAAACAAAAAAATTTAACGCACGAGAAGAATTATTCTACAAGTTGTTACGGTTCCAATGAATTTTTCAACCGGAAAAAAATAATTAACAGTAAATAATGAAGTACAATAAACGTCACACTTTGCTCGCGATAAATAGAATAAAGAAATCCTGCTAAATTTCCTCTGTGTAAATCAACAATATGCCAAGCGTAGACCCGTGAACGTAAAATTGCATGTTTCACAAGAAAAACGAGCTAGAATGCTATATCTCTTTTTCCCTCTTTTTTTTATTTATTTTTTTTTTTTAAGGAAAGACATATTAAATTATATTCTGCTTTTGCGGCGGAGTGTCACAGTTCAAGATACAATCTGATATCGCGATCTGATAAATACTCTCTGTCTTACTTCCTGTACCTTTCGCCTGTACATACCGTGAGTTAAGTGCGGCTGTACGCAGAAAAACTAATCGCCAAGTACTATTCATATACCACTCCACTTATCAACCGTTTCAAGTTTAAGCAACGGCAATTTAAATAACGACGCGGTAATGAATCGACCTACTTGTGAGAATATGCATTAGCTGCAATGAAATTATGCAATGCGAACTTCAAAGGTATAGACTTGCGTAGCCGGTGTAAAGTGAGATTAATGTACTAATTTGTTTGGTTTGCTCGGCTTTACGTTAACCGAGATTATATAAAATAAATAAGTATATTACAGCGTCAGTCGTTTGCAAATAATGTACATAGAAAAAAAAAAGAAATAAATTTTGAAATTATTGTAACATTGACATTTCAACATTTTATAAAACTTGAAAAAAAAAAAGAAAATTGCATAAAATAATTTAGCAGTAGGCTTAAAAGACTTAAAAGATCTTTATGGATAAATAATACAAATCATATAACGAATACGTATGAGAAAAAAAATAATAAAAAATTTATAAGCGCGAGAAACTAAAAAAATATGACATTAAATTCAATAAAATAAAAAGTTCGAAAGAAAAAAGGGAAGGAAATAAAAAAAAAAGTATAAAGCGACACATTTGAATTTGAAATATACAAAATAAAATCCGCAAAACCCAGAGAAACTAGTCTGGCGGGTAGATCGCGAAAGAAACGGATCGCGCGCGTTCGTCGGACGCATTCTCAAAAGGACGCAGGTATGCGTGAGGTTTCGATTTCTGCGGTTTTCACTCTCGATCGGAAAGTGTCGTTTCCACGAGAGGAGTAAAAGTCGCGGGGTGCTCCGCGGTGGAAACAGGTGTGGGGGACCGCATACTATAGCTGGTCAAGCCGAGAAAGTCAAGAGCGCGAGTGCGCTCCAAGAAGTATCTCTCGCGCAGCCTGTTAGCCTACTTACGGCACGTAAACGCGGCACGAAAATTCGTCGCGCGAATAACCGGTCTTCGGAGCCGATTTAATAATATTGACCGTCGTCGCGATCGCCGTGACGATAGATGCCCGTAATAAAAAAAAAAAGAAAAAAAAGAGCAAAAACCGTCGCCAGTGTGGCTGCCTTGGTCGCGCCGACTCCGGTTTTGCTAAAGTCTTGCATAATATGTTCGGCCGCCGCCCTCCTCTCGGAAGATCGACGACACTCCGCTCCGGCGATCGATCATCGACGGCGAAATTTCGAAGCCCCGCTTCTGCCGTCGGCGCTTTCGATCCGAGAAAGTCGCGATTTCGCACGTACGCCACGCGGCTCGAAAATCGCAACTGTGATTTCACGAGAACACACGCGGCCGCCGTGCGACGCACGAGCGGGATCTTAAGGGTGGCTTTTCGCGTTTACTTATGTATATCCTGCATTCCATACGTGAAATACCATGCGTGAGAGTTTCAGACTCGAGGACCGTGTAACACGTAAACTGAATTGAATATTAATTAGTTAACGAAATTTTGAATAAAGAATAAATTAAAATAAACCGAAATTTTATTCAGCTGAAATGGTAAAAGGAATGCTGAAATCAAGCATTACTACCTAGTTTTCGAAGTATTAAAATAAGTATGTATAAATTTACAAATTGAGTAGCACCATTATTCAAGTCTGGGTCGTCTTTTTTCTAAAATTGTACTTTATTTTAACGTTAAAGCAAAATTTATTAAAAATCAAATAAGGAACATATTTTTGTCGCTCATTTTTTTGTGTTAAAATCAACGAAGAAGGAATTTTTATGCCTTAATTAAAAGTTATATCAATCAATACTGATTTTAATGAGTTTTTATTTCTAATTTTAATAAAAAGTGTAATAATAGATTAAATAAAAAATTGTTTGCGAATTCTATATATGCAATGAAAATTATAAAATAAATTTTTCTTTCCCTCCCAAAGAAAATTACGTCTTTTTTTTTGTTTAAAGTGTAATATCGCTAATTCGTATCAATGTATAGAATACTTATGTACTTAAAATTGCTAGACAAACTCATTCATTTGTCGAAGCAACATGAAATAAATTTCTTTATACATATGTACATGAGCAAAATAATGAAAAGCATTTGAAAACAACTTGCGTAAATTCTTCCGGCTTACTAGAAAGGATTTGAAGTAAGAGTTGAAGGTTTCCACTTTAAATACATCTTCGAAGGACGTCGAAAGGTAATAATTTACACAACAGTCACGGAATACATTTGCTTCATTAGTTTTTCAACATATTTCTATCCGTGGTACGAAAAAGTTTGCAGGTAATATTTCTTTTCTCTTTACTGTATTTTTCATCTTTTATAAATTTGAAATTTAAATTCATCAATATTACATCATAGAACCAACAATATATCTAATTAAATCAAATTCAATGTTATATAACAAATATCTCTAAAATAATAAAATTTTAGATTTAAACTAAGTAGATATAATTTCTTAGTGCAAAAAAAAATTATTCTTGATACAAAATTATTTTATTAAATAAAAGTTTCTATATTTAATTTATCTATTATTTCTTTCAACGTCTCGTTGTATACCTGTCTCATTTAAGATGTATAAGTGCGACATAGAGCAACCACGAGGAACACCTGCCGATCGTCTGAATTGAACTTTTCCGCGGCTTCGAATTCGAACGTGCACATGCGCGCAACCAGCTACGCTTTCCTAGTCAATGCAGCTTCTAAAATCGCGTGAGAATAAGGGACTTTAACTTAATTCGAGGCTTTCGTTGCGGGGAAATGTCGCGAGAAATCCGCGTACGAATTATCGCGATCGTCCGCGCGATACGATCAAGCACGATTTGAACATGTTCGAGAATTTATCGCTCGCTTGACAGCACGGTAATCGCTAGCAGACGATCTATACGGCGTCTGCTGGGACCAGCTGATAACCGCAAGCCGAAGCGAATGTTATTTCAAATGTCCTCACGTGCTCGCTCGCGGATCTTATCGGCACGATCCGCGGTGCGTTCACGCCTCGCGAGAGCGCCCTTCGGCCCTCTGCGAAAACCCTTCCAAGGCCTGACCGAGCAGGTCTCGTCGCAACTAGAACTCGACCTACATATTATGTAATTACTCTCAGCGTAATCAGTAGTATAAACGTGTTTGTTGAACTATTCCGAGCGAATATTAACATAAATCAGGGTCTCTCGCGGAGCGGCACGCCGGTTCTCCGCCGCTTCGATCGACGATCAATCTTCGTTTCGAGATCGGGGAAATTCTCATCGGCGGTGAACTGTCACCGCCGGACGTAGGTTAGGTCGGCGCTCGGGCGGCCGAGCCGCCACCGAGTGAGGCGCGAAAATTCTAAGAAAGCTGAATGAGACAGTACGTTTTCTCGACGGAACGTCGGCCGTCGAGGCACCGGGCACGCGGAGAGGCGACTCGAATCTGGCCACTTGCCGCGACGTCGAGTTTCCGTTGAGAGAAAATCGCCGGACTTACCTGGCAGTGCTGAAGAAGCGTGGCGCCCGCGCGACCACCCGCTGGCCGTGACTTCACACATGCCGTCGTTGTAACCCTCCGTAATTGCGGGGCGAAATGTCCGAACTGGCACAGTCTCTCCACACGAGCACAAAGCCTACTCGATCCTATACATGCCATCGCGCGGACTATAGTGAGGGGACTCGTCACCGCCCGAGTGGCCCGTACCTCTTGCGCGACTCTATCCACACTCCGATCCCACCAGCACTTGGAAAATATCCCACCACCCACCGACCCGCGTCCACGTCACGGTGATCTCTAGCCGCGATTGCCGCGAATGAGAGCGGCTCCGAGCTCCGCGCCGCTCAACCTTAGATCACGTATCAACCTTTTAGCGAGCCGCCCGTGCCACCTCAAGGTCCGCATGCGCGTGAACATATCTGCGCTTCGCTAACTTTCTACATTCCGGTCGAAATAAACGCGGTGGACGTGCCAAAGACACCCTGGCGGTCTATATATTAATCACTTATGCCCTTTGTTGAAATTTCCCGATAATCGCACCACGTAGCTTTCATTTTATTATTCGTACCTGTTAATTCGACGGTACCGGATATTTTCTTCATTTAATTCTTCTTTTTATATTATATTTGAAACTGCACCACTGTTACCACTCGCGCTCGATTGTCGCGCGGATTGTCAACGAAGAGAATGATTTTGTAATAATAACAATTTAATACTGGCAGTTGCATGTGCGCTTATTGTCAGGAATAGTGTTCGTAATGCTGCGAGGCGGCTAGCGTACGTGATCTTAACGTGGTGTGCGTCGAATCTCACACGAAACGCGCGCGTAGATATGTTGCAGAGCACCCGTTACAGAGGACTGAGAGGGAACGCGGCTTACTACACCTCCCCGCACTCCGCGGTCAAGATGAAGGAAGTCACGTACGCCAGCCGCCGTCGCCGCATCAAATGCCATATCTGCTTTTCAATGAAAATTTAAATGTTTCTTATAACAATTAAAGTAATGATGAAATTTTAATTAATTATCGATCATGACGTGAAATATCGAAGAATTTCTGTCGCGTCAATAATATCAGGTTTTCATTATCCTCAGAGCTTTGCAAGAAACTGGAAAGATTACCTGGGATCGATATCAGTAGGATCACATCGTTGTGTGTTAGACTCGTGAACAGGCATGATGAACAGGTTAAGTTTAATCTTTCAAAAGCTTGAGCTAGCTTTTCAAACTATCTTCGGCCGTGGTTTTCCTCCAGGTAATTATAATTAACACACACGCGCGCGCACATTTTAATTACGTTTTAAAGATTACTAGACTACGAATGGTCCCGGTTATACACGTTTTTTTTTTATGTCGCCTAACCTCAATTCAACGCGCTGGAAAATAATCAACTTTATATGCAAAAAGACTTGAATGAATCTAATGGAAACAAATTTTATTAATGTAAATTTATTTTAATTTAATGGAGCTTTTAAATCTTTTGTTGCAGGAGCGCTATGCGCGATTGACTGCAACAGTTTCCCATATCAATCGAGATCGACAAGTCCCGGTGGTTATTCTTTAAAAGAAATTTTAGAGAATAGCATTTTATGGGGGGTACCGAAAAGTCGACGTAGTTTAGAAAAAAGACATATGAGAAGATACGGAATAGAAAAATATGTGTGGAAGCCACCAGTTGCAAAAACTAATATACTAATATGTGTGAACTGTGGTCACAATTACGAAGCTAATCATCTGTGTGGTAAATTTTATCAATAATATAATTACATATCGAGAAATTAATATAAAAGTTTAAATTTCCGTTTGAATATAAGAATAAATAGCAGAAACTTATAATAATTTATGTATATATACTTATTTTTCATGTAGGACATTGTTATGAAAAAGTAAAGCTTGAAACTAAAGAAATGCAAGATGCTATCCAGAAAGAATTGGGCTTAAGTCCTGTAGAGGAAAACGTAATCGTATTGTACGATGGCGAAAAAGATTCTAAAACAGACAACTTTTGGAAGGTATTACAAATATATGTATATGTATGATGTATAAATACTTGTTTTTATATAAATGCAGATCTAATTTATCTTTAATTATAGAAACAAAGAATAGTCGAATTGCCAAAGAAAAGGCCTTCGTGGTTTCATCAAAATTTACTGCAGCCAACGTCGCAGGAACCGTCCGATAAAAAAGACGTTAAACCACCTTATCTTGCGTAAAGTGCACTTGAAATAAGACTTTAATGTTTTTTGTAGTTTTCAACAATTGAAATACATTCGTCGATATAGATAAATATCTTAAATTTTATGCTTGCGCTTATCGATATAAAAATAAATACTTGAGCAACACAGAGTGTTGTGTCGTTTATATCTAATTTGTATGTTTAATCTCTTTTAATAATCTATATTCCCAACCACCATAAATTTTTCTTATACACATTGACTGAGAAAAATTTTACGTGCAGTAGGATTATGCTTGGTTTTGATAACAAGATCAATGTACAAGCTTGAAATCTTCCTTGGACACCTCTTTAGTAAAATGACTTAAGACATGTTCGTGAAACTCGGCAAACGATATGGAGTTTCCGTAAACAGTCCCGCACAATGGACATGTATTGATAGCTATGTTCGTGTCGTTCAAATTAGAACGTTTTTCCATAGAAATACTAGGAGTTGTGAGACTAGTTTGAGTAGCTCCATGTTCTTTGAAACTATCGTCGGAATCGAATTGTGTACCCGTTTGGCACATCTTTTTATTTGCATTCTTTCGACAACTATTGCATATTATCCCTGGAAAAAATTATATACGGAATTACAAATAAATATATATGAAATTAACAGAATGAAAAAAATACTAAAACAACGAATTAAATTTTAATTACATATGCCCGAAGCTCACCTTTTTTCATTTTTTTAAGATTCTGTAAAGCCTTCTTTAACCTAATTTGTTGCGCAAGTAAGGCATCTTTAGTTTGCGACAGCCTAATTTCGTGCTGTTTCAGTTGCTCGAGCGAATCTGTGTCGGAATCCTCTGGATACGTGAAACCGACGTTTTGTAAATTTAATTCAGAATTATTATGCAACTCCATCATCTGTGCGAAATAAACGTTAAATAAAAACCAGTCAACAATTAAAAATTCTTTTTTTTTTTCTTTTACCTCCGCGCATTGCTGTTCGAGATCAGACTTTTCTAGCATGATACTATTTATTAATCGAAGAGATATTTCTTCCAAGCTCTGTTCCCTTTCACCTGAAAGAATAAATTTGTTAATTGACTCACGAAAGAATAGCGGCTATCAAATCGATACTAACTATCTGTAGCTAGTAAGTATGTCTTATTAGCACCCTGTTTATCCGGATTAGACACATCACGGAAATTGTACGAGATAATGTCAGACGGCTGTGTGACAGGGTGCTGTTTAAGCGTGTCCGAGATTTGGGTCAACTGACTACCTAAAGACTTGTTAGTTTTCGTCAGTCGCGTCAATCTGTTCCACAACTGACGATTTTCCGTGGCTACCATGAAAACGTGATGCGACAGCTGAGACTTTTGTTTCGTCAGCTCCTCTACTTTTTCCTGCAAATAAAATTGAAATGCAAATGAAAAATATGTTAGACCAAGTAATTGAATACACGTTGAATGCCTCACGATTCGATTTCACGAACCTGTAAAGCTTGGAGAGCAGACTTGTCGCTTTTGTCGACCCTGACGACAGCCGTGGACATGTCCTTGCCGCACTCGAGCCTCAGGCACATGTTCTCCTCCTCCACGGCCGCCAGTCGCGTCTGCAGCTGCTGGCAACGTTCCTTCATCGTCTTAAAGGCGACCAGCAGCGCATACTTCGACCCGAACGGATCGTTCTCCGCGTTCTCGACGTCGTTCATCGTGTGCGGCACGTCGTCGGAACCGAGTCGACGGTCGCAGATGGCCTCGCGTCCTCAAAACGCTCTTACTTTTAACGTCGTCCTCACGAATCTCGCGCTTCGCTTTTTTTCCTCGATGAGCTCCCTGTCGCCTGTCCTGTCGAGGATGAGCTCGGCGAGGAAAGGTTAGGTAACCTCTTTACATTTTCGCAGCCGCAAATACACTTCGAATACCCTTGCCTCGACCACCCTCGGCGAAAATTGACTGCCAGTGCGCGTTAACATTTGAAGAAGCCGTTGTATCACACCGTTCGCGGAGAAAGAACACTGTCTTGGTGATTCCCCATTTCCCCCTCAAACGCTTGAAACATTGAACCTTGGAACGGACGCACGACACTCTAACGGCTCCCAACCTCCAACCTCAGCGACCCAACCGTCAAAGTTTTTCTGTTAACTGTTGCGGGTTCAGGAGGGAGGGGGGGGGGATTCCAAAGATTTGCGGTAACGTCGCGTTACATTTGTCTTTCGAATAATTTTTATTACTCTTACTTATTATTTCGCGTTTCGCAGGTATCTACGGTGAATCTTACTAAAATATCACAGCCACGTTTGGTCGTTCGATGTCGCCACTCTGACGAAACGAGTAAATAAAATATCAACCGGTTTGGTTCTCGTACATATTAATTTTGCCGATTGCGCTTCAAGTCGCTAATAATCGCTGAAATTTGGAGTCGTCCTCCACTTCGGTATATTTTTTTTTTTTTTTTATCAAACTGTGGAATCTGATTAATATGACGTATGTGACGTATGTGCAAAGATAAGAGAGTTGTTGAATCCAAAGCTTTGACCAGTCTCGACCAGTTCGTTTGCTCCTTTTACCTGGCACCACGGCACCAGGATCTTCGCCATATGGACGTGTATGTATTGTTAAAACACTCTTCATTTCGGCGACAGGATGAGCCCAGTCGCAAGCGCTTCTCCACCGCTGCAATTGGCCGGTCCAATGTCCATGACATAATTAATGGCAATTTATAGCAATATACTTTGGCGATGCGATCGACCACTGTCACACAGATCACTTATCCTCGGCGATTATGCGTAATGTGCACGTCTAGCGCATGTTACGTACGACATATGACACGGACAGTCACATAACTTTTGACATTTAGACCGCTAGACAGTGAGCTTTGTCAAGTACCTCCATGATAATGTTCGTCTGCGTTATCACTTGTTTTCGAAATGTCAACGACGTCTTTTATGTTCTTTAGCCGTGCAGTGGGATCAGTCTCGAGTTCTCTGGAGAAACCAGCTATGTACAAAGTATTCTCGAACGTGTCCAAATATGCAGTAAGTGTGCACATTTGTGTATATATTGCGTGTATATTTCCCAGAGGTTTTTTTTTAGTAAAATCGATTTCGTCCACAGGTTCACAACGGATTGCTTAGAACACCGTCTGTTCTTCAAAGAGCGTCCATAACAACATTGAATTTAAACAGCCAACCGATTCCAAAGCAGCCTGTTCCCGATCTCAAGCAAACTGCCGAACGCTACTTGAGGTATGTAGCACACGTGCGTTTTTTTTTTCTTTTTTTCCTATCACTTGTTGATCACTTTCGAGTATTACTCTAAAATTCATTAATTTCAGATCCCTGAAGCCGTTATTGAACGACAGCGAATATAAAAACACAGAGAAAATTGTTGCTGAATTTATAAGCCATACAGGCGCGGGACCTAAACTGCACGCCAAATTATTGGAAAGATATGAAAATACTGACAACTGGGTACACTTGTCACATCTGTGCACTTTTTCAAAGGACAGCTGGACGAATAATCTAAACCGACTACTTATTTTAGATGAAAGAATGGTGGCTGGAAGTTGCGTACTTGGGATACCGTATACCCGTGATCGTCCACTCTAGTCCTGGAACTATCGGACCACCAGTCACTTTTCATAGACCAGATGATCTTTATGTGTACGCAGGGCGTCTCGTTGCCGCAGTATGCAATTATAATGAAATGATTAAAAGGTGAATTTTGTTATTTCAATTAAAAAAAAATATATTTTTTGTGATATTCGTCCGCAATAACTTGCGAAAAATAATTCATCTACATTGCAGTGGAAAGATAAAACAAGAAATGGCTCGCAATGATCCACTCGACATGCAGCCTTACGGCATGATACTCGGTACGCACAGACGGCCTAATAAAACAGTCGATAAATTATTGCACACAGACGAAGCCAAGCACATAATAATCGTAAACAATAATAATGTGAGTATTAATCAATTTGATGAAACGATGTACTTAGATACATTCTGTCTATATTACAGTTCTTTAAACTTTGCGTTGTCGATAAAAATGGCATTTTAAGTGAGGGCAAGCTCGTGGCTGCCATAAAAGATATTGCAGATCGTTCGTCTGTGCAAGGAAAGCCCGTAGGAATTTTAACTGGGAATGACAGAGACACTTGGGCGAAGGATTACGGCGTACTTTTAGGTTTCTTTTTTTTTTTTTTGTCTTTTCTTTTCCTTTCTACTATTTATATTCCGTTTTTTTTTTAACTGCACAATTTTGTGCAATTTTTATAATCAACTACAAACTGTTATTTTGCAATTTGCAGAATTGGGTAACAATAGGAATATAATCAGAGATATAGAAACTTCCTTGTTTATACTGTGCCTCGATAAAGACATGCCTAAAGACGCTTTTAAAAATAAGAACAACGCTTCAGTTAGAGCGGTTCAAACCATGACAGGCTACAGCAGCCATACAAATGCTGGTAACAGGTGGCATGATAAAACCGTGCAGGTAAAATATTTTTTTAAGCGATATCTGTTACAAATAAATCACTGAAATAATTTAATTTTAAATTATCTTTACAGTACGTAGTATCCGCCGATGGTTACATTGGCATGGAATACGAGCACAGCCCGTGCGAAGGAGTTCCCGTTGCTGTTCTTCACGATTATGTATTAAAATATATGTAAATAATTATTACTACATAAATCATTTATTTTATGGAAAGCAAATTAAAAAAAAATTTAATTTTGTTCTCAGAGCAGCGAGAGAAAATAGCGCGAGAGATGAAAGGCCTGCAGATTTTCCAAGGCCGGAACTGCTAAAGTTTGAAACTAACAATGTTATAGACTGTGCGATCGAAGTAGCTACTGATGCCGTAGATAAGTAAGTTAACTGTTTCTTTACGATTATGGAAATATTTTATATTATAAAAATATAATTTTTCAGACTTTCAAACGACATAGATATGGAATGCTTTACGTTCGACGAATTCGGCGCGGATGGTATAAAAGCAATTAATTTGAGTCCGGACAGTTTTATTCAAATTGCGATGCAAGTCACGTTCTATAATTTACGAAAAAAACCACCAGCTCATTATGAAAGTGCGGCATTACGAAGATTTATAAACGCCAGAACCGAATGCATTAGATCTACAAGCACCGAGTCCGTCGAATTTGCAAAAATAATGCTTTCTGGAGAATGCAAAAGTAAGCAGCAGAAGAAGGAAATGATGATTAGAGCTATAAATGCTCATAAAACATATGCCGCACAAGTAAGATTTATTTTAATCACAATTTTGTTAATTTTCTGACGTTTTAATTCAGAATTAACTGTTTTTTTTACGCAGGCTGCGACAGGTCAAGGTGTCGATCGACATTTATTCGGTTTAAAAATGATAGCGAAAAGTGAAGGAATAGAACTTCCAGAATTGTACAAGGATGTTGGTTATACGAAAAGTACATATTTCAATTTAACGTCAAGTCAGGTAATTAAAAGTTGGCTCTTAAAAGAAATCCTTGGGGAAACTAAAGAACAATGTAACAAGAAGTTGATTTGTGCTAATCGATATATGTCTGATTTAAAGGTGCCATATAAATCAGCGTCATTTATGTGCTATGGACCTGTGGTTCCCGACGGTTACGGCTGTTGCTACAATCCACGACCGAAGGATATCCTATTCGCTTGTTCGTCGTTTAAATCGTCCAGCGACACTAACACGAAAAATTTTGCTCGCGTTTTAAAACAGACATTGTGCGATATGCGAGATGTAGGAAGTGCATAAACATATAAAAACTTTATTTTACGGTAACGGGTAATGAAAAAATATAGAGATTAATATTTTTATATTGCAAACGAAACGAAATTCGAAAGTACTGAATTAAGCAAAGATTTTCGTATAAACTTTTTATTATGAAACATATATTTGGAAAAAACGATATTTTGCAGGCTATACGTTTCTTAATTCAGTCTGCTCTGTACACGTCACAGTATTGTTTTCTCATAATAAATTATATATAACGTTAATCTCATTATGCAATTACTTAATTCAATATATAAATATAAAAAAATATCAAAAACTGATGATGATTATGCGTATTTGGCAAAGAATATTTTACAAATTGTAATATCACAGTTCCGTTCTGGTTCTAGGAGGATAACCCCAGAAGTACGTCGGGTACCCTTTGACCTCTCTTTCTCTAGCTACGAAAGCGGTAAAAGATGAAATGCAATTTCCTATGAAATAATTGGACCTTCCAAGAATTGCCAGATCCAAGTGCGCGGATACTGGCGGCTCCTGCCGGGATACCGATATCTATGTGCAAGCGATAACATTAGCAATAACTGATCGCGCGATATGACGAGCGAGTGAACTTACCTCCATACGCGACAAAGCTTCTTCGAGTTTGTCCAGCATGTAATCGTTGTCAGATGCCACAAACACAGACTTGACATCTTTACCATTACGGATAACACGCTTCAATTGAGTTATTACCACGTCGAACGATGGCAAGCACATAGAAAGGGTTGCTTTACCACGTTCGTTTTGGTAACCAAGGCACTGGGGGGCAGCAAAAAGATCCGGCGCAGACGGTATATGTTCGCAAGCGCGTTCCTGAAAAAGATAATGAGTAAAAAAAAAAAAAAATTAGTATTTTCGATAGAATATTAATATTATTCGTATAGAAATATATACAAATGTTATGTACCCAATCGATGCCGTTACGCAAGTGTATACCGACAAAGGCACCTTGTGGCAATTTTTTCTTTATAAACGCCTTTGCCTTATTTAGAATGTCATTGTTCCAGTTGAGACATTTCTGCAGAGGCTTGTTCACAAGCTGAACTGGGAAACTGGCA
The DNA here is from genome assembly GCF_019399895.1 of Cardiocondyla obscurior. Classification (NCBI taxonomy): domain Eukaryota; kingdom Metazoa; phylum Arthropoda; class Insecta; order Hymenoptera; family Formicidae; genus Cardiocondyla; species Cardiocondyla obscurior. The sequence continues at coordinate 602,069 of NC_091882.1, forward strand.
GGTGCGCCGGTAAACGCCATTACCGGCCAAATCTCAGGTGGATATTGTTGCTGCCACTGCTGTTGCCTCGTGCGAGCGTAATATACATCGTAATAATGGAGCGGTTTGTAAAATTCTGAGTCAACAAAATCTATATTGTACGTGTCCCAGAATGGACCGAATGGATTCCCTTGCTTTGCATTGCAGGACGTTCCGTTTGTCCCCACACGGGCCTCGTAACAAAATGCTGGAAAAGAATGTAGAATTCATCTTGCTTTTAAAAAAATCGACGTTACGGCTTCAATATTTTATTTTTTTAAATAATTGCATTGGGGCTTACAAATTCTTTTCTCAGGTGGCCATATCGTCGGCGCGATATCTCTCATAAAATCCTCCATTAATATTGCTTTATGGCAACTTTGCACGTGGGAAATATTGAAGTATGTATCAAATGGCACTTGTATCTGAAAACAAAATTGTATATTCGACGTGTATTACGCAAAACGTGCAAATGACGTTACGCCATAGATTCTGTCCTTACAGATCTCGTCTCTCCCGTGCGATATTCCACCCATGGTGGTAAAACCAAAGTACGATTCAAAGCCTTGGCAAACCCTAGAACTCCTAGAAAGTGATCTGCTTGATTACCAAAGCGTCCTGAAATAAAAAATCACAGAGCTCTCTTAATGTGACGCATCGAAAAATGTCGCAAGTATGATAAACGTCGTGATTTTACCCATGCAAGGGCAGTAAACAATGTAACCATTCGCATCGACGTCGACGTCTTGGCAGCGTGCGATGTAAAAATTTATCAAAAGTAACGTTAAAACCAATGTCCTAATCATCGCAATAAAATTATGTATAACACTTTTACGAATGTTCGATATTATCTAATAACAGTATCAATATCTTCACGGAACTCCGTGATATTTGTATACAATTTTTTGCCGCGTGATACGTGACGCGTGAGGTTAGATGTACAGCACTCCACTTTTCCGGTTTCCATAGAGACGTTATCGAAATAAAAAATATTTGATTCAAGCCTACGTTTTTTTTTTTTTTTTTTTTTTTTTAAGTAAATTACTTACTGATCCATCGCAAAAGTTAATATTTGTAGTATAAATTTTAAAATATCGTATTTTTTGCGGTATTATTTCTATGAAATAAAAATCTTTAATTTTTATTAAATAAATCAATAATTACAAAATTATAAATATTCTTTTGGGGCTTAATTTTCTAATTTGGAGTATTCTATTAGACATCATAACGCTTAAAGCTTAACAAAATATATAAAGATGCTATTACTTTATAACATATACAATATAAAGTTCTAAAAACTAGAGAAATGTGTTAAAAGATGCTGACAATATTACGGAACAAGGATGCAAAGAGTAATAACGTGTAATTGGATAATATGGGAAGCATGATAAAATAATTCAGGGTAACAACATTTATTATTCATTATGTAATTTTCATTGCGGCAACGCTGGTGGCGGTGGCTTTTTATCATTAATAGGCGTGCCTTTGTAATTTGGCGTAACGATCGGACGGGAGCATTGCTGGGGCATTGGAGTTAATGGTAGTAGAGAACCAAAGAAAACATGTTGGATAACTGGAAATTTTGCCAATACCTGTAAAATACAAAATGATAAAAAAGAGACTTTTTTTGTTAGTTACACAAGCCAAAATTACCTCCGCTTGATACATCTTGATAAGACCACTATTCACTTTCGACCATGACGACACCGCACTAACGTTCCACAACTGATTCGAATGTTCGGCGAAAGGCCCTATTTTTACCTAACAAAACGTAATTATTATTAAAATTTAAAAGATTGTACCTTGAAATAAATTAAATTATATCTACAAGAAAGTACGCTGCGTAAATTTTACATTTTTATAAATATCTTTTCATACCTTTGAGATAAATTCGATGCAGCCAAGAAACATGTATTTCTTGCTGTAAGCTTCCACTATATTTTGATCTACAAAATGACGCGGTTCTATCCGTGGATGTCCTAAAATATTAAATATAAAATATTAATATTATAAATTTCATAAAACATCGCAAATATTATAAATAGAAAAAGATCATATAATCATTATATTATCGATAAATAATGTATTTGAAAAAAATGCAGTAATAATTACCAATAAGCTGTGCACTTCCCCATATAAATGGCACAAATTGATAATCATCCAAACTCCAAACACCGTGACTACCTGCTGGTTCCATGCGGTATATCAATTGAAGTCTGCGCACCAATTCTAGATATCTTTAAGTCAATTATTTAAATAATTAAATTAATTTTAATGGATAAAAAAACCTAATCTATAAAATCAAGTTAACAATTACATTTTTTCGATAATAAAAATTTAATTAACAATTAAAATACCTATTAAACACTTTTGTTACAACTGCAACCTTGTCACTATCCACAAACCCGCCTATCTTAAACATACAGCAAAGAAACATCAAGAAAGCCATTTCATGACCTGTTCCATAATCAATACGAGTTGGATTCCCAAAACTCTCATACAAATACTGTACTATTTCTAAGATTGCACGATGCAAATCTTCTGGCAATACTTGTTTCAATTCCTCTACACCATTCTATAAAAAAAAAGTACAAATTAAATTTTTAACAAGTTTTAATAATAATTTTTATACTTTACAAGTATTTTGAAAGTATCAGTGACATACTTGCTGCAGTCTTTCGTGCCATATGCGAAATGACTTATTACCAAATCTCTGTGGCTGTTCTGTGGGTGGAATTTCTGTTATCCATTCATCAAATTTGTTCAACATCTGTATAACATTGCTTATTATCTGTGACTGTGGACACTGAGCATCCAAGGCATTTCCCTGAACAGTGCCATTTAAGGCCAAAATAAATCCCAAGTATTCCTGCAAATAATATAAAAATGTACAGTGAAATAGTTAAAATAAATATATAATTAAAAAGATAAATAACTCTATGTCTTACATAGTAAGCCTCAGATTTCTGCCACTGTGCTAGATCTCCTGGTGTCTTGACACATTTTTTTGGAACAACAAACTCATGTGATTTTGCTGAAACAATACACTAATATATATCTCGAAAATACTAATTATTATACCTAATGTGTACATTATATGATCACATACATGATACAACATGTGCTTCCTCTGTAGACATTGACATGACTAACACCTGAAATTTCGATTGTAATATAACAAATTCTTTTAAGCTAATACAGCGACATTTATTAACATTGTCAGCATTTCCTTTGGCGCAACAGCTAAACGTAATTAAATTACACGGTCATCCAGTATCGCAACTTTCATACGCCGGGCACAGAATGGATTACTTAACCTGCAATAAAGCGTTTTCTTTGTAACACAGTGATAAGACCACTGTAGGCGAGGGTAATAAATTGTCGTGTGAATTACCTTGAATATGATGTTAGAAAACGAACGAACGAAGGTAACAACTAACAGTGCCCATGGCCTTGGAACGAAGTCATCGGTTGACAATTTCCCACTTTACGGCACTCATAAAATGCGCATACGCCGCGAGAAGTTATCAATTTCACGTCAAATGTTCGAAATATTAATTCCCTCGTCAAGTTCTATTTACTAAAAATATCGTTTATAATAACCAGTAACAAAAAAAATTGTTTTAAAATATATACTGACGTGCGATAATTCGTCTGATTAAATTTGAGTTGTGATTACAAAAAAATGAAACATCTGATTTGGCATTGGTCATAGGGTTATACTATGGAAAATTTGCCGTACTGATGGGAGCCGATCGTCTCGGCAAAACAAGTTAATCGAGGTTATCGAGATAGTGATGGAAGGAAACCGATGCCAAGTCAGATGTTTTATTTTTTAGGAATACGTCACGACTCTAAAATATAAATTACACAATTAATAATGCAACAGTTACGTCGTGCGTAATAAGTTTGTATTGAAATAAAAAAAATAATTTTATCTTTAAAAAGAAAAAATCTAATTTGAATGAATAGATTTGCGCGCGTTCTTCCATGCTTACAAGTGTACAAAGCCACGAGAAGCTAACTTGTTTACATCTTGAAAAATGGTATGTGAAAATTTGATAGTTTAATTTTTTTAACCGAAAAATTGAGAAGCTTACCGTTTGCCTTTTATCATTTTGACTTAAATGAATATATATAATGCATTATTGTACTAATAGTAAAAGTAATTTTGCATTTTCAGTAAATAACCTCACCTGGTATTATTTACACATTATTATTTACAGGTTGTAAATAGTTGAGGTTGATATATTCTACATAAAAGAAAATAATATATTGTTTTTTAATTATTAAAGCACATTAAAAGAAGAAAAATGGGTAAGGATTATATTAAAATTAATATTTTATTCATAAGGATCAATATATTAAACTAATTAAAATATATTTTTTTTTATAGATAAAGTATGCACACCTGAAGAAATTGAAAAAAAACGCTTACTAGCATTGCAAAGAAGACAAAATGCTCAATTAAAAACTCAAATTATGACTAAAAATAGTCCACTTCCTCAATCATCAAAATCAAATAACAATAGAAGTGCTATGCAACACAAGGATAATAAATCAAATAATCGTTTCAATCCTATATCACCCAGAAATTTTTTTAGTAAACCATCATCTGTAACAGGAAAATGTTACATGATCAGTGATGACAGATTTGCATTAGAAACTTCTTCATTTGTACCTGCAATTATTGAAATATTTAAGTCAATTCCTAGCAGAATATATGGTAATTATAAAATTAATTCATGTTATTATATTACAAATATTTGTAATATGTATTAATATTTAATTTTACAGATGCAAAATCTAGAATATGGAACTTCCACATCAATGATTATAACAATTTAATACAGAAATTAGTATCTAATGAATGTGCATTAACTTTGACAAAAATACCAGAGTCTGTCCTTCAGGTAATTAAATATAAAATAAAAATAGATTAAGTACATAATTGTAATCACATTTTAAAACATTTGTTATCAAATTTATTGTCTTTTAGATATTCAAGAAAAATTTAAACTCTAGCAAGCAAATACCAGAACAAGATTTATCAAAAGTTGATAAGAAGTTAACGGATATTATAATGCCATTTCAGCGAGATGGAATTAAGTAAATTTATGTTTTATATCAATTTTTGATGTATGCATATTTTGAGTATATAGTTTTATTAATGTACTTTAATTTCATCTAGTTATGGAATATTGAAAGGAGGTCGTTGTATGATTGCGGATGACATGGGTTTAGGAAAAACTATACAAGCATTAGGCATAGCACATTATTTCAAAGAAAACTGGCCGCTTCTAATTGTAGCTCCTTCATCAGTCAAGTAAGTCTATTGCAATTGACATAGTAAACGTTTCAATATTAAAAATATGCTTTGCGTAGGTTTCAATGGACTGAAGCAATTTACCAGTTTTTACCATCTGTGCCTACACAATATATTCACCATTTTGCAAATGCAAAAGATTACATTACAGATGACAAAATCACCATAGTATCATACGACTTATTAGTACGAGCAGTAGATGTTTTCGAGAAACATTTTTATGGATTTATTATTCTGGTACACACAATTTTTTATGAACTAAAAATTAATATTGCCGATCTTATTATATTTTACGAATATTATAGGATGAATCTCATGTTTTGAAGAGCAATAAAACTGCGAGGTTTCAAGCTGTTCAACGAATATGCTCTCACGCACGTCATATTGTATTACTCACAGGCACTCCAGCTTTATCGAGACCAATTGAATTGTATTCTCAAATTAACCTCGTTATACCACGTTTTATGAGGTAATAGAAGAGCAATATATATTTTATACACTTGTATTATTTATATAAATACGCATATATTTTAGAGATATTATTTTGTAGGTTCGAAGACTACGGTGTACGATATTGTGCAGGACAAAAGAATGCATTTGGTTGGGATTTTAATGGCTTTTCAAATATGCATGAATTGCAATTGTTATTGAGATGTAACTGCATGATTAGGAGATTAAAATCTGATGTTTTAAATCAATTGCCACCCAAATTAAGGTTTTAATAGAAAATTTTTATTGAACGTAAAAAGCTTGAATCGAAATATATACTTATTTGATTTATTTGTATGTTTTAGACAAGTGATTATTTTAGATCCAGATCTGATCAAAGCTGGCAAACAAATGAAGGAGATGTCAAAGCAAATGCAAAAAAATATATCGGGTTTAGAAAAACATAATGCTTTGTTACAATATTATGTAGAGTCCAGTTTTGCAAGACAAAAAGCGGTATGGTATGTAATATAGTGCACTTATACTTCTTAACGAATTAATTTTTTTATTTTAATTTTAATTAACTTGAAATTAACATTGCAGCAATTATGTCAAGAATTTATTTGAAAATAAGACAAAATGCCTTTTGTACGCTCATCATCACAATATTTTGGATGCCATTTGTGAAGTTGCTGAATCTACGAAAACACGGTAAATTTTTACGACTATCGCTATTACGATCGTATATTGCAAATGTCGTAATTTTCAGATATATAAGAATCGACGGCAAAACTAATTCGGAGCAAAGAAAACTATTGATCGAAAAATTTCAAGAACGCGATGACTATGTGGCAGCGGTCCTGTCAATCACTGCCGCGAACGCGGGCTTTACGATAACTGCTGCGCATCTTGTGGTCTTTACTGAATTATTTTGGAATCCTGGTGTAATTAATATTTACTAAGAATTTACAGAGAATGATCTGATTATGTTATGTACACCATTTATTATACTGTAAAACTGTTTGTAGATCTTATGCCAGGCGGAAGACAGAGTGTACAGAATCGGACAAAACAATACCGTCATAATTCAGTACTTAGTGGCAGAAAATACCGCGGATGATCATATATGGCCATTAATCAAAAAGAAGGTGAACGTTCTGAACGCGGCAGGTCTCGAACAAAGTTTTTCGATAGATAACGTTGATATTGCAAAGCAGCCGAAAACACAACAAGATATAACTTCTTACCTAACTGTAACCTCAGGATCTGAAAAAGGATCACAGCTGAAGTTTGACGAGGAATGGGAAGATTTCGCTATTACAGAAAACAATAAAGAACAAAAAGAACACGCGAGTCCAAAAGCCTCTGTTTCAAACGATTTCAAAGAGCTGCTTGACGTCGACGGAGAATGCTTCGACTCTTGCAGTTGGGATAATATTTAATTGTACAATTGCGTGCTGTTATCGATGAAATTTTTGTAGAAAAAAAAAAGAAAAAAATATAAAGCTTTATTTTCAGTACAGTATAAATTTTGATTATTTTCAGGTAGAATATTATCAGGCTGTTCGGGATGTCAAGATGTTCAACTAAAACTAAAAAGAATTTATTGATTGCAAAAGTCAATTAATAGTTGATATTTATATTCCATTATAATATTCGATATATATTTTGTACGCCGAGAGAGGAGATAAAGAAAGAAATTATTATATTATATTATACATACGTGACTTTTTTTCCCTCGATCTCCTCTCTTGGCCGAGTTTGTTTTATCGAGAGAATTTAACAACCCACTGCGATTAATTGCGAGTCTGAGATTGCGTTCGGCAGATGGCAGCTTTCGAGCAAAAAGCACGATTCGATAGCACGCGTAAATTTGGTTAGTATTGTTTATAACAAAGTGAATGACAATGTCTCTCTTCAACGTACGGCAATTCTTCGGCACGTTATATCAGCGTTATATATTCCCGTTACCGGTGATACACTTATCTCGCACGCAAAAGGTAAGAACGAAATCGGCGACCCTTTGAGGTTAAAATAAATACTTTCGCTATTTGAAATAATCATTACATAATAATGTAGAAATATTACAAGGCCATGTAGCAAGTGCATGGAAATTTTGATGATATAATTGTAATCAATTTCATGCGAGTGAAGTATATTAATTGCAAGTGTTTAATCTTTTCTTTTACAGATTTTTATCATCTGCTTCACCGGTGGTTCGATATTATTAGGAGGACTAGCACAATTTTTAAAGAGACGACGGAGACATCCTATTCCACCGTCCAGGAGGCATTACAGAGACTACAAAACAAGATTAGGGAATGTTAAAAATGCCAATTTCGGTAATATCACTGTCTCACATTGTTTTGTCATTATTTTATTAATCTGTAAAGTTTAACACGGCTTATAACACGAATTATGTGATAAAACAAAATAACATACCTTTGTGTTATTGTTGAATGTCCAGATGTGTTGTCCCAAGCATCCTGGGCCAGAAGGAGTGAAGCCAGTACTAGGAGTCACATTAGTGACCACGCATCACTTATCTCATCCGTGCCGGGTGGTCCAGACAATGCTGAAAAACTTACTCCACAGCAATATGGCGTTCTCGGTAAGTCTTTTCTTTTTCTTAAAATATATTATTTATGCGAATACATGTATTTAAAGAAACATAACTAATATGAATAATTCCGGTATTTATACTTTCAATTATTTAACGAAAGTTTAAGATAGAGAATATACTCTAATAAAATAAAAATTTCAGTAGATTGTCATCTTTGAACATTCTCGTTAAATAATTTCAATTATTTTTTTTCTTTTAATAAAAATGCTAAAATTCTCGCGTTTTTTACTCGATCTCTACACTTGCTGTGGGTAACCGAAATATTTTATATGTACATAGTATTTATTTATATTTACATGATAATGTACAATACAGCAGCATTATTCACAAATAATACATTCGTGTCGAGTACAGATAATTTTAGAACGGTTCTTGGCTTCATTGAGGTCGATAACTAGTTTGTTTAGGATTTATTTACGTCTTCTTACTGACGCATAGGGTAGAAATTATCAAGAAATTAATCGTACTCATAATTTCCCAGACTGTATAAACATATAGCTTTTTTTTTCTCCGTAGTTTTATACTAGATTCGTGCCGCCACTCGTTGCGCCGAGTTTTTTCAATTTATTCGGAATATCGAAGAAATATCATAGGTACCACGAGGTTTATTTGCGTTTTGTTTTCTATATCGTCACTCTTTCTTTCGCTTCCTCGCAAGTCTTTCGATTTCGCAGCGATTTATTGCTTTCTTTCGCAATCAATGAATTGCTCAACCTGATGCTTTCTTTTTATTTCTTTCTTTTCGTGTCTATATAACGTTTTTATTACATATCACAACAGGCATAATTAGGCGTTGATAAACGTCTTTAAAGACACGTCCGTTTTAGTCGAAAAAAAAAAAATAAACGGTTTTCGGATTAATCCTACGATTTTCATCATCAGTTAATAGTAATAAAATATAATAATTGTACTTATGTGTGACGCTACTATCGATAGAGAAAATATCTATAAATCATGTTATATAAATAAGCTTACTACATAACGTTACAGCTATCAAGATCAGAGAAATACATATTATATACATATATGTGGATTGTTGTTCTTCGGTAAAAACGCTGATAACGTAACCGCGTATGAAAAATGACCGTCCTCGTCGCCTGAGTCATCTTTCAAGTGAAGAAAGAATTCTTTCCACGAAACGTGTCAAACTCAATAATTATACACTTCGCACGCGTACCAAAATATTCTATCCTTTTCTTTATTAGTGGATTAGACAGATATTTATATTATATATACCAATAGTTCCCTCTGCATCGTTATAATATTTTTTAACAGTATTCTAAGAAACCTGCAAGTCTTATCACTTTACACACTGGCGACAGATAGGTACAAATTGTTTATTGAATTCTAAAAAAACGAAAAAAACTAAAAAAAAAACCTCAGAGATTATGTAAATTCACTGCCCAATGCGTCGTGAGTATTGTTGCTTAATATTATCGCGCTATATAATTACACGTTAAAAGATTTACTTGCACGTTTCACTGTAATAAGCTTTAGTACTGAATCAAATAGGTATCGTGAAAAAAAAAATCGTGTACCCATCCATCCCTATATTTTATAAGGTTTTCTCTCTTATTTGCTATCCTTATAAATTTTACAATCTTCTAAAATTATACGGCATTCTCAAAAATATATCGTAGCTGAATCAACTCGCATATCTTGCTCTTTCTTTTTTTTTCTCCATTGCTTAAAACTTCTATTCTCTTCCCAACTCGACGTATACGCTATTTGACGTATTTGCGTTCAAGACGTTATTCAAAGCATTTACAAGTTCTCTTTCTCTTCAATCGCTCGAAAAAAAAAAATTAAAAAAATTAAAAAAAAAAGAAGGTACCGTCGTTCTTTGAAGCGATTGATCTCCCTAAAGGATCTAAAGTTATACTTTGCGAAGGCAATAAGACAATACGTTATAGTTGGAAAGTCAATTCACAGCGGGATTAGAAAAAGACGGAATGTTACGCGGTTGGCTCTTCAACAGTATAACAGGTGAACGTTTCGCGGCCAGGTTAATCCACAGCCACGCATCGGTCGCTGCGATCTTGCCCTTGTACTTAATTCATCGTCGTGAGACTAGCTCTATTATTCAATCGCGAAGATACTTTTTCCTCATTCTCTCCTCTGCTACCCTAAGACGTGTGTATGTATATGTGTGCGCGTGTACGTGTACGTGTATGTATATAATAATATAGATATATTATATATTAAATATCGAGTTTCTTTTCAAAGGCAAGCATATATCAGCACCGCGATCGATTGGTGCGCATATTTACGTGTGTGTTCGAATAAAGAGGTCATTCGAGCGATAATCGCTACGTATGAAATTACAGTAATTTTCTTTCCGAAAGATACACGTATATCTTTTGTTCGTATTTTTTTTTTCTTTTCTGTTATAATTTTTTTTTTCCTTTTTTAATAATTTTTTTTTTTCTTTTGTTTTTGCTTACTGTCGTCTACTGGGTTATATCATTATATTACTATTGCGGGAAATAGGAATTAACGTTTAGAGACGGCGGCGGCGACGACGACAAGGAACGTGCGATTGGATCTTCACGTGATTCTACGGAGAATTAGGAATAGCGAGATGATAAGCGTCAGTGAGGTCGACGCGACTGATATGGCACTGCCGCCATACGTCAGTCCTTTATCCTTGAGTGACAACGGGCCGCCGTCGTCGCTCTGCATGCCGGTTGATACGTCCGTCTTTTTCGGCGGTAGGATCAGATTTTCGTCGTTGTCCGCTGCGTCCGATGCATCATCCGGTCGGTGTCTGTACGTCGCCCGGCTCGTCTCCTGCGGTTGCTTAGTCGTCGTCGTCGCTAAGGTCGTCGTCGTCATCAACGTCGTCGTGGTCGGTGGCTCGGTGGTCGTGACGGGTGGTGGCACGGTGGTCGGCACTAGACTGAAATTACCCAGGAAATAAACGGGCCCGAATTCCGGTGTGATGTCGAACAGCGTTTCCTCTTGCCGGGTGCCGCTGATTACACGTGATGTTGTTGCGCCATCCTCGTAATGAGAGATCAACGTTGCGGTATACGGTACCTCCATGTCCGTGTAGTTCGCTTTCAGAGTCACGTTCATGCCTGTGCCAGGCTCGAGACAGACTTGCACGCTGCAACAAATAGGCGAGGAAATATATTGAGCTCGTCGGGACTCGATCTAGAAATTAAACTCTATAATATAAATCACGCGTCATTTCGCGCGTCATTTCGCGCTTAGGAAGGAATTTAATTGACGATTAAACCTCGTCATTCTGAAAGAGATAAGCGTGTATAATTTGTGTGAAGATGGGCCTCGAGTTATTGAAAATCGAAGATGTTAATTCGGTACCGTACTGCCTTGCAACTGGAACGCGAGTCCGATGCGCAATCGTAATTGTGTTGCGTTGAAGCATCACTTAAATTGAATCGCAACGGAGTATTCTGGGACACGCCGAGCGGGAAGGGTGGTACCAAGTCGCCGTACAAAGTACACTCTAGGCTCATCTCCGCCGCGCGTGAGCTTCAATGATGCACAGGAAGCGATGAAGTGCCTCGAGGGGCTAACCAGAGAGAACGAGCAGGGGGGAAGAGAGGGGGGAATAGATACGGGATACATCGCGGAATAAGCCTAAGTTCTAATTATACTTAATTATAGAGATACGAGGTGAGATTATGAGCTAAATCGCTGCGAACCGTACGCCCGTTCGACTCGTGACTCACCGAATGCCGCACATCGTCAATTCGCACCGTAAACTCTTACGATTATCTCCTTTGATTTGTTAATTTGCTGTAAAAGCGATGATAAATGTTCTACGTTTCATTACAATGTCCGGTATCGTCGTACAAACAACATTAGCACAGGGAGATAGATAGAATTAATCTAAACTGGCGATTCCGTAGCGCCACGTCAAAGGCAGATTTTAAATGTCAGCTTATCGCGCGTACTCCGCGTATTCCTCGCAATCCTTTCGAATATAAATAAGACATTTTATCCTCCGGATACTCATAAAGAAAAGCTCTAAATTTGCATACCCGCCGCTCAGCTTCGTCGGCCGCGTGACAGCGGTTTAAAACGATACTCACTTGTAAACGTCGGTGCGATTTTCCTCGTGGCGCGTACCCCACGTTATGTTCTGCAAGGATGTGCCGTTGATAAGCGTGATCGTGGTGCTCAGGCCGTTCAGGATTGCGTGTCTGCGACCCCAGTAGACCGAATATTTGTACTTGTATACAAAAGCCTCCGCGAGATTCGCCGTCTCCTGCCTGCTGTTAACGAACGTCACCTCGTTGAGGACGCGAGATGCGCGCTTAATATCGCGCTTCTTAGGCCAGTTGAGTTTAACGGCGCTCAGCTCGTAACGGATCGGCTCGGTTTCCACCAACAGTTCACCGTACTTCGCAGATTCCTCCTTGCCATTCTGTAGAAAAAGAACACGGAGTGTAACGCGCTATTTCGCCGGCGACTCGATTATCTCAAACGAATCGTACTATCTTCAAAGCGATGCACATCCGTCGCTAGGTCGGTAACTTTCTAAAAATTTTTAGATCTCAGGCTCGACGAGTCGAATTTAATAACGCGATATTTATCAATTTCCGCTGCGCTGGTAACTCACGGTGAACGAAGAGGTTCGTTCGTTCGCACTTCCGAAAAGTCACTTGTTAGAATTTTGCTTTCAGACGCCGGCATTTGAGCTTTTGCCAAGGGGAAATCAAGCGGAAAAGATGCCAATGCACTTTTGCCTTTCCTTTTCAACTCGATAGACTAGAGCCTGTTGTTTCAGTACTCACTTCGTTTGCGTAGACGATGGTACCGAAGCTCTCGACCGAGTTGAGCGTGCCGATGTAATGCGTGTACCGTGGATTTTTCTTTTCTTTGGGAATCTCGTGTCGGGCGACTAGCATTTTGTCGACGTACACCGCGCCCACGTGAGGCTGCGTGTACCTGTTCCATTGGACCCACGAAATCCGCGCCGCTCCGTCGACGTTCTCCAGCAGTTCATATTTCTCGTACGAATGCACGATACCGTGTATCGTCACCGTGCAGGTCCTTTCTTTTTCCTTCTGCGTGCCAGCCACCCATACGCCGCTGTGCATCGCGCGACACACGTAAAGCGCCGGTCTCCTCGTCTCCAGCTTCTCCGCCTGATTAGCGTAATTGTCATCTGCAACAAGTTCGGGCAAAAATTATACACCGCACCGAATAATCGGAAATTCTCAGGCTTGAACGTTTTTTTTTTTCGTTTAGAGAAATGTAGGTCTTAGACTCTGACGCAACGCCGCGAGAATACAATCGCCACCAATTTGCGTCTACCCAGCGCCTTGATTTCTAAATAAAGTGCAAACAGGCGCGACAAACTCTGACGTAATGTCGCGATTATTAAGTGGTACCAGCCGGATCAAAGGAGCGAACGAACACGAGCAAACAATTAGCGTAACTGTGCGCGAACTGCTCTTAGCACTCGTCTGAATTGTAACAATCTAACGGCGTCGTACCTTCCTCTGATACGTTCTCAACACCACCGATGACTATTTCCTTGGACTCGCTCGGGTTGTAGTGCGCCACCGGTAGCCACTTAAGCGTGGTCGAGGTGAGTGGCTGGTGGCCATACTTAGACAATATGTGCACGCTGTTGTCCGCGGTGGTCACTGACAACAGGAACACGCAGCCGAGCACTCCCAGGGCGAGGTAGTTCTGCCGAAGCATCTGCAAAGATACAAAATACGTATGAGATAAACGATGACGGATATCTGGCGGTAACAGTCTAATCTTAGGCAACCCCGATTCTGTTCCGCAGCAATCGATTCGCATTATCAACAATTCTACCGCTTTTAACAATTTCAAGACGACTTCTTTTGTAGAATTGCCTTTGCCGCCGCCTCGTTGCAGAGAGCTCGTGAAGGGCTCGGCGCCGTTTTCACTCCCCTTTTTAGCTTCCCTATCTTTTAGCCGGAGGTCGACGGCGCGGTCGAGCTATGCAAAAAATGCGCGCGATTTTCCGGCGATTAACACGCAACGAGGGGGCACGCTTCCCTCCTATGCAATCGCGTCACGATCGGTAGAAAAAAAAAAGAAAAAAAGTATAGAAAAAACTGGACGAAAGACACGAAGCGTGCACATAGCTTCGCACTAGGTGAGAGAAGCTAGCCGACCCTCTGGGCTTTTGTGATTACGTTTCCGCTTACTGTGCCGAGCGTATCTTCAACGCAGCAGGCCCCCTTCCTTCTCCCTAGGTATAACTGGACCTCGACTCGGCTTTGCTCTTGCCTCGGTGTTTTCGCTTCGGTTGGTCCGCCAGCGAGCGAATAGGTAAACCCCGCGGGCTCTAACATCCGCGATAGATAGAGAGGCAAAGAGAGCCTGCGATTCTGCAATCTCGGTAAATCAATAAAGTATGTCGCGGAAATATAATCATTTCGAAAGACGACGAGCGGAGACGAGTCGAAAGTATTAGAGAGCTCCGAGTAAATTTAACGTTACGGTCAACACTTCCGTCGGGATTACGCGTTTAACAGCGAAGTATTGCGATTGCGATCGTATTAATCGGTTAATCGAGCCGCGAACGGCGACAACGGAAGTCGAAGGCAGCGGTGAATGAGCCATCGACCGGCGCGTGTTTACAAAGCCAATGACAAGTTGCATAATTGCTCGTTCAGCCTGTAATCGATATAACGGCCGTGCAAGTGGTAATTCCAGCCTCTTGTAATTCAGAACCTCTCGTCATCGCGTAACGTTTGCTGATGACGGTCCCGAAGGAGACCGATTTAACTCGGGGGAGAGCCGGCCGGTTTCTCGCGCACCGAGCATATCGGCTTCAAGTAACCGTAACGGGTACCGTGGCGTATCCGTTTACACGATAATACACTCGTTTCACACCGCCCAACTTCCGCTCCTCGAAAAACCATTTGAAAGGGAGACGAAATCCGTTCGGTCTTTCGGCAAATCCGTAGAATCCCGAAAGGGAGGACCGGATTTTCGAGATAAACAACGCTAAATTACGAGTGGCATCTTCCGATCCCTCCCTTGCTTTTTTTTCGAAAGTAAAAAACCGGTTTGTTCTCGCGATTAAATTCTAAATTTGGAGAAAGCCAAGTCGGATACTTCAACCGGGCTGGGCTCTTCGCGGATCAATAGCGGACGTGGGACTACGCGATTGATAGACTATACATGCACGACACGTTATACATATCAAGTAATATCGGACTTGGAGAAGTTCGCGATGGGAACGCGACCTGCCGCAACGCTGTCCGCGATGCCGTAGCAATGCGCGTGATCGTAATGGATAGAGGATTTAATAGCGATTTACCGGGAATGAAGTAAGGCCGAAAACGCAAAAGTGGTGATAATTGATACGCCAGCCCGATTCCAACGGCGGCGTCGAGTGCCAGGAAACGTTAACGATGTAGGAAGTGGCTTGTACTAGGGTCAATCTCGTTTTATCGTCCTCGAGAGAAACAGTTACGCTTGAAATTATTTAAATCGTTGAATAATGTAGTTGGCTAATCGTGGATTTAACTCGTGTCTCTCTTCTATCGGTCGCCCTTCATTTTCCACGCTTCGCACCGTCGTGCCACGGTGCAAGTTCGAACGGAAAGACATTTACGGGGCCAGGTTTTATTAATCTATTCGATTGCGATCTACTGTGGCCTAAAGTTAGTTCAACTATTAATTGTTAACTCCGAAAGGATCTAAGAATTAACGAGATTTATTTAGTCCGGCGAAACGTAACGCGTTCCGTCGAGTAAATAAATCTTTAGGTCGCGTAAGCGATTGTAAGGCTGAATAAAAAAAGTCACTTTAGGTCAAGTCGCTAAAATATTACGGAGCCTGACCCGAAGTCGTGCCGAGTCGTTTATCAAATTTTTACGTCCTAGCGGCCTGAATATGTAAGGTCGAATTTAGGCCGCGGCCTAAACGCATAGTGAAGATTAGGTTTACGAGTATCATCTCGCGAACAATTTTGCACAGCGGCCAATCGAGGGTTCGCCACTGACAAAACGTTTCCGTTTTACGGTTCACGATTCCGCGGAAGCCCGTCATTGTCGGTGCATTATTGTCGCAACGGCACCGCTCCAATTGTCAGAAAGATACGCCGCGGCTGATAACCCTTTCAGCTCGACCCGCACAATTGGCGGAGTCTGCATTCGCTTTTTTTTTTTTCCGGTCTCATTGTTTTTTTAATTTTTTAATTTTTTTTTTCTTCTTCTTTTTCTTTTAAATATACATATGTATATATATTTTTTTCTCCTCGAGGCTCCTCACGTCGAAGAGTCGGCGCAAAAGTCTGTACTCGGCGCGGTAATACGAAAAAAAAGATCCTTCCAAACGTTCGCGTTCAGTGAAGAATCAATTCCGAGCGTGGTTCGTGACCCGAATGAGATTTTCACGCATAAAAGATCCGTATGCGTTCCGTTCCGTCGACGAGTTTAAAAAAGGGACGCGTCACGAATGCCGAGGACACCGGTTGGGCGAGTTAACGGAGGCGGTCGACTGCTCGATTCCGCTTGAAAAAAAAAAAAAAAAAAACCGGCAAATACCGAACGGTGCCGTGCAGCAATTTACAGCGGAACGAAATCCGCGTCCGGTTCGACCGCGAGACGCTCGCCGTCGGTTATCTTGTCGCGCGCGCCTGTCCGGATCTCCTCAATGAACACGTGAGAGCGCAAAGAAACGAGATTAATTTTCCCTTTCTGCGGTCACGTTCTCGTCAAGCTGGCGAAGTTGACACCGGTTTTTCACGTCGCTAATCCGCAAGTACAGCTTCGCTCTACGTTACGCGCGTGGCGTACAAGCGGTTCCATTAACACCGCCAGAGTCACGGATTCTCCCCGCGTATATTCCTTCGCTTTCTCCTCGTATTTCTTCCGCCGATCCTCTTGGATTGAAACACAAATTTCGCGACGAGTCCCCGCCGCGATCTCGCCGTTTAATCGCGACATTGACTTTGCGTGCACGCCCGGATCTCGAGTTCTCATCTCCGCGCGACGATGAGCGCGCGCGAGAGATTTATAGCCGTTTAAAAGTCGGTCCAGCGCCCGAGGAAGTTGAGCCGGCCGCTTCTCGGGTGGCTTGTTGTCAGCTTGTCGGCGAATTAGCCGCCGGTGTGACTTCTAACCGGTTTAAAACGGCCCCGTGGAATCGCAAACACGTGTCGGGACCTGGGATTCCCTCGCGTTTCCGACGTTCTCGCCGGGCGAGATTCATTAGGATAAGTCCGGGCTCGTGAATTTTAGTGAGTCGTCAGGAAGGCCGCGAGAAACGAAAGGTCAAGCGCGTGTTTCGTTTGCGCCAGCGGGTGTAACGCGATTCCCTCGCGAGAAACAGAGATATATGCGCGCGTGTAATTTTATATTCGTCACTTTCAAAGCATCTCGCGAAGGCTTTTGCAACGCAACGACCGGAAACGTAACGACCTCGCAACAACAGCAGGACTGATACAAATCGTCGCTGTCTGTTCTGGCACTCTCGGGGTATCAATAAAAAAAAAGAAAGAAAAAAAAACGCCAAGTTAACGAACAACTTTTGCGTAAACCATACGAAACGGAACAAATTTAATTAGACAGTAATTGGCAGTTTAATGAATTGTCAATTAAACCAGTAATGTATATGCAGGTATCGCGACATTGCACTCGAGTATCGATACAGCGGATACGCATTAATATTCATTGACAGTACAATTAGATCTTTCCTCGCGCTGATCAGAACACCGCTTTGCTCTTGGTTAAATCGAACGGCGCACGTCGATCAGAATCAATTAGAATCGTAGATTTTCCAACGGGTGCAAAGGCGACATTTTTCCGGTGAACGCGAACGCGCGCCGACGTCTTTCCCGCGACGAGACCTCGCGGAATGCCGGAATTCCAGAAATCGCCTTCCGACGAGGGTTACGCAATTGCAAATTGCTCGTCCCGGGTGGGCGCGGTTCATGGTTTAAACATCGACTTTTTAACTGGTCTATTTTCTCAGGCCGCGTCGTATATCTCGCGTGTCGTAACGCGATCGAATTGAAGGTCAGAGCTCGGCTACGTACGCAACGCATGCCGATGATGCGAGAATCTCCGGGACGAGACGCGGAGATATTATTTACATTGCGTTACGAGCTCGTTCTTTTTTTTTTTTCTCTCTCTCTTTACCGGCGATAAAAATCATCGCGTGGGGCGCGCGTAACACTTCGCGCACTTGACGCTCGTTCTGCAACCTTGCCAGTACGTATGAATGACGTAATTAAAGATCGAACTCGGATACCGTACTGTTAATCGTCTCGCGGCGAACGTACGCGTTAAAAATGAAGCCCCTCGTAACAATCCGGTTTGCGGATTTTCTTCTTTCTCGTTGCCAAACGAGACGGTCGTGAGGCACAGATTTGCAGCCTCCGCGGCCTCGGATCGGTAAAGTAAACGGGAGAGAAGTACATTATACATTGGAGTCGGTAGCAGTGCGCGAATTGAGAGGGTCGATCTCACGTTCCCCGTGATCGGCGCGTCGGGGATTCTGATCCCGCGGCCGTTATCGTGATTACATAGAGGGAGAGAAGCCGATTGCGGTCGACGAAATTGATATTCAGCTCCCGATAACGGCCGGAATCTCCGCGCGGCGCGCGCGAAAGACTGCGACCGGTATATACGCGTATCTTTTTATCGCGGCGTTAAAGTTATCGAGACGGTAAAAAGAGCCAAAGATGCAGTTCGCCGCGCGTCAAAGATGGGCGTCCTTCGTGTGCAACGGGACCGTTTATTTCATTACGTTTCATGCGTTACACCAACACGTTTGATGCGCCGATGACCCACTGGCCCTAAACCACACGGGGGCGACTTTTAGTCAGCATGACCCTGACGAACGTTTACGCGCTCTTAATTGGGACCAATATGTCGCTGGCCACGCAACATCATTTCGGTTCTTGACGAACAACCGAAATTCTGCTCTTATCCCGAGTATACGCATATATCGCCAGGATTCTGATTTATTTAATTTAATTTCAATTTAATTTTATTTTCAATCTTGAAGAAGAATTTATATTTAGAAATAAATACTAAAAAAAAGGAAAACCCAGTTAAATTCCTGAACGCAATCTACCAGATTAATCGTCCGAGATAACGCTGGCCCATTCACCGCGTTGATTTTTCCAGTCGTTACCCGCGGAAAGGTCTCTGATTTTGATCGCGGACGGTCCGCGAACACGCGACGGTGAAAAAAATATAGCGAGCAAGATCGAAGAGAAGTCGCAAGAACGTTACTTTTCGGTAATTAATCTCGCGAGCTGACGGCCAGCGACGGGGCTGGGGGAGGGTTGATTCTCGTCGTGCCCGCCGACGCGCGGAAGAAGAGTTTTCCGGAATGAATTCCACGTAGCTTGGATCGATCGGTTACACGTAATGCGGTTGACCGTTGGTGGAAGCCGGGGAAAGGGCGGCGACGGCGACCCCGATTTTCCATCGATCATTCGCGAAACCAGGAATAGAGGTAACTCCGGCGGCATAACAACAACCGTCCCGAACGGTGTTAAATTTGTTGCCAGGCTTTTTGCGATCCGGTCGACGAACGGTCGAAATAAATCCGCCAACTTGGCGGGCGGATGCCCGCTTTAATATTTATCATCGGGGGAGGGGGAGGGAAGGAAGGAAGAAACGGTACAGGTATCAGATTACCCCGGTTGCGAAATTAGATAATTGACTTTCACAGGTAATCACGGCGGTACGCTAATAAGCCGCGGTGCAATTTAAGAGAAAGTGCAGCGTTTGCGCGCACAGTATTTGAAATGCAGTCGACGGTCACTTCCTTCCTGTCGAATCGTTGCAACTTATTATAACGTATACATATATGTATTTCTCGGAGGCAGGTTTTTTTTTTTTATGCACGCAGGGTTTTCGTTTATTAAAAAGTTTCATAAAATTGATTGTGGAAAAATGTAGAAAACCGCGGTAATGTGGCGCAACAACGTCCTCGGATGCTTCCGACCGCGGGGGATCACGCGCGGCCTAAACTGCGGGACACGTTCGTTGAAGGGAGAAAAGGGGGGACGGCGTGCAGATAGGGCATGCCCTTGCCACACGGAATACAGAATGAGGGGAATATCGATTTTCGCCACGTCGCACGCTATCAGCGGACAGCGTTACCATGATAACACCCCCGCAGTCGCGCTGCAGCTGGGCCTGATGCAGTCGGCCGCGTCTCTCGCAGCTCTGCGATTCCGCCGTTTCTCCTCCCGGCACGTGCGGGACGAGAAGCGAAGGGCGAGAAGGGAATCCCCGCACGCGTCTCGGCGAC